>NC_139146.1:153159093-153854456 GCF_964270905.1 Leucopleurus acutus | reverse complement strand
ACCGTTGTTTAAAATTACAGATTATCCTCCACACTGCCGAGACTCAGCCCTGCGCCCCGGAAAAGCCCGCTCCCTGGGGTGGCTCAGAGAAGTGTGTACTGGCACCCTTCTGCTGCCCCTGGCTTTCCCCTGGCTGACTCCAGGCTGTCCCCAGGTGTGCCCGTGTGGTGGTCTCCGCAGCACCCTGTCTGCACAGTGCACAGCTGCCCGATGGCCGGAGCTCCGCACTCACACTGGGATTTCCCTGCTCAGACTCCTTGGTTTTCTTTGGCTCAGGCTGTCATCCTTGAATTATACCTCCTTGAACTGCACAGGGTGGATTTCTGCCCAGAAGATACTAAGAAACCTCCACTCCCCGCAAGGAATGTGGTGTCTGTGCAGCTCTGGTTGCAGTAGGTGATCTGAGGCAGTGGCAGCTCCCAGATCAAGTGCTCCAATCCTTAGGGGGCTTGGATGTGGAGGGAAAAGGCGCCTCCTGCTTGGGGCGAGGCCTCGTTTCCTCCAACCTCGCCTGGTCCAGATGAATAGGAAATCTGAGAAGAGAGGGGGGATTAGTCTTGTGTGGAGTCAATGTTGATCATTCCTCACCTGCCTTTAACCAGTCTTTGCCTTGCTGAAATATCCTTTTATTAAATTTTAATCAAAAGCACAAAAACAGATTGTTTATCATAGGAAAGACTGACCTTACTGTAAGTTTTTCTTGCCTGGCTGGTCTTAGCAAAGTTAGCAACTTGACAAGAGGTGAGTAGGTTTCCTTCAAGAGCACAGAACTGCAGGAGGGTCAGTGACTGTCTACAGGTGATGGGTAGAGGAGGATGAATTCTTGTTTTCATTATTGGAACCATGTGTCCCCTTTCACATAGGGTTTACTGAGGAAAACCCATCTGCTTACTGGTGGTTGTATCTATGTAACATTCCATGGAGAGGGAGCGAGCTGATGAAGGGAGGTTTAAAGTTTGCATCCCTACGTTTGGTCTTCTCTGGATGGTCTTACATTGTCAGTCTGAAGTTTTCAGGGTGGATCATACTAAACAGTGTGCACGATGCACTTTTGGCCTCAGGTGAGCTCATGATATAAAGTCTTGGTTTATTTTCAGGAAAGGCAAACATAAGCATCCTTTGTGGGTTGATACACTTACCTTCTAAAGGGGTATTTAAAGAAACATGCTGTGTCTGTGCGCTGGGCCTGCTATTCCACCCTCAATGGTTTCTTCTACAAGCCCACATTTTCCACTTCTCATTCTTATCCTCTGAGATGCCCTTGAATAGCTGAGTGATTGAAGGCAATCAACATCCTAGCCTAAGAGTAATTAGACAACAATGAAACAGGGAAGGATGTATTATCCTCTGAGATTATAAAAGATAAAATTTTATTTATTTATAAAGTAATACATTGTTATTTATAAAAATACATTTTTATTTTATATTTCATATCTATTATACAATAAGTTTATAATAAAATAATTACTAACTGTTTTTATTTTTTTTACTCAGCAAGACTGGGGGAATGATCAAGGCTAATCAGATTTCTCTGACCTTGAAAATTTCCCTTGACCCTGATTTATTAATGACAGATCTCTAAAACCATCTTTCTGCTTGTTCCTCACTGGACTCAAGTATGCGTCCCTTCTAAAACAATAGGAAAAATACAACCAAAAGGAACATTGTGTGGGTACTGACTCTCCTTAAAGTTTGTATTTAATTTTGTAATCTAGATATACACTACTCATCTTGAGTTCTGGGGATTTTCAGGTCTGTAATGAACCACTGAACTGATTCCAAATTGCCTGGAGCAACATGTAATCGTTTTTATGTTTTATTTCCTATCAAAAAATTCAATAGGCGGTAAGAAAAGACTTTTATGTTTACTTGTCAAGCTGAGAAAAATTAGCGCTTTAGAGTTACAAGTCAACTGAAATCTTAGGAACAATTTCTTGCAAGCACATCTAATGAAAAAGAAGCGATATTTCGTATAAATAACCAAGGTGACTCACATAGTAAGCTGCTATGAAAAAAAATCTCAACTATTAAGCTGTAAAAAACTTTTGATAATTGTTTTAATATGACATTAGGTATTTGTAAATAATTACATATGGATTACAATTAGGAAAATAACTCTGAAAAATTAAGATTTAAAGTGTGTCTTTATGTTGAAACATTGATTTAATTCTGGATTCATTGTTTCTAAATATATGAGTATTATTTCTACTATTTAGAGAAGAGGTTACTATAAATGGTGGGAGGTTACTATAAATGGTAATATTTCTCTATTTAACAACAAATTACTTCAATTAATTTGCTAAGGGAGATTAAGGAAGTACATTTTGAATTTCTTATTTAAATGCATTTTCATCAGTGGGATAGTCAGATTATTTAGCTCTACGTGTTTTTGTTTTTATTTTCTGTGGTTATTGAGAAGATTTTAATGCTTAAATATCTTTCAAAATATTTGTGCTATTTAATTTGGGAAGTTTTGAAGGGGATATATTTTCTTATAATAGGTCTAAACCAAAGGCCCTTCATACATTATGGGTAGACAGTCACTTGTCTAGTAAAAGTGGTAGATTTTGATTTGTTAATTTTTTTTGTACAGCTTTTGAGGAAGGAGGATCAATGACATTTTTTATTTTCATGGAGTGGATTATAATTGTACTAGGGTTACTTCACGATTCACTGTTATGTTTTCATTGTGCTCAGTCTTAACTTAGTCATGCAGTTGAAGCACAATTTGTAAGGATAATAGTTAGAACATATTGAACCTTCTGAATAATTTACTTAAAAAATGGAGTGGACTAAAGGCTTTTTCCCTAACATCACTAGGATGTATGGGTTATAGATAATATTTTCAGGATTGTATATTACCAAGAGGCTATGTTTGTATATTTGAGAGGAACAAAAATGTTAAGAAAGCTGAACCATTGGAACCACTGGAAATTATTGTTTTTTTACTTTTATAAAATATAGATATTTTTACCAAATATATTAATTAGGTACTTCCTCACATTTCATTTATTATTAGAACATTTATCAGTATCCGCTAAAAGGGATTGGACTGAACAAAATTTGAATCTTGGCACAAGATTTTGATTATATTGGTGAAAAAACAACAATAAAAGGAAGGCCTTTAGAATAGCCCCAGGAATCCAGGGCTCCTCTAAGACATGGGCTTTTAAAGCTCTACTGTCAGGATGTGTTGATCTTTTATATTCTTTTAAAATCCACAATGTGCTTTTAGCAATGAGTTTTGAAATATTTTCTTCTTTATTGCAAACTTCTGAATTTTTATTGCTCCTGCTGTACGATCTGCTACAAAGAGTTTACAATACAAACTCCTTGCTGACTGCTTTGTACCAGAAAGAAACCCATATATTATGAGGCTATTAATGTGTTTTTGTCAATATTCCACCAAAGCATCACACTTCGTTCTTTCTGCTAGTGTAATTTTCAAGCCTTTTTGCTGTGATGTTAACTAAATTGTCTCTAACTTTAAGCCTTAAATATTTTCATGATCTGGATATATCGTTCAGTGAAATAGAAAGCTCTCATTTTAAAATTTGGGTTTTGCATGCTATTTGATATTGTACAAATGTCTATCAAAACATGTAATCTGGGATATAGTCCTTCCTTTTGTGTTCTCACTTTCCAACTTCTCTTGCATTATTCTCCTTACTTTACATGTTAAAATATCTGTTCTTAGAAGTGTCATATCAAACATGTATTGTATATATATATTACATTTATATTTGTACACACACTATATAGAATATATACAAATCTTAAAAATATATATATATATATAGTATATGCCTCTATATAAAGCATATATTTCACCGTGAAATGAACTTTTTTTTTCCTTTCAGGACGAAAATGTAGTTTCCTATGTGGTTGCACTAAAGCAACTTTCAGTAGATTTTCAGACTCCTGGGCTGATGGAAAAATAACAAAATATATTAGTAGGGGAAGAGGAAAGGTAGTTTTTACTCTCTGCTTGAAAAGTGACAGAATAAAAGAATCCTTGAGCAATGTGTCAAATAGATCTTTTCTCCCCTTGTGGAAGAAAAGAGTCTGTAGCTAAAAAGAGGAAGCAGCCCTCGTGAGTCTTACTTGCAAACTGTGCCAGCCTACCTAAGCTTCTTGTTCATTCTTAACATATTGAACATTTTGAAATATCTAAGAATACTGAGATGGAGAACAGCAGTGCAATCTAAGGTAGAATATCATTCTAATTATCATTTCTGAAGTGGAACATTAGTATTTTTTTTGGATGCTTAATAAGTGGTTCAAACTTTGAAACACTTCCGGCATTTTTAAAAACTCAAAGAAGATATGCATGTGAACACTGGATCAATTAGTTGGACTCTATGAGTCCTGTCTTACAGGACCAGAAGCTGTGGCAATGCTTTTATACATTTGTTTCAAATATTCATCACTTCAGTCATCTGAAGAAATTTGAGCTGGCCATATGTTCATTCTGACACTCAGGAAGAAATGCATTGTTATAGATGGATGGATTTCTACGAGAATGTTATTCCCTTAATATTCTCTTTCCCTAAATCTCCTAAAAAATTAGAAACACATTTCATTGCATAAAACTTGCGACTCTGGTAATCTAATTCAACATATCCTCAATGTCCTACGCAAGGTGAATATTTCTGCTATGACGACAAATTCTGTCCATGGTGATGAGTTCTAACAAAGAATGAGAATGTTGAATGGATTCAAATGAATGGAGAAGGTTTAATGAACTGTAAGTGTTGCAAATTCACATAAAAATAGATTTACTTTTTATTATTTTTTAAAATTTAACCTAATGTTTATTTCACACACCTATTTCACTGCAGTGGGAAAAACTTAATCTTAGCCAATTCCAGAATCTTCCACTCAGGATAGATATCTAAATTCTTGAAATGAAATGATAGTGGCTTAACAAAATTCCATGAAATTTGGGAGGGTGCTTGCCTGTGCAAAGATCTAGTGAGATATCAGTTGTCCCATGTGAACCTTGATCTTTGATTCTGAAGCTCACGCTGAGGTGTCCCTGGGGCTCGTCTGCCCAGTCCCGTTACATCTTGGCTTCTTTGCTGCTGCTTCTTGGAGACACAGAATCATTCCACTATCCTCATGCTTTGTTAGTGACATAGGCCCAGAGTAGCTGAATATATTTTCCAGTCACACCTGCTTATGAGGACTCTCACCAGGGAAGATGCTCTGGCCTTCTATGCCCTTGGGTCTCAGACCCTAATTTCCAGCTATCCTGTCTTCCTGGCGAGGCAGGTTTCATGAAATCTTTATCTGGAAACCATATTCATCTGTGCTGTTATAAATTCCTCCTCTCTATCCCTTTCTCTTCCTGTCCCTCCCCATTCCTGCTTCCAGCTCACCTGTAGAATCTTTTAAAAAATATATGGCCCCCAAATATTTTGTCTTTGCTTTCACATTCTTCTAAGGAGTTTGTCATTTCAAAAACAAAAATTAGAAAAAAATGAGTACTGCCCCTTTCTCTGACCTCTGCTCCTCACATCCTTCATTTGAGGAAATAAGCAGGAAATAGGCTAATGGGAGAGTGGGCAGTGAATTTGGGAGGATGAGAAATGTAAATTGCACAGATTAACGTTTAGAAATATTACTTCGCTACATGAGCAATGAAACCTAGCATTTGGTAGACTGATGTCATAGGAAGAAAACATCTAGATTACCTGACTGTGAAAGATGGATTATTGAATACATTTATTATCAATAGACTTTATGGATCATGGGTAGAATTAAAAAATACTTTTATGTGATCAGAATCCCTTTTAAGGCAAATCTAAAATTCTTTTTAATACAATAATTACATGCTGCTCATATGGGATCTCTCATCTGGTCCCATCATAAATTCAAATGAATGAGTAGGGCTATTTTAAAAAGCCAAACTAAAATGTTATCAGAAAAAAATTGGTTCTGCTTAGTTTTTATACCGGCCTATCTTTTTCGACCTTAGTATGATAAAGTTATATGTAACACATTGTATAAGGGTGGTGCAACTCTCCCTGCAGGACACCCTGAAAGCCTTGGGAAGAAGAGGTCTGGTCTCCTTTTTTAAAAATAATTAATTAATTTTTGGCTGTGTTGGGTCTTCGTTTCTGTGTGAGGGCTTTCTCTCGTTGCAGCGAGCAGGGGCCACTCTTCATTGCGGTGCGCGGGCCTCTCACTATCGCGGCCTCTCTTGTTGCGGAGCACAGGCTCCGGACACGCAGGCTCAGTAGTTGTGGCTCACGGGCCCAGTTGATCCGCGGCATGTGGGATCTTCCCAGCCAGGGCTCGAACCCGTGTTCCCTGCATTGGTAGGCAGATTCTCAACCACTGCGCCACCAGGGAAGCCCCTGGGCTCCTTTTTTTAACGGAGTCTCTCTAGCAGCAAAAAGCTTCCAGGAGCTCCTCTGGAAACAAACCCCAAAGATAGAACCTTTCAAGATGAACGTTCTCTTCTGTCCTGGGGCTCGCCTTTAAGTGGCAAGGCGCTAGAGGGGTGCACGTAAAGAAAAGCAGGGTTTTATTTCTCAGTCCTGTTCTGAGATGAACAGACAGAACTCTGATGAAGGCTGAGGCCCTGGTGACATATTTCGTCATTATTAAAGTACTAAATGGCTTAGAAAACTTGGCTGTGAATTCATTCTGCTATTCGGCTCATGTCACTTTGAAAAATTTTGAAAAGTATGTGTAAAATCAGCCCTGTGTGTTCCAATACATTTTTATACGAAGCGGATCATTGCTTGGAATTAATTATAAACGTGTGTCCTTTCGGGTAGGAGCCAGCGCTGCCTCTTCCCCTTCGTGGCCGGCAGGGGGCAGCAGACAACAAAGGTAGCCTTACCATGCACAAGTAAGTGGAGTTTGATCCAACTAATTCTTAAACAAGTGATGGCATTTGCAAAAGAACTGGCGTAAAGACAGGCCATGAGAAAAAAATGGCAGGAGTGGAGCATGAAGGGCCTTGAATGCCACGCTAAGGATTTTTAGCTTCATTTGAACAATCACTAGAGGTTTCTAAGCAAATGACATCACTGTGAATTGCATAAAGTAAGATTTGCATTTTAGAAGAATCATTTTGAAAACAGCATGAAGGCTTCCCCACTCTGAAGTCAAAAAAGCAAGTGTTTATTTTTTTAATTAGTTAATTAATTAACTAAAAATTTTTATTGGAGTATAGTTGATTTACAGAAAAGCAAGTATTTATTCTTTCTAGGTACAGTACTAGGTGCTTTACCTGCTTACCTACTTTAATAATTTTTACTCCAGGAGGAGAAAAATTAAATCACTTACCCAGGCCAGTCAAAGAGGAAGTGACCACTTTTCCTACAGTACCATGATGTCCCTTGCTCAAGATTGGGGAGACCAGTTAGAAGGATCCTTCAGTAAATCCAAATCAGAATCCGTGAGATCCTGGACTAAATACAGATTGTCAAAAGATAGAATTACCTGAACTTCATGCTTCATTGAGCATAGTAAAGAAATGTCTAAAATTACTCCTAGGGTAGGGAATGGGTGACATGGGCAGGTATCACTGCTAGTGTCTGAGACAAGAACTGTGAATTACGAACACAAATTTGAGTGTGTGCGTGCGTGTGTGTGTGCGTGTGTGTGTGATAGGGCAGCGGTCCCCAACATTTTTGGCACCAGGGATCGGTTTCGTGGAAGATAATTTTTCCACGGACGAGGGGCGGGAATGGTTTCGGGATGATTCAAGCTCATTACATTTATTGTGCGCTTTATTTCTATTACTATTACATTGTAATATATAATGAAATAATTATACCACTCACCATAATGCTGACAGGAGGCGGAGCGGTAACGAGAGCGACCAGGAGCGGCTGTAAATAAGGTGAAGCTTTGCTTTCTCACCCGGTGCTCACCTACTGCTGTGCAGTCTGGTTCCTAACAGGTACAGGTCTGTGGCTCAGGGGTTGGGGACCCCTGTGTTAGGGGATTATGATTCCAATGGGACATGTAAGTGCAGGTATCTAGTAGAATGTTGATAAAGTGGACCTGGAGAATATTCTGGGCTGGACAGAGAGAGTTGTGGTTCATACATACTTAAGTGGTAGTTGGAGAAAACCACCTTGCACGCAGCTGTCCTCACCGTGCAGAGAGAGGAAACATGCGGCACAAGAACTTTCGAGGCACAGATTCTTTCTCCTGGATACAAATCGCGCTTTGGTAGCATAGGAGAATACAGTTTTCCAAACTCTATATCCAGGGATTCTGATTAGCACCCAGCAGAGGAAGGTAACGAAAATGGTAGGAAACAGCAGGGCAGTGTCAGTTCCAGACACCGAGGGAGCGTCATCGGCAGTGGTGGAAATTTCAGAGACCATTAAACTTTGGGGATGGAGGGTAACTAATTCCTACTGGGTGTTACAGCCTGTTGGTCAGTTTTCTACTCTGTGACGCAGACCTATTTCCTTTCAGTGCTACCTCCTTCCCCCCATTCTTTTAATACAAAAAATACTGAAGTGCTTTTTAAAATTTTTTCTTTTACTTTAAAAAAAAATTGAAGTATAGTTGATATACAGTATCATGTTAGTTTCAGGTGTGCAGCAAAGTGATTCAGTTATGCATATATCTATCTCTCTATATTCTTTTTTCAGATTCTTTTCCCTTATAGGTTATTACAAAATATTGAGCAGAGTTCCCCGTGCTCTACAGTAGGTCCTTGTTGGTTATACATTTGATACATAGTAGTGTGTATTTTAATCCCAACCTCCTGATTTATCCCTCCCCCACCCTTTCCCCTTGGAGGGCTTTGATTAGGGCTTGCTGCCATCATTCTCTGTTTCTGGACATGAACTTCAACCGAGAAAACAATTCACTTTCAGCAAAAAATCAGTTGGAGTGTTGTCCAAAATGAATACATACGTACATGAGGGTGGACTCACCATTTATATCACCACCATCAAGTTCTGTCTCTGCAATGTAGGGGCACTTAGTCCAGAAGTAGACTGCTGCAGGAAGATTAGAAACGGCCTGCGTGTCAGACATCCTTGTATCCTCACATCGAATGCGCTACTTGAATCCAGGAGGTTACTTCTTACTCAAAATATTTGTTTTGGCTTCAAGTGTGAGGGTGCTGAGTTTTGCTGCATGAAATCATCCTCCAGTCCACCTCGCTCTCCTACTTCCCAGCACACCTCCAGCCTGTGGAAATCACCCACAGGGATCAGAAACACTGATGTGGTCAGCAAGCAAATAGTAAACGCTATTCATAAAGCTCTAGGTCAAGCCTGAAGCAAACTCACACGGAACACCAGAAAATGAATTTAATTTTAAGTTGCAATAGGGATCAAAAGATATAGCTTGGGATTTGGGGATAATTAAGTGTAGGATTCAGTTAAGAGGGTTCACCTGTCCAGAAAATAGAAGTCAAACAGTCCGATGACTGACCTATAGATCTCTGCTGTATTTGACATAATAACATGACAGATCTGGTCATGTATTGCTTTAACAGGCCTTGTACGACTTGACTGAAATGTTTAATTCAGAACATAGGCAAGTCAATTTTAGGTTCAGTAACAGAGATTTTTTTTTGGATGGATTTAAACTTATTTTTGCATAAATTTGTTTTGTAATTCTAATGAGCATTGCCTTTGACTGAAATAATAGAATTGACAAGAACTCTGGGGCTTAGAATTCTTTTCAGATGCTTCTACAATTTTTCCTAATAGAATATAAATGTTGATAAAAGCAGCATGTCCAAAAACATCTAGATGTAATTTAAACATTAATTTCTACCATTTATTTTATACCATGTGTAATCACCTGGCTGCAGAAAATTGATAGTGGCCGAAAGATTTATTGTATGCAATCTGTTAAAAATATCTTGAACGATAAAATTAAAGAAACAAAGGAAACGGAAATCTGAGCTAGGCTTATGTGAGCAGAGAGAATTCTTGGTCCACAGAGAGGGATGCTTGGTGCCAGCCTTTACTTCCTGATCATTACCTTCCCATGCCTCCTCCCCCAGTTTCTTCTAAATGTTCATTAGGGCACACATTAATACATTTTTACTGTCCTTCTTGCCTTTGTACAATTTTTATTTTATTTTTTATTTTTTTTTGTGGTACGCGGGCCGCTCACTGTTGCGGCCTCTCCCGTTGCAGAGCACAGGCTCCGGACGCGCAGGCTCAGCGGCCATGGCTCACGGGCCCAGCCGCTCCGCGGCATGTGGGATCCTCCCCGACCGGGGCACGAACCCGCGTCCCCTGCATCGGCAGGCGGACGCCCAACCACTGCGCCACCAGGGAAGCCCTGTACAATTTTTAATAGTTAAAGACAGTATCTTCCTCTCTTTCGGTGACTTTACATCTTTTACTAAATGTCTACTCTTTGGATAAGTGTATATTGCTGAAATAATCTGCATATAAAATTAAAGATCTTTATGTTCTAATTAAGAAGTGTTCCATATCCGTATTATGCTTTTAGTATGTTAAGGAGAAAAAAACAAAACAAAACCCAGCAACATGTAGATCTCTAAGGAGCAGGGAGAGAATAAATAGAAAAGCTCTGGCTCACAAAACAGTGCAGTGGCATCTGCTTTGGACTCATAAATGAGATGTTTGAAAAGGGCATGAATAGGACGGTAGAAAAAATACTTTGCTTAGCAACACACCTGTTTTGCTTCTTGTTATAGACTCTTGTGAGATAGGTTTCTTCCGTTAGGACTCGTCTTGGTCTTACCTCTTTCTCTCCCTCACATTGAGCTTTCTAACACAAAGCTAAACACCCACATCAAAGGAATGTTGGATTTTGGAGATGTTTTGTATAAAGCCAGCTAGGAGCGCACCTCTGCCAGATGTGTAATTCTTACCCAAAGGGGTGAATGTAACAAGAGGCACGCAGTAATTAGACTGATACAGGCCATTTACCTGGTTTTAAAATTATATACAGTAAAAAATACAAAATAATTAGGAAGCATAGCTATATAAGCTTTTAAGAACAGGAGGTTTAGGTTTAATTTCTGGATAAAATCTGTTGCTTTTTCCCCTTTACATCTATCATTAGGGTTATGAATTAGATGAAAAAATTAATGTACTAGCTTTGAAAGTAGTTTTTTTTCCCTGAAATAGAAAGTTTAATTTCAAGGTTTCTTCCAAATCTGAGACTCTTAGATGTGGAAGCCCCTTCCTTCAGCGTCAACTCAAGTGTGCTTGTCTGTTTGGAGATTCATCTTTTTTTCACATCTAAGGAAGTAGGTAGCTACAGCTTCTCTGAATCTGAGAAACATTGGCTGGTTAGATGGAATCTAGGTGGCAAGCCTTACCTAGGAAAGATGAAGCAGGTTTGTGGTCAAATGGGAAGATTTGAAGCAGTGGCCAGAAAGAGAAGACCCCTGTGTCTTAAAATGTCAACACAGCAGGCATCACTGCACTGCTGTACTAGAGGGATGTCGGAAACCAACCGTGTCAGGAAAGTAAACTTCAGTTTTCAAACTCCAGTGACGATGGGATCCTTTATTTCTCTGTAGGAGAAAAGTTTCTGACAATGCTATTCATAATTAGCTTCCTTATTTTCATACGCTTGAGAATAAAACATTATACATCCCTTACACCAAAGGAAGTAAAGAACATTTTTGCACGTTTTTAGTAGGAGTCGCCACGAATCCACACGTGGAGGGACAGTGTACAAGGTGTATCCAATTCAAAAGCTAACGTGTATCCTAGGCTTTCAGTGAGTTTTTCTTTTTTCAATTGTTATGTGATAGCTTCATACCTCAGAATTAAATTTCCAGGATGCACACAAAGAGAGATTTAAAGCTGTGCTTTCCAGTCTTTGGGGAGCCATATGTCCTCACGCTAGTGTTTCTGTGTCTTAACTCGAGAATTTATCTATAGAAAAGGCTTTTCATAGCACTGAGGAATGCATCAGGCACCTCTGGGCCAGGCATGCACACAGGCCTCACTGCTTGCCCCTGAGGAGGCTTTTGGTTTCGTGTGTGAAACAGAGAAATAACTGAGAAATTAAAATATAGAATAAGTGGCACAGCAGTGGCAAACGTAAGGGTCATGGTAGCATATAAAAGGATGCAAAGATTCCTGGGGAATACGATTACTTGGCTGAAAGATGAATCCACGTGCGCCGGCAAAGAGAGGGAAGATATTCCAAGTATAAAGAACGGTGTGCAAAAGACCTGGAGGTAAGAACGGCTGCAGAGCTGCAACTAGCTCAGAATGGCAAAAGCAAGGAGCAAGGGACGGAGGGGTGAGAGGGAAGACGGAAGAGGAAGCAGGGACCAAACCCAGAAAGAAATCAAAGACATTTCAAATGCAAATGTCCAAACGGAACTCCCACCCTCTCTCCCAAACCTACTATCACAAAGTCTACCACAGCTCACCCCATGGCAAATCCATCCTTCCATTTACCTACATGTCACCTTTACCCCTTTCCTCCTCTCGCGGTCTACAACCAGTGGCTCAGCCTTTGAAATATATCAAGAACCCAACCACTTCTCTCTCTCTTTTTT
Organism: Leucopleurus acutus; assembly: GCF_964270905.1. NCBI lineage: Eukaryota > Metazoa > Chordata > Mammalia > Artiodactyla > Delphinidae > Leucopleurus > Leucopleurus acutus. Next base: position 153,841,960 of record NC_139146.1, on the reverse strand, counting down.
AAAAAATTTCTTTCTTTTTTTAATTGAAGTGTAGTTGATTTACAATGCTGGCCCATCTCTACTGTACAGCAAAGTGACTCACTTTTACACATAGATACATTCTTTTTTAATATTCTTTTCCATTATGGTTTATCCCAGGAGATTGGATACAGTTCCCTGTGCTCTACAGTGGGCGCTTGTTGTTTATCTACTCTAAATGTAATAGTTTGCATCTACTAAACACAAACTCCCAGTCCATCCCACTCCCTCCCCCTACCCCCTTGTCAACCTCAAGTCTGATCATATAACCCTACAAAACTATAATTCAAAAAGATCCATGCACCCCAATGTTCACAGCAGCACTATTCACAAAAGCCAAAACATGGAAACAACCTAAATGTCCATCCACAGATGAATGGGTAAAGAAGATGTGTTTGTATATACAACGAAATATTACTCAGCCATAAAAAAGAACAAAATAATGCCATCTGTGGCAACATGGATGCAACTAGAGATTATCATACTAAGTGAAGTAAGTCAGAAAGAGACAAATACCATAGGATATCACTATATGTGGAAACGAAAATGTGGCACAAACGAACCCATCTATGAACTAGAAACAGCCTCACAGACACAGAGACCAACCACTTCTCTTAACCTCCACAGCCCTAAAGCTTTCCTCCATCATCTCTTGCTTAGACACAGCAAAGGACCCCAAGTTCGCTTTTCTGTCATTTCCTCCTGCTCCCACCTTTCTGATCTTGTGTTGCCCAACTCATTTCAATATTTAATTATTTCTTAGCAGTTTCTGAAAGCGGTTTGTTGAAAACTACCACTAGGGCTTCCCGGTGCAGGGGACGTGGGTTCGTGCCCTGGTCTGGGAGGATCCCACATGCCGCGGAACGGCTGGGCCCGTGAGCCATGGCCGCTGAGCCTGCGCGTCCGGAGCCTGTGCTCCGCAGCGGGAGAGGCCACAACAGAGAGAGGCCCGCGTACCGCAAAAAAAACCCCCCAAAACAAAAAAAAACCCTACCACTATAATTATGGATTTGCCTAACTTTTTCCTTAGTTCTTTTTTGCTTTATAAGTTTGGAGGACATGTTATATGTGTATTTAGAATTGTAATATTTTAGTAGTGCATTACTGTTTATAAAATATCTCTTTATTTCTAGTATGGCTTTTTCATTTAAGTGTACCTCATCTGTTATTATACTGGCTTTCCTTTGGTTAGTGTTTTCATGGTACCAATTTTCCAGTCAGGAAGACAAAAAAACCATTAGATAGTTCAAGCAAGAGATTTAGTGAGGGGAATTGGTCACGTAGGTTTAGAGAGCTGACGTGCTAGAGGGAATACTCAGGTAACCCAGAGATGATACCTGAAGGAAGCAGCTACTATTCTTAGCCTGGGAAACAAACAAACAAACAAACAAACAAAGCTGAGGTGAAAGGAAGAGCCCTGGAGAGATGCTGCTGCTAAGATGTTGGGGGGAAATGGAGCCACTCAGGAAAGGAGGAGCAGTCAGTGGAGCTGTTGCTCAGACCCCAGATCCAGCTCTCCCAGCACCTTCCGTTCCGCTGAGGGTCCTGATGAGGCTGCTTCTGGGAGAGTGCGTGGAAGCTGACGGCTTTGGCCTGCCACTTCGGAACCATCTAACACCGGTCACTCTTAATGCAAATAGGAATACGGGAAGTCAGCCCTTTCCCCCTTTCTTTGACCTTGCAAATTCTCTCTAGTGACTCTTACTGGAAAACTGACAAATCCATTTGGCAGTCCAGAAATGTAGTTTGCGGAATCCCAGCCCCGTAATCGTAGAGTAGAAGTAGAAGGGGATTTTTTAAATGTGAGAAGTGATTGATAGGTAACCAGAAAATATGATATATATTTCTTCTACCTTTACTTCAACCACTCTACATTCTTATACTTTAAAAGCATCTCTTTTAAGCAGCATATAGTTGCATTAAAAAAAAGTGAGTCTGACAGTCTTTGTTTTTAAACTGGAGAATTTTTTTTTTTTTTTTGCGGTACGCGGGCCTCTCACTGTTGTGGCCTCTCCCGTTGCGGAGCACAGGCTCCAGACGCGCAGGTTCAGCGGCCACGGCTCACGGGCCCAGCCGCTTCGCGGCATGTGGAATCCTCCCGGACCGGGGCACGAACCCGTGTCCCCTGCATCGGCAGGCGGACTCTCAACCACTGCGCCACCAGGGAAGTCCCATGATTTTTTTTTAATCCTGCTCTTCTAGTTCTCAGCAGGAAGATTGTTCTAAATTACCTAATCTATTACAGCAGACTGTAGACCCTTTTACAGTCTGTTCTCCCTAGAGAACAATACAAGTCAGATGGCATCGTTGCTCAGCTCACAATCTTGGGGTGGATCCTTACTGCAGTCGGAGTAGACGCGGAGTTCTAGTGACCCCTCCCCCCCCCCCACTTCCCCTCTGACGTCACCTCCTCCTAGGCTCATCGCTTCTCAGCTGCACTGGTTTCCACGTGCTTCTCAAACCTGACACGCTTGTCCTCAACTCTGGCCATTTGTATTTTCTGTTCCTTTTGTCTGGAATTGGATACTTTTCTGTCAGATATCTGCTGGTCTGGCTCCTCCCATAATTGCTGAACTTCTGCTTTCTCAGTGAGCTCTTACCCAGCCATCCTAGTGAGAAATTGAACTCGGTAGGCACTATCTTCTTTTGATTCATTTTCCCCCTTAGAAATTATTATCTTCTCATATATTTTATAATTTGCTATTATTATTACTTTTTATCTGATTCCTTTCATTAGAATATAAGTCCCAGTAGGGCAACCATTTTATTTTTTTATTTTTTTTATTTTTTTATTCACCATGTAGCTCCAGCGTCTAGAATAGTGCCTGACACACAGTAGATGCTTAATAAATATGTTTTGAATGATGGGATGAGTAACATGGCTACCAGTGGGGCAAGAGTTTGGGGTTTAGGTTTGAGAAATACTAAGCAGCCATGGTTAATTGCATCTTGATGACAATGTCGGAGGAGTCCAGGAGGATGACCAGATTTCTGGCCCAGCAGCAACTTCCTTTCCTCTGAACAAACAGGCTCCTTGTTTACCAAGTGGCATTTACTGTCTTTTTCTTCTCTGGCTCCATCTGACTGTAATGATGTTTCATATCACTGTTTACCCCAAAGGCAATAACTATAATAATGATGCTCTCCACGACACTGACACTGATGTCAAAGGCCAAAGTATATCCTGTGGGCTATGTTCCCTGTATTTGCTGAATTCAGGTAGAATTTCCTAAGTGTCAATTAAATGACAGAAATGATAAGTGCTACTGATAGAGAAAGGAAGGAGAGGTTTCTGTGGTTTGAGAGTCTGATAAAGACCGTAGAAAAGAAGTCATCTTCCACGTGTTCAGTAACATTTGGGTAGGATGTGGCTATTGAAAAGATGGGTCTTTCAGGGCAGAGCATGGAACGAGCATAAATATGGAAGTAGAAATGGGGTAGATACAATGGATTTTGGAAAAATGTGGAGCAGCTGGAGTGGGGTGTGTAGGATGAGCATAGATGTGGAAGTAAAAATCTTTCAGTTGTCTTTGAGAAAGACAAATATATCCATTTAAGGTGCAGATAATTTACAATCACACAGAATGTTTGTTTTGAGAGCAGTGTAAGATGAAGCTGGAGAAAAGATAATAGACACATGGTTAATTCAGTTCACTTCAATATCAGGCAGTTTTGAAAAATATAAGATATGCCCTTTGATATCATTTTCTCCATTTTCTTTTTATTTTGAATAGTTTCAACAGAAATTGTATTCTCCACGTTAGATGAATATATCATTGGGATAAGAGACTCAGTTTTCGTTCTTTGAGATTGATATTCTCTATAGAGCCCTTCTGTAAGAAAGGAAACCAAATAGGGATGCATTCTTGAGAAATGTGGGTGTGCAGACCCTGGATCAGAAAAATAGTCTGGTTTGTTAAAAAACAAACAAACAAGCAGAAGGAGAGTGAAAAATTAAAAGCAGACTATGTATAAACGAAAGTCAGTTGAAAAGTAAAAATGCCTCATGAACTATTGAAAACCTTTGGAGTATTAATGGAAATTGTTTTGGCTTTCTGTAGAGTTGTACCAATCAGATCAGCTAGACTCAGTAACCTGGCTCTGGCTAGTGCCTCCGTTTGGGTTTTGGGCTTTGAGCTTTACCTTCCCCTGAGCTCTCTCAGGTGCTTCGTGTAGCTGGAGGCATCTGAGAACTGACTGTGCCTCGTACGTGTCAACAATCTTGGGAAAGTCGACTGACCTCTCTAAGCCTTGCTTCCTCTTGTGAAATATCAGTGTTGAAGAAGATGTTCTCGATGCCCTCTTTCAAATCTCATACTGTCTTCCTCCTGCAGGAGCCTTTCCCTGGAACCCGTCCCTCCTCTGGGCCCTTGGCCGCCTGCATCAGAGGATGCCTGGGACAGACCCAGGACTGTGTTACCACCAGCCCAGTATTTATAGGGCGACTTCCTTCTTAAAATAAACAAGTCAACTTGATGCGTCTGTATTCACTCCTGGGGAGAGCAAGTAAGCCAGAGCAAGTAAGCTATAAAATGCCATTGCAGGCCCTCTTCAATTGGGTGTTACCCTTGAGCGAAAAGTGTGTTATTTAAGCAAGTTTGCTGCTACCACATATTATTCCAGTGCCCAAGGATAGGTGAAGAGCCTGGCTGGTTCCTGTCTTAGGGGAGAGGGTGGAGATCTGTCTATCCTGTGGAAACGTGTGTCTGGATTTAGCTCCTGCAATAACTCTGGTGTCTGTAAATGCAGACTCTTTGCCTTCAAGCTGTTACAGTTTTCACTGCAGACTGTTATGTATATGAGGTGACAGAGACAGACTCAGCAAGACGGAAGCCTTTAATAAATTTATCATTTTATTGAGTGCCTCAGACTATAGTTGTTATATAACGATGTTCAGTAATGCAATTTTAGGTAATTGGTTTGTATAAGGGTCTATATTGTTTATCAATATAAAGTAAGTAATTTACGTTCATGGGTTTTGTTTGTTTGCATGAAGGAGCCTGGTGAGATGGGAAAAGCATGGACTTTTGAGATAGACAGGCTTGGCTTCAAATTTTAGCTCCACCACTTTCTAAGTGTATGACCTAGAAATAGTTGCAAAGCCATCCCAAGACTTGGTTTCCTATTCAAAAGTGGTATAACCAAACCCAACTCAAACTTGCTATGCAGACAAAAAATACCATGTAAGTCAAGTTCATAGCATAGTTTCTGAGGCAGAGTAGATTCTAAAAAATAAGCATTGGGCTTCCCTGGTGGCGCAGTGGTTGAGAGTCCGCCTGCCGATGCAGGGGACACGGGTTCGTGCCCCGGTCCGGGAGGATCCCACATGCCGCGGAGCGGCTGGGCCCGTGAGCCATGGCCGCTGAGCCTGCGCGTCCGGAGCCTGTGCTCCGCAACGGGAGAGGCCGCAACACTGAGAGGCCCGCGTACCGAAAAAAAAAAAAAAAAAAAAAAAAAAGCATTAAATGAGTGAAGTTAGTTCCCTTCTGCTTTTATTCATTCCTCAACCTCTTTAGTTCCTGAAAGTTGTGAAAAATAATATATGATAGCAGTAGCAGGTATGAATGATGAAAACAAAATCCTTTCCCTCAGGGAACTCCCACTTGACCAGGGTAAGGTAAACAGAAATGTTTTCCTTGAGCAGATAACAACTGTGATATCTAAGTGTCTTCTGTTTTTTTATCAGTGTGTATGTACACCTTCTCTTACGTGGTTGCAGGATGAAGCACTTGTGCCAATGCAACTTAATAGCCTGAGACTGATAGCACATAGGAGGAAAATCTTTTAACCCAACTGTCTTGATCTAATATCAAAGGCAGAGTAGATATGACAGAACTGAGTCAATAATGTTTAACTACCAAGAGGTTCAAGACCTAAACTAAATGTGTGGGATTTTGTTTTTGATAGGTATTTCGCAAGGAGTATTATCTATTTTAAGAGACTTCTTAAGTTTGAAGTAATGGTTTGCTATTCTTTTTCTCCAAAAAATAAAGGAGCGAAGGATTTGGACTTTATGTCATTAACACTAGTGAGTTGTTGTTAAGGGAAAAGCAGCAGACGTTCTTGGATCAGAAAGATGAATCCCACGTTATGGAGGGAGGGAGTGGAGAAAGGGAATGGAGAAAATGATAAAAGTGGCTAAAATCACTAGAAGGAAAGTTACAAAAGACGGAGACTTTTGTTTAGTGGAATGAGTATCAGGCTATATCTTTAAAAATAATAATGATAGTTATTAATTTAAAAAGGGGGGGTCCTTAAAAATTCATTACCCAAATCTATTTCCTCTTCTATTCTGTTTTGATAACATCACCAATGCATTAATTAAACATATCACACCCACACAAAGTGGATGCCCCAGCAGTCACAACACAGGTACAAGGGTCCATATAATGAAGGTAAGCAGGTGGCAAAGCTGGAAGGTCAGAATTCAGAAGGTCAGGCTGTCATTTGGTTTGGGACCTCTTCAGCCGCGCGTCGTCTGGTTGAGAAATGGACACGGTTGTGCTTATTCTGAGTAGACAGCCCTGAATGGTAAAAGCAGAAAGCAAGCAACCAAACAAAACAGACTGTGGCTTGAGACACACCTAGTTTTACATCCTCCCTCTGCCCCTTCGCAGCCTTGTGACCCTTGGGGAGTGACTGCATATCTCTGAGGCTCGGTTTCATCTTCTGCAAAATGGATCAATAATGTGTGTGTCCAAGTGTGACAAATGAAATGCGGTATCGAGCACGTGGAAAATAAAAGGTGCTCCTTGCCTGGTGGTTTCTTATTTTCTCCTTAGGACGAGACACTGAGGTGTTCCGTAAATATTTCTGGTATTAAATTGAATATTTAACTCTTGGGATGATTATGAGGATATATTTGTTAACAAGTACAAAAGAATAACAACAACAATTACAAGAGCAGCACAAGACCCAAAGCCTGACACACAAAAAGGACCAATAGCTGTTGGCTTCCTTTTGCCCTCATTTGTGAAATAGCAGCGTTGGACTAAAGGGCATTCGAGGTCTCTCGGTTTTGAATATTCTGCAGTTTAGTAGATTCTGATTCTCTTCATAAGAAAGTGTAGCTTTGTGTGCTCTTTTTTTATAGAAAAACATCCAGTTTCAATAGGGCACTCTGTCTGGCTGTACATCAAAGTGGAAATACAAATCCTCCATAAAAACTGATTTTTTTGTTAAAAAAACCAACAACAATAAAAATCCTCCTTCCCTTACTTTTCTCGTGAAAGTAAGCAATAAGGAAAAGTTGAGAGAAAACGAATGGGTACTGAACTCTAAAGACATTGAAAATGAGGCAGAAAGAAGATTGAGCAATAATTGCAATAATGGATGGAACCTTAGGAGAAAATGTTAGCAAAATCCTGTTTGCAGGCAGAACAGAAGTGCCTAGATGTGGATGAATGACTGAATGTAAGAGGGCACTGAATTTCAGCACGACAGAGGCGAGGAAACATGGTCAAAGGAAGGCAGGAAAGCAATAAAAATACGAGCTGAGTTTTCTGACAGAACAGTTAAAAAAAAACTCAAACTAAGTGAAAGGTGAAGGGCAGGTGCGCAATGGTTAAATGCTTCTCTACTTGGCCTGCATGTGGTGAATGAAGTTCTATTTTTGTTTTTTTTTAACTGAAGTATAGTTGATATGCAATGTTGTGTTAGTTTCTGCTGTACAGCAAAGTGATTCAGTTATACATATACATATACCTGTATCTATTCTTTTTCAGATTCTTTTCCCTTATAGGTTATTACAAAATATTGAGTAGAGTTCCCTGTGCTATACAGTAAACCCTTGTTGGTTATCTATTTTATATATAGTAGTGTGTATATGTCAAACCCAATCCCCTAATTTATCCCTCCCCCCCCCTTTTCCCCTTTGGTAACCATAAGTTTGTTTTCCATGTCTATGAATCTATGTCTCTTTTGTAAATAAATTCATTTGTATCTTTTTTTTATATTCCACTTATAAGTGATATCGTATGACATTTGTCTTTCTCTGTCTGACTTACCTCACTAAGTATAATAATCTCTAGTTCCATCCATGTTGCTGCAAATGGCATTATCTCATTCTTTTTTACGGCTGAGTAGTATTCCATTGCATATTATCCGTTCCTCTGTTGATGGACATTTAGGTTGTTTCCAGGTCTTGGCTATTGTAAATAGTGCTGCTATGAATATTGGAGTGTGTGTATCTTTTCGAATTAGAGTTTTCTCCAGATATTTGCCCAGGAGTGGAATTGCTGGATCATATAGTGATTCTATTTTTAGCTTTTAAAAGAACTCTCCATGCTGTTCTCCATAGTGGCTGCACCAATTTACATTCCCACCAACAGTGCAGGAGGGTTCCTTTTCTCCACACCCTCTCCAGCATTTATTTGTAAACTTTTAGATGATGGCCTTTCTGATTGGTTTGAGATGATAAATCAATGTTCTATTTATTATTGACGTAGTTTTCTTATGAGTTAACAACTGATGACCTGTTCTTTTCATGAGAACATCATTGTAAGCCGGGTTCACCTCTGACTTGCCTCAGAACAGCTAATGAGGTCACAGAAGCAGTGACTATGTGGATAATGGAAGGAAAAGTATAATTAATAAAACTAAAATGAGGCAGTGAAGATTTTGATGGGGTTCAAATTAAAGTATAATTTGGTAGAGGTAAATTAAAGCACTGTGATAACACAAGCATATCTTTTAGGAAGGAAAACAGTGATTGTATTTGGAATTTTAGAAGACAGACTCTATTAAAGAACAGATAAGTAGCTTCCTCAGGATAGCATTGCCGCAATACCGTTTTATACCACTTGAGAAAAAGTACAAACATCATGCTTATGGGTTCTCTAAAAACAAATTGAAATCCAAGCCATATGTTAAATGATAAAATTAAAATCAATTTTCAACACAAATAGCTTTCTAATTTACTGGGCACTTTTCTTTATAAAGTAAGGATGGATAGTAATATGCGACTCCATTTAGTTTGATGAAAAAAAAAATTCTTTAAAGTACCTGCATCTCCTGTGCGTCTCCAGAATTACAGATTTGTCCCCTGTCCTTAGCGTGATCAGCCTTTCCTATTTCCTTCCAGAGTTGTCCCTCCAGAATTCACCTCCATTTGTTTTGAATCCAGTTATCAGATTCTTCTTCACGTGCGTTGTCCTGGACAGAGCGCATCATTCTCGGTGGGAGCCCAGAGCGCTGATACCCCTGTGGTACTTTTGCAAGATTAATTCGGCAGCTTTGGGTAGGATGGATCAGTGTCTGCAAATTCTTACAACACTGGGAAAGTCTATAATGTCAAATTTTCATTCCAAGCGTTTGGTGTCTTGTTTCAGAGCCTTTTATTTGGCCTCACTCCTCTTCAGCCTTTAGAAAACAATCTTCATTTAGCTTCAGGCTGTCTTGTTGCCTTGATGATTACTGTGGTCCTCGGACAAACTGAGATCTCGGAGGAGAGAATCACTCACTCTCCTCTCGGGCCCGGGTGACAGGTGGCTGTTTTAACACTGATTGCTGAGACTACTTAGTATTCTGGACAGTCCGTGGCGTAAGCATGAGAGAGATAGTGAGGGGGACGAGAAGAAAATAAATATAGGACGGATGACAGAGAAAGGAAGAGAGGGTGAGAGAGAGGAGAATATCAATTAACAGGTCAATCATAACTATCCTTCATCCATTTATGTTTCTATTATTATGTGATTTTCTTTGCCTGTAAATGATGGCATTGCCTATAAAAATTCTCTTCATTCTTTAAAGAAAAACGTAAAAACAGATCTTTCTTAACTGTTTAAAGCTTGCATAAAGCTTTTTTAGTGTATTTTAAAACATTAAAAAACACATGCAAATGCAAAGCATTCCTTTTGATATGGGACCGTTGTGTCCCCCTATGACAACAGCATTTGCTCAGTTAATTCTTCTTCCGATTTTCTTTCAGATCTCAGCTCAAGCATCCTTAGAGAGGCCTCCCGAGCATCTCAATTAAGATAGATTTCACAGAAACACAAATCTTCCTCTCTGGCTTCTTCACAGGTGTCACCGGACAATTTACAGATGATTTTCATTAATATTCATCTCCTTCACTACACCGTGAACTCCATGGTGACAGGGACTCTTTTTTTTTTAAAAATCACAATTGCATCTCCAGCACCAAGCAAGCACCTGGCGTACAGTGGGTGCTCAATGACCATTTGATTAAATAAAGCAAGCAATTTATGATGAGCTTGCCAGACCACTGAAGGACATCAGAGAAAATCTATTTGCTGAATTGCAGCGAAAACTTTCGAAAGATAGGTGAGATGGAAGAATATCATGATTTACTATAATAACGTATTTCTTCCGCTTGCAGATTTTGAGTTATTCTTTTCAGCTATGCTTGCTAACAAACCTAGAATGAAAACAAACTGGATTTACAACCAGAATTGCCGAATCGTAAAATGCTAAGCCAAAGTTTCTAAAAGAATAAAACATTTTTTGTTGTTGTTGTGGTCCGCGGGCCTCTCACTGCTGTGGCCTCTTCCGTTGCAGAGCACAGGCTCCGGACGCGCAGGCTCAGCGGCCGTGGCTCACGGGCCCAGCCGCTCCGCGGCATGTGGGATCTTCCCGGACCGGGGCACGAACCCGTGTCCCCTGCATCGGCAGGCGGACTCTCAACCACTGCGCCACCAGGGAAGCCCAAAATAAAACATTTTCAATCATATTTCTGTCACTGAAAACTGTCATGAGTGGTCAATTTATACTGTTAAATAAGATAATTATTTTTAAAACATTGTTTTATAGTCATTCTTATTCCTTTATGTTTTCTCTCTTGTGTGTATATATTTTAAAATAAATATAACATATTAAAACACTAGTACATGTGGGAAAGAGGCACATTCATAGAAGCAACTTTATTTCCTGCCCACTCTTTCCTTGAATCTGCTCTGTGGGTCACATCTTTGTCTACCCTGGATGGAATTCCAACCAGATTCTATCGTTTTCTGGTAGCTCTTTATGTAATAGAAACTTCTCTGATCAGTTCTAATCTCAACAGATACGGACTTCAGTAATTAAAACATCCAGCTCGATGTCAATAAATACCCTTTCAACTTCTCTTGAACTTAGAGTTTCCCCGTCCCCCTTTCAGGGTGGCTTCTGCTGGAAACCTGAGAAGGAGATGGTCCCCTGAGGGCCCCTTTATTACACCCCATCTTGCCTTTCTCATCAACCAGCCCTCCTCCATCCCCAAGGAGGCGCCTCTGGATCTTTCAGGATTGGGTGGGAGAAGGGAGCCCAGAGCTGGATGAGGAAAGGAAGGTGGAAATCAGCAAAGATCTTACTTACCTGTGGACTGTTACATTCTGGCATTTATGCTCTCTGGGCTGCTGGGTGTTCAAAGCTATTCTTTTTCTCTCTTGTGGAGCTTTTATGGGTTTCACAGAGACTCTGCTGTACTACCTGTGATGTGAACATCAGGTCTCCTGGTCTGATTGCTTATAGTTTCTCCCTCAGGCCCTGGGCATCAGGCTGTACTGAGGTCCTATAGCCCCAGGCTGGCACCCTGTGTGGATTCAGAATTTGGCCCTGGATAAACATGCTCCCTTAACTTACCATTGCTGCCCTGACCACCTTGTTAATCAGGAACCAACTAACCAGCCCCCAATCACTTGCCTTTAAAATTCCCGGATGTGGGTCTAAGTCTGGCATTAGTACGTGACTCCACCAACTCCTGGGGACAAGGTCAAACTTACCTTTTGATTTGCTTTAAAAAGTTTACTGAAGGGCTTCCCTGGTGGCGCAGTGGTTGGGAGTCCGCCTGCCGATGCAGGGGACACGGGTTCGTGTCCCGGTCCGGGAAGATCCCACATGCCGCGGAGCGGCTGGGCCCGTGAGCCATGGCCGCTGAGCCTGCGCGTCTGGAGCCTGTGCTTCGCAGCGGGAGAGGCCACAGCAGTGAGAGGCCCGTGTACTGCAAAAAAACAAAAAAACAAAAAAAAAATTTACTGAAGTATAATTGAGTTACAATATTATGTTAGTTTCAGTGTACAGCATAGTGATTTGATATTTTTATAGAGTATACTCCATTTAAAATTATTATAAAATGTTGGCTATATTCCGTGTGCTGTACACTACATCTTTGTAGCTTAATTATTTTATACCTAATAGTTGGTAGCTCTCAATCCCCTTCCCTTATCTTGCCCCTCCCTCTCCCCCTCTCCCCAGTGGTAACCACTAGTTTGTTCTCTGTGTCCGTGAGTCTATTTCTGTTTTGTTATATTCATTTGTTTTATTTTTTAGATTCCATATTTAAGTGAAAACGTACAGTATTTGTCTTTCTCTGTGTGACTTCTTTCACTCAGCATGATGCCCTCCAGGTCCATCCACGTTGCTGCAAATGGCAGAATTTCGTTCCTTTTTATTTTCTCACATCATATAGAAAAATAAACTCAAAACGGCTTAAAGACCTAAATACGAAACCTGAAATTGTAACAGTCTTAGAAGAAAACACTCTTTGACATTAGCCTTAGCAATATTTTTTTTGATCTATCTCCTTAGGCAAAGGAAACAAAGGCAAAAATAAACAAATGGGACCTAATCAAACTTAAAAGCTTTTACACAGTGAAGGAAACCATCAACAAATGAAAAGGCAGCCTATTGAATGGGAGAAGATATTTTCAAGTGATATGACTGATAAGGGGTTAACGTCTAAAATATATAAAGAGCTCATACAATTTAATATCAAAAAAACCCACCAAACAACCCAACTAAAACATAGGCAGAGGATCTGAGTAGACATTTTTCCCAAGAAGACATATAGATGGCCAATAGACACATGAAAAGGTGCTCAACATCACTAATCATCAGGCAGATGCTAGTCAAAACCACAATAGGACATTGTCTTTTGATCCTCTTGAAGTCTCTTTTAGTCAGCATGTGGTAGGGGTAAAGGTTGGGAGAATGGTTTTTGATCACTTCCTTTAAGATTCTGCCTCTTTGGTCTAGGCTTCACTGTGGAATATGGAAGTAATTGACCAGACTGTTTTATGTTTGGTCTTTGGGTCTTCAGTTTGAGACTGAGACGGCATCTCATTTTAACCTCCTGTGACAAATACAGTAAATAAATAAGCAAATACATTAAAAAGTATATAAATAAAACATGTTCAAATATTTTTATTGATATGAATGTATAATTAAAGTGCTTTGCAGACCACTATGTTACCACGTGGTTCCCCAGACTCAGTTTTTATAGAACACTGTTGCAGGAGGTGTATAAGTTTGTGCTACAAAACAAACAGACAGACAAAGAGAAAACAGTGAAAAAGTCCCCAAAACCTATGAATAGAATTTAAGAATATAATTATTCTTTCTTATACACTGTATCCTATTATTATCTCCTGGAAATGCACATTATCTATTAATAGCATAATACAAGTTTGAGAACATCTATAATTCTTTTAATTTTGTTTATGATGTATTTTCAGAAAAAAACCTGTGAGTTTTATGTGATTAAATCTAGTAGTTCATGTTTTCTGTCTCTCTTTTTATGTGCCCAGCTTTTCTTTTCTAGTATGTTTTATTGTCTCCCTCTCTCTCCATGTTTTTGCCCTCTCCTTAGTCCCTTAATTTCCTCTTACAGTCTGTCTGTTCTGGTTTTCTCCACTCTGATCATTACCCACTGTTTCTATCAAAATTGATTGCTCTCTGGAGAGTCATTCTGCTGAATGGAGTTTTACTAACATCTCATTATTAACACACTTATTAAAATACTTAATATGTGCGAGGCACTCCTGAGTGCTTCAGATGCAGTATTTCATTTCATCTTAACGTCATTTGGGTTAAAGAATTTAGGTCACTTGCCCAAGGTCACACGCCAAGTGAGTAGCAGAGATTGGATTTGTGTTGCTAGAACTTGAACTATTAGAATCGTTCTTCTGGGAGATAATTTGGGTGAGGGCCTTTCCAAAGCCACTTAAAAGACACCGCCCAGGCTAACTCTCAGTTTGGTGGTGCCAGCAGCACAGATGCTAAGGGTCCTCTTAACCCTGGAGTTTGAATTTCCACTCAAAATATGAAAATCTCTTTTCTAGATGGTTCAGCCACAAAGCATCCATGTCCTTCTATTCATCTTTGGTATAATGTAGCAGAATCAACTATTATTCAAATGGAAAACACTGTACCTGCCTCCAAGTGAAACGTCTTGCTTTTGAGACTTTTCTTATTTATAGGCTACTTCAGGAATTATTGGCACTAATATTGGGGTTGACTAAACATCCTCTTGGGTCTGATGCCCCATAGCCCTGTAGTAGCATTAACCACTTTCTATCCATGGATTCACTACCTCCTTGTTCCTAAGACCTTAAGGAACTTGTATTATCTTCTATTTGATTCAGATTCGACTCGAATCCCCTATTTGTTCAAGTCTTATAGACCAGAAAGGTGTTGTAAATATATGACTCTCATCACTGTGCTCTTTTTCTACACAAAACAGTGGATTTTGAACAAAAGGGGTAACAAAGCTCAGTATGGAGTCTGTATGCATGACATGTGGACTTAAGTATTAATGTTTCAAAAATCAGGGTAATTCTGGCTTTTCTACTCTTTTCATTTTTAAGCTCTTAACATCATTCACATGATTAACCATCAGAATGATTATCCCCCCTTCGAACAGATAAATACACTCCTTATCAATTTTATTTTGTGTGTAATTTTTTTGGGGGTGGGAGGAAATAACAATATTCAGGTTTGATCTCATGCTATATATATCATTGTGAGAAGAAAACAAAGAAAAACTGAATCAGACAATCATTTCTCTCTGTGATTGCAACGTCTGATAATAGATGGCTTTTAAAAGAGAAACATCTGGGACTTCCCTGGTGGTCCAGTGGTTAAGACTTCGCCTTCCAACGCAGGGGGCGTGGTTAAAATCCCACATGCCTTGCGGCCAAAAAATCGAAACATAAAACAGAAGCAATACTGTAAAAAAATAAATTATTTTTAATTAAAAAAAATAAAATAGAAGAGAAACATCCATAATAATTGAACTATCATTTTCTTTTTTACAATGGCATAGTAACTCTAAAAGAACCAGGGAAGATCACCTGGAATCACTTGGGACTATAAAATAATAACATAGTTTGTGGCAATTGGACTAGGGAATTTTCTCATTACTTTAGAGACTGATCCAGTAATTTCCTTGTCCATCGACAAGGCCATTTATACACAGTCACAAAGAAAAATAGTGTGTTTAGAAGGCTTCAGAGTGAGAAATCCACTGCTTGTTTTCAGGAATACTTTTTATATCAAAGAAATCAGTATCAGGAAGTGTTTCTTTACATTTAATCTGAATTATAAGAAGCAATATACACAACTCTCAGAAGCGTGGTACAAACTCTCGACACATCTTTAACGTATTTCATCTTTATTTCTTGATAGAGTCTCTAAAGCTTTAAAAAGGCATGAGATTTAACTCCTATGTACAGTGCTTCTAAAATTATAAAATAAAAACTCTTTCAGCTAGGGATCCCATGATATGTATAGAAATCTCAGATGAGGAGATACAAATCTATTCTTTTTGTTGAATGTACTCTTCTTGTTAAAGTTTGAAATGCCCTGAGAAGTCATCATTCCCTCTGCAAAAACAAAATTAAACTCATTTCACTTGCTGTTAAACACGGTTGCATTACCTTGAGTCAGAGGAACTTAATCCTTTCCTTTTATTGTTTTGCTCTACTTACTTTTACTAATAAAATTCCTTAGACATAAATACATTGTTCTTATTTGGGAGGTGGTGGAAACTATAAGTACTAAGTTTAATATTTGCAAAAGATTTTAATTTTACAAGAAAGATTGACCTTGCTCAAATGCCATATTAAAAATCTTTGCCTACCTAAATAAGGTTGAGTTCATCTTTTGGAAAACATTATTTTTTAAACAATAAGTCATAGAGATTTTCCTTGTCTTAGGTTGACTCTTTAGAGTACATTGGTTAGAGTGATGTGAGTTTAAGGTAGTTGGAATGGGATGGAGGTGTTGAGATGTATCTATGTTTCCATATACATTACCCCATAAATCTGTAAGAAATGCTTGGGGTGTGTTTGTGAATAATGCATTGTGCTTCCAGTGTGACACATTTGTTCCTGTGCATATGCACTTTACAGAGCTCAGAGTGAGTCTGCTGGATGGCATTTGAAGATGTGTTACCTGTGTACAGTAGGTTACTGGGTGTACCCATGTGACCGGTTCAGGCTTAGTAACATTTTCCATCTTCCTTTTGGGGGCCAAAATGCTCGTATTTTACTGTACTTGTTGCCATTCATCGAACCATATGAAAGTTGTTGGATCAAACACCAGATTTTCAGTTTCTGGAGCTTTTATAATACCTATACAACTCTGAATATTTCAAAGTTATAGATTTATTATACGGTGGGAAACAGATTTTTATAAACTATCGTAGGCAGCATTGTACATTAAAGAAGTCCTGCGCATGTGATTCTATTCAGTCCTCCAAATCTCAAGAAGGTAGTACATCTTTATACCTTCTTACACCCATGAGGTGGCCTGTGTTTACACTGATGCAGATTGTTAGGAGTGTGATTGTGGCACATCTGTTTAGAAAACCGAAGAATATTTGTGCGGAGTTTCCTTCAGATTCTTACTCTGCAAGGTTTGCCTGCAGAATTACATTTATACTAAACTGGGTTTTGGAATGGGATGGGGATGAAATCTTCCAATTAAAATCACGATTGACCTTTTTACAACTTTTCTAAACCTTATTAACTTCTGTGAATTAAAAAAAAAGAACTGCAGACCTTTTTCATGTTTGCTCAAATTTCATTTGAGAAATAAATACCAAATGTGTGCAGTCCACTGTATATATTAAACTTAAGTTAGATTGGCTCGAAATTTTAATGATGAGTTATTCAACTTTCTGCAAAACACAAGTCAATAATCACTCTCTGTATGCTAATTTTTAATTAAAAAAACCAGAAACTGCAATGGTCGTTTTTTAACTTCATCATTAATATAGTGGCAGCTGCATAAAATGATACCTAGAACCACATATGCTGTCTCTATAGAAAATCAACTCTTTCACTTTGTAACAAACTAGTAAGTAGGGTTTCTCCATAGACGAATGTGGAGAGCCAAATGGTTCTATCTTCTGGAATGTACAGATTTAAATTTACGGAGTGTACTAAATATATAACCTGTAATGCTTAAGAAGCTTTGGGTAAATTGTAATCAAATTATATGAGAAAGGTAGAATTAGGAGGCCAGTGGATGGGGGTTGATTGGTTTTGTTTGTTTGTTTGTTCAGCTGGAGTTTAGGTCTGAATTACTTTGAATCAGAGCTTGGGCTGTAGACTGAAATGTGCCTTGGGTTTCTTAATAGCTGCAGAACCTTTGGGCAAGCCACATAACCTTTACCAAGTTTTAGTTTCCTCATCTTGTGATATGGAAATAATATATAACAATACCTATTTCAAAGGATCGTGAGTTGTTTGGGGCAGTGTTTCTATTTTCTTTCTTTTACTATTGACTCTTCTTTGGGGATCTCATCAATTTTCAGGGATTTTAATCCCGTCTTTAAGATAATGATGATGTCTCCACAACATACCTCTCTTTTGTGCTTTAGACTTGCATCGCTAATTTTTAAATTTATTTATTTTCACTTGGGTTTCTCACAGATACCTAAAATTTACCATACCAAACAAATTTCTCTTTGTTTTTCACCCTGATTCTTCCAGAAACTGAGTCCCCCTAAAACTGAGTTCCCCTGCCGAGTTTATGATTTTTTTAAACTGAGTTTATGATTTTTTTTAAACTTGTTATTTTATATTGGAGTATAGTTGATTAACAATGTTGTGTTAGTTTCAGGTGTACAGCAAAGTGATTCAGTTATACATATACATGTATCTATTCATTTTCAAATTCTTTTCCCATTTAGGTTGTTACAGAATACTGAGGAGAGTTCCCTGTGCTATACAGTAGGTCCTTGTTGGTTATCCATTTTAAATATAACATGTGTACATGTCTATCCGAAACTTTATTCCCTCTCTTGTCCTGCCCCTGTTCCCCACAGGATTGAGGAGTGTCAAAGAAAAAGTGGGATGGAAACCAAGCAGGACCTTGTGAGGCCCTCCCAGCTACAAAAACCCCTCCATTTCCCCCATTTCTTGTTTGTAGAAAAAGCCTTTAGTCTCCTAGCCTTTCCGTGAGTTCCAGACTCAGTTATTAATTAGGGAAGTGAGAGAATGCAGAAACAAGGCAAGAAATGTAATGAAAATAGTTCAGAGGTAAAACAGAGTCCTAGTTCCTCCTCAAGAGATAGAAATAGCAATCTGACACATATCTTCGAGTTGTTCTGCAGAGACTAAGACCCACCCCGCCCAGGTGGAGGATAGTGACTACATGCTGACCACAAGCATGTAGACTCCAGACTGGTGGGAACCAGAAGGTTGATGGTGAAGATTCCTGAAACATCACCCTGTGACCTCACCACCAAGCAACCAAAGGAAAATCATGCACCCTGCAGGCCTCACTCCAAATGTTGCCTTAAAAACTCCTTTGCTGAAAGCCATAGGGGAGTTGGGGTCTTTTGAGCATGAGCTGCCTGTTCTCCTTGCTTGGTGCATGTAATAAACGCTGCACATTCCTTCACCACAACCTGGGGTCAGTGGATTAGTTCTGCTGTGTGTTGGGCAAGTGCACCCAAGTTCAGTTCGGTAACATGCCCTCCCCTCACACCCCGACCCTGAACCATTAACAGTCCTGATTCTATTTCCAAAATATAACTCTATTCTCTCCTTCCACCTCCAGCACCAGCTCATTTGTCAAACCACAGTCATCTCCTGCCTAGATTGCCCTCAGCGTCTGTAATCTAGCCTGCCTTTTCCTATTGTTGTGTCCCTCTTATGCAGACTCCAGATTGTTGCAGCTGTGAGACCCTTAGCATCTAAACTGGATCACATTCTGCTTGGCATTCTCTAAGGGCTTCCCCTGAGTTTAATATAAAATACATATTTCTTACCATGGCCCACAGGATTCTTTATGACTCTCTGGGTCATATCTTTTCAAATTTATGTCTTTTAAAAAATGTTTTATTTATTTATTTGGCTGCACTGGGTCTTAGTTGCAGCACGTGGGATCTTCATTGTCGCACGTGGGATCTTTGTTGTGGCACGCGGGATCTAGCTCCCTGACCAGGAATTGAACCTGGGCCCCCCGGGAGCATGGAGTCTTAACTGCTGGACCACCAGGGAAGTCCCTCAAATTTATGTCTTGCTACACCCCTTCAGGCTCGCTGCACACAAGCCAGCTGTGTTTCTTTCAGTTCTGTGACCCTCCACGGTCTCTCTGGCCTTGGCCGTCTGGCATGAGCTGTGCTGTCTGCATGGCATGCTTTCTCCCACCCCCTGCCACACACTCACCCCAGCTCTCCATGTGGTTTTCTAACATGAGACTTCAGTTTGAGGATGCCTTCCTCAGAGCCCTTCCCTGACTGTCCTAAATAAAGAAGACCCTAGCGTGGGATTCTCTTTGTCTCACGTGTGTTTCTATGATAACACTTATAATTGAAATTATTTTATTATTTCTCAGTTTGCTTTCTTTTTTGATTGTATTCTCCACGAGAAGTAGAACCAAATGAAGACAGAAATAGCATCGGACTAGATACTATCTAGTATAGGACTTTACCCAGTAACTAGCACAGTCCCTGGCATATAGTTGATATCGAAAAATATATATTGAATGAGTATATTTAATGGGAATATGCAAGGAAAGTGCAATACACAGTGTCCTGTTTATGTCAAGTGCTTGATGCTGAAAACTTGACATCTGTGCACCATTGCTTGGTGGCAGAGTTTTGGGTGAAGTAGAAAAGGACAGCTTTATTGCTTTGCCAGGCAAAGGGGGGACACAGTGGGCCCCTGCCTCAAAAGCTGTGTCGCAATCAGGAGGATCTGGTGAGGAGTCTTATAGCAATGGTTCAAGGGTGGGATTGCGGATAAAATTAGGGTGTGTGTAGGGCCTGAATTCCTTTAATCTGGTCTCAGGTGGTCTCTTGATAAGCTTCTCTGGTTCCTTTAATCTGGTCACTGGTGGTCTTCTCTGGAATGAAAAATGCTAGCATCATCCATTTATTGGGGGTTTTAGTTCTATAATGAGCTCAAGATATCGTTCTGTGTATCCCTTGATGTGGAACCAGGACCCTGCCCCAAGGCTGCACTGTTGTTTCGTAGCTGCAACTCCCTTGTCTCTGTGGCCTTTCCCTTCCCTGATTAGCAATCTGCCCTTTGTTCGAATCTGCCCTTTGGAACTCAGGGAAGGTCATGGAAGCTGGAGTCTGTTCCCTACAAATAAGAGACGGGGGACATGGAAAGGCTTCTGTGCCCAGGAACTCCACAGGGTCCTGGTCAGTTTCATGTTCAGTAAAAGCTAAAAGAACGTGAGTTCCTCTCTCAAATCTTGGTTGTAGGATAAGAGAGTGTAAAGAGTCCTGTTAAAACAGTAGCAATTGACCCTGATGCTTTTTTGTTTGTTTGTTTACTCTTTACAGTCTATTATAAAACAGTTGTGTAGCGATAGGAGGGTTGATGGTCTTCAAATACATGAATTGACCACAGTCTTTTGATTTAATAGGCCAATTTTTAACTAATTATAAACATAATCATCCAGTTCAGTCGTAATCATTAAAATGCTTTGTAACCATTAAAAACTCTGAAAGAACCTAGAGGAAATAAAAGAAAAGTGGTAGAAATAGTGTTTTAGACCCACTTTTTTAAAAAACCTCTGAATTGATGACCTTTTGTCATCTCTAAGAATGGTGAGTAAATAATCTCTGTGGAGAGGTTGTGGCTTCTGTTTCCTAGGGTGGGAGATAGATAGACTGCTGCCTTCTGTCTCCTGGACCAGGTCCACCTGGCTGGTGTTTGTCATGTTGGCATCTGCAGTTCAGTTCTGCAGATGATGTAACTTGTGAGTTGGTCACTTTCAGTTTGGGCAAAGCTCCACCTCACCTCAAACATGGGCCTCTGTGAACTTTTGCTGTTACTTCTTTTCAGCCCAAGTCTGGGTAGGGGTATAGGTTTCTCTTACGCAGCTCTTGCTGTAAAGCACTCTACTTTTCTAAGATAGACTCTGTAGCTGCCTCCTTAAGCTGAAACTTCTGGATTTTATCCACCCAAAAAGGAATCAAATGGCTGCCCCTTGGGTTGGTTTAGAGCAGTTTGAAAGGGAGTGTCTTTTCACGTTCTTAGATAGAAGGTTGGGTTGGGGGGTGCTACATGAATACCTCCCAAACCATCAAAGACGTTTCCCTTTCACCGAAATGAAATCCCAGGGAAGGATGCTTGGATGAAGATATTCGAAAACTTGTTTTCCCTTCTCTTCTCTCTCTCTCTTTCTAATAAGCTCCTTGAAACAGAAGAAGGCGTACGTCTTTTCTCGTTACCTTATTTTGTAGGATAACACGTATGGTCTCATTTTCCCAAGAATAAGGGGTACTTTCTCTACTTTAGGAGAGTATAGGGTGATTTGTGTCTTTCCAGGCTTAAGCGTTATTACGCTGCTAAAGGGGAAGGAATCAGAGTATCTTCAAAATCCTTTCTCAAAACAACAACCCAACATCACGCTTTGTAAGACATTTTCTTCCTGCAAAATTCTATTTTGTTTAACAGGCAAAGTATTACCGAGGCTTTCCCCTCTCCCCTTTAGACTCTTTATTTGAAAAGTTCTAATCTTATTCCATAGGCCAATGGATGCCTTTGGCTGAATAGATAAAGATCAGATACTCATAAAGGTAATCGTAAAGAAAAAAGAGATAATTGCGTTCAGAATTCTCTAAATATAGCCTCCTTATACTAGGCATTCACACTGAACATAAAATTAGGAGGAACAGGGGAAAATTTGGTACAGATGTTAAGTTATTCAAAAGAAAATATATGAAAAAAATAGAGATCTTAAAAGGTATTTCAACGTGCCGATGAATTCAGTGCGCCATATATAAGTTATGCTGGGTTAGCAGGTAACTGTAGTTTCTGAAGTTCAAGGGGTTGCATAGGAATCTGCCTTCAGTGCACATGATAGCCTGTTCTGGTTGGAAACATTTAAATTCAAAAGTTGTCATCTGCTCAGTCTTCTCAACCTCAAATTCTCCTCTGCGTATCCCGTACACATTCAATCCCTTGTCCTTGGTTTTGCCTGATGTAGTGAGGCTCAAGGTCTGTGTAAAGAAGTCGCTCAGTCATCACTTAGAAAAGGAAGCAAAATTTGTAGCATTGGCTTTGCTGGTAGATAAGCTGTAAGAAAAGATTGCAGTTATTCCAAAAAGATAGTGACTCTTAGGTGCCTTTGGAAGACGTCGATTATAATAGGATACGGATCCTGTTAATTAACTCAGCAAAAAGTACTAGATCTAGAAGGTCCTTTCTGGAAAATCTAGAGGAGGCAACTTATACGCTCTAAAAAGTGTTATAAAATGGACACCTTTTCATTCAAAAATGAGTAGTGCCTACTAGGTGCCATTTGCTCTGCTGGTGAGCAGGAGAAATTGGACATTTGACTGAGGTACCAGGATACCACATCTACATTCCAATGTAAAGGTCCAGGTGAAAAAGAGAATTTTTAGAGGCAATATCAAGATTCAATTGCATACACTTGAAATGTCTGACTGACTTTGAGCTCATAAAATTATCAGGAATGGATATTGAATGAAGGAGCTTTGAAGATATTTTTCAGAGTAGTGGTGGGGGTGATGGTGGTGTATTTCTAAACCTGTGCTCTCCAGGAGAGCTGGTATGTGTCTCCAGGTGTTATGGAAGAGGGATGGATGATGTCAGACACGATGGAGCCATCTCAAGGCAGGAGGCTGCCGCCATCAGTCTAAGGCCGAGGCAGGTAGGAGGGAGTTGGTGTCACACTTGAAGAAACTCCACTCTCTTTCAGTGGGGATGCTGTGCTGGAAATGCCAGCCCTGGTTCAATTTAAAGGGTGTTCTCCCCTCAAAACTTTCTACCAGAAGGCAAGGAGATTCCAACAGAGAGGTACTCTTTGCAGTGACCACCAAAAAGCCAGAAGTTGAAGAAGACAAGAGCCGGTGGGGAACAGCCAGGTGGAGAGAGGCAGTTGGAGGGCCTCTGTGGTGGGGGAGGGAGCATGTCCACAAACCCATGAAACCACTTAGGAGAGAAAAAGTCCACTTTAAACCCACTATGCCCAGAGAATATAAAGCCGGTCAAACTTTCTGTGCAGAATGTTTCCTTCTGTTCTCCTGCGCTCAAATTGTAGAGGACACAGAAGGTGTAGACAGAGAGTCGGACGAGGAAAGCAGACAACGAAAGACTGTTTATGCCCCTCTGCAGAAGGCAGCTGCCTGCCCAAGCCTAGACCTAGCTGGTAGAAGAGAGAAGGCTTAAATGCAGCTCACATTCAAAGTTTTTATTATTGCACTGGATGTATATTTTAATGAATGTACTGAAATAAGTCTCACTTAAGTTCGTCTGAGAGTCAGCAAAAAGCCGTAAGTTCTACCAGGGTTTTCATTCCGGCGAAGAGAAATCTTTCCCTAGCTGAAGGTGTATAAAGGGAAACTAGGAAATAAAAATACAGTTGTATTATAAAAACATCATCCACGGGGCTTCCCTGGTGGCGCAGTGGTTGAGAGTCCGCCTGCCGATTCAGGGAACACGGGTTCGTGCCCCGGTCCGGGAGAATCCCACATGCCGCGGAGCGGCTGGGCCCGTGAGCCATGGCCGCTGAGCCTGCGCGTCCGGAGCCTGTGCTCCACAGCGGGAGAGGCCACAGCAGTGAGAGGCCCGCGTACCGCAAAAAAAAAAAAAAAACAAAAAAAAAAACACACACACATCATCCACGATTACATTAGTTGTTAGAGAAACAAAAGATGTGATGTAGTCCCCGTCCTCAAGGAGTGAAGTCTGTATATTTAAAAGAAGATTGATACTTAAGTAGGGTACAGTGGAGACACTTGGGAGGGACATTTAACCAAGACAAAGAGGGATAAGAGAACATTTCCCAGAAAGATGCAGCATCCGTTGAGTCTTGAAGATGAGGGGCTGTGGGCTGTGTTCTGGGTAGAAAAAGCAGCGCAGGTAGCAGCATGATGCCTTTTTCTAAAGACAGCCTTCACCTGAATTGACTGCCCCTCCTGTTCTATTTAATGGGCTGAGCTGGGCCCGAGACCTGAAAGGAACCGCCAAGGTTGTTTCTGCCTTTGAGTCTCCAAAGGATGCAGCCCTCTGCTCTCTGCTTCCTCTCTTCTGCTCTCCGCCCTCACCTTCCACGTTTCTGGGTTGAAAACTTCCTAAAGACAGAGGACATTCTTAGCCTAAACTAGAGCGTAGAGAGACTCATTAAGAATTTGAAGTCCAAGAGGATTCTTCCAAATCTCTCCAGTGAAGCCCCATTGCTCACCCCACACCAATTCTAGGTCTTGATTTGGGGGGTGGGTGTGGGAGAGAGGTTGTTGACCATTTCTGACCCAAAGTAAACTATCGTTCTTTCTTCTCTCAACATTTTCTTGTTTTAATAGGATGCATTGTTTCCACTTACTTGGAGGTCTAAATTGGCTCTTTACTTATTTTTAGTTCTGTTCATTTATTGTGTATATAGTATACCTACAAAACTCCTATGAGAGGGAAATAAGGTGGGTCATAGGAAGGCAGATACTAGCTAATAATCCCTATATATTTGAGATTCTTGAGATTTTGCAAGAGGATATAGTGAACTAAAACCGTTGGCAAGGAACCACAGGTGTCATGTGAACTCACAGTGCATAAAGGTGGGAAAAGTTGAAACAAACAAACAAGTGACCATTTTATCCCACAGGTCTAGATTCTGGTTCTCTCTGCTAACTCTCTGGTGGGCAACACAAAGACATACAGAGGTATGGACACCCAGGGAGGACAGTGAGGGGGCGGAGGTGGTGGTGGTGGGATGAACTGGGAGATTGGGATTGACATGTATACACTAGATAACTAATAAGAACCTGCTGTATAAAAAAATATATAAAATAAAATAAAATTAAAAAAAATTAAAAAAATTTGAGCTTCAGGTCAGGTTTACCCAAATAACTACTTTTAATAGAATTATTTAAAAATATCATGTGGACTTAGATGTAGATAAATTATAAAACTCATATAAATTTATAACTTAAAATATGTATTAGATTTCTCTGAGAGATTTAATACATATTTATTGAGAACAATAAATAAACACCTTAAGGGAATATGTTGGAAAGATATGAAGATCAAAGCTTGGCAATGACATATATCAGGGAGCTCTAAATGGTCTCATAGAAATATTTACAGGAGTTCCATGGTCTTCTCCATCATGGTCAGGCAACCAATCCCAAACTCCCCATGTTACTGAGGGACTCTTGGCTGCTACATCGTCCTGGTACATCTGCATTAATCTACCTCCCTTAGCAAAAATGCCATTTATTGAATGGATATTAGGGATTTGTCGAATTGGTTGGAGGCTGAAAGCTACATTGGAAGAATAGGCAGGAGCTTGGGAAGTCCTCAGTGCAGGATCCACAGGTGTGGTCACCCTGCGGAAACACTGTGTTCCAAATGCTGACGCTGTGATGAATGTGACCTGCAGCCCCAAGACATCAGTGTGGTGACTCAAGGTTCAAAGTCTAGGAAGAGAGCTTCTGACGAGCCTGTTCAGTAACTGTGCCAGAGCTGGGAGAGAAAGCTATTGCTTCCATAGTGGGAGGTGGGAGCTACCTTGCAAGATGCTACACAAAGACCCCCAAAAGAGAGGGAATGGCACTAACAGGGGAGGGTTTGAGGCTGGTCAGTTAATACACAACACGTGTTTATGACACAGATCTATCTTTTTGTTTCTTGACCATGGGATACCTGCAACTGACATATACATCAAAATTTATTTATTTATGTATTTGTTTATTGGTGATGAGATGGTGGCTAATGAGGATGTCTGTAAATCTCATTATAATGGTTACTTGAGGAGTGTGCTGTCTCTAAACCAAAATATGTAGTGGTGGAAAAAATATATCAATCATCAATCTTCTGAAATATTGGTATTTTTCTCTTCTGACATCTTTTCCTATCTTAACTTCATTCTTTTAAGCTTCACTTATAAATTCCTCATCTCCTTATTTTTCCCCTCACTCCTCTCCTCTGTCATCACCTAAAATTTGTCCCTTTGGGTGCATGCATTTGAACTAATATAACTGTCTTTGAGTTAGCCTATCCATGAACCAGGCCTGTATGTAAGGATTTGACTTAAGTAGTTTATTTGGGAGGGGATCCCAGAAAACTTCATCAGGGAATGCAGAAGTATGACAGGGAAGGGAAGGCCTCCAACCAAGTCACCACTATGGGTAACTGGAGTTTGATCCCACTGGGGAAATCTGACAGCCAGGGCAGGACATACACATCAGCACGATTCCAGATAAGGAACATGAGATCTGAGGTATTTTATATTCCAGTTTTCCTCAGTCATTGGTTTAGATTCTCCCGGGCCTCCCTGGTTTGCATACAGGTGGGCAAAATGAGCTCTTGGAAAACAGAGAAAGTCATAAGGCAATAAAAATACAGGGCTGACAGTTGGAATTCACCCCATGGGAAGTGAAATGGTAGGGATGAGGGCTTACAGGTGGGACACGAGCTGCAACCACTACAGTCACAGGACCTCCTCTTTCCCTGCCTCTAGGGGTGCACCAGGTCCCTTATGGACCACACTCAGCTGGAAGAAAATGAGAGTCCTGGGCAAGCACTGGAAGGGTCAGCGAGTATTTAGGGACATGGATAAGCAGTAAGCCATCAGGACCAAGACTTGTAAAAGGGTGTTTGGATTTAAGAGAAAAGGGCAGCTGAATAGGATATGGGAGTGGCATTAAGTAAACAGAGAGAAAGATTCAAAAGCTGGGAACCAATGGGAAGGTCTGGTAGATGCAAAGATTCCCCGTCCAGTCCCCCTATCAGGGCGGTGAGCCTCATCTCCAGCTGTTGATGTCCCTCCGCTGAGTCCCACTCTGCCAATTGCCTTTGAAAAAGGAAAGAGAGCTGTCTCGCCTGGGGTTAAACCACGTACCCGGGAGCAGCCACTTCTACTGATGCATTAATATAGGGTTACAAAGTCCCTGATTTCATCCTGGGGCATCTTCGAAGGGCCAGACCTGCTTGAGAGCTCTCTGTGAGATTGGCTGAGGCCGTTTCTGAGACTGCATCAGAACTCAATGTCTCCTTCTGCCCAATCCCACTTGCCTCACTTCCTCCCCTGGTAATAATAACTGGTAAACCTCCCATAAGCAAATTTCCTTCTAAAAGCCTGTTTTCTGGGAACCCCAACTAAAACAGAAACAACGGTGGAGAGGACTATTGACGGAGGTGGAAATAATAATTCCCATCGGGTTCTGCACAGGCGTAGTAGATGGTAATTGCTGTTACTTGCATATGTTTATTCCAAGCGTACACAGAAATGAGTTCTGATGCTTACTCTTAGCCCATGTATGGTTGTTAGTGTTTACTGATACATATCCTACCTGTATTCTAATATCAAACACTTACAGCTTGCTTTGAATTCTGTTGTATACAAATACCAAATAAATGTTGAACCGTGGGACATGAAAAAGGAATGATTTTATGGCTTGTCATGAATATGAGCAATTCAGAAAAGAGTTGGAAAGCAAAAGTAAGGTTGTTATCCAGGGAGTTTGGAGTTGTTAAGGGTATCACTTATTTGTCAGGTCTCATTTTGTTAGCGTCAATCTCAAGAAGATTGGGAGGAAAATGCTAAGCAGGTTATTGCAATTACTTTTCTGTAAAACTAACGGCCAGCATTCCTGAGAATCTTAATGTCACCTTGTTATTTACCTTCCATAGCTTCTGGTTGAAGGCAATTACAGCCTGCTTCCCACCTCGAATCAAAAGACGACTTTTACTTTCCAGTGATTCTGTCTCAGCAAAGCTATGAAATCTCTTCTCTACTGTACGAACTCAAATATCTTGCTGAAAAGGCTCTCTCACCGTTAAAAACTCATTTCTTTCCTATTTATCTTAATATATCTTACAATTCCAGAGGCAAGGGAATAGGAATGAGGGTGAGGAAAAGTACGGCAATTCTCAAGGCCTTCTTTTCTGAGGACTGAGAAATTAGATTTGATGCTTTTCCAGCAGACTATCATGGAATACTTGGAGCATGTTACGGATTTGAGAAATAAAATATCATGTCAGAAAGACGGGGACAAAAGACCCTTTATATACTCCCGGAGAAGTAAAAGCCGTATTAACTTCAGATAAAAGATTTAATCAGAGGAGAAAGCTTAATATGATTGTCTGGTGTGTATTTTTACTTTTTGTCGAGAGAGTAAATGAAAGACGCTTTAGAATTTCACCAAAGTGATCTCGTGGAGATAATGAGGTTAACCAGCTAAAATTAGGCTCTTGGGCTTAGAAAAGAAAAGAATTCACTTATGAAAAGAATTGTTAATTAAATGGAAGTGTCTTCATCCAAACAGCACAATTTGCTTGTCAGAGATGAGGAGCCGAGATAGGCCTGATAAGAGAAGATAATGATAATGTAATGTTGCCTGAGATCAAGAATCGGGGCTCATTTCAACACTCCTGCACCCATCAGCAGTCTGGAACTGCTGGAGAAAAAGAAATACAACACAGGAATGAGCTCTGAGAAAGACAGAAGCACCATTTTCATCCTGGTATACAGCCCACCCTGCAAATCTGTATGCATCTGTATGCATTCATTTCCTAGGGCCACCATCACGAATTACCATAAACTAGGTGGCTTACAACAACAGGGATTTGTTCTCTTACAGTTCTGGAGGCTAGAAATCTGAAATCAGGAGGTTGGCTGGACAGTGGTGATCTCTAAGGCTGCTAGGGAAAGACTTTTCCTTCTGGTGGTTGCCAATTGCCTTTTCCTGGCTTGCATTGCAATCTCTATCATTGCAATCTCTATCTCCAGTGTCACTTGGCATTCTCTCTCTCTCTCTGTGCCTCTCTCTCTGTCTCTTAACTCCCCTCTTCTCACTGCGTGTCTGTTTCCTTTTCCTGTAAGGAATCCAATCCTTGGATCAGGGCCCACCCTATTCCAGGATGACCTCATCTTAATTCAGCTAATTACATTTTCAATGACTATTTCCAAATAAGGGCACATTCTGAGGTTTCTAGTGGATATGAATTTTGAGGGGACAATATACAACCCAGTACACTATGTAAAAAATATCTCTGAGAGAACTCTTCAAATCAGGGCATTTCTTCAAGGTAAATGATAAGATTTGACTTCTTACTCTTTCTTCTTAAACACACCTGTTATAATAATTTAAAAAGAATATACTATGTATAACATTTTGTGCATATGTGTGCATATTTGAGTTTCCTAGTTAAAACAAAAGAGACATCTGGGGTAAAACTCTTTAAACCTCTGTTCAAATTATTATTAATAATTCACTTGGAAAAGAGAATGAGAATAATTGGTTCCTAGAAAATTGGAGGTATATTCTGTTGAGTTTGAATTTGTGCCTAACTTTTAAGAACACCAATGGGGCAATGAATTTTTTATAACCATCTTTAAAATTGAAGTATAGTTAATTTACAATGTTGTGTTAGTTTCAGGTGTACAGCAAAGCGATTCAGATATATATGTATATATATACACACACATATATGTATATATATTATTTTTCAGATTCTTTTCCATTATAGGTTATTACAAGGTATTGAATGTAGTTCCCTGTGCTATACAGTAGGTCCTTGCTTTTTATGTATTTTATATAGAGTAGTTTGTGTCTGCTAATCCCAAACTCCTAATTTATCCCTACCCACTTTACACTTTGGTAACCATGGGTTTCTTTTCTCTCTGTGAGTCTATTTCTGTTTTGTAAATAAGGTCATTTGTATCATTTTTTTAGATTTCACAAGTAAGTGATATTATATGATATTTGCCTTTCTCTGTCTGATTTACTTCACTTAGTATGATAATCTCTAGGTCCATCCATGTTGCTGCAAATGGCATTATTTCATTCTTTTTTTATGGCTGAGTAATATTCCATTATATATATCTATGTATCTATATCTATAGCTATATCTATATCTATATCTATACACCATCTTCTTTATCCGTTCATCTGTCAATGGACACTTGGTTGCTTCCATGTCTTGGCTATTGTAAATATTGATGCTATGAACACTGGGATGCAAGTATCTTTTCAAATTAGAGTTTTCATCTTTTCTGGATATAAGGGCAATGTATTTTTTAATAACCTTTTTTATTTTAGGAAAATTTTAGATTTATGGAAAAGTTGCAAAGACAGTATAGAGAGTTCTCTTACATTCTGCATTTTGTTTGCCTATTGTTAACATCTTAACTTGGTCTGAAACATTTGTCATAATTAGCCTACCAGTACTGATGCATTATTATTAACCTAAGACCATACTTTTAGAACTTCTTTAGTTTCTTTCATTTTCTGTCCCAGGATCCAAACCAAGATACCATGTTAACATTTAGTAGTTACATTTCCATGGGATAGTTTTGGCTGTGACTGTTTCTTAGACTTGCCCTGTTTTCAATGAGAAGTACTGCTAAGATATTTTGTAGAATGCCTTTCAGTTTGGGTTTGTCTTACTTTTCTATTTCCCATGAATAGACTGGGGATATGTGTTTTGGGAGAAAGATCACAGAGATTAAGTGACACTTGCATCAAATCACACCAAGGGTACATGTTCTCAACATGACTTATCACTTTTGATGCTAACCTTGATCACCGGGCTCAGGTAGTGTTTGCCCACAGTAGTTTCCACCATAGTTACCTTTTTGGTCTCCTTTCCCTACTATATTCTTTGGAAGCAAGTCACTATGCACAATCCCCACTTAAAGACCAGGGAGTGACGTTCCACCCCCTTGAGGGGGCAGTATCTATATCTACATAAATTATTTGGAATTCTTCTATATAGGACATTTGTCTATTCTCACCCATTTATTTATTTATTCTTGTTTTAAAAAATTTATTTCATGTTGGAGTAGAGTTGATTTACAATGTTGTGTTAGTTTCAGGAGTACAGCAAAGTGATTTAGTTATACATATACGTATATATTCCTGTATCTCTCCATCTTTATTTATATTAAGTTAAACATGAGTTCATACTGACAGCACGAAATCTAATCCATGACCACATGTGTCCTTCTAACCTCCCCCTTACTTCTCTGTAAACTCCCCCTCCAATGACGAGGCTCCTGGCTCCACCATCTGCCATCTACGTACTTACTGTTCAATTCCAGCATACATCTACAGTTTTAGGATTGTTAACCTATACCCCCGTAAGAAACAATCTTAGCTACTGGAATACAGTACTTACACACTGTTTCTTGTTCCTCCACTCACTTCCAAAGTTACTTACTTCGAAACATCTCCCCCATCCTCATCAGTGAAGCCATATCACACATTTGTAATAGAGCTAGAAGCTCTTGCCACAGTTTGTATTCCGTCTTGGGATCCCTGATCTCCTTGATTTTTTATTTGTTTGTGTGTATACATTAAGGTTTACTTCTTGTGGTGAAAAATTCTATGGGTTTTGACAAGTGCATAGCATCATGTGTCTAACACTATAGTACCATACAAAATAGTTACAGCACTGAAAATTCGTTTGTGCTTCACCCAGTCAACCCCTCCCTCACCTCAAACCTCTGACAACCACTGACCGGTTTTCCTTCTCTATAGTTTTGTCTTTCTCAGAATGTCACATGAAAGGACTCATAAACTATGCTGCCTTTTCAGACTAGGTTCTTTCACTTAGTAATATGTTTTTGTGGGTTGATAGTTCATGCATTTGCATCCCTGAGTAGTATTCCATTCTATGGATATACCATAGTTTGTTCATTTATTCATCTATTCAAATACATCTTGGTTGTTTCCAGTTTTTGATGATGGTGAATAAAATTGATTCATAATTCATTCATGTGCAGCTTTCTATGTGGATAGAAGTTTTCAAATCAGTTAGGTAAACCTGGAGTTGATTGCCAGTAAAGTTATGTTTAACATTATAAGAAATTTCCAAATAGCTCTCAAAGTGGTTATAACACTTTGCATTCCCACCAGCAATAAATGGGAGTTCTTGTTGCTCCATATGTCCATTAATAATGGATACTGCCAGATTTTGGATTTTAGCCATTCCCGTAGGTGTGCGGTAGTATGTCATTATTATCTACTTTGCATTTCCTTAGTTGTAAATGATGTTGAGGGTGTTTTCATTGTCTACTTACCATCTGTATATTTTCAGTGGTGAGTTGCTTGTTTACTATTTTTCCCCATTATGAAACTAAGTTGTTTTCCTATTATTAAGGTCTAAGAGGTTTTATTATTATGTAGTTTTGTATATTTTGGATACAACTCATTTATCTGATAAGTGATTTGCAAATTTTTTTAGTCTGTGAGATCTCTTTTCCTTCTCTTAACAGTGTTCTTTGCAGGGCAATTTTTTAAAAACTTAAATAAATTTCAACTTATAAATTTTTTCTTTCATGGACTGTGCTTCTGGTGTTAAATTGTATCTAAAAACTCATCATTAAACTGCAGGTCATGCAAATTTTATTGTATGTCTTCTAGAAGTTTTATAACTTTTCATTTTACAATTAGGTCAGTGGTATATTTTGAGTTAATATATGTGTAAAACGTGAGGTCTATGTCTAGTTTCTTTTTTCTTTCTTTCAGTCTTAAAAAAATATGCACTGCCAATTATTCCAGCACCATTTATGGAAAAGACTATCCTTGTATTATATATATTATATTGCCTTTTTGCTTTTGTCAAAAATCAGTTTTCTTTACCTGTATGAGGTTATCTCTAAGCTCTCTATTTTATTCCATTGAACTACGTGTCTGTTCTTTCACCAATACTGTGCTCTCTTGAGTACTATAGCATGACAGTAAATATTGAAATTGGCTAGTGTCAGTCTCCCAACTTTGTTCTTCTTTTCCTGTATTGTGTTCGCTTTACTAACCTGTAAATGTTGGAATCAGTTTGTTGTTACCACCAAAATTTTGCTGGTATTTTGATGGGGTTGTATTAAATCGATATATCAATTTGGGAAAAAAAGATGTCTTCTTTGTTATGTTGAATTTTCCAATCCATGAACACAAAATCTCTTTCCATTTACTTAGATTTTCTTTGATTTTTTTCATTAGTATTTTGTCGTTTTATCTTTTTGGTACAATTGTAAATGGTATTTTAAAATTTAATTTTCTGATTTTTCTTTGCCGACATATAGAAAATCAACTGACTCTAAAAAAAAAAAAAAATCGACCTTATATCCAGCTACCATGCTGTATTCACATTCACATTCAGGAGTTTTTTTGTTGGCTACCCATTTTGTTGGTAATCTTTCGGGCTATCTACACAGAAAATCATGTTATCTTTGAGTAAAGAGTGTTTTACTCCTTCCTTTAAATTTTGTATACCTTTATTTTTCTCTTCCTTGTCTTATTGAATTAGCTAGGACTTACAGTACAATGTTGAATGGGAATGGGGAAAGAGGATATCCTTGCCTTATTCCTGATCTTATGTGGAAAGTGTTAGTCTCTCTTCACGAAATATGATATTAGCTATAAGGTTTTATTTTTTTTTAATATTTATAACCTTTATTAAGTCATTATACTCTAGTTTTCTTTTAAAGTTTTTATTATAGTTGATTAATTTTTTCAAATGGTTTTCTGCAATGATTGATATGATTATATATTTTTTCTTATTCAGTGTGTAATGAGATGTTACCTTGATTGATTTAGGAATGCCAAATCAGCCTTGCATTCTTGGTCATGATGTATTACCCTTTTTATATATTGCTGGGTTTGATTTGCTAACATTTTGTTAAGGACTTTTTGTCTGTGTTCCTGAGGGATATTGGTCCTTTGTAATGTCTTTGTTTTGATATTAGGGTAATGTGGGACTCATGAAATAATTTGGGAAGTTTTTCTTCTTTTATTTCTTTGAAGAGATTGTTGATAATTGGTATTATTCCTTCATAAAATGTGTGGCAGTGTTAATCAATTGAACCATCTGTCCCTGGATATTTCTTTCTGTAAGGATTTAAAATAAAATTCAATTTCTTTAATAGATACGGGCATATCTATTTGCTTGTCCTTGCATGTATTTTGGTAGTTTGTATTTTTGTTTCACTTTATCCAAGTTATGAAACTTGTGGGTATAGAGTTGTTCATAGTGTTTCCTTATTAACCTTTTAATGTGCATGGGATCAGTAGTGATAACCCCCCTCTTTATTTGCTGTAATATAGATCTTCTTTCTCTTTATCTTGTTTAGCCCACATAGAAGTATCAATTTTATAGATCTTTTCAAAAAAACAGTTTTTGGATTCATCAGTTTTTTTCTATTGTTTTACTGTTTTCAATTCCATTGATTTTTTGTTCTAATTTTTCATTATTTCCTTTCTTCTGATTGTTTTAGAGCTTTGTTCTTTAGTTTCCTAAAGTGGGTGCTTAGGTTGTTGTGGCCAATGTATTTTGTGCAAAATCAAGTTGTATAATGAGATATGTGGTGGGGTTGTCCTGAGACACACATGGAATTTGACATTGTTTTGGTGAGGTTGGAAGGCAGAGAGAATAGCAGTCATCAGGTGCCTCTGATATTTCAGCCTTAGTTAATAGGTCAACTCTGATCATATTGCTATGAGGGTAGATGGAGAAAATAGAGGACTAAGAACGTATTAAAGGTCTATAAGGTCGATATGTTTTCCAAGGCAAATTCAACTTCTGGTCCTTTTGAGAGAAAGGATTCTTCTGCTTATGATTTCCACACATTCCTGCTGATATGACAACCCCAGGATGGTATCAGGGTTGACTCATTATCTAGTGAATTCAGGATTTCAGACCACCCAGAGGATAATGAGTAGAATCCTCAGTGAGCCATAAACTTCCAACCCTCTGAGCAGAAAAAGACTCTTCCACAGAAACGATGTTGTTCATGGCTGCCACAATTCTGCTACCTAAAGCTGATTCACAGGACCATGTGGCAGTTTTATACATTTACATGGATGTAGAATAGAATAATGTTCAAAAACTCTGATTAAGCCAATAGGCTGGTTGTCTCCTGGGGGAATCGTTGCCACGGTCTTATTAATGCTGACTCCTCACTACACCCCAACGGAGGATGTGAGCTTTCGTTGTGTTCTCCGTCTTTTACTTTGGAAAATGTCAAATTTCATAGAACACTGTACATATTTCTGATTTTATTTGGAAGGAGCATGACTTTTGGACAAATTTGTACGACTTCTTTGTCTTGAAGCACAAATTCTCTTATTAATTCATTACTTATTTTAAAAATGTTGAGTGTTTACCATGTGTTAGGCACTGTTCTAGGCCTTGCTCTCTTAAGACCTTACTTCTAGGAGAGGAGACAGATAAAACAAAAGAAGTACAGAGATATGTAATATGACTGTGCTTAGTGCTATGAAGATAAAAGCAGATTGCATGACTGGGAATGACATGATTTTGTGTGTGTGTGTGTTAGGCAGGATGTTTAGAATGGGTATTTTGGGGAAGTGATGTTTAAACAAAGACTTGGAGGAAGTGAAGGAATGAGCATTATACAGCTTGACGGATAAAGGGTTCTAGGCAGTGGGGACCCCTAGTAAGAATAAGCACGGCAGCTTGGAAGAGCTGCTTCAATGACCCTAGAGCAGAGTAAGGGGTGATGGTGGGAACAGCAGACAGGTAACAGAGCCTGTAGTGCCTTCCAGGCCACATGGAGTTTAGATGCAACATGGTGAGAGTGTTTTGAACAGGAGAGTGAATGATTACTCCGGCAGCTGTGAAGAAAATCACTACTGACAAATTTGCTCAGCTTTGGTAAAAACAAGACACTGATATGTAGCATTTTATTTGAAGTTCAGAATGACTTGAATAGGTACTGTATTAAAAATAACAGTGGAGAAGTCCTGCTATTCTTCAGTAGGATGTTTTTAGCAAATTCTGTGGTCTGAGCCTCAATGCTCTGTCATTAAAATAATCAAAGAGGCAGAGAGGATTATTGGAGAAAATGACAAATGGTTTTAGTCTTGTCTCAGTTGTTCTGAGACATCACATCAGAGCTAATGGCTGGAGTTGGAAATCAGCTGGTATAAGGAGTAATTGTGCTCTTGTGCCTGGAGAGTGAATGTATCTCCAAGAACATGAGGTGACAGGCAGTGACTTGGGACACTAGGCTAGTGACTAGGACAGTGGGGTTTCCTGAGTCCCGGTTCTGGGACTGAGTGAGATGAGCTCCTTGGGCCTCCACCTTGGATTTCTCCTGTACTGTTACACCTTTTAGGTGTTGCCTCAGCAGTGTGGAACATGGATGGTGTCCATTCCTGGAAGGATAAATAATCCCATCCCTAATTAATAGAGTATGTACAGGTAGCTGAAGCTTCATAACTGCTTTAAAGTAAGGACATAAAGGTTGGTTTCTGCTCAACTGGGTGATGCTGTCCTGTTTTGGGGCTCCTACACTGAAGAACTTGAGGAGAACTATGATAGATCATTAACCCAGGCAGATCCTCTCCCTAAAAGTCATCAGGTTCAATGCTCCCTTTCAGGGTAACAGAACAGGGTGAACTAAACATGGAACAAGTAGGCTCTAAAATAATACAATTGGGTCCTGTACTTTTTTCCCAGCATGCAATTTGACGTACTTCTCCTTTAATGTATAAACCTGCTAAGGTTCAGATCATGTTTTGTTTTGTGTGATAATCTCTGAATTTTTCCACCACCCCTACCACAGTGTATTTTTGTTTTACTTATTTATTTTGTTTTTGCACTGTGGATATTTAATACATGGTGACTATCTAAAGCAGTTGAACACTAATCTCATATTGTATGAAAATTTGCACAGAGTATTTTTTCTATTTAATAACATCAGAATTAGAGAAATAACTCATTATGGAAAGTGTTGCAGTTCATTAATTTAACTATTCTTTTTTATTCATTCATTTATTTACTGTCTTATGTTTAATAAACACCTGGTATAGATCTGGAAGAACACTAGAGGACACATTTATAAAAGACGAGTAAGATATATCAATAGTTTGCCTTAGCTGAGCTAAGTGATAATAGTAGAATTTAATAAATACTTTGTGACATGGGAACAAAATGAAGAAGGAGCATAGATGTGAGAAGCATTTCTTGCTATGAAGGATAAGGAAAGTATTTTGAAAAGAAGTGACATTGAGGGAGATCTTCAAAGAGAACTAGGATTTGTTCATGTAGAGAATGAAGATGACCCTAAAGAGTACAGAGGCATAAAGACATAAGGTATAATGAGGAGAAAGCAAATTTCTCCAGTGGAATTGAACTGTGGGATATAAAGTAGGGAAAGTATGGAGGACAGGACTGGAAAGTTGATTGGGACAATTTAGTAAACGATCATTATGCCATGCTAAGGAATTTGGATTTTATTTTATAAACCATGAATAGTCAGTATCTTAGTACATTTGGGCTGTTATAACAAAGTACCATAGTGTAAGTGGCTTACAAACAGTATAATTTTATTTCTCACAGTTCTGGAGGCTGGGAAGTCCAAGATCAAGGTGCCAACTGATTCAATGTCTGGTGAGAGCCAGCTTCCTGGTTCAAGATGCTTTCCTTATAACCTCATATGGTGGAAGGGGTGAGAGGGCAATCTGGGGCCTCTTTTATAAAGGCACTGATTCCATTCATAAGGACTCTGCCTCAGGACCTAATCACCTCCCCAGAGCCCCACTTCCAGGTACCATCAAATTCAGGATTAGGTTTCAACTCATGAATTTTGGTGGGACACAAGCATTGTCGATAGCATTCAATAAAGGTTTGACCACTATTATCGACTAAATTGTGTCCCCTCAATTCATATATTGAAGCCCTAACCTCCAACATGAATGTATTTGGAGATAGGACCTTTACAGGTAAGTAAGAGGTAATTAAGATTAAATGAAGCCATAAGAATGGGGCCTTAGTCCGATATAACATGTGTCTCTATAAGAAGGGGAAGAGACACCAGGATGTGCGTGCACAGGGAAATGTCCATGTGAGCAATGATGAGAAGGTGGCCGTCTGCAAGCCAGGGAGGGAGCCTGCAAAACCAAACCTGTCAACGCCCAGATCTTGGGCATCCAGCCCAAGAATGAGAAAATTAATAACTGTTGTTTAAGCCACCCAGTCTGTGGTGTTTTGTTATAGCAGCCCTAGAAGATTAGGACAATCACTAAATTAATTCACATGTTTATTCCCTCTCTTGTACTCTGTCTGGTCCTCTTCCTGTCCCCTCCTCATTGTTACTTTCCTGTTTTCTTCTTTGGCTCACTTTTCTTCTTAGTCTCCTTAAATGCTCTGTTTTTAAATGTTGGTATTCTCCAGGTGTTTGTTGTTGGTGGTGTTGTGGCTTTAGCCTGTTTTCTTCTCAGTCTACATGCTCTCCCTGTTCAATTTTACCCAATTCTGTGACTTAAATACTGCTCATACGCTGATGAATTCAAATGCATGTCTTAAATTCACACTTTCCTTCTGGGCTCCTGACTGATACAGACAGCTCCCCACTGCACATCTTCACGCCCATATGTCACACAGGTGGCTCAAACACAGCACATTCCAAAATGAATTATTATGTTCCATTCCCAATCTGTTTCTATTTGTGTGACCTAATTCAGAAAATATGATTGCCGTCTACCTGGTCACCTAAACGGGAATAATGAGAGTCATTCTGCACTCCTCCACTAGTCCACATTACTGTCCACAGGTCCAATTAATCACCGATATCCAAAGATGCTAGCTGTATGGCATTTCTACTGTTAGATTTTCCTGTCAATTCCGTGGGTACTGCTTTAGATCAGGCATGAACTGTTTCTTAGCTACACTGGCCTTTCTAATCAATGGGCATTTCATTCTATGAAAGCCAGTTATCTTCTAATATCTTATAATTTTGAGATAATAACTAGTAGAAGATCTCTGTGATTGGACCATTAAAATTCTGTTTAGTTTCTGATGTTTCATATAATGTAGGGTTTCCTACACAAGATGGATAATTACTATGAAGTTGACATATATGCCTCCAGGGTTATTTCAGATTAAAAATTTTAGATTGCTTAGTGTGGTATTTAGTAGTTAAGGATCATTAAGATGGAAGAGCTTACTAGAGTAAGAGACATATTTTTCTCTGATGATGTGATCTTTGCCTTATAATTTACATGTGTGACACACTGACATTTGAACAAAGCCTTTTTGGAACTCTTGCTGCACTATCTTCCTTAAGCAAAGCTGCAAGATAAACATAACAACTAGTTAGTCAGGAATGAATCGACACATTCATTCACCTAAACCACTTGGTCAGTCACCATCGCCCAGAATTTTTAACTTCTAGAATCTTCTAACTTTTTAGTTCATTCCTTTTTTCTACAAGATAGATTCAAATCTGCTTTATAGTTCCATTCATTTCTTTGTCCTGCTGTATTTTTGTTTTTCTAGGTCATAAATCCAGTAAAATTTCCAAACGTCTTGGCCTTCACAATTCACGAGTGGTGGTAGTTTAGATCTTTCAGCCTGAGATATAGTTGTGCGTCAACTGAATGTGAAAAGAAAACCATAAACTTTTGAACGAGAAGCCAAATGTACACAAATAAAAACTCTTATTTGTTCTGTAGTTTTATTTCTTACCAAGGAGTTTCTTACATCATTTTCATGAATTTTGTTATGCCTCAGCAACATACTGTGAACTATTCAGCTGGAAAAACATGGGGAAAAAAAGCTACTGAGAAAATGCAAATATCAGTAGGTGTCATTTTTTATTAATTATTTTTATTTATAGCTGACTTTTAATTTTTGTCATATTTTCCCATTAGATATGCATGCTTTTGTGTTGCTGTTGTTTTTATAGGTGAGAAAAATCAATGGATTAATTGGTTGGGAAAATCAATAAGGTAGTATAGATCGCTTGCCTGTGACAGAAAGAAAAGCTCCCTGATTCTGAAAGCTCAGCATTTCTGTTACCCATAAAGAAGAATTACTGGTATGCAAATGACAAAGAACCTACTTAGAACTGTTTGCCTCATGCTTGATGTTGCAGTGAAAATTGACAAAAAGAGGAGTGGGCATTTCCCCCCCGCACCACCTTACCCTTCCTCAACCGAATATAATCTAGAACTCAAGAGTAAGCCATGAGCAGGTCTGTGCCTCCAGTCTTGACATAATGAAACTGAACAGCCCCTCTGTCTCCCACTAAGAGTTAGCCAGTTGAAGAGAAAACACAAATAAAAACAAGTGACTTCTCAGATTTGGTGCTCGCTTTCAGGGCTGCCATAGCTTTAGGCTAGTGCAAGATGCCAGTGTTTTAGAAAAAGGTTACTTCTGAATGGATGGCTGGTTAGCACTGTCCAGTTACTGAAAGAAAATACAACTGTGCTGGGCAAAGAAACACTGCCCTTATATTTTTTCTCTCGATACATGTATTCCACACAAAAGAAATCATGGATTATTGGTAGTAAAATCCTTGAGAATGAAAAGAAAAAGGTAGAGGCATCATCCTTTAAGCAAGAAAGACCTAACGTTATCTCCAGTAAGTTCCTTTCTGCTCTCTCATGATATGTAACACACCACTGGATAAAGTACTATCAGCCCTCTGGATCTGTAGTTTCCATATTTCACATTTTCAAAAAAAAAAAATGTCCAGAAAGTTCTAAAATGCAAAACTTGAATTTGCTGTGCAACAATTTACATAGCATTTACATTGTATTAGGTATTTTACATAATATAGAGATGATTTAAAGTATACAGGAGGATGTGTGTAGTTTATATGCCAACACGACACCATCTTGTATAAGAGACTGGAGCATCTGTGGGTTCTGGTATGGCAGGTGGTGTTCCTGGAGCCAATCCCTCACGGATACAGTGAGATGGCTGTATATTATATAGTTAAGATTTTTGGTCTTTGGATTGAGAAATGCTTGGTTGTAAGATCTTTATACTCTTTCTTAATAACTGTGCTTTCCTAAGCAAGTGAGCTAAGTTCTCTAAGCATCAAATTTCTCATATGTAAGGTGAGTAAAAATACCTGTTTAATCAGTTTGTTGTAAGGATTAAAGAAGATAATGTATATTAGTGCTTACTGAATATTCAGTAGAGGGCAGTGATGAAGAAGGGAAGATGATGATGATCAATAAAACAGAATTTCCTTTAGAGTAAGTTTATAATTCCTTTTTATTAAATGGAACAAAGAAGTCCTGATAAGATGTATTTCCCTGCAAAATTAGATAGTCTGTAACTACATCTTAAAGTCTCACTGTTCTGATTTTCTTAGTATTGCAGCTAGATCTGGACTAGGGGTATTTAAAACAGATCTATTTAAAACAGTATTATAAGAGTTACCATTTACTGGGTATACATTTTGCCCCATATTTTAGTATGTGATTTACAGGCAAGTTAAAAAACGGACTGAAATCACATAACTTAGAAACAGCAAAGATGGTATTCACATCCATATCAAAACGCATGCTCTTAACCAATTTTGATAAAGCTCTCTCTAAGTTGCAGGTTTCCCTTTAAGCTCCAGAGTTGCTAGTGCCAGAAATGTAGATGTATCTGGTATCTCAGGTGAGATTTGGTACGAAGTTGGTGGATAAAATTGGGCCAACTTTTTGGGAACCATAAACCACTCTGTGTTCCCAAACTCTTATTTTCAGGATCAAATCAAACTGTTCTTGTCAGTGAGTTCTGATTACTTTGCAATAGTCATTTGAGGACACCTTGGAAACCAGCTTCTCTGTGACTCAATATAATTTATCTGGTATGGACCCTCACAACTTCAGTTTGCCTTGAACCACTCATTGTTTGAGGCCCATTCAAAGAAAAAACACAATCTCAATGACTTTCTGGAATGCTGATATGAGTGATGGACCACCCTACATCAACTTGGGCTTTTAGGATGTATCCAACTCACATGCTGATTGGAGTGAAATCTTGTCCCTGTGCAACCTCACATGTCTGCTCTCTTTTTAGCAGATAACACTACAAATTATACACTTGGTCCACTTGAAACCATTACCAGCCATGAGTGGTGACGGCCCTTCTGTGAAAGCAAAGTCTTTCTGACTCTGCATATGCAAGCCTTTTTTATGACTGGTAATCAAAGCTGAAATAGTTGTTAACTAATAGATGTTAGTTGTTAACATCATATACATTCAGTTCTGGAAAAGGTAGAAAGTGTTATTGGGCCCTGGGTACTTCCCGAAACTCAGAATTCCTTTGTATGAAGAAACACCAGCAATCTCATACACGCCTCTTCTTCATACTGATGATTTGGTCAGCCTTGATCTTGTGTAAAAAGCTGCAATCTCTCTTGCACAGAAAAACAGATGAGAAGAAAAGCTGGCTTTTTACAAAGCAGAAGGAAAATGGCCTCCCAGGAATGGGCATGAGAGAATGAAACAGATCAAACATATCTTTTGCTTATATATTATTAACATGACAGATGGAAGGTAAGATGGAACCTCTCTCTCAACGCAAAGATTAAGGAAGTGAAGTAAGGAACATATAGTTTGTGTAGAGTGGGTAAGTGTTACAGTTGGGCTTTCTTGCTTTCCTTGTGAGGAAAGAGGGACATGGCTATGGGGAAGGATATATAAATGTGTTCAGTGTATATATAACATGTATATGCGGACTATCATATCATAACATATCATATACGTATATAATGTATTTCTGTGTATGGATATGCACATATATGAACACACACACACAAAAGACTAGATGACTGGTTACATACCTGCTTTCCTAGTTTGATCGCATGACTTTTGATGGAGTTTTTTCCAACTGGTACGTAAATAATAATTTGGCATAGACCAGAATAAAAAAAGACGCCCAATTCTGAGAATCTTGCTCCTCAAATTTGAAAATCTGTTTACACATTGAGGTCAGTTAGAGGTAGGATAGAAAAGTTATTGATGCTGGAAAGTTGGGTAGAAGAGTTTTACTGATTTGATGAAAAAATCATCTGAGTACTTACTATATTCAACACTTACGTTAAACCCTGTCAAGTAGAAATGTGCCACTAGAAGACATTACTTCTCTTGTAATTTGCCCTGAAATATCTGACAGAAAATGAAAAACCATTATGGCTACCTGGTAGCAAGTCCAATTACAAATGACTCCAGAGCCCGCTGTTCTGTGACCTGACTCTAAATCGTCCTTTAGGATTGCCATCCGGTCTGCTGGCCCTCGGCTTTCCGCCTACTCCTGGGTAGTTGGGGGATGGAAGGCACTTATCTGTCTTGTTTATGGCACTGTGCTCATTTGATAACAATTGCTCCACAAGCGCACAAGAAGGAGAGTATGTTTGCTGGAGCTCTAAATTCACTCACTGGAGTTATTAGATCCTGGGTATTGCAGTTGGACAAACAGACATTGGGCAAAGGGGGTAAGGCTAACAGGACTTCTTTTTTCTTAAAAAGAAAAAAAAAAAGCAATAAAACAAAGCTCTGCCGTCACCCTCTTTTCCTGACTTCTGTTATCTTATTCATGAAAAGCACAAACTAAAGAAGAAAGAAATAAGAGAATAGCACTGAGGACTTAAGAATACTCTTAGCAGAGGGACACTCTCAACATTAGCAGTAGATTTCAGACTCTTTTTTTTTTGGTACGCGGGCCTCTCACTGTTGTGGCCTCTCCCGTTGCGGAGCACAGGCTCCGGACGCGCAGGCTCAGCGGCCACGGCTCACGGGCCCAGCCTTTACAAGGCATGTGGGCTCCTCCCGGACCCGGGCATGAACCCGTGTCCCCTGCATCGGCAGGCGGACTCTCAACCACGGCGCCACCAGGGAAGCCCGATTTCAGGCTCTTAATCCAGCTATCCTTCAAGGATTCTCCTGCTACCATCTGAGGTTCTTTTTTCTTGCCGTCCTGTCACTGCACCTAAAAATGCTCACTACTTTTTTGCTCTGACAGGCTGGTAGGGAGTCAAGGCTTATTTTGCAATGGAATCCTGCCTAGGACCCATTTCATGGTGGCCTGGTGAACTGCAGCTTTGTGAATATTCACTGCAGGTGCCCGGCCAAGGGAGCCGATTTTCACAGACTGAGCGGGCAGTAAAGGAGTCCATTTAGATGTAAGAATCGAACGTAAGGGTTTTAGGTTTCTATACATTTTTTATGAATTATAAAAAGTAAATGAACACAAAACCACATCTACAAATAATCAGAGACATCTAAAACCACGTTTAGAGTTGAAGAGAAGAATTTTCACCTCCGCAAGCATCAAGGAAGAGTTTTGCTAAAGTACCATCATAGTCATAAAAGCAAGGATTTTACATCTTTTATTAGCACTTCTGATTTAGGAAGCTGGAAAGCACTTTGACCCATACGTGGAAATGAAAATACACAAGCCAGAACCGCTTTCTTTTTGGCAATAAATCTTTGTCTACTTCTGAGGGTTGTCTCATTTACCTTTTTGGCATCTTAGTAGAAAGCCTTTTTCTTCCAAACTGAAGCAAATACCTTTACATGTGTCTTTGCAAGAATGCTTTGTTTCTTAAGCAAAAAAAGAGGAGTAGTATTCAGTGAATCCATAGGCATGTTGCTTCAATGACTTAAAATTCTTTGAAGAATTCAAATCACTGCTTTCCAGTCAACATAGTATTAAAGCGTCAGGATACTAATAATACGAGTAATAAGTGGAAACCATTTAACCTTGATGAATCCTTTCCAATTTAATATTACAAAATCCCCGATGTTTTCAAGCACTGCTGACATGGGCATTCTGAGTTTCCTTT
Source organism: Leucopleurus acutus (assembly GCF_964270905.1). Taxonomy (NCBI): domain Eukaryota; kingdom Metazoa; phylum Chordata; class Mammalia; order Artiodactyla; family Delphinidae; genus Leucopleurus; species Leucopleurus acutus. The sequence continues at coordinate 153,797,197 of NC_139146.1, read as the reverse complement.
TACATCTGAAGCTTTGTAATGTGGAGGCCCTTGCCCCAAGCCCCAGACAGAGCCAGGGTTGAAATGATTGAGTCCTTACCCTTGGTCTTACCTTTCTCTTCACTTGACAGCACATCACCCAGCAAAGGAGCAAATCAATAATAATGAAAACTTCCTCTTTCTCCCTGGAGTGTTAAAGAGAACAAGTTCACAGAGCAGTACCTATAGCAGTGCTGGCTGGTCCTTGACCAAGACCTAGCCATTCTGGTGTGCAATTGGCGGAGAGAATGAAAAGGGCAGTAAATCATGACAGTGGCAGAGAGTACAGCCCAGTGGGCTAAACACAGGCCATCTGAGTTCTGACACTGACAGGCTGTGTGACTTTGGGCTAATTCCATAACCCCTCTGTGCTTTATCTTGGCCACAAGCAAAATGGGACCTGGAAGCATAACCATCCTGCTTTCCACAGTTGTGGTATTAAATCTGTCTTTGCCAACTACTTTCAAAACCCAGGTGCCGGTGGTGGTCTTTTCTCCGTTGATCTTCGTTTTAAATCAAGTTGGCATTTAAACAATCTTTATTAGAGGGTTTATTAACGTCTAACTTGTTCTGATAAAGTATGATGGGTTCGGAAACAATAACAAGTGTAAATGAGACCAATATGGAGAGTGCAAAAGTGAATTAAAATTTACTTTTAATGAAATTCACTTTCATTTTTAAATGCTAAAAGGAATTTTAAGTTTTTTTTGTCTAGGATAGTAGCTGTTTAGATGAAGTGTCAGCCTAGCACAAATTTCCCTGAATGAAGCCTGTACGTGCTCTTTCAGGAACTGCAATACACCGATTCCAATATTTCCATTAGTCACCTCAGGGTCTGTTGCTTACGTTAAATTAGTCCTGGACTCTGGTGCTCTGTCCTTAGCGTCCACTGGTGAAAGGACCACTGAAACGTCCTCCTGGCTGTTGCCATGTTCATCTCTTCGTGGCAGCCTAATCAGGATACTCTCTCCCAGTGTTTCCTGAGGTTGAAATGATCCCAGAGCTAAAATTCTTTCAAAGGTTCCGAATTGTGTCTATTTTACCCACAGAATCCATGGGGAATAAATCCCTCAGTCTGTACCTCAAATTCTTCACTTTGTTGGGACTTGGAAAACATTTCCTACATCGGGGTGGAGGCAGGGTCTGAAATCTTCTGTGCTTTTCTCCCTGTTCAGTGATTTTTGCGTGAAATTCCTCCATTTTTTCCCCATGCAAAATGGAAACTTAAATAAAATTTAAAAACAAAGTATTAATAACTCAGCTTATAATAGTTGATGGGATGCTGTAAGAGGACTGGAAAGGGATGAAGTTGAAGGATTGTGGGAGTCAATATCCAACAGCAAAGAAGGGGCCTTACAGGTGTTGCCTAAAAATACATGGTGCTGACGTACATAGAACAGTCTGTACGGATTCCCACCACTACCGAGCTATAGCAGAGGGCGGTGGGACCACCCCTTTGCTTTGGGAACAAGTGTACACACCCCCTCAGATTTCACAGGAACACCTTATGATTTCTTAAGCTCTTCAAGACTTCCTGAGATATTGATTTTGGTATCACTTAGACTACATAAGAATGTCATGGTTGTCAAATGAGCAGCAGCGAGAGAGAGTCCTGCAAGATTGAGATGGAAAACTGTAGCATTGGAACCAAGCAGGACCCTGAGGGGCCTTCTCGGGGACAGACATCCCAGGTCCCCTGCCTCTTCTTTGCAGGAAAGCTTTAGCCTCCTAGGTCTTCCCTGAGTTCCGAAGAGCAAATTTAATCGGAGAAGTGAGAAAATTCAGAAACATTGGGAAAAAAGTAAGACAAAATAATAATAGTTTAGCCATAAAACAAGGTCAAAGAACTTCAGTTCCTCCTGAAGGGCTGTAGATAATATCCTGAGCCGTGTCCTTAGGCTGTTTTGTGGATACTGAAACCCCTACCAGGTGGAGGAAGTTACCTGCATGCTGACCACCGGCAGGTAGACCCCAGATAGGTTGGAACCAGAAGGTTAATGAGTGAGATGCCTGAAACACCACCCTGTTATCTCACCACCAACCAGAGAATTGAGCGCAAGCTGATCACACACTGCATGACCCTCTCTCTAACACTGACAGTAAAACCCCTTCCCTGAAAACCATCAGGGAGTTGGGGGGCTTTTGAGCATGAGCTGCCTGCTCTCCTTGCTGGGCCCTGCAATAAACGCTGTACTTTCCTTCACCACAGCCCAGTGTCAGTAGATCGCTTTGCTACGTGTCGGGTGAGCAGACCCGAAGTTGGTTTGACAACAGCATTTGTGGTCAGAACTGATGAAGTCATGTCTCAGGACAAAGATAATTTGACATCTGACCTTTTATACATCTGCTATTGAATGTTGGTGGCTAAGGTCTCAGAGCTGTGCACATACAAGGATATTTTAGTTATGTGGAGGGAGGGAGCAAAGCGATTGTAGGTCTACTTCAGGCATGAGTGGGCCAGATGGGAAAGAGGAAACGTGGCACTTTAGTACTTTGAGGACTAACCATGCTCAGTGCATCATGGTTTCCAGGACTAAAATGCTCAGAAGGATTCTGAGGCTCTGCTGCTTGACCACAAGATCAGTCCTAAAATATTGTCTCCTTTCTTCTTGTGAAAGAAACCTTAAAATATGATTTTCTGAATGGCTTTCTTCAAGAAATTTTTGTGTGTGTAACTCTATTTAGACCTGTCTCAGTCATATCTTTTAAGATTTCCTTTTCAGTTACTATTGCCTCTAAATCCTCATTCTAGTTTTCTCATTTTTGTGAAGTCCTTTTCCCACAGCCCTCCGTCCGCATTGTCACTGTTTCTGCAATTGTTTGTTACTTGCCCGAGCTGGCCGTGAAGTTAAACCTGCTGGAGAGTGGGCACTGTGGACCTAAAAAGGTGGAGCTGTCAGCTGGTGTGGATTCTGGGACGATTCCAGCAGCCTGTCTGCTCATTTTCAAAAGAAAACACATTATCAGCAGAGTTGAAGCTGGTCTCCTTAGAAAAATAAGCAAATCTCTGAAGTCTCTTATAAAACTCACAGATCTGGTCAGAGTAAGTTTGATGTTGCTGACAGATCGTCAGTTAGAGGGTGCACGTGTGAAGACAAATGTGGGAAGTGATTGGAGTGTGGCTTTTCGTAGGGGTGACAATGGCTCTCACCGGATTGGGAGACAAACTCAGCTTTGTTGAGTTGAACAACAGTAGAAACGCAGTAGAGCTAGATTTTATTAATTTACTAAACCTCACCACCTCCTCCCTTTAGCCTTTGTCTGTGGATTCCAGAGAAGTACCATGATAACATCAGTTAATACCGCATCTTGTCCTTACTTAAGACTGCTATTGTTTATCCTTATGGCTTGTATTAGTTCTGTTATAGCAACAGGGCATGATTTAGCCTTTGCTACTGAGGAATTAATCAGGTTCATGTCTACTGTAGAGTAGATGGCTTTGATTCACTAAGGCATGGCTCTAAGGGCTTATTGGTGATTATTGCAAATGTTTTCTTTTTTTATACTTAATCAGAATGACAAACTCTTTTTGTCCCATCTACACTGGAGCATTACTAGGGTGGCCTTTATGCATCAACTCAGATGCATTGGAAAGAGCATCCTATGGAGGCAGGCTGACTTGTGCTATGCTGCCTAGAAACTGTGTGACTTGGGCAGTTTAGTTATTTTCTTTGAGTTTCACCATCAGTAAAGGGGGGATAATAGTATCTAATTGCCATGTATTGTTATTAGAGAGGTCAAACAAAACAACACAGAAAAACGTCTTTAGTCCTTGGCACGTAATTAGTACTTAATGGTTGTTACTCTATGTAAGGACCACCAACACGACCACAACCACAAAAACACACACTACTAACAATTATTGAGAATCTGGGCACCAGAATTCAGTGATGAAAGACACTGCATTTAAGAGTTCAGGAATTTACAGCTTTGTAGCACAGGTTTATCTTGAACCATTTTCACAGGTTAAATTACTAGAAGTACCACTGGGATTTCCTCGTAATTCCTGTGTAACGCAGTCCAGAGGCATGGGCCTCTGCATTTAATCTTAAGGCCATATATAGAGGCATCAGTAAAAATATTCTGCCGAAAAGTTTTCACCTCTAGCAAATGAGACTATCTTTAGAAAGAAATCACTTTATAGATGTTTTGCCCGAGTTTTCACAAAATATTAGTTTCAAAATGACTGTATTCTTACTTTCTGAAACAGTAATTGAGGAACAGAGTTTTAAAATTGTGTCAGGAAGACAGATTTCAGGCTTTGAAATCTCCAAATCTTCTGCTATCCATTTTTACTCACTGCTTACCTTCTTTTTGTTTCTTTCCACTGAAGAGATGAATGTTTCAAACAATATACAAGACGATGTGTAGTTACTCATCAGTGATTTAAAATATAAAAGCTGACTTTTGGTATCCATCAAAGGCTTACGGTTTCAACAGGCTTGTATCTTTACAGGTTTTTAAAGAATATAAGAGAAAACTGAATATTTGCAGGTACACTTTTCTACTATAGTGATAACATTTGTTAGAAGAAAATAAATGCAATGCGTAGGTTAAAAGTTGAGAAATGTAATTGAATTATATTCTTGCTTTGATAATTTTTCATGAATGAATTTAATTTAGTAAAACATTTTTCTTTGAGACAGGCAAAATTAAATTTATCCAGGACAGAAAAGTATTAAGGAGGCCTACATAATTACTTAACTTTATATTGGTGGTTATGAAAGCAATTTTAGGACACGTATGTATATAGTCAATAAGTTGCATTATTAGGACCACCTTAACTTGAATATATGTGAAGTGTTTATGCAATATTTCTGGGGTATGATATATTTTTATAACTTCCATCAATATCACCAAAAAGGCAAAAGAAGACAAGATATTCTAGTTGTTCTGCAAGGTTTAATTAAACCCATCACACAGGTAATTGAATATATAAATATTTCATTGAGTGATAAACTTCACACAAGGAACTCTTCTAAGACTTGGTCATATTGCACTTGGTAACACTGCAGGTTCATCAGAGAGCTGATCTATGTGAATGACTGTGTCTTTAAGAAAGAACAATGAATTTAAAATAGAAATGAAAGTGACGTGAAAGATGGCTTGGAGCTTGAATTTGACTCATTCTTGAACTGCTTCTGATTTATACCTATTTCTTTTTCAGAGTGTAATTGTAATTTTTAGCATCTCTGCATTTAAAAGTGCCAGAAAAAAAAAATCAGTATGCTATTGGAGATGCAAATGTCTTTATACGGAAAAAATCTTGGCATCATTGAATTACAACCTAATTTTCAGGACTTTCACTTCCATATCTGGATATGTGATGTTTCCAGATAGATAACTGATAAATACAAAGACATCTTTATTTTTTCTGAACCTAGATCTACATCCTACAACTATCATTCACATGCCTAATGAACTTGATAAAGAATCTTCTTTATATCACAGAACAAAACCCATTAGACTTACCCTACTTTAATAATTCCTTTCTGTACTACCTTTTACTGCATCTTAACACCCAAATCTTGAGTCAGTGATGGTCATAATCTGGAAACCCCTCATACCGTATAATCTTCAGAAATTGGTTTAGCTCCTTTCGATGCTGCAACACGTATATCTGCCACATGGCTTTGTAGGGGAAACAGAGCCAAGGAAAGTGAGTGCTGAAAAGAAGAGACACCTGTTCCCAGCTTCAGAAGGTACTGGAAACTGCAGACTTCCATTCAGCCTGCTCTGGTTTTATTAAATGTGGATGGGGTCACTTTGTGTCTGCCATTCATCCTCTTCCTGTGCCTACGCTTGCACTTTAATGTCATATAAGGCTTTGCGTTAAAGTTTCCACATGTAATTCAACAGATAGTATGGAAGCACTAATCTTATTTCCAAACTGATGACATTTGGAATTCCTTCCAATAGTAGCTAAAGCAATAGTCTGCAACCGTCATTGTTTGGTAGATTTGCCTTGTAGGCTGCCTGATGTCTGTTGAAAACTCATCTGCTTTCAGACAATATATTAATATTTTGTGGCCTTTTGCATCTTGGTTCAAAGCCAAGGATAGAAAGGCAAAAGATATAAGAAGCAGGAATCATACAAATTCTAACCTGGTTTCCACAAGGTCTTGGGGGCCTCGGCTCTAAGCATCAACAGGGGGATATAAATATAGAGCATCCTTGGGAAAACTCACTCTACAGTCAAGCCTTGGTTACTAGTCTAAAAATAGTACCCACATCTTAGAATTAATGAGTGTTAAAAAGACAATGAATTTAAAGAACATAACTAGTTTCAGGTATATACGAATTAGTAAATGTTAGTTATTGTTATAAATATAGTTCGATCATTCAGGAAATTAAGTTCCAAGCTTCTGGGCTCTAGTAGAACATGAGTTAAAAGACCTCCCCTCCTCCCACTGACCCCCATCCCAGAGCCCCATTTCCAGCAGTCAGTCTGTCTTGTATTTCTTTGAGATTTGCAAGCTGGAATTCGTTTTGCACTTAGAATGCTTGACGAACTGGGAAATATTAGTAAAGCAGCATCTTATTCACTTACTCAACATCAAAATGTAACAGACTGATTAAACAGAAAGAAGACATGAATAAAATGACAGAATACACATGAAATTTTAATCACTACAGGTTCACCTAAGACATGTAGCCGACATGCTGTAAAGGAATTATACTTAGGTCGTGGAGGTGGCAGTGTTGTTTAAGAAGCTGGTTGAATTCATCCAAGGTAGTGGAAAGGTAGTGGCAGGATTAGGTATGAAGAATACAAACATCTTTCTGATTTTTAACACAACCACTTAGACTTTTTGAGTCCCAAACAAAGCCGGATGGTGCTTTTGGTGTCAGTGTATTTGGAATAAAATTGTGTATGAAATTCAAAGAAATCTTACTGGGGTCGAATCCTCTGTACCCCATAAAATTTAACTGAAGAAAAGTCCCCAGAAAGTCTGGGAGGAAAGAGACACCTGAAACCGTCCCTATCTGTCAGAGACAAGCAGTAAGATGAATTTCAAGGGACAAAATGTCTATTACAGAATGCTAGGCTATCGATTAGTGCGGAACTATACATTTTTTTACCACGTCATTTAATTGATTCCTTCAGAGAAACTGCCATGTTTGTCAGAATGAGGCATAAGGCTATTTTAACTGCCTACCTAGAAGTGTTCAAATTCCTTAGCATAACATTGAATGGGATCCACAGTCTGAACCCAACTTGCCTTACAGCCCGCTGCTCTTTTACAATTTCAATACCGCATTTACCCAACGGAGTATCCACTCTCCTCAAACAGTGGGGGAGGGGGAGGGAGAGCAGGGTCATGCTAGAAAAATCCACCCGTTTTTTTTTTTTTTTTTGCGGTACGCGGGCCTCTCACTGTTGTGGCCTCTCCCGTTGCGGAGCACAGGCTCCGGACGCGCAGGCTCAGCGGCCATGGCTCAAGGGCCCAGCTGCTCCGTGGCATGTGGGATCTTCCCGGACCGGGGCAAGAACCCGTGTCCCCTGCATCGGCAGGCGGACTCTCAACCACTGCGCCACCAGGGAAGCCCCGCCCCTGTTTTTTTTTTTTTAAACATCTTTATTGTGGTATAATTGCTTTACAATGGTGTGTTAGTTTCTGCTTTATAACAAAGTGAATCAGTTATACATAATACATATGTTCCCATATGTCTTCCCTCTTGCGTCTCCCTCCCTCCCACCCTCCCTATCCCACCCCTCCAGGCTGTCACAAAGCACCGAGCCAATATCCCTGTGCCATGCGGCTGCTTCCCACTAGCTATCTACCTTACTACGTTTGTTAGTGTGTATATGTCCATGACTCTCTCTCGCCCTGTCACAGCTCACCCATCCCCCTCCCCATAACCTCAAGTCCGTTCTCTAGGAGGTCTGCGTCTTTATTCCTGCCTTACCCCTAGGTTCTTCATGACATTTTTTTTTCTTAAATTCCATATATATGTGTTAGCATATGGTATTTGTCTTTTTCTTTCTGACTTACTTCACTCTGTATGACAGACTCTAGGTCTATCCACCTCATTACAAATAGCTCAATTTCGTTTCTTTTTATGGCTGAGTAATATTCCATTGTAGGTATGTGCCACATCTTCTTTATCCATTCATCCGATGATGGGCACTTAGGTTGTTTCCATCTCCTGGCTATTGTAAATAGAGCTGCAGTGAACATTTTGGTACATGACTCTTTTTGAATTTTGGTTTTCTCAGGGTATATGCCCAGTAGTGGGATTGCTGGGTCATATGGTAGTTCTATTTGTAGTTTTTTAAGGAACCTCCATACTGTTCTCCATAGTGGCTGAACCAATTCACATTCCCACCAGCAGTGCAAGAGTGTTCCCTTTTCTCCACACCCTCTCCAGCATTTATTGTTTGTAGATTTTTTGATGATGGCCATTCTGACTGGTGTGAGATGATATCTCAATGTAGTTTTGATTTGCATTTCTCTAATGATTAGTGATGTTGAGCATTCTTTCATGTGTTTGTTGGCAGTCTGTATATCTTCTTTGGAGAAATGTCTATTTAGGTCTTCTGCCCATTTTTGGATTGCACCCCTGTTTTTTTTAATGATCAAAGTGTATGTCGTATTCAAGGCTGAACGCAAATATCTCATTCCAAAACCTTTTCTGCTCTCATCGTTTTATCTTCCAGGAAAAGAGTGAATAGTCTCTCCTTTCAAGCTTCTGACAGTTTATCTATATTTATCATTTGGAGCTTATTACTTTTGCAAACTAAAGAATGTTAGTCGCCATCTGGCTCTACAAGGATTAGGTCATTAACCACTGTAGTTGCTGACCTTTAACACCCCCTGAAAGGAGTTCAGGGCAGAGATCAGTAATAAGGCCCTCTGTGCTCTAGGAAAACTGGCAGAACAGGACTTCAGATAGTTAGATATTTTGGGGAGAAGAGTTTATGAACCCAATTTCTTGCATCTTCTCATACCCAGAAGAGCACTAAAATCATTAACAGAGACATCTGTTCCTCGTGACTAGCAGCAAACTTCTACTGAGATGTGTGCTTAATTGCATGTATCCCCTTCACCAAGATCATATATAATATGTACTGACTTCCCCTCCTACCTCTTGGGAGCAGTTTGTCAGAGCTCTCTAAAATGCTGTCTCTCAGGCTCTAGTCCTCCTTTTGCCCCAAATAAAACTGAACTCACAGCTCTCACATTGTGCACTTTTTTTCAGTAGACAGTTTTCATCTTTTGTAATAAAGATTAATGTATATCCTTACTAATCTCTAAAATAATACGTTGAAGAGCAAAGAACCTTGTCTTTTTATTATTGTATAACACCGTAGGCTACTAAAAGTCATCTATTCATATATTCATTTAATAGTTCACTTATTTGCTCTAAAAATGCTTTATGTATCATGAATATTTGGAGACACACAGAGACAGAGACAGAGAGGTCTTGTTCTAAAGAGCTAATGCTCTAGGAATAGACTACACACGTTACCAAGTAATGATGCTTTAAGTGCAATGATATTTGAGAAAGGAAATGATTCAGCATGATAGGAGCAAAGGATATTCATGAGAGATGGTGACAGAAAGCGGAAGGGTTATGACGCGGTTGTGAAGCCTTTGTATACTGTGCAATATTTTATCCTAAAGTTAATGGGCATTTGCTAAAGAGTTTTAAGGTCCAAAGTTATACTCTCTAATTATGTGAAGGGTGGTTCTTAGGAATTTGACCGTTGAAGTAGTGAGTCCAGTTTAAATGTAGTTGAGGTTAAAAACAAACAAAAACAAATAATAAATAATAAAGCTCAACCTCAGACAGTAGCAAAGGTGATAAAAAGGAGAGAATAGATTTGGGAGCTAATTTTTATAAATGTCTGATAATGTTCAGTCATTCATTTGTTATGCTAAGGATGGTGGTGAAACAATTAAGGATGGCTCCAAAGTTCCAGGCTCAGGCAACTACGTGGTGATATTAATGGAGAAGAAACACGTGGCAGGAGGGGTAGCTTTGGGAAGAAAAAGAATGAGTTAGTTTTAAACCAAATGAGGTGTGTGTGTTTGTGTGTGTGTGTGATGGAGTTTGAAAGTCACTGGAATTAAACAGGTCAAACAACTGTAGGATTAGAATCTGTGGTGGCACAGAATCTGCCACCCAAATATGTCTCTGTGGCATATTAATTATTTTAAGCTAGTTATGTTCTAAGAAACAGAAGACTTGGGAAAAACTCTGAAAACCAAGTAGGAGTTACACTGTTGTAAGAAACATTTACATTTACAAGGGAAATCTCCATTTGTAAAGGTATCTCCCTTGATGGACCAGGAAGAGGCAGGTGACCAAACCTGTAGAAACTCCTTTCAGTGGGGAAGGCAATGATGGAAAGCTGTGTAACAACCATACCCTTGTTTACTGTGCTTTTCCTGGTCGCCACCCATAACAGGCTCTCCCCTCTCCCCATCAACATCCTCTTTTGTCTTTAGCTGAGGATGGTATTTAAGGTGAGGGCTTTGGCCATTTTTGCGAGTTACTCAGTTCTCCTGGGTCTCTCCCACGTACACATGGTGTTAAACTTTGACTTCCTCCCGTTAATCTGTCTCATGTCAACTGAATTCTTAGATCATCCAGAAGAACTTAGAAGGGTAGAGGGAAATTTCTCCCTCCTTGACAGATCCTAAGTGACTGATTCACAGGAATGTTTCAGTTGACTGGTAAGGTAGGAGGTGTTGGGTAAGTGGAAAGGACTATTAGCCAATGGCAAAAATTCTTTGGAGAAAGTGTGTAAATTACCAAAGGCAAATCCATGAAAGCAACATGGAAGAATTTCTGAAAGGACTGATCCCTCAAATATATGAGTCATGAAATCTACCATAGTAGCATAAATTACTAGCATAACCATTGCTTGGTTAAGAATTGGGTCCCAATATTTCTATTGTGAAAAAATGCAATTGCATTACCTCGGAGGGAAAATGCACCACCAAGTACCACGTTAGCATCAATGATGGACCTTGATTAAAAAAAAAAAAAAAAGCCAGAGGAGAAAAATAAGGAAACTAACATTCACTGAGCAACTGTTACATTATGTCACTTAAATTGCACAGTCAACTTTGTAGTTTTACTGTTTTTTAGAGATGGAAAGGTATATTCCAAGTGGCTAAAGGACTTGCCCTATGTCATACAAAAGTGACTCAGCTCCTAAAAGAATTCTCTTTCTGTCACAACAGCATGATAGTAGTAAGAATGATCACAGTGTTGAAAAACACCATTTTCCAGGTACTATGTACCAAGTATGGTGCTATGTGCCTTATACACCATGTCTTATCTAGTCCTCATAACATTCCTAAGCAGTAGGTACCATCCTGGTTTAAATGCAAGAAAACTGAAGCCCAGAGGGTTTGAATAAGCTGACCATTATCATACAGCTAATGAAAGTGGTGAAAAGGTTCAAACCTGGATGGGACTGGCTTCCTAGCCCAAGTCTTTAACCATTATCCACACTGTTTCAGGGCCCTGTGATTCCTAGATAAAGACCAAGAATGGAACAAGCTGATTTTTTTAAACCTCGTGATTCAATGTTTTGGCAGCATCTTTTATTGTTTAAACATACAGTTAAGAAATCCGGTATTTTAACAATTGAATCCTTGCCAATGTCAGCTCTCATTACATCCTACTGCCCTTCACTCAAGGAAATTCACATCATATCCAAATAGGATATAATATCTTACAATAGGACCTTGTGCTTCACCTGGCAGCTCATCTGAAGCTCATTAGGAATGTCTATTTTAATCAGTGTCTATCTTGTCGCACCAAGGAAGAACCATCTTAACTATTTTTTGACTACTCAGAAGGTATAGTTGATTTGCAGTTGCATTTAGCATTGTCATTATGCTCTCCCATTGGAATGACTAATATTTATTCAAAACCAAAGAGTTAAGTGTGCTGCAAAAGCAACACTGGGCCGTGACTTTCCCAGTCAGCAAAAAAATGTAGCTGAGGCAAGTTGTTATATTGGAATGAAACACAAGAATATGAGAGAATGTGGAATGCTGACATTTATAGACCAAATCATGTTAATTATTTGCCAATCAGCCCAAAGTGAACTATATTTAAAGACAGAATGGCTCATTAGACAGTCAATTAATTCCAAATAGATGGAGTCAGACATCATTTGTTCTTTTCTTTCAAGATGGTTAAGAAATAACATAAGCATTTTCATCTCCTAGTGGCCACTAGGATATTAATGGAATATGTTTAAGAGATTATCATACTTAGTAGCATCCTGGATTTAGAATCAAGAATCAGAAGATTAACAAAAACTAAAGGTAGATAGGAAACCCTGGAATGAACTGAACAGTCATGGAACAATCTCCTTGCATTCAGAATGTATTATACACATCATTTTCAAGCTGTAATGCTTCTCTTTCAACGTGTTCATGCAAAATGTTTCACCTCTGTTGCCAAGGAGTGAGAAAACCACTTAGTGTTTTAAAACCTTAAAAATTAAAGTTTTGCTTAAATGATAAAAGCTGTACTCTCATTATAAGTTCTGCTCTTTTTACAAATTATACTTTAGTTCCGTTTAAGTTGGGTTATTTTAGTGGATTCCAAGGGAATTTTAAGTGATGCCAGAGGTACTTGATAAACTCATAATTAATCCTATGCAGAGTATGGTGGGCTGCATTTAACTGGTATTCATATTTACCACTTAATAATGTTTTCAATTCATAGATCATTGTTCTTCCAATGGTATCAGTGATAGAACTTCATTATTTTGCACTGCACAGACAGTGATTTTCTTACGTTATGAAGGGAGAGACAACACCTGTCAACTGAAATGCATTATGCATGGTGCATAATAAAGTTTAGACAAATTGAGATTGAAATCAAGAACTATTGAATGAAGAGTCCACCTACAGGGCCGGAAAGACTTAATTGGGAGTAAAAATTGCAATGCTATTTAATTGGTCATTAGCTGCACTCGTTTCCTATTGCTGCCGTAACAAACGACCACTAATTGAGCAGTTTAAACAACACCCATTTATTATCTCAGTCTCCACAGGTCAGAATTTGGGCACAGCCTCACTCAGCGGTCTCTTGGCTTGGTCTCGCAAGGCCAGAATCAAGATTTCAGCCAGGCAGCATTCTTTTCTGGAGGCTCTAAAGAAGAATCCTGTCCCAGGTTCATTGAGGTTATCAACAGAATTCAGTTCCTTGTGATTGTAGGACTGAGGTTCCCTTGCAGCTGTCAGTGGTGTCTGTTCTCAGTTTGTAGCGGTTTCCTGCGCTCCTTACCTCATGGTCCCCTTCATCTTCAAAGCCAGCGATGACGAACCAAGTCCTTCTCACACTTTCTCTCTCTGCCTCCCTCTGCCTCATCCCTCTGTCCACTTCCTCTCCTGCGGCATTTGTCTGGCTTGACCCTTCTGCCTTCCCGTTATGCTCCTAAAGGCACAAGTGATTATACTGAGCCCACCCAGGTTAATTTCTCTATTTTTATACTTAGCTGATTAGTAACCTCAATTCCATCTGCAAATTTTCTTCACAGCAGCATCTAAATTAGTTTTGACTGAGTAGCCAGGTGACTGGAGTCTTGGAGGGGACACCTTTTGAATGCTACCTAAGAAAACAGCTTATTGGGGGTATTAGGCAACAGAGGGAAGAATACAAGGAACTCTTTGAAAAGAATCCAATTTTCAGAGAAAAAGAGTTTTATATTTTCTATAACTGTGGGGACTGAAGAAAAAACAAAGCACCTGAAGAATTTAAAATATGTCTCTTCCCCTCTTCCCACCATCCGTCCCACACAAAAATTGATCACACATTTGGTAATATACAAAATTTTTACTATACTTGGCTAACTTTTCCATACCTCGTTAAAGAAACAGGTCATTTTGAAGCATTACACATTTAATTATGTGATTCGATCAGCTTAAGATGGTAAGTTAAATTGTTCTCCAAACATTAAAACTTTAAACTCTGCACTGCTCTATATAAAATGTAACTAAATATATATTTAAAAAATTCTGTCGACAGAAAATAAAAAGAAGAAAAAGGGAAAGAAAAAATCAAGGAGCAGATGCCTATCATGACATTTAGAGGTGATACACAGATGCATCTCCAGTGCGCTTTGACCTCTCCACAAAATATCACCTTTTTGTTAGACGTAGTGTCTGCACCAGTAGACCAGCAGCCGGTTAATGTTTCCACGGCTTGATGATGCCCTACTTGTATAGCTCCTTGGGTTTTTTTTTTCCTTTTAGGAAAAAAAGTCTGTTTTAGGTATATTCCACAGGATGGAACAGTGCTTGTTTCCTAAAGGGGTTCTTTCTATAAGTTGTTACTGATTTTGTCTACTTTACAGAAGTGGTTTTTTTTCCCCCTTGAATTCTCGTGGCCGACATTCCGCTCTTCTCTTCCGTGTCACTTTTGGCAGAGACTGTCACTTTCTTTCCCGTGGCTGTTTTTGATCTTGGCTACTACCTCTGTTCCCTAATGCATCTGCTTTTCACTGTATGTTTCTTCTCTGCCCAACAACACTCTCGTCACCTGTTTGTTCCCATTGTAGCAGCCATCTCTTCCTTCCTCCAAAGTTCTTGAGAGTAAAGGTTACCCTTAACTGTCCATTTTACTTGTTCACTCAGTTCACAGTGCTGTGCCTAAAATATGGCCCCTCTTCAAGAATACCAAAGTCATTTAAGTGCCGAATATGGTGTTATGTTTTTCCATCCTATCTTCCTGGGTCAGTGTGTTACATTGTGGATTTGCCTTCCATCTTAAATGTCGGTATTTCCTCAGATTCTCTCTTGCTATTTCTTACTTCTATTCTCACTTCCCACACTTCTTCTCCCCCAGAGGACAGCATGGATTCTTAGGGTTTTGGTGTCCATGTATGGCAATCCCTCCCAAAAAGCTATCTCCATGCCGAGACGTCTCTCCTCAGGGTCCACACTGACGTGTCTGTTTCTCTGCAGTCACAGGTTGTATTCTCCAGAAGCAGATGCAGAGAACTGAATTAGGCATGTAAAGTTATCATTAAGCCTCAACACCTGTGAGAGGAGGGGATGGGAGGAAGGCTTGGGCAGAGAGAAACGCTGGACCGCGGTGCAGGCTGACAAAATCTCAGCCGACCCGAGGGGATGCTGCAGAGCAATTACTGCCCATCAGAGGAGATCTGCAATGGCTCAGAATAATCAGGTTCTTAGACTCCCAATTTGCTCAGTTGCTAGCTGTGAGCCGCATTGGGAAGACTGTGATTCTGGCTGTCCGAGGCCGACCGTGAGGCAGCTAATGGCTGCAGGCTGTCTGCCGAAAGCATTCTCTGCAGCTGGGGAGCTAGTTTCTCCTGGAGGGAGGATCTGGGTAGCACATCACCATGTCACAATGTGAATGTTTCCTAATTAAGTCAACTTCGCATTTTCCTGATGTCATCTGAGGTCTTCACTGCCCCTTGGTTGGAATTAATTAGACTCTCTCCAGTGAATTTATTAATTCAACTAAAATTTATCCAATACCTAACAGATGCCAAACCCTGTTCTAGACACTGGGGATTCATTAGTTCACAAAACAAAGTCTTTCCTCATGGAGCTTACATTTTAAACAAGTCATGAATATACAATGTTTTGGGAGCTGTAACCTCCTTCCCGTTTCCGTATTTCCACGGGTGAGCTTAAGCCCGTGTGACTTTCCTGGCCTCTCTCCACAGTGGAGATTCGCTCTTTTCCTTGCCCTGCAGCAGAGCACTGTGCAGCAGCCATTGGGACAGGTAAGCTCCACAAAACATCCAAACCAGCTGCCTGCTGGGGTGGTGAGCAGAGGACCCACCATTGGCTTCATCAGCACTAAAGTTGATGTCTTGAAATTGATCCTCTTTTTCCTTGCTTTAATTTTCCATCTGATCTAAACGTGGGAGGATAAGGATTGGGTATTACATTTTGAACTCCCTATATGTCAAGTGGAGAAGAGTGCCGGGAAGAATAATAAGAACAGGTTAAAAGGACAGAAGTTGAGGGGAATATGTGGTGGCTATTTTGTATCCGGTTATAAGGAGATAGATCGCTGAAAGATGACATTTTGAGCAAAAGCCTTCTTGGAGTGACACAGATTCACTGGCCTGTGGAGGCCGACACTCCAGTCCTCAGGTGTGAGTCCATCTTCCCCAGGTTCCTCTGTCTTTGATCTTGACTTCCACAGGGCTGGCTGGCTTTCACACTCAGCCGCTTCTCCAGATTCACAAGAACAAAGGTCTCACCACGCGTTGATCAGTGGAGTTTTTACTGGGGATGGGGAGGTGTTCACAGAGGGGCCACATCCTTCAGCTTTGTAACCTTCAGCTGGCTGTCTGCTCCCCTCACCACCTGCACTCTACTCCAAATTCTCATCCCTTTATAAAGGAGAAGAATCTAAACACTGAAACTTCTAAAGCCCCTGAAGTAGGGGTATAGCATAGCAAGGCTCACCCTCTATCACTCCCTGATACAAAATTCTGGCATTTTTTTCTCATAATAAGACAGCTCTTTCTTGATGGATCGTTTTAGTAATAGTTAGCTGGGCAATACTGCTTTCTCCACATTATTTCATAGCAAAAAAAAAGTGTTGCATCCTTATTCAAAACTGTTTCACAAACCACCGCTTAAATCATAGGTGAGGGAGATCCAGGCACAAAGTGGAACTCGGTAACTTACACGCCCCTACCCAACCTTCCCGGTTTGCCCAGGGCTGAAGAATTTCCTGGGACCTAGGAATTTCAGGACTAAACCTGGGGAATCTCAGGAAAGCCAGAGTTTTCAGGTCTCCTTTGACTTAATTCCCAAATCTCCTGCTTTGAAAGTGTGGAGAAACTCCATGAGGGCCCTAGTTAGAGTATAATTTCTTAGCTCAGTTCTAAGGCTCATTCCTGGAAAGAGTTGCTTGCCCACCTGCTCCGGGGGTGAACTTTTCCCATTGGGCCTCAGACAGAGGTCCTGCTGAATGCCCAGAAGTCTCTCATATGCCTTGTGTGATAGAGATGCAGCTTTGAGAGGATTTAAATAAGACCGAAAACAAAAGCAGGGACCAGTCCACGTCTTCTGCCGTACATTCTCTGTTCTAGGAAACAGTGCTTACTACTGTTCATAATCTTCCAGCACTAGGATAAACTATAAATGGAAAATGCCTGTCCTATTCATCTCTTCCATATATATATTTCAGATTCTTTTCCCTTATAGGCTAGTAGAAGATTGAATATAGTTCCGTGCTCTACAGTACGTCCTTGTTCTCTATTTTATATCTAGTAGTGTGTCTATGTTAATCCCAAACTCCTATTCTATCCCTCACCCACCTTTCCCCTTTGGTAACCGTAGGTTTTTTTTCTATTGGACTTATTTCTCTTTTTAAAAGAGAGTTCCACCCCACCCCCTGCCCTAACTTTTTTCCCCAACTTCACTTTCTGGGTAACTAGATAGAGATTTATGATGGCTGAATTTCCCAAACTAAAATAGAAACATATTTGCTTCACAGAGGCCTTTGCACTTTGCTCCCCCAAACAGAAAGGAGCATTTTTGCTACTAGGGTTTAATTTTCATGTGGTCACAGACATTCTGGCTATAACCATCCCACAGTAAAGGAAAAAAAAAAAAAAGTGGTGCATGCAGTAACTGACTTGAACCAACTTTAATAGGGGCAGGAATTTCTTAGGGGATTTGGAAACCCCACCTGTTTACGCTACTCCCTGAGGTCTTGCTTAGTGGGAATAAGTCCTAGTCTCCCCCAATGTCAGGTGTTCACATCTGCACTAGCACTTCTAGCCCCAGCTCTTTCGTTTCCTGCCATTAAATGTTAGCTCCTTCTCTTCTGCTTCCTTCCAGAAGAACTTTGTTTAACATCGACAAACCAGGAGATCCTTCCATGACTCTTGGGAAATTTTAGCTTTCTAGGAAAGTTTTCAGATGTTTTGTTCCCAGATCACTGCCTTGAATGAAGCCGGATTGTCTACCTACGTTCTGTAGCCCACTGTTACACTGATCCTCTCAAAATACCCATATGCTTAACATTTGTGCGGAAGTCTTTCCACCTTCCCCTTGGAAAAGAGCAACAATTTAGTAGGAGTTCTGCCAATTCTCAACATTAGTGGACCAAAATAACATAATAATGATGATGATAATACTAATTATATCTGAACATTTTTTCGAATGCCTTTTTTATCTTCATCATAAGAGGTCACTGAAATTGTGATGCCGTTCTAGAATCTACGATGTAAATTTACTGTGTAATTTCACACTATTTTAACAAAGAAACCATTAACTGAATATCTGCCATTGTTTAAAATTAAATCCCATTGTTGGATGATTATAACTGGAGTTTCAGAATCATTAAAAGTTTACACACACTTACAAAGAACCACTGGCTAAATTAGTGAATAGCCCATCCCTTTGGCTATAATCAACTCAGTTCCAAGAACCTCTTTTGGTGTTTCAGTTTCTCAATTAAATATCAAATCCTAATTGAAATAATGGCCTTGAGTTTTGGTAGTTTTGGAACTGCATCTGTGTAATGCTGAAAAAGTTTTCTTAGAAGCAGTCTCTTGAGGAGCTGTATGTACGTACCTATGTTATAAATCCCATTTGAGTTACTTTCCTTTTAAGCTCTAGAAACAGGATTTATAAGGCCCGACAGGTGTTTTCTGTTTGTGGACTGAATTTTCTTTTCAACACTTTGAATGAGTGCCATCTGTCTTCAGCCAATTTGGACCCATTCTGGCTTATGTCAGAGTAGATGGCGTTTGTCGTCAGTCTCAGCTGTCTGTTAATATGCCTTGTTTCCAGGTAGCAGAGTGGACTTCTACCACCTTCATTTTGCCTAGGACTTACTCTAAAGGTGCCTCAGTGTGTGTTGACTAAAGCTACTTTTTATTCAAAATTTCTAAACTAAAACTTATAAAGAAAATATTTATCTTCTAAAACCACAACCTGTCAACATGTAATTAAACAAATGTAAGTCTTTTTGGTTTCAAAGTGCTTCAGTTTTAAGATATTAGAAATAATAGCAGTAAGTAGATGTGAAACCACCGGGCAGTCTCTAAAACAAACATGCTATGGTGCTGCATAACACGGAAGCCAGGAAAATGGAAAGGAGATGGAATTGTAGGGAATCCTCCTGTTCTGGGAATCGCCTGTCTCGTAGTTTTACTATTATTCTTCTCACATTCGCTTAACTCTTACTTGTGTATCATATAGTTTAGCACCTACCGTGCTTTTTATTTTATGCTCCTCGGTTAGGTTATAAGCTTCTGGAGGGCAGGGACTGTATCTAAAACTTGTATTTTTCTCTCTCAGCATCGCCTTACACCAAGATCAGCACTTAAAAGATGCTTAAAATTCTTGGTTAATTGATTTTTTCCCCCCCAAACTGACTGATAGTTATTTTCCCCCGCTCGCTAGGTTAATTGACATCCATTTGAGAGCAACTATGCGTGTGACTCTGATCCAAGAGAGGAAAGCTTGGGAAGTCTAGGGTGAGTCATTCATCATGATGGAGTGCAGAATGGGTTGCTTGTAGTAGGCTAAGGGTGTCTGATTATAGTATATTCTAAGTGGGTGACAAACAGACCAAATGATAAATGGGGTCATTTTACTATTCCGTGGGAAACTTGGTTTAGGAACATAGACCCAGAGTCTTTTATTGCCCTATCGACCCCAGGAAATTGTTCAAAACCATATCAGGTAAGGGCCTCTGCTGAGGAATTGATAGTTACATATTTGGTGCGATAATGAGGCCCTTGTGGTTTGTTGCTTTCTGAGTCGTCTTGTTAAGCTTTGATTTTCTATGTCAGGCCGTTCTAAGTGTCTGCCAACCCAGGCTGACATTCCAAAACAGAGTTTAAACCAATTGATAGCTCAGAAATATTGCTATCAAGAGACATAACTGGGGGCTGAATACCGTGACCTATATTTGTATAGGATTTTTACAGTGTTGGCAACCTGTCAATTTTATTTGATGGTTATAACCACCATGAAATGCTGTAGGAAGAAAGTTTCTGAAACTCCATTGTAAGGTTAATGCTGTATTACCGCACATCCAAATCCCACAAGCCCTCTCTTCCTCTTACTGTTTGAATATTTATACATAAGCTTCCAAGGTAAATTAAACACCAATACACTCAAAGGTTGAGAATCTATTTTATGGGAACATTAATAAATGTGAAGGTGAAAGAAAAATTTAAGCATTTTTTGGTAGGGGAACTATTTATACCGTTTTGTTTTGCTTAGGCAGAATCAGTTTCAGTTTGTTAGTTTTTTTTTTTTTTTTGCGGTACGCGGGCCTCTCACTGTTATGGCCTCTCCGGTTGCGGAGCACAGGCTCCGGACGCACAGGCTCAGCGGCCATGGCTCACGGGCCCAGCCGCTCTGCGGCATGTGGGATCTTCCCAGACCGGGGCACGAACCCGCGTCCCCTGCATCGGCAGGCGGACTCCCAACCACTGCGCCACCAGGGAAGCCCAGTTTGTTACAGTTTTAATGCCTGGATTATAAGAATAAAATGTATTTCAGAAATCGGAAGCAAGAGTCTAAAGCACATATTGCCTTCCTCTTCTTAGTTTATCTCAGTCCTATTCACTCTTAAAAATATAACGGCCATATCTTTCATTTCCATTTTTTTTTTAAAGAAAAACATACAAAGCATCTCTTTAATTATTTTTATTTGATAACACTTTTCAGATATAGGTTAATCTAAATCTGGTATCTGTATATTAATTTCAGAATTAAGGAATAATTTTCGGATTCCATCCTCCAAAAGTATGACCAAGTTACCAAATGCAAGACAGCACATGGATTTTATTTTAATAAAAATAATTCAACTTTTAAATAAAGAAGCAGTATCTTGAGCTAAGAATCTAAAACTCCTGGTTTAGTTTTAATTTATTGCTCCTGAATTCATTTATTCACACTTATTTGACCCAGCTTTTGGAAATACAAAGTAAATAAGGCAAGATCTCTGCCCTCAGGTAGCACATGACACTAAGTATAAGTGCTGATATATACAAGTTCAAAGGTTGACAAGACTAAAGATGCCACAAGAGGAAAGCATGGTTTACAGAAAAACTGATGACTGAGAAAGAAGAAAACTGAGCAAATTAAGATGGGGATTATTAAGTTATAGTTATAATTGTTAGAAAAGAACATTCTGATGAATGTAAGCCAAGTAAGAAGCAAAGACAACTTTGGCATTAGGAGGAAGGGTATATAAGCCTAGAACCGGGCCACCCAAGTAAGTCATTGCTGGTTGTTCAGAGTAATTGGCTAATTCTGGAAAGTACAGTTCTGTGTTAAAGCAATGTAAAATGTAAGTAAATCATGGAAACAATTCTTCTCTCACTTAATGTTTTTCTTGAATCAATTTTATGTCTTTGGTAAGTGGTTAGGCTGATGCCATGATATGCAATGCATACTGAATGTAGTATTTAATGTGTGTATGTATACACACATTGTATGCATCTATCTATACATCTATCTGTCTATCATCTATTTATCACCACTGGCCAGTAAATCTGTTCCACTACTTTACAGATATATTATAATAATGATTCACAATTCTTGTCGAGAGCCATTTTCATAGTTAGACGGTCATTCTCTTTAAAGTTGTTGTGAACATAGTATGGGAAGGGGGAAATTCCCCTCTCTACGCTTCTTGAGTTCTTATGGCTGGAATAATAATAAAATTGACACAAGCCAGATTAATGGGAGAAAAGGAAATAAATTTTAATTCATGCTCATGGAGGTGTTATAAAAATGGAACCTAAGAAGTGGTCAAAGCAGGCAGCTTTCATACTTTTTAAGCAAAGAAACAATACATTTGTGAGGAACTGACAGGACAAAGAAACTTAGGCTTTGGGCGCTCAATTAGTGAAGAATCTGAACAGTGTTTGGGTTTGGGATAATAAATTTAAAAACAAATATGGTTTGTTTATACAGGCTTCTCCACCCAATTTCCCTGTCTCTGACAGTAAGGATGTCCTTCCACCTCTAGACGCAGGGAGATCACCTTTCACAGGGGAGGTTTATTTCCTGCTTTCAGGGAGGAAGAAAGGAGGGTCAGAGTGTCCCTCTTGTGTTGGCCATTTCTTAATTGACTTTAATTCAAAGTAATCAGTATGATTTTGTGGCATATTTGGAGGAGGCCCACCCTGAACCCCAATAGCTAAAATGAAGAAATATGTGACTCTTTGTAAAATTCAAGCTGAAAATTAGATTTTTCTAAATATTCAGATAAGAATGGCATACGCTTGTCTCTCACTCAGTTATGTGGATAATTGGCATATAACCAGTGAACATCTTTCTGTAAATTCCCAGATCAATTTATAGGTTCCGACTCTCATATGAACTCCAGGCCTTAGGCGGAATATTTAGTTGGCTGTCAAAACGATTAGAAATCATTGCACTAGCTTTCACCCAGTCATATATTTCTCTCCCAACCTGCTGGTCTGATACTCTCCATCTTTACGAAAGAGCTCCAGCACCCCATCGCCTAAGCTGAAATGCTTGGTATCGGCAACTATTTATTCACTCCTTTTTTATCTCCCATATCCAATTGTTGGATTCATTCTTATCGAATTCATTCTATTTATTTATTTAGTTTTGGCTGCATCGGGTCTTCGTTGCTGCACGTGCTTTCTCTAGTTGCAGCACGCGGGGGGCTACTCTTCGTTGCAGTGAGTGGGCTTTTCTCATTGCGGTGGCTTCTCTTGTAGCGGAGCACGGGCTCTAGGCACACGGGCTTCAGTAGTTGTGGCCTGCAGGCTCTGGAGCGCAGGCTCAGTAGTTGTGGCGCACGGGCCTAGTTGCTCCACAGGATGTAGGATCTTCCCAGACCAGGGCTCGAACCCGTGTCCCCTGCATTAGCAGGAGGATTCTTAACCATCGCGCCACCAGGGAGGTCCTTGAAATCATTCTTGAATTGTTTACCTGAATACTTCTATATATCGTCTTATCACAGTCATGGTTCAGATTTGAATTTGGATTATTGCAAATGTCTCTCTTTGCTTAACTGTTTTTCTCCACTTCATCTTATGCTCCATAATTCCAGTTAAGACAAGCAAAATCAAAGCAGCCCATGGCATTTCTCACCTTGAAAACTCTTGGCTTGCTATTACCTATAGGATACAAATTTAATTTCTTAGCGAACCATATTGAAGGGTCTGGTTCCTGACCAGAAAACCTATGTGTGTGATTTTTCAGTCCTGATCCGGCAGGCCTCAGAGAGGAAGCTTGGTTTATAATCAGTGCATTGCCGTTGAGGACACAGGCCTCCCCTGGCGGGCCACATCCTTATGCTCTCTGCATTCCTATCCCAGGTGCCTACATTTGGACCTCACCTTACTGGGGAAACTAGAAGATCTTTTCCCCACTCTCACTCAATACTCAGTACTTTTCCACTGCTGCCTTTCCCCCTCCCGCTTCCCTTCTGGGTCCAGAAATACGCAGGAGCCTTTTGATTAAGGCTCCCTCAACAGGGGAACAACCTGTACTTCCGTGCTGAGCCACCTGACCCTTGATTGACGCTATTTCATGGGAGGAAACGGAGCAGGGGGACAGTTGGCCCTTTCTCTGGTTCTAGCCTCTTACACTCGCACAACGATGAAAGGCTTTACTGCTACTTCCGTTTTCGCTCGTTGTTTTTGATTGGCTGCTCTGACACGGCAAAGCTCAGCTCTTTCCAGATCACCTCGCCCTTCGGATGAATTGACTTTGTGAAGGGATTAAGCATAAGGCCGTTCAGAAAGACCAAAAAGGCTGACAATCCCAATGGGCACCTTTGTGGGCTGCTAGAGGAGTCCACGGGGCATTCTAGAGACATGTTTGTGGTTTGCCTGCAAGACTTCGAGGGTTCTGTGGACATGTTGCCAGAGGGTCCTGGGAAGTGCTAGCAGAAGCTGTGTGCCATTCTTGGAGGATGCTAGGGCACTTACACATGTGTTTTTGGTGCTGGGGGGAACGTTTGGTCTTCTCTTTAGTCTCGATCCTGGCTGAACGTGCCCAGTGAGTCAGATCAGGCATACAACAGAAGGGCTCAGAAAAAGCTACGGAAGCAGTTCTTCATCTACTGCCTGAAGCCTCCTCCAGCGGGGCTGGGGATGGTCAGTGGGTTCCCATGATCTCAGTAACCCTAAGCACATCCCGGGCACTGGTGCGCTCTCTGCAGTTCAGAAAGTTGTTGGAACTTCATAAGGGAACAAAAGTGCAGAACTCTTCGTGATTGCTTTGCACGGTGGTCCCTAAGAGACCTTAAAGCCTTAATTAGATCCCCTCTGGAGGTAATTTTGCCAGTTAGTGAAGGAGAGGGTCACAGTATGGGACACAGTACTACAGACCTTCTCTCTTCAGAACACCCTGACAGCAGCCACTCCAAGACAACAGCATGCGAGCAGCGGCCACTGCCTCCCGGGCAGCACCCCCACTGGGGAAGCAGGGGCTCCTCTAAACCAACTTGCCCTGCGACATCAGACCGAAGAAGCTGTCTGCCTCTGTGGGCCAGTGGCTGGGCCACTGGCTCCCTTGCCCACAGAACTGGTGGCCACATCCTGACAGGTGGCCCCTATAACTGAAATGGGTGTTCTCTCCACCCTTCTCTGGGGGCCTGGGAATAAGTCTGAGGACTTCACTCACTTCTGTCCAGACCTCTTGGCTTTCGAAAATAAACACTTAATAATAAACATTAAGCTGATGGCTCTCAGTCCCCAGGAGTGACCAGAGGCCCTATGCCAAGGTTAGAGTTCAGAGGGCAGGTGCGGGAGAATGCATTTCTTGGGCTTACTAGATACCGGCAGACAAGTGACTGTGTGTGGTCCCTGCAACCCCTGCACCAGGATGAGGGGAAAACAGATACTTTTGTCTGGTTTGGGGTCTGAGGCCATCACCACTGGGACCCTTGCCCAAGTCTGACTATGGGCGGGTCCCTGTGGGCCCCTCTGAGCCTCCACTGTTACGGCGCCCACGACTGACTGCGGTGTTACTGGTATCGATGCATTATCTGTACACACTCCTGCTTGCCTTTGTCGTCGTGCTGGGACAGGGCTTGCTGCAGTCGGGGACATTTTGGTATGGGCATATGGAAGGCTGTGAGCCTGCTAGACTCACAGGCTATAGGTTGTGGCCTGGCCATGTGATTGGACCATCGGGCAGCCTCAGAGTGACATGTAAAACACCCACTCTGTAAGGACAAGACATTTGAATGAGAACCAGTTCCGCTCTTAAAGTTGTTTTGTTCCCCATGTGTCTGCTCCCCAGACAGGCCAAGAGGACATGACTATTTTTTTTTTTTTTTTGCAGTACGTGGGCCTCTCACTGCCGTGTACTCTCCCGTTGTGGAGCACAGGCTCCGGACGCGCAGGTTCAGCGGCTACGGCTCACGGGCCCAGCTGCTCCGCGGCACGTGGGATCTTCCCAGCACGAACGCGTGTCCCCTGCATCGGCAGGCGGACTCTCAACCACTGCGCCACCAGGTAAGCCCCATTTTTTATTTAGTGTCATTGTACAGACTCTTTCCTCTCTCATTAGTTCTCTTTCTCCCTTAGTAAACTCATGTTCAGCCTGAAAAATCCTAGCTGGAATCTTGTCTTCATTGTCAAGGCTTCCTTATATTCCTCACTTAGGATCAACTCTGAAGGAGCTGTTGTTTCTATAGCAAGAGCACTACGATAGCCTTTAGGTGGAGAAACAGGCATTTTTCAATCCAACATGTGCCATCCCCGTAAGTCTGTGTGTTTCTTTAGGAGAGGCACCGTGTCTCACTCATTGTGTCCCTGGACCTTTGAACACAGGCAGGTAAGTAATAGTAGGTTTGCAACACTATTTGTCGATTAAATAAAGAAATAACAAATTCCTGAGTAGACTGAGGTTCTTTATCTGTGTAACTCATAAACTAGAACCATGGCATAAATAATATCGTTCACCTGGTTGGACCTTCCTGTTATTCACTATTGATTAATATTGCTGCAGCTACATCAGCCAGCTTTCTGCAGAGGCTAGACTATTAGAAGCAGGAAGAAATCTAAGATATCCTCTTGTACAACTCTTTAATCTTAATGATGAGGAAACCGTGACCCCCAATGGGGTAACCTGAGCCGTATCTCGCAGCTGACTGTCGACGGTATTTGTAATGCTTATTGAGCAGTATACTCATTTTAAAGACGCTGCATTGATGCTTTGCTGTACACAGGGAAGAGCCAACTTTTACATATTGTATTTATCACACCTCTCACTTGAGCCCCATCAGGGAAATGAGATTTATGCTTTTTAATAAACCCTGTCTAATATTCAACCCACTAATAGTTTATTATTGCTAGTTTTTCTTTTATCTAATAACATGTTGTGGTAAAATTGCTTTAGCAGTTTTGAATCTATGAAACAGAATTTAATCAACCACTAATAATCCATAGTTCAGATTATTTTATCAGCTTGTTCTAGGCTTGAAAATATCTATTTCATGGCACAGTTTAAAGTTACAATAGCCATCTTTCTGTAAGACTAGAGCAAATTAGACTATTTGTTTCTTGAAGAGATGCCCTTGTAAGTGGTTATTTCAAAATGTATATTCCTGTTTTTTATCTTGATATTCCTTATCGAAATTCAATGAAGTTGTTTAAATATTACTTAAGCAACTATAATATCTATATTTGTTTTTAAAATTTGTGACTTTTGGTGGGGTTTTAACTCTAGCCTTTCAAAAGTCTTCATTTATAGAAGTAAACAGATAGGCTCATTTCAGGTAAAATGTAGTTACCAAAGCAGTTTACAGACTCATTACCATTCCATCTTGCAACTGTCAGGCTCTGGTTCAGAAGAACAAAACAAGCATTCATAGAAAGGAAACCTGGGTTGTCACCCAGCCCTCATCTCTAAAGAGCTCTGAGATTTCAGATAGCTCCTTTGACTTATCTGTTTTCAATGATCTCATCTATTAAACGGATTTACAAGGCAAAATTAAAAAAAAATCAATGTTACACTAAATTAGTTGTCATCTTTATCCTTCTCACTGACACAGCTGCAGTGTCCTGTTTGAATGCCCTGGAGCTATGCTGCCTGAGTTTGTCATTTATGAGCCATTACCTTGGGCGAGTTACCTAAGTTCCCTGTGCCTATGTTCCCTCCTCTGTAAAACAGAGGTAACAATAGTATCTATCTCATAGGGTTGTCATGAGGATTATGGAGTCATTACATGAAAAGCACTTAGAGCAGTCCTATCGTGGGGTAATTCCTCTTCCTCTCTTGTACCTACCTGCCTATTATCTATCGCTGTAATGACATAGATTTACTAAGAAACAGCCAGTTCACAAGTCTCTTGTCATAGCTGGAAATGACTTCGAGAGAGAGAGGAAAAAAGAACTCCAAAGGGAGAGGACTCTGTCCATGCATACTATTCCCCTCTGTCAGAAAGAGCATCTGCTGAGGCTTAAGTACATGATGGGTCCTTAAGGAGGCAGTTTGGTGCTGTAATGAACGATCACAGAATCAATATACCTGGAGAAGGTAATGCCGACCTCTGCTTTACCCAGCCCTGATACTCTGAGCTCTTAACCCAGTTCTCACGTATTGTCTCCTTTTTTCCCTTTAAATCAATAAAGAACTTCAAAGATCTTTTAGAGCTCTAGATTGAGGCTGTAAATGTTTCACAATTTTAAAAGATAATCATAGCATTGAGGCCGTTATGCATTCAGGTTTCAACCGTATCCTTGAAGACTTCTAAAGTACAAATATATAGGTCCTTTCTCTAAATGAAGTGGGTAACTATAACAATAGCAACGAAAGTAATTCACCGTTCCTGAGGACTAACCATGTATCAGGCCTGATACTAAAGGCTTTATAAGTGTCATCTAAATAAATGAACAGAACCATCCTTTTTGGTATTGTTATCTGCACTTTTCAAATGGTGAAATTGAAGTTCAGAGATTTAAGTAAAATGTCCAAGCATACAAAGATACAAAGTCAGTAAGTGGTGGAAGCAGGATTCAAAGCCCCATTAGTCTGGCTTAAAAGACCATGTTCTCAAACAATCCCCCAGAGAGACTCGTCTCCTAAGAAAGGACAATGTGCCTCATCCATTAACTGATCCAGTCTTCACAGACAAGCCTAACTGGGAAACGGTCACAGCAGTTGCTGCTCTTTGTACGACGAATGTAACGATTCTCATTCACGAAACAGGTGCACTAAGAAATGGCTTCCCAGTAGTTGCGAAGTTTAGAGTTTTTTGTATATTGTGCATGACTGGTACCATAGTATTGAGCAATCTCAGCGATGATTGGCCTGATTTTCTAAATAAACTGTCCTGGGAGAATAGGTTACTAGGAGCTAGGTGACCCATTCAGAAGAAAGTAGCATTGTTCTTGTCAAAGTGATCATTGATTTTTCTCTCGGGTTTCTGTAGGGAGTTGCAGGATACATTTCTATTTGCTACAAAATGAAAAAAGAGAAGTGTTCTCGGATGGACTTCTGTGTTCCAGAAATACAATCTTGGAAAGGAAAAGAAGTCTAACAGAATAATCAAAGTTTTCTTAGAATTTTTTTTGAGGTTTCTCAAGACAAAATGGCTTGGAAGAAAGGAACTATAACCAATTCCAAATTTCTTTTCAGTTGTAGGAGGAAAAAGGATTTGTAACAGCAATTGAATTAGAAGAAAGTCATCTTTTCAGTTAAACTTATGGCTATATCATAATGTAATTTGTTATATACTTGCATTTATTCCTATATTGACAGAAAGCTTTTCAAATTTGATGGGCCAAATAAATCATCAGATCTTTGAAATCAAAGAGGAACACAATTTGTTTTATTCAATAAGAATGTGCTACCCAGGACTTCCCTGGCGGTCCAGTGGTTAAGACTCTGCGCTTCTACTGCAAGGGGCACGGGTTCGATTCCTGGTTGGGGAACTAAGATCCCACATGCCTTGTGACCTGGCCAAAAAAAAAAAAACAAAAGAGGAAAAATAAAAAGAGAGGAAAAAAAAAAAAAAAGAATGTGCTACCCATAGCCAAAGGGGCCTAATACCATGATGTGAAGCATTAAACAGAAAAGTAGTTTGCAATTAAATCTTTTTTCTTTCATTCTTGTTCCTTTTAGTGACCTAAAGGACTATTTTAAGTACTAAGCATTTTCCTATAAACGTACAAAGTGGTATCCAGAGGGATTCTCATCAAGCCTATAAGGGTTTTGTTTCGAATATGTTACGAATATAGTTCATGAAGATCTTAAACCCATTGTGCACTCACGTTTGGAAGCCATAGACAGGGGTAATTTTTAGAAAACCTGCCTATTTCACTTCCCCACTGCGGAGAGTCTATCCTGCCTATTGCCACAACTGCTTGAACAGCCTCATCATCTGTAGGTCAAAGATGCATTTTTAAAAAGAACCAAAAGCCTCACTTACAGGACATAATAGAAAGTAAGAGCTGGGAAGACACTGTTCATGTCTACTGGGTAATTAAAATGAGTTCTCAAGATAAGCACACCAACTGAAATACATATTCATTTGAGAAAAACCCAAAGAGCTCTCAGGGGCTGTCAGGTACATAGCATCGTAAGTAGAAAAGACGATGTAGTGCAGCGTGTGACAGGTACTGAAGATGTTGGTTTCTTGTTCCATGTCTGATATGCTCCCTTGTGGCACTCATGGTGTTAGCTATACTTTGCTCCCTCTGCCTGTGCACTAACAGGTCCTCCCGTCTTTTCACGTTATTGTGACATTGAGCGTTTTGGGCAAGTTACACTTTAACCCACTGAGGAGAAGGAAGGAAGAGTGGAGTTAGTTAAGTGGGCATAGAGTGATTGGGTCAATAGCAGAATAGAGCACCCATAAGCTGCAGACGGACACTGGCAGAAATGCAAACTGTTACCAATGCAGGAGAGAAAAAAAATGTGACTGTGAACGATTGAATATTTCTACCTTTCACTGAACTCATACTTGAAAGGGTCTTTAAGAAAGATTCGTTCATTTGATGTTTTGAGGAACTTTACTGAAGAACTGAGGCCCTTCTTGCTGTTTATACTGACTATAAAGCCCTCTACGGTATCCCATTCAAAGAGATATTGGCTTAATAAAAATATGATAATTTTTTTTTTTACCTTTTTTTTTTTTTTTTTTTTTGCGGTACGCGGGCCTCTCACTGTTGCGGCCTCTCCCGCTGCGGAGCACAGGCTCCGGACGCGCAGGCTCAGCGGCCATGGCTCACGGGGCCCAGCCGCTCCGCGGCATGTGGGATCTTCCCGGGCTGGGGCACGAACCTGCGTCCCCTGCATGGGCAGGCGGACTCTCAACCACTATGCCACCAGGGAAGCCCTGATAATTTTCTTATAACAGTGTATTAATATCTTCCGTCTCTCCATCCATGGTTGCAACCTTTGCTTTAATGAAGAAGATATTCATTTGATATTTTGGCTTTGATTTGCCAAGAAAGCTCGGGTCCCATTTCTCTCCTCATAGATCTCCGTAACATGATGAATCACTGTTTGAGCTTAGTGAATTTAAAACTACACTTATTCTTCCCCAAAGATTCTGATTTGCATCATTCCTGTTTATATTAATGATATTAATATTTGCCTCAAAAAATTTTAAGTTAACTTTGAAGTCCTTTTCCTTCACATTTCATATTCAACCTATTACTAAGTTTCCCACGACTACTTAGATTTCCAATTTAAATTTATATTTCAAATTTCTACTCTTGCTTTTGCCATTTGCCTCTGAAATTTCATTTCTGATTCAAGAAAAACAAGAGCCTTCCTAAATTGTGTCACTTTTCTACTGATAAGTTAATAATAAATGAAAACAAAATACAAAAGACTCATTCGAAAATTCAAGAACTTAAGTTTATTTAAATTTGACTGATATATAGAGCCTGAAATATTCACTATGCTTTTAAAAGTACTGCAGTCTGATAACTCCACAAAGTGAATTATAATGCATAGTGTGTCTGCCACTAACAAAATAAGGTGTACATGTTAACTTAGTGTTTCATGGTTGGATATACTCATTTATGCAAGAAAATTATCTTGCAACCTTTTTTTTTCAAATATAAGAAACTCATAATTGTAACAGAATATGGAGTAGGAGAAAAATTAGAGAGAAATTTTTCTTTCAGATCAGTAAGAAAGTGTATGTTGAGAAAAAATACCCTATATCAGAGAAGGACATTTGGACCACATTAGGCTCTAACAAGGATATGCAAATACAAGATGTCCTCCTTACTTTCAACCCAATTCCTGAGAAAACACATGCATATCCAAAGCAGCCAATTAAAATGTAAGATAGTAAATAATTAAGGACCAATAAGTGGAAGTCCTAGTTCTTGCAGAAATGTTATGCTGGGTGAATCATTAAGCATCCTATACAATGTCAACAGAGAGATGTACGTCACATGAATCCAGTGTAATTCTAGAGCATTGGAAGGGTGAAGTTGTACAACTAGAGTTATTTTAAAAAATATTCTTTTGAGGGCTTCCCTGGTGGCGCAGTGGTTGAGAATCTGCCTGCTAATGCAGGGGACATGGGTTCGAGCCCTGGTCTGGGAGAATCCCACATGCCGCGGAGCAACTAGGCCCGTGAGCCACAACCACTGGGCCTGTGCGTCTGGAGCCTATGCTCTGCAACAAGAGAGGCCGCGATAGTGAGAGGCCCGCGCACCGCGATGAAGAGTGGCCCCTGCTCGCCGCAACTAGAGACAGCCCTCGCACAGCAACGAAGACCCAACACAGCAAAAATAAATAAATTAATTAATAAACTCCTACCCCCAACATCTTAAATATATATATATATTCTTTTGAAACATATATCAAATCATTACACTGTAGGCTTTAAATTTCTTACAATTTCATTTGTTAAGATAGGCATCACCTTTGGGTGATAGAGGGTTGGATCCCGTGAACCTGGGTACAGGTTCATCAGAATTTGCCAGTTTCTCTTCATGATCACGGATTGAGAATGGCTGAGAATGTGTTGGATTAGGGAGTTTGAAGAGAATAGCCGAGATCTGAGAGAGTTTTGTAGAAAATGGCAGATAACATTCAAGGAAGAACGAATAATGGAGAAAATGTGAGTGTATGAAGTGTGAAGTAAAGTGTGAAGTAAAGTTTGTTTCTTTTCTCCCCTCCTGTTTCTTATCTTCTTCCTCCCCCCTCTCCTCCTCTTTCTTCTTATTTTAGCAATTTTAAGCAGCTCTGATACAGAAGCAAAAAAGGCAGGTCCGTGAAGATCAGGGAGTTACTTGCTGAGTGTGACACTAGGACAAGGGGATTGAGGGTATTGACAAAAGGTTAGCTTAGGTGGGAAGAAAGTGAGAACTCAAGGAGTTTTCAGATCAGGAGAAAATGACAAGTTAAAGGACCCTTGAAGGACAGGGCATTATAGGCTATGAGGACTAAAAAAAAAAAAACTGGAATAATAGGGATTATAATTCAAGAGAAAGGTATTATAAGGTAAGATCTCAGAGTGGAGTGGTTCTGGGCGATGGCAGTCTTGGGCTGACAGCTATGTGTGTGAAGGGAAGTGAAGTAGCATCCGAGAGCTGTGAGAAACAGGCGTCACACGTGTTACTTACACAGAATGCGAACTGGGTGCCAACATTCCCTGAGAGACTGGGGAGATGACCCAACTGGCAGAGGATGAGGGAGAAGAAGGACTTTTAAGTAAAAGGGGTCGGGTTTGAGGGATCTGCAGGAAGCAGTTAGGAGCACACTGTAGAACAGGGTGGGAGAGGGTGTCCTGTCCCTGGGGGAGGGCCAGGTTTCAGTCACAGCAAGGAGACAGAAAGAGAGCTCTGAAGAAAGGGTGGATGACATAACTGGAGAAGCTGTAAACCCCAGAGATGGGTCTTCAGAGACTGGTTAGACCAGAATGTGAGAGAGAGAAGGAAAAGAGATTTTCATTTTGGCTTTCTGGCCTCAAGGCTCCCAGCGGAACTCTGAAGAGAGATGTGTCTCCAGGATCTGGAGCAGATCCTGGTCAGAAGCCTGCAAGGATTCCAGATCAGAAACTCTGCTCAGGGTTCCATAGAGAACGCTTGTGTTACTTATCACGCTCAGAGGTCTCCATAGATACCACTTACAGCGTGAAAGGAACAAAATGGAGTTTGACAGTCTTCCTGGAAGAGCCTGATGTCTGTTTTAGCGGCATCGTTTGTCCGTTTAACTGTATGCTAAAGCAAGACTCGTTGTCTTAGGTCACTGGGCCCCATAGCAGCCGCTGTTTGGGCCATATGTCTTCAGCTCTCCTATTGTTTCTGGACCACACGGTCCAAATTTCACATGACGGCACTGGTAGCTCTTTGAGCAGTTTTTCTGTGCTCAGAGCCTTCTCTGCCCTCACGTATGACATCCTCTTGCCAAGCGTGAGCGTCCTGGTTTCCTGATGCTTGGTGGGGGTGGATCTTAGCCTCCTTTCTGCACTAACTCCTGGAGTCACCCTGCAGGGTAGACTCCAGGTACCCACAGCAGAAACTTGCTTACTGGCTGCCTTTTTTTCTCAGCCTCCCTTCTCCACTCCTCACTGGGATCACCTCCTAAGTTAAACATGCTCTGTGTGCCCTCAGATCCTTGTCGCGGGTAAAGCCAACTGAGAGAGGCCCCAAGATAAGAGGTACCACCATCCACATGTTCCAAATGGAAGTTTGCTAGAACACTTAAGAACAACTTGCAAAGGAAGTGGCTAGGAACAGTTTGCAATCCTTAGTTACCAGACTATAAAAAGCACTAGGGGACCAAGAGTGGACTTGAGTGGAAAGAATTTCTTTGGACAGAGTTGTGAGTCAGACCCCATCACGGTGAAGGGACAGTTTGTATTGCCTCCTGGCTCAGATCTAGAGATTAGGGTTCCAAAGAGACATCTAAGGAGCTGTCTATGTTTCCCATGGAGTCTGGGCACAGAGGATGAACTGTGGCGTGTTAGCTGCTCTGATGGATTAGGAGACGGGTCTGCCTTGAGAATGGACTGTACACACTCCCAGAATTTCTGGAGGCAAAGGCTGTTCATTTTCCATGGCTCAGAGGTCACTTGGCCTGGAGCTATGGTAAGAAACTCTGCCTGAAAGGATACTGGTGAATACAGCAAATTTAAGGAGGCTTCCGGTCACACGGCAGAAGAGGGCAAGGGAGGAATCATAAATTGACGACGAGACAAAAGATTTCCCTGCTTTAAGGGAACTGCATGTTACAGAGGCCCGAAGATGCAGAGGGGTGGGGAGGGAGAGGACAGAAAGTGGGGGGCAGGAGTGGTCTTCAAAGTTCCCAAGTTGACTGGAAAGGAAGAATCAGATCTAAGTATGGCAGGGCCAGTAGAAAGTACTGCAAGATTAGATCCGTGCCACTGAGGAAGAGAGGACGTTTCTGAACTTTATTCCCTACCTAACCCCCGCTAAAACCCCGGAGGGGCCCCAAACACAGTCAGGCCAGCTCTGCTCCCCTCTTAACACAACGCCCCCTCCTCCAGTGGATTCACAGGCTGAGTAAAGAGAAGCATTTCGGTTCTGATGATGATTGACAAATACTGGATATTTCTATTAGACAATGATGACTATTCTGTGACTAAGAGTGATCAAAGAAATTTTATTGTCACAGACAGACAAGAGATCACGGGATGAGCCCCAGTTTCACCCAGGGATAGTCTTCTACACAGGGACAGAATGCAGGAATAATTGGTTTGGTGGTTTTCCTGCTTTTAAGCTGTAGAGTTACACTTTGCAGCGTAACTGGTACAGCCTTTTTTGTTCCTCATAAATTCACATTTGTGCCTTGGTAACTAGAGAGTCGAGAGTTTCAATCCGTGTTTGACTAAAACTCGTGGAAATATTCCGGGAGTGTGCATAAGGCCAAAATTACGAATGATTATCAATATTGAAAAGTTAGGGAATGCTTTACATCTTCAAATCCTAAATAGACTAATCTACGACTACTTTAGCTATCATTTCTAGCTGTGTGCTTAAATCCTGCAAACGATTATGTTTCTCAGTTTGTGAATCGTAAGACTTTTTTACATATTGATATATACCTGCTTTGCATGAATTAGAAACAACTACTTACTGAACTGCCTAAACCCACAGTCTGGCTGGCTCCTCCAGCCCTGGTTAAGGGGTTCAGCTCACCGCCAGGGCAGATTTCCTTCATTTCTTGCTGGCCTCTCTCCAGCGTTTTGTTTTGTTTTGTTTTGTTTCTTTTGCGGTACGCGGGACTCTCACTGCTGTGGCCTCTCCCGTTGCGGAGCACAGGCTCCGGACGCGCAGGCTCAGCGGCCATGGCTCACGGGCCCAGCCGCTCCGCGGCACGTGGGATCTTCCCGGACCGGGGCACGAACCCGTGTCCCCTGCATCGGCAGGCGTACTCTCAACCACGGCGCCACCAGGGAATCCCCCGACGGTGGCTCTTTGTACTCCTGTTGTCATCCATTTTTCTAAACATGTGCAGCTCAGGAGGACTAAACTGCAGCGGACTGTCAGTGCTGATGGACTGCCTGGCTTCCAGGCCCCTCTTGTTGGTGATCTTGTCGGACCATTACATGCTGATTACAGTTTACTGATGGTGCCTACAAAACTGCTTAACAGGCCACATGTAGCATCCCTGAGCAGTGGAAGCCTCACAGCTGGTTAGTACATTGTGCGGCGATTCTGCTTTCTGTACTCCATGGTGCTGTATCAGTGACACGGTGCCCAGTAACTTCCTGAAGGACGTGTAGCTCTTGACGGATTTACTTTCTGGTCTCGAGATGTTTCAGCCCACATTGCTACCTAAGTAGAAACTCACAGAAACTTTGTGTACTCACCGGTATTTCTTCTTTCTGTAATACAATGTGTTTTTTTTTTTTTCAGTCTTCCCTGACTACAAACAAGTTTTTGAACAATATTTTCATAGTTGAAAGATGGTATATGAGTAAATTAAAAATTGGAATCCTTGAATATTCAGGCTGGGGTAAGGATGGATGTGTGCAAACTGAGCTTGGACTTATGTCGTCTATTTTATTTGTATCGCAAAACTCTGGAAGGATTATAACCATACATATTCCAATATGACCAAGATACACAATTAGTTATAAAGATTCTCTGAAATTTTATTTCACTTATAAGACTGGGGCATTGCTATATTATGTGAAATATCAAGAGCTATTTATATGATCCTATTATCAAACTTTTTACAAGTGCCACTTAAGGTTTATGTAAATACTAGAAATAACTGCAAAACAAGAGGTCAACTCTAAAATAGACAAAGTAACTCCAAAAAAGAGTTTAGTTCTGCAGAAGAATGTTTCTGTTATTTTAAGAATTACTAAATGTGCAAGCACTCGCTTAATATTCCACTTCTACTTAACATACCACGCTTATCTTGTATCCTACTAGCCAGGAACACAGTGATATGTGTCTTCATCCTACGTGTCTTAAAACAAGAGCTTCCCATCTAGGCGATCTGCCGCAGTAAATTAGCTCCTGACCACTAGATGGGGCCATGAAACCTCTTGCGTTATTAACAGAGCTCTTGCAAACATTTGCTTTTCTTGAATGGAAACAAATTTTCCTTGAAAATTTCTTAGTCTTTTTCCTCTCATGTTTAACCCCACCTCTTACTGATGATTGAAAAATGCTCCAGATTCTTTGTAATAATGACAAAGCAACATTACGATAATGACATGCAAGTGTAATCATTGTATTATGTTCCAGGAGGGAAATGGATATATTGCCAAGGTCACCTTTCAGTTAATTCAGGCTCTCCACTAATAGTAATAGGTTCTTCACGGTGACATACTAACAGTTCTTCCTTTCTTTCTTTCCCTATTTATTGGTCCAACACACAACTCATTGACTTCATCTGTTTGGATTGTAGACCACAGAATGCTTCTAGGACTTAGGAGGCTATGAAAAGTGTGATTATATTTGGCGTGGGTATATAAACTGCTGCCAGTATAACAACCACACACAATAAGTTTTCTTTCCACCTTATCAGTTCCCCATCAAGATTAACTCTGTGATAATCTGCAGGTCCTCCTGATTCTGGAGGAATGAGGATCAACCCTGAAAAATGATTAGCGTTGCCTCTGAAAAACTGAGTATGATTCCACTATTGTGCAACTTAATGTTTATCTTTAATTCAAAAGGACGATTTATTTCACTTTAATTTAGAAGCAGTCATTTCACTGTTTTGGCTTTCACCTATTATAACCAGCAAAAGAGAAGAAATTCAATTTTCCCAAATACTTTGTACTCCCTGGCAGAGAATAGAATGCATAAAGTAGCCATTCAATAAGAGCTTATTATATAAATGAAAGATTCAAGATACCATGATTACATTTTATATTATGGAATCAGGGCAATTTCATTTGTTTGTCTTATTAGTGTCCAAATTTTAATTTATTGAATTATCATATAACTTCAAGGAACAACTATGTTCTAAATAATATTAGATGTGGTATTCCATATTTAAGACGGATTTAGGGCTACTGAAATAATAGTTTAAAATCCAAGGGACCACTATGTTCCCCATTGATTCAGGTACTTGAAAAAGAGATTCATAGACTTAAGTCATTTTAATCAAAGGTCTTTCTTTTGACTCTAAGGTCAGATAGAAACTGGTAAATGGACAGAAGAGCTAAATGTCAGTCAAATATATATATATATTTTTTGTGGTACGCGGACCTCTCACTGCTGTGGCCTCTCCCGTTGCGGAGCACAGGCTCCGGACGCGCAGGCTCAGCGGCCATGGCTCACGGGCCCAGCCGCTCCGCGGCATGTGGGATCTTCCCGGACCGGGGCACGAACCCGTGTCCCCTGCATCGGCAGGCAGACTCTCAGCCACCGCGCCACCAGGGAAGCCCTCATTACTGTGTTTTAATATGTAAAAAGGGAAACCTCGTACAGCGCTCTTATTCTTCCATTGACACAGCATGATGGAAACAACAGCGGCAGGTAAAGTGTGTGTTCAGTTGTGGTTTTCAAACAGTTGGCAGAAATATATAAAGATTATGTCTATCTATACTTTCTAAGGTATTTGAACTCCTAATTTCTGTGGAGAACCTGAACACAAAATAATCCGCCCAACACAGCTACATCTGTAAGCCGCATCAAGGCAGGGTTTCTCATGGCAGTGAGTGAAGAGCATTAATGTAAAGGTGCCACTCTCAGTAGGCCTACCGACAGTAAGCATTTTACTAATTTTCTGTATTTGTCCATAACTTCAGCCAAAATCCCATTTGTAGCAAAGCTCCCATAAACTTACTTTCTCTAGAAATGCAATGAAATAATGACAAAAGTTGTACTGTGTTCACCAACGCAATATTACCAAGCAACTGTCATTAGCTGATTTCCTTATGAAACTATTTGGTTATTTTCTAAAGGAGAATTTTTAGCTCTGCTTTTTTCTCTAACTTTTTATTTGAAAATAAGTTAAAACTTAGAGGAAAGTTGAAGGATAGGTGAAGGGTGGATACCCATAACCCAGATTCCACAGTAGATGACATTTAACCACACTTGTTTTATTGAATTCTCTAGGTACCTATTTATACCTATATCTGGCAGGACTATCACCTAAGTGATGCTGTTTTCTTACTATACTTTATTCAATAGGTGGTCATAATATCAATACTCTCGTTCTTATTCCTGGTGACTTTGGCTCTGGTCACTTGATTAAAGTGATGTCTCCTAGGTAAAGTTACTGTTCTCCCTTCGTAATGAATAATTACTTTTCATTTTGTGGGAAGACACTATGAGAGTATGTAAATTTAGTTTTCCTCATCACACTTTTGCCCACTAGTTTTAGCATCCATTGAGCATTCCTGCTTGAAACAGTTGTTACTATGATTTTTGCCAAATGGTGGTTTTCTAATTCCATCATTCTTTACATAAAATGCCAACTAACACTACCATTCTTTATTCTCATGCTCAAATCTGGCCAGTGGAGTAGCTTTAAGCTGGTTTCAGTGTCATTTTTAACATTTTCCTGTCATTCTTTGAGGACTCCCTTGTTTTCTAGCACATCAGTATTTTCTAGGTTTATTTGTGTTTTTCTTGCTCTGGTCCCTGAATAAGCCATTCCTCTATTGAGCCTAATTTCTGTTAGTGCAGAATGATATTTAGAAACCAAGACATAATAAGCTAGGTGTGTTTATTGACACTGAGTTCACTTTTTCCAGTCCCACTCAGTTGGCTAATTGAATGAACTAGGAAAATAAATAATGTGTACGTGGTATATGTGTATGTACATGCATACATTCAGACACATGTATAAACACATTTATATCCATGTTTCTCTCCCTCTCTTTAAATTCACACCAATGCCTAAGTTCACCACAATACCTCCAGTTCCAACCCACATCCACAGTATACATTCCAGCTTTTCTCGTGCTTGTAGTTCCCTTTTCTGACAGTAAGAAACCTGACTTCCATTTGTTGATTTCCAATACCTGTGAAATGAATCCCTTTAAATGACCCCTTAGAGCTGCTGCCCCTAACCTCCCCCAGCCGTCATTTTGCAAGGGAGCCTAACACCTGTGGCCACCTCCAACAAGTACTGGAGAAGGGGTATGACAAAAAGAAGAACGGAAACGAAAGCTCTCTAACAGCTTCTGGACTAAATTACCCAAAGAATGAAGGAAGAAAGAAAGCAAGAGAGGAAAGAAGAAAAGGTTATCTTTATTGAATGGATAAATAATTTTTTGGGAAAAACCCCCCTTACTTTCAGCTTTTCTTTGAGTGGTTTTATTTCAGTCAAACTAGATATATGACATTTGAAGAAAAAAAAAAAGGCCTCCCAAAGAGTGAGATTCAGGTCTTTGATTAATAACGAAGGCCAAGGTCATGTGAAATGATCTGAGAATTCATGCAATTTATCTCCAAGTCATGATTTTTCCTTTACAATTTGATCAGAGCTGCATAAAACTCCAGGGATACATAGCTGGCGTACCTAGGATTATCCTTAATTCATTCTGATGTGGTCAATTTTGTTGAAATGATATTCAAGCATTAATGTTAACCATCAAGAATACAGATTTTTGGAGCTGTATTCACTCAGGAATATGAGTTTCTTTTACAGAACATCAAAGATATCCAGAGCATTATTTGATGATTAACTGATAGAACATAATGAAATAAAAGTTGTCTTCCCTGTTGCTTAATAAGTGGCATGAAATGGAATTAAAACTTAATAGCTCAAGTGCTCAACTTTTGACCATTTAGCAGGGCTGCTTACCAAATTCTTCTATGACACAGAGGAGTTGAAAGCAAAGAAAGAGAAACTGAAACAAAAAAACAGAGTGTAAATTGAACACTGTTTTGTAAGAATATTGCACACAGGACTGAGTCACGTCAAGGGAAGAAAACTATTTTGCAATCAAATTCAGTTATTTACATTATGTTAGAAGGTACAATGAATGGGATGTAAGCATGCATACATTGCCTTTTCTAGTCAGTTTACTTACAAAGATCTGGTTACAGAGGATCTTATATCTTCTTGCATTGTTATCAATGTTTCAAGCAAAGAAGATTGAATGCTGTGCAGTGGTATTGTCACACAGTTTTGAAATTGTTGATGTTTATTTATTCAAAAAAATTTATCGAATGCCTACTATGTGTTAGGCATTATTCTAGTTCCTTACAATACAGTGCAGTGATAGATAAGATATACAGTACAGTGATAAATAAGTGATACTCTGTGCCCTTATAGATCTTCATTGGGAAAGAGGCAGACAGTAAACATACTAAATATACATACACACACATACACATAAAATACTTCAGATAATGCTAAGTTTTATCAGGAAAAACAAAGGTGGATAAGGAGGTAGAATGTCAAGTTAAGTGCTAAGTCTACTACAAGCACCAACCACTCCAGAGTAATTATAAAACTTTTACATACTAGAACAGAAAAAAATCACGACATCGTTTAGTTCAACTCCTTTTTTGCAAATGTTGATTCTGAATTCCACAGAGATTGTGACTTGCTTAAGGTTCTGTAGCTTTTTGGTGTCTTTGCTAGGATTTGAGTTCCCTTGTCGAGTAGAATGTCAGTCACAGATTCTACCTAATAATTTGCTACTTCACTATAAATTTACATGGAGCCCTAGAGCTTCATCTAGTTTCTTGGGATCAAAACTCTTCCCATGCTTTTTAAAAATGTATTTTCTAAATTTCTCTCATTTTTATCAAATTAATATTGTACATAGTTTGAAAAGACAAATGATGCTATATATTAATATAGTATCATATATTGGATTTCCATAATATTTATACTAAAAAAAATAATGAAAGTCAACAGTATCTATCCCCATGTCTCCCAGTGCCTGTCGCTCATCCCTAAAGGTAATCCCTTTCCA
Organism: Leucopleurus acutus; assembly: GCF_964270905.1. Classification (NCBI taxonomy): domain Eukaryota; kingdom Metazoa; phylum Chordata; class Mammalia; order Artiodactyla; family Delphinidae; genus Leucopleurus; species Leucopleurus acutus. Next base: position 153,755,905 of record NC_139146.1, on the reverse strand, counting down.
ATTTTCCGTGCGTCTCCTGTGGAAAGTACCTCCATATATCTAAAGAATATGCTCACACTTCTATTTCTTGGGCTTCCGGCTTTTCACTTAACTAGTCTCATTGAACTGGCACAGTTCCTGGCACGTTAACAACAACAGGAATAAAAAATCTCTCCTCTGGCTTCTTTAAGTTTATTTAGTAGAACTAGTATTTTCCTTGATTTTTGTCTTAGTCTGCTTTGGCTTCTGTAACACAATACCAGAGACCAGGTGGCTTATAAGCACTGAACATTTATTTCTGGAGCTCTGGAGGCTGGGCAGTCGAGACCAAGGCACTGCAGATTTAGTGTCTGGTGAGAAGCAGCCTCCTGGTACATGGATGGCTGTCTTTTCTTTGTGTCTTCATGAGGGAGAAGGCACAAGGGCTCTCTCTGGGGCCTCTCTTATAAGGACACTCATCTTATTCATGAGGGCTTCACCTTCAAAAGCTAGTCACCTCCCAGAGGCCCCACCTCCTACTGCTATCACATTGGGCGTTAGGATTTAGCATGTGAATTTAGGGGACCACGAACGTTCAGTTTATGGCATCCAACCCCTTGACCACCCAAAATCCATGTCCTTCTCACATGCAAAATATATCCATCTCATCCCAATAGCCCCAAAGTCTTAACTCATTCCAGCATCAATTTAAAGTGTAAAGTCCAATGTCTTATTGAGGTGTCATCTACATCAGATACTGGTGAGACTTCAGGTGTGATTTGTCCTGAGGTAAATTTCCCTCCAGCTGTGAACCAGTGAAGTCAAATACATTATGTGCTTCCAAAATACAATGATAGGATAGGCATAGTATGGATATACACGTTCCCAATGGGAAAGAGAGGGAAGAAGAAAGGAGGAACAGGTCCTAAGCAAATTCCGTTAGACACTGAGGTTGCATAATAATCCTCTTTGATTTGATGGTCTGTTCTCCAGGCCCACTGGGGCAAAGGTCCCACCTGCAGCTTGACTTTACTTTTTCTTGGTTTACTCACTGATTTTGTGAGAGTAAAGGGGAAGTTTATAGGGGAGAGCTGGAAATGCCTTTAGTCAACCTTCATGTGTGATTGACAGTAGAACGGTAAAGGCTTTGACCCACTGTTTTCTGGTTACAGTGTGCTATGGTGCATTTGATGACTTTCTAATTGTTGATCCTTTGCGTGTTCCTCCCTCTTTTCTCACTGAACATGATGATGACTGAGTGGCCCTGCCTTTCTGTTCTGGCAGCTCATGTCTTCAGTTCCGGGAAGTTACAACTTCTTGGATAATCGCCCCTCCCATTTCCTCTTCCCTGTTCCCAATTTCTCTTTCCTTTTCTGGAACACCTAATTTATTACTTGAATATCCTTGACAGGTCCTCTATTTTTTTTTTAACAGTCTTTTCTCTCCAATTTCCCACCTCTTTGTCTTTTTCGTTTCTAATGTCTGGGACATTTCCTCAACTTTTAAATTCCATAACTTTGATTGAATTTGTATTTATTTTATGGGTCCAGTATATTCCAAGAACTCACTTTTCGGTCTTGAATATTCTTATTGAAAGCAAACAAACAAAAAAGCAACCAATGTCTTCATCTTACGTATAACGTATCTTCTCTTATTTGAAAATCTTACTTAGTTACTTTTCTATCACTTCCTAGATTATTTCTGTTTCCTCTGAGTTCCTTTATTTTATTTTGCTCTCTTTCCAGAATGACAAACCTTTTTTCCCAAATATGTGTTATCCTCTTTTCTGTTTATCTGAAACTTGAAGCACTAAAATGCTTTTTGGAAATTCTGTTTATGAGGTTATTTGTGATTTGTAGTCCTACAGACTTTATTACAGCAGTAGCTGTAGAGAGTCTGCCAGTTTGATGGAGTAATCCCAGATGGCAGCCTCTGTGGATCTTTTCTTTGAGGCAAGTCAGTTTTCCTAGAGAGAATTCACCCAGTTTCCTGCCTGTGCAGTTGTAAGTGAGGCTCCCAGCATCACTGGTGCCAACTTATTAAGGTAGACTGTGGTTTTCAATGTTCAGGAGGTCCATTTTCACTTAATCCCACACCTCTGAGTACAGCATTCCATCTAACTCACTCCATCTTTCAACTTGTTAAGTCTGTCTACTTCAAGGTCTCTAGAGAGTAAAGCTCTAGTCTTTTGTTACGGTGGTGAAGGATGAGAACTGCCTGGCTGCACTGGAGGGGTGAAGGTTTCTCAGGCATCTAACCACTACCTAGGGAGACTTTCAAACAGTCCTCCAACTCTTTCTTATTAGCATCTAGAAGACTAAGTTCAGAGATATTTAGGGGTCCGCTTTCCTTAGTCGACTATGTCCTTCTCCACTCTTACACCCACTTTTGAGCCTTCAAGTTTTGTTGATATATCTTTTCCACTGTCCTATTTTGGACTCTCATCTTTGGTTTTGCTGATTTATATTTCTTTTATTCCTTTACGGTATTATCAGTGCAGTTTTGAGATGCAACAGAAATAAACACGTTATTTAATCTATCACGTCATATGGAAGCCTCAAGTCTCCTCATTTATATTCATTGTACTTTTGAAAGGGTCGATGTCAAATAAATTAGTGTAATTTAATTTTTTAAACATAAAACATGTTAGGTATAAATAAAGACTAAAAATAATGTTTATTTAGAATTATTATACGTGATTGGGAGAGGCATATTATATGAAATTAAAATGATAAGACTCATTTGGCTGTATCCTTGTTCTAGTAAACAGTTAAATCAGTATCTTCACATGAACACACACTGTGTTGGAATACATACAGTATGTGACACAAAGGCCATGTTATTACTATTTTTGAATTGTTAATAACTGCCGTTTGCGTTGATATGTGTATTTCAGAAATGAATTCACAGAAGATCTACTGAGGATAAGATAGGTACAGAAAATCATGTAAAATGATTTTAAGTGAATATTCAATCATGAATTTGTCATGTATCAGCAAAACAAATCCTATTAGCTAGTATTCCTTATTGTTATGATGTACAGAAATTTTTATTCAATAACAATAGTATTAAATTCTAAAAGTATTTCCATGGAAAGATGAAAAAAAGATAGTTGTATATGGCTTCTGATCTACACTCAAGCTCTGATCTGCTAACCCTTCTTGATTTAGTTCTCTTTTTTAATTTGATTCTTGTAAGGATTGATGATCTATTAGTGAAATGTCAGTCTTTTATCAAAAATTCCACTTCCTATCCCCTCTGCTTCCCCAAGTTCCCACATCTTCAAGAGCTTGACCTTGTCACACAGACCTTGGCTATAAGTGGTCTTGGAATAGCTGAGTTCAAGCAGTACAGCCCTGAATATGCCATCTGCTCTCTTGGAGATACCCTATATAGTTCATGACTCAGACTATATCTTGTTTTGCTTTGATGGAGTACTGCTTAGTGAAAGAGTGGGTCCAGATGTTTTGTAAATTAATAAAGGTTTATAACTTCTTGCTGTAAGACTATTATTGTGAACTGATCAGACCTTTTCCTGCAATACAGAGTAAAGAGTTCTTTATAAATCAAGCTCTTGGCATCCTAAGTTAGGTAGTTAATTACAGATGAGTTAAATTGATGAGGTTTTCATTCTCTAATAGGACGTATGATTTTAATAAAACATAATTCTGGAAAACAGGAAAAAATTAGAAAAGTGAGTGGTGAATATGATGATATAGGACTATAGAAATCTAAGCACCAAAGTGGAAAGTGAAAATAAGAAAAAGAAAAGAAAATTCACAATGTAAGAAAGGGAGAAAGCTAACATTTTTTGAAAGTGTTTAATCATCATTATTGATAACAGATATTTATGAAGTGCCCAGCTAAAATGGAATAAAAGTGAAGGGAGATTTAAAGATAGCTGTGATGACACACTCCGTTATGGTTATTTCTCCATCAATAATTTAAGAAATTTAGACTGTACTGGGAATCGTCAATTTAGTATCCAACAAAGTTCCATTGTTACTAAATATTCTGTAGCTTTGGGTCAATCTAATCTTCTAAATAGCCTGAAACCTTTCTGATGTCTGATGTCATATAGTAACTGTTTTCAAGACTAAGAGTAAAAAGAATACAATTGGTCAAAATGAAAAAGGTTATAAGAAATCTAATATTTTTAGAGGAAAACAGCTACCACAGCGTGATCAAGGAGTTCATTTATAACAGCTACTTGTCAGAGACAAACAGGAAACCACTATGAGGTACTCAGCTTCTATAAGATACATATTCCAATTGCTTCTAGACTGTATTTGACATTGTTGATGTTCTTTGCTCTTTGGAAGTGAAGGGCTCTATTACATAACAAAAGGCCCTTCTGGTATGGACTGTTGCCTCCAGTTTAGGTTATAAAGTTCTGCAGATGGCAGTTCAAAGTCAAGACAGTTAACACCGTAAACGTTGTTACCGTCAATGTGTGAATAATTTTAAATGTTGCAGCTGATTTGTATGATTTAACTTAAAAACACTGTATAGCTGCTGTGTTTAGTAGAAATTTAAAATATTTTTATTATTGATTGGGAATTCAATACGAGTTTTGGTGTTCTTAAATAGTTTGATAACCATAGAGGTAATTATTTTATTATTTTCACAAAGAGGAGAGAAGAACTGGTGGCGAAATCATACTGAAATTTCCCGTAAGCATCACAGACCTCCTAGACACTGTAGAATACATACTATCGAAAACTCTCCAGACCTATGTAAATCTGATAAATTGATAATATTTTAAAAATGATAAAAAATTGAAACTGACTTATGCAGAGCCAACAGATAAGAGCTGATTAAAGTGTTCTTATGTGTTTGAATAGGATATAACTTGAACTTTCTTCTCTCATTTCCTCTGTTTTTAAATGTCAGAGGCTTCATACTACTAAGTAGCATTATAAGACTTAGTTTATGATATAATTTTATCATTTTCATTGCAAGTACTATTTTAGTTTTATTTTCCCTTAGTCGTCTGCTCTCACTTCTTTTCTCCATTCCCCACAGGTTCTCACATGTATGATTTGATTTATTACCTGTGTGTATGTGTGCATGTGTGTGAACTTATCAAACATAATGTTTGTGTTGTTTCACTGTACTTTAATTTGCACAAGTGATATTGTGACATTGTACTTTAATCTACACATGGTTCTCATTCTGGTTTGGGTTTTTTGCTTATTTGTTTGTTTGTTTACTGCCAGATTGCTTTCAAAGTGGCTGCAACAGTTTCCACCATTAGTCTATAAAAGTCCTCCATCCTTTACAGTCAAATGTGGTATTATATGCAATCCTAATTTCTGCAAAATTCACTCATGTAGAGATAAGGCTTTCTTGTATTAATCTGCGTTTTGATGGGAGCAATGCACTTAACTTTTTCAGTATTGGTAAGATTTTGCAGCTTCGTTTACTACATAGCTCATCTTTCCCTACTGAGGTGTGTGTCATTGTAAAAATCTATCAAGTTTGCTTATAAACAGGGCTGTTTCTGAGAGTTGAACTTGAGTTTTTCTTTTGCTTAATATCGTATTGTATTTATTATACTGATCTTCCGCATAGTTTCAGTATTTGATAGTGCCAATTTATATCTGCATTAATTTTTTAAAGATAACTATGCGTTGAGATGTATTCTAATGTATAAATTTCAGTGAATTTGTTTTCAGTTTATTTTTAGTTAGCAGCAGATTTTGTTTAGTTATTTTTAGTTACCTAACAGATTTTTGTTTGTTGTAAGTATTTTAGAATTTTATTTGATACCATTTTAAATTCATGGGTCACTTGTGTTAGGGTTGGTACATATACTTTTCGTTTGGTTTTTGATTTTACTTCCTATTTATTTGTTATTTACATTACTATTGCATTATGATTAAAGAATAGAGAATGTTCCTTTCCTGGAACTTACTAAGGCATCCTTTGTAAGCCACTTTTACTTTCTTTTTAAATAAGTGTTATTTATGTCAAGATAATCATCATATTTTTGCTTCCAAGCTGCCAAGTTTGTATCAACTGTCGCTTTCAAATATTGTGTATCTTTGCTTATTTGTATGTCTCAGATGGCATGTTCTGAGCCTAGTGCTAAAATCATCTATTAAATTTGTTGACTCAGTTTTTTACATAATCCTAAAACATCTTTTTAAAATATATTTTAAATCTATATTGTTAGCTGTAGGCATGTTCACAATCGCAATATCTTCTGGATCTAGTGTAGCTTTTTATCATGATATAATGCCTTTATTTGTCTCTCAGGGTATTTTTCATTAAGATGGGATTTTCTTGTTTATAAAATTGCTACAGGTTTATTTTTGCTTAATTTTTGCCAGTATATCCTTATTCATCCCTTTACTTTCAGTCCTCTTGCTCTGTTTCTTTCAAGAACATCTACTATACACGGTACATTGCTAAGTTTATTTTTATAAATTCAATTTTAGAGTCTTTGTGCTTTGGACTGGAGAATTTAATTTATAATTTCCATAATTTCAATTAAGTTAGAACTATTCTTTGCCACCTTATTTCATATGTTATCTTCACTATTATTTATTTATTAAAAATTTTTTTTTATCCCAGCTTCCTCCTACTTCAAAAGTTGTACTTTTTTTTTTTCTGGTGGCAAATTCTAATGATTAAGATCATATTTATGGTAATATTTTGCTTCTCAATCTTATGTAATCTCTCATGATTTACTTTTCTTTCTTGCTGTCATAAACATTTCAAGAGTATACTCACATAGAAAAATTTAGATTTGTCTTTGCAATCACATGTTAGTTGGTTGAGATAAATTATAGATTGAAAATAATGATTTTCAACTATGTAAATATGCCTTTGTTATTTTTATATATCCAGAGATAGTGTTGAAAGTTTTATAAAAATCTTAATATTTTTCCTTTGCTTGTTCTTCTGGAAGCTTGTAGGAATTTCTCAATGTCTTTAATTTTCTTAAAAGAAGCATTTTATTTAAGTGTAAGTACAAAAATAGCTGTTTAGCCTTCTCTAACTTAATGACATCTCATCTTTCTTTAATTTTCGCCACTTATTTTCATCTATTTATTTTTCTTTCTTGATTATACAGTTATATATAAATGTTGTCATGTTTAATTCTATATTTATATCACTTTGGTATTTAAAAATATATAATTGGCATATTTTTTCAAGGGGAGTTTTTAACCTGATGTTCTAGTTAATTAATTATTTGTCTATATTCATCCTATTATTTAAATTATCAATTTATATCTTTAGGTCAATTATATTTTTCTTACAGAATACAATTGGGCCTATTTAAAATTATTTGTATTTTTGGATACTAGTAGCTAATGGTTACAAATAAAAATTTACAATATCACCATAAAACATAAAATACTTGGCAATGAATTTAACAAAGGTTGTGTAAGCCCTCTACACTGAAAACTACAAAACATTGCTGAGAGAAAAATGAAGAAGACTTAAATAAATCGGTAAATATACCATATTCATGGATTAGAAAGCCCAATATTTTTAAGATGTCAGTTTTTCCCACACTGATCTGTAGATTCAAAAGAAGCCCAATCAGAATCTCATTAGGCTTTAAAAATAACTTTGAAATTGACAAGCTGATTCTAAAATGTATATAGAAATGCTGGGGACAAAAACAGCCAAGGCAGTCTTAAAAATGTAAGACAAAGTTGAAGACTTACACCCTGTAGTTTCACAACTTATTATAAAGCTATTGTAGTCAACGAAGGGTGATACTGACATAAGGAAAGACAAGTAGAGCAAGGAATCCAGAAATAAACATATACGTACACAGTGAATTGATTTTTGACAAATATGTCAAAGTATTCATTGCTGAAAAGAACATCTTTTTACTTATTCTGTTTGGAGTTTGCTGAGCTTTTAGAATCTAAGAGACAATGGTTTTCATAAAATTTGCAAAAATTCTCAACCATTATTTCTTTAAAAATTGTTTTTCTGCTATAGTAACTTTCTCCAGTCATTCTGGGAACTAGTTATACATATATTAGACGGCTTGATATTTCTCACATGACATTAAGTCTATGTTCATTCTTATCCATTCTCTTTTCTTTCTGATTTTCAGGTTGGAAAATTTCTAGTAATCCTGTCTTCAAGTTTATCAGCGCTTCCTTCTCTATCTCCAATCTGTTCTTAAGACTACAAAATCAACGTATTACTTCAGCTAAGGTACTTTTCAGCTCTATAATTTCTATTTGATTCTTTTTAATGGATTACATTTCTCTTCTGAGATTCTTCTTTTATTCAGTCATTACAACCATCTTTTACTTTAAGTCCTTGAACATATTTATACAAGCTCTTTTATAGTCCTGGTCTGTTAATTGTGCTGCGTCATCTCTTTCTACCGATTGCTGCTCATTTCCTTGATTACACGTCGCACTGCCCTGCTTGTTTATATACCTAGTGATCTTAAATTATATGATGGATATTATGAATGACTTATTGGAATGAGTCTGGATTAAACGGTGGTCCTCTAAGTGGTGGTTTTTTAAAAAAAAAATTTTTCCTGGAAAGCAGTTAAATTACTGGTGGATCTATTTAATCTTGTCAGTCTTGGGCACTTCTTTTTCTTCTTCTTCTTCCTCTTCTTCTTTATTTGTGTGCCTGCACTTTATTTTATTTTTATTTTTTTTTCAGTTTTGTCTCTAGTAACAGGGTATGGCTATTACTCTAGGTTACTCCCAAGGCATGGTCATTTTTGGGGTCTCAACCAAGGGCTTGAGATTCACTGCAAAGTTTCTAAATACCCTGCATTGTATAGTCTCTCTTTTGCTACCTCTTATTAGCTATCAGTTCTATAATCTTGTCAAGTCTTGCCATTCAAATAGTCTTTATTTTTTAAAGTTTTCCTCAGTTTTATTGAGGTATAATTGGAATATAAAATTGTGTAAGTTTAAGGTATACAACATAATGATTTATATATATATATATATATATATATATATATATATATATATATATAGTGAAGTGATCACCACAATAAATTTAGTTAATATACATCACCCCACATAGTTGCATATTAGTCTTGACAAAGAACTTGCACAGCCCAGCCTTTGGTCAAAAACTCTCTGTGAGGAGGACCTCCCAGTGTCCTGGCCTCTTCTTATTCTACCCTTTTATTGGCATGCTTCTTTGTGAAGTTCAGCCTCCTTAGTTGTCTGAGTACTAATATCTGTCTTTTCAGCTCAGTGAGTTGACTTGTTTTATTTGAGTTCCACTTCTTTGGGCTATAGAAAGTACCTGTGGCAGAAAACTCCAGAAAACAGGCCTCGCAAGCCTAATCTCCTGAATTTCCTTTCTCTCAAGAATAACATTTATGCATTGCTTGGTTTCTAGTGCCAGAAACACCTGTCACACGTATTTTGTCCAGTTTTATTCTTATTGAGGGCGGGAGGGAAAGTTTAATCATGGCTCTCCCAATTTCATTTGTGAGGACTTTGGAGCTTAAGCTCCAATATCTTTGGAGCTTAAGCTCTGATTGGAGCTTAAGAATTAATGGCATTTTTGTTAATATTTTATTTAATATTCTATTGCTATATAAATTGTTATTAGAATGTAACATCACAACAGGTAAACATAGAATTTAGTGCTAAAAGATTTTCTTCCCTTAGAAATACCTGTAGGTTTATAAATAAATAAATTAATTAATATTTTAGTTAGGATTCAGTCAGGGAAACAAAAGTCACTCTGTATTTAAGCATGAAGGGTTTGAATACAGACTGACTTCTTCTACTCTTATTTTTTTCCAAATCTCATGTCTCTTTTTGATAGGCTCCAACCTGGAACCACACAGAGAAAAAAATTCTGGGGAATGTAACTCCTGGTGTCTCCTCTGGGCTGTGTAGAGGGGAACCACGTAAAAAAGTAGCTGTGATGTTGAGTTGATGACAAACAGTGAAGCACAGTGTGGTTTGCCTCAGCATCTCACATATATGTATTTTTCTAAAATGAAAAAAATTTTGAAAATTATTTTTGTTGTCAGAGAATTCTGAATGTATTTTGTTTCTTTCAATTTAATTTAATTTTTATTTTATATTGGAGTATAGTTGTTTTACAATGTCATGTTAGTTTCAGGTGCACAGCAAAGTGATTCAGTTACACATATACATATATCCATTCTTTTTCAGATTCTTTTCCCATATAGGTTATTACAGAATATTGAGTAAAGTTCCCTATACTATACAGCAGGTCCTTGTTGGTTATCTATTTTATATATAGTAGTGTCTATATGCTAATCCCAAACTCCTAATATATTTTGGTTCTTTAAACATATTAAATGCTTAATAAATCTTTCCTGAGTGAACACTGCTACACAAATGTTATTCAGATATGTTTGAGAATGTTTACGTATGGAAAAATAATAATATTTTCAATCAAGTTTTAGAATAACTATGATAGTCTTAAGATACTAAATATTTAAAATTCAACTCTCCATGTATCTATAACTTTAAATGTTAATCTAAAATGTTTCTAGACTTACTTATATATGTGAAAATGTCCTGGTTGCATAGCACTTTACATAAATTTTAAGGAACCAATGAAATAAAAAGCAAGTACTTACAGGGCACAGAAATATAAATTTTGGTCCCTGATTTGACATATGTCTTCATTTCAAGACATATGAAAACTCAATCTCCATTAAAAAGTAACTCGATATCTCTGTCACCTTTCGTGGAACACTACCTCTGCAATATAAACTAGGAGGACCTCGGGAAAGACCATGCATACTGTTCTACATGCATTCTAATTGTTATGGCTGTGTGTTAATTATGCCTATTGCAGGTGTATCAAAGGTAAGAGATGCAAATAGCTCTTTAGTATTTTAAATCACTGCAGTGTTTGTTTACTATGGGTATTCCCGGAATACAATGGGGAAAAAGAACTTCAGAGCATGGTGGGTAAAAAGAGAGGGAGAGAGGGCAGTTCATGGCACAGTGAGCCATGGATCCCTTCTCTGATGGTCTGGGTTTGGCTTTCCATGGGCTGAACTATAGCCAGGATACTCTGCTCTTAGCTTCACTTTTTCCATTGTGTCAACTTTCCGTATTACAGTATGTCCCCTACATAAGAACCTTCAAGTTGTGAACTTTCAAAAGTGTGATCGTGCATTTGCATGTCCAATCACGTAAGTTAGTTCATATGTCTGGCGGACTTTGTCACATGTGTGCATCCTTGACAAGTAGCTGTGCTTTTGTGTACTTTACTGTGCAGTGCTGTATAGAGTACAGTAGGACAGTATCTTTATTTCAAGCCCAAGGATGTCTGGAAGCAAGCATTAAAGCAGTGGTGATGTAGCTGGTACTACTGTACTTTTCAAGGTACTATACTGTAAGATTAAAAATGTTTTCTTTATTTTTTGTGCTTGTTTGTTTTTTGTGTGAAAAGTATTATAAACCTATTTCAGTGCAGTACTATATAGCTGATTGGTCAGTTGGGTGCCTAGGCTAACTTTGTCGGACTTAAGAACAAATTGGACTTACGAACTCATTCTCAGAATGGAACTCGTTCCTGTGTAGGGGACTTACTGTTATTGTTTTCACTTACTGCCCTCAACTCTGTTGGCCTAGGTGGTCTGATGTTGTCATTCCGCTTTTCAATTATTATCATAGTATTTCTTTACTTTGGTCATTCATCTGTACAGCAAGTATTTATTGAGTGCTTACTATGCTAGGCATGGTTCTAGATTGTGGGTATACAAAGGCGAACAAAATAGTAAAAAAATGCCTTAATATAGAGGTTCTATTCTAGTATCTAGAGTCAGAAAATGAACAAAATAAATAACTAAAATATACACTACGTTAGATAGTAAGAGCGGCTATAGCAAAAAATAATTCAGGGAACAGGTATTAAAAGCTTTTGTCAGGGAGGCACTTTTGCAATATTAAATAATGTAGTTGGAGAAGGTTTTACTGAAATTCTAACATTTAAGTCACTTGTAGAAGTTGATCACTCTGCCTCACATTTCTCCATGTTCTTCTCATCTCCTGTATTTTCTGCTCTCCATTCCTTCTTTATTTTTTCTCCTTAGTATTTACACTTCCCTAAATATAAATATATATTTATCTTTTTTACTGACCCCATTAAATATAAGCTCCACAAAGACAGTGATTTTTTAATGTTTTGTTCACTGTTATATTCCCAGCTCCTAGAAAGTTCTTATCTCATAAAAAAGTGATAAACATAATTAAATGAGAAACTGAATGAGTGAATGAAGAAAAGCATTTCAGGTAGAGAGACTAGCAAGTGCAAAGGCAGTGAAGAGAGAGTGTGTCTGGTGAATTAAATGAAAAACTAAGAGGCCAGTGTAGCTAGAGTGCGGTGAGTCTGCGAAACAATAGTAGGAGATGAAGATAGAAAAGTAATGGTGCAGGAGGTGGGTGGAAGCTAACGTAGGGCCTTAGGCCACCGTGATGACTTTGGCTTCTACTCTGAGTCAGGTGGAAAGCTATTTGGATGGGTCATATCAGTGGCAAGACCTCACTTTTGTTTTCACAAGTTCACACTGACTGTTGTGTGGAGAACTGACTGAAGAGCTAAGAAGGAAAGCAGAGAGACAAGTTAGGAGATTGTTGCAATAACGGCCTTCTCAATATTTGCTATTGCCCAATACCTGTAAGTGTAACCACCTTACTGTCCAGAGTACTGTGTCTTCCACTTGGTTCAGAGCAGGAAAAACTAAAAGCAAATATAAAGTGTCATTATATATAAATTAAGGTGGACAGAGAAAGGCACTGAAAACTATACGACTTGGCGTAAATCATGTACATGGAAGTAAACCATTTATACCTAATATTAATTATTCTTAGTAATTCAAAAAAGTAAAATTTCAGTGAATGTAAATGTGAATGGAAGGCACACTTTAATACAAAACACATCTGGCATAAGAATTTTTTAAATACATATTTTTGTATTTGGGAAAAAGTCCCTTCAATTGTGTTTGAATGACAGTAAAATATTTCCTAGTACTGATACAAAATAAATGTTTTCTGGACAGTTAAATTTAAAAATGAGGCTCTTACATTCAGTCAATACATTTCTTACACTAAATAATTTAGTCATAAAAGAATTGCTCTAGGAAATTTGTTTACCCCTAATTTAAGATCAACTCAAATAATTTGATCTTAAATCTCCATTTCAATGAAATAAATGGCAAGTAGTCATAAACTTGACTGTGACTGCAACGTGAATGCCAACAGTTCTTTCCTGTGTCAATAACGTTGGAGAGCCTTAACACTCTACGACATGACGCACTCTATGTTTGTTATCAAACACTCTACATTTGATAAAAGGGCTTTGGTAAAACTTTGTGCATCAGAGACACAATCTTCCTTTCACACACACACACTCAGTAACTTACAATAATTTACCAGCTCCCAGAAATCATTGACAAATATTCTAACAGATAGACAATAGTGAACCCTGTTCTTATACCTCGTATTTATATATTAGAAGATATTTTAATTACATGTTTTTGAAATTTCCTTAGTTATTAATATGTTAGAGATGAACAATAACTAACATTTAATCAATACTTACCATGTGCTAAGCAACATGCTACATGCTTTGCATATATGCTTATTTAAGATTCACTAAAATCCTGTGAGTAATGGGCCATCATAATACTCATTTCAGAGATGAGAAAACAAGCCTAAACGTTAATTCTCTAGTTCATGCAGACTGTAAGTGACCTGGCAGAGATTCCAACTCTTGATTCCATAAAGCAGCTATTACCCAAGGCCATAATTTAAAACTATATAATTAGCTATACATGTTAAAAATAAAGCATCTGTTAACTTAAATAATAAGTAATTGCTTACTTTAAAAACATGATTTCTCTAAAAATTCACTAGCTTCCAAATTCTACCCTTGGGGCCAGTTAAGAAGATAGGTCCTTTCTCCCATCATGAAGGGTCAGAATTCCACAAAGAAAACGTGAAAAAAATGCTTTGCTTTTAAATTTGAAAATAACAACTGGAATCTGTCTGCAGAAATGGTGCCTAGGCACAGAGTCAATCATAGGCCAATCTTATTGTTCCATTACCTATTTCTGTGTAACAGACAATTCTAAAATATAGGAACTTAAAGTCAATGACTCAAAATATGGAGTTAACGGGCTTCAAGTTTGTGACTTAGCCCTAAGTTACCTTCCAGCTTATCGCCAGCATTTCTGCACCTCCAGTCATGTGAGTGGGCAATCTTAGACACTGAGCCCAGTCAGACTTCAGAGGAATGCAGCTTCAGTTGCTGTCTTACTACAAGCTCATAAGAAATTCCAAGCTTGAACCACTCAACCAACTGCAGTCAGCTCACAGAACCATGAGAAATAATAAATTGTTCTTTTAGGCTACTAAATCTTCTGCTGGCTTGTTATGCCGGAAAAGCTAATCCAGACAGAAATTAGCACCCAAGGCTTAAGTGCTGCCATAACAAAAACTATAACGTTTGGCATTGTTTGGGGACAGGTTTGAGGTTGTGAGTATCTGAAGGAGACGTTTACCAAAGGATGGAAGACAGTGAGATTTTGTAACTGGACCCCGGAGAAAAGAGGGTCCATATTAGGTAGTGGCTGAAAGTTTGGCAAAACTGTTGTAATGTTGAAAAAAATAAGACATACCTATTAAAATGGTAGATTTGTCTAAAGAAATTACTAGGCAGAATGTTGAAAATGTCAAATGGTTTCTTTAGCCATGTATGATAAGATATGGAAATAGAGAAATGATCAAAAAGGAATATTCAAGATTCAAGCAGAATTTAGAAAAATGTAATAGTTAGGAAATGCTAGGTTCAAACATCAAAATATTTATTATCTCCAAAGAATCCCAACAAAAAGTTGCTTAAACTAAGAAATGACCCCATTCTATACTTCCCTTATCCTGTTCAAATTGTATTTCATGTCCCATTTCTTCAATCATTAACTTGCCAGTACTTTAAACTACTGTGCACTTCTGCCAAGCAAAGATGGAGAAATTTTTATAATCTCTGACATGTGGTATTTATAATTAGAATCGAAGCTAGATCTTGAAAAAATACTTGGAATTGTAACGAGTGCTAATTTGGAGTAGGAGTTACTTGGGCAGGTCTGGGTTATCCAAACCCTGAACATTCCAAAAAATGTTTTGACCCTTGACCATCTCCTGGGAGATAACCTCTTGGAATTTCCTGCCTGATAAGAGTATTTCTATTTACCTGGGTCTTTGGGCCATGCCAGATGGCTTACGCTAACAATGTGATTTACGCTGCAGGCCTTGGGCCATATAGTACTAATTTGTCCACTGGAGGAGCTTAAGACTGAGACATAAAGGTCAGCCATGGGGACTCTCTGGGCCAACATGACCAATACCCAATAAAGTGCCTGGACACTAAGGCTCTAGAGAGCTTCCGTGGATGGTAACATTTCATGAGTCTTGTCACACATTGTTGCTGGGAGAATTAAGTGTTGTCCATAAGACTCCACTGGGAGAACACAACTGAAGCTGTGACTGGGCTTTTTTAGGCTCTGCCCTACGTGCTTTCTGTCTTTGCTGCTTTGTCCTTTCACAGTAGTAAACCATAACCGTGGGTATAACATCTTTTCTGAATTCTGTGAATTCTTCTAGAGAAACACTGACCTAAAGGTGGTCTTGGGGGTCCCTGACTACAGTTAGGGAGGCCACAGACATGAAATGACTGAGATATGAGTAATGAGTCAGAGTTACGTAAATGAAGATGGGAGAATGCTTATTTATTGAATCTCAGGTAATATGTGCTTTACTTACAGGTTTGAATGAATGAATGAATGAGCATACAAAGCAGCTAATCTAAACATGGTGAATCTTAGGAATAGGAAATAAAGTTTAAAAAATGTAAATGGAGGGCTTCCCTGGTGGCGCAGTGGTTGAGAGTCCGCCTGCCGATGCAGGGGACGCGGGTTCGTGCCCCGGTCCGGGAGGATCCCACATGCTGCGGAGCGGCTGGGCCCGTGAGCCATGGCCGCTGAGCCTGCGCGTCCGGAGCCTGTGCTCCGCAACGGGAGAGGCCACAGCAGTGAGAGGCTCGCGTACCGCAAAAAAAAAAAAAAAGTAAACGGAGAAATTTAAAACAGCATAACCAGCTTATTAATATTGGTATGAAAATGCTCTTGATAAAATCAAAGTATCATTAGGAATGGTTAATTAATATTTCTGACCAGTGAAAATTCATAACCCTAGTGTGCATATGACTAGATTTGGAGTCCAATGACCTAGATTTGAATAACTTAATAGTCAAATATTGTTTAAAAAAGTCACCAAAATTTTCTGGGCCTTAAGTTTCCTTATTCATGAAATGAAAATAATGATAATTCTTCTATCTTTGTCATAAGGTCATGAAAGTAAAAATATGATATTAGTAAAAGTACACTGAAAGTTACAGTGTATGACTCTATCATGGCTTCCAAATACATTCTCCTTCTTCTAATTATTTACCCACCATTACAACCACTATTCTACTATTATTAACCCCTATTATTACTATTAACTATAAAACTTAAAAGACCTAAGACATTGAGATAGTTGCTTTAGCAAAACCACTTTGAAAAAATAATCTCCAGCTTTTTCCCTCAAAATGATGTTAAGGGAATGATATTCATTGGAGAAGCTAATACTGTTAGTCATATTCCTTGAACAAAATGTATATATAGCCACCATTTTTTTTTGAGAAGGAGAAATATCTTCTACTAGGTGGTGTTAATAGATTTTTTTATATTAGATACAATACTGAAAATATCACGAATATTTGCTTTTGGTCAAATCTGTCTTTCTTCAGGAGGACAGTAAATTTAAAGACAAGCTAATAAGGTATATTATTGTATGTCTTAGAGAACTGTGGAAAAAGAGAAGATTGTCATAAAGAATAGGAATTATTCAAGAAATCATGGAAAATAGGGACTGTCTATGAGAAAAAAACAATTCACCTCATTGCTCCTTACACTTGAGGATTTTTGCACTGTTAATTTATTCATTGAGCTCTGGTTCTAAATGCTCTGACAGAATCAAGACTACCTCTATCAAGGGGCAGGAAAAATGCCACAGGGTTTTCAAATCAGAATTCATGTCAATCAGTCTAAGAGCAAAGGCTTGTCTGCTGAAACAGGAAGATTAACTCTGCATGTATTTCTGTCCCTCACCTTTATCTTTCTTTCTTTTTTTTTTGGCATTAACACAAAATGTGCTTTGTTGACTCATGGTGTGTCATATTAGTTAAATTAAACATCAAACATCTGTCTGATTTTAAGATCCCAACATGAGTATGTTGGCGGTCTCGGTAAAACTTGAGCTGTTAAAGGCCCTCAATCAGTCAAAAGGATAGAGCTGCTGTAACGGCAAACTCAGCAAGCAATTACATCAAAGGATTTAAAATCTATTTCAGTAATGCCTTCTGGATAATGACATTGATCTCAGCACTCCCCTTGCAGGTTTCCCGGTATTGAAAAGCAGGGTTCTGCATGGTTTCACATTTAGAAAAACACCATTCACCATTTCTTTTTATGTGAACATAGGTCAGTTCTCTTGAATACACCTAGACAGCTATTTCTGACATAACACCTATAAGCTAATAGACTTTTATTTCATAAAGCCAAAATTCATGCTATGCACACAATTTTTTCTTTGTTCTTTTCTGTCATACCAGTTTTGCCAAAGTAGGAGAAATAACGAGAGGATTTTACTATCTTTACATTCATGTTTTTCTCCTACGCTAAATCAGGTATTATAAATAAACAGATCCATCAATCAATCCATATTTCTCTTTATATTTTAATCTTCACTTAGTTTGCTTATCTTTTGGAGTTGATATGAATAAATGAAATGATTGCAGAAGAGAATGTTTCAAATTAAAGAATTTTCATAAACTTTCTTCCTCTCTTCTCTTTCTTCCCTTCCTTCCCCCCACCCTCTCTTCTGTCCTTCCCCTTCTCTCTCTCTGTTTTGTTTTTGGTTAGGGGAAACATTTATTTCGGGACTTTCATGAGCTATCTGTAGATTGTTTAAGTGGGTTCTAATGCTGGCAAGGTCTTTAATTTTATTTTTTAAGTAGTTTCTCTAGTAAAGAAATATCTAGATGTAAATTAATGCTTAAATTTGCATGCTTTAAAGCAGCTATGTACTTAGTCAAAAACATGTAGTAACAACTTTCTACTTTAAAATAAGTAAAAGTAAAAATTGAATTCTACTAGAGAACTACATATTTTTCATGTCATATAGATGATGCATGTGAGATAATTTAATTATCTGTTATTTATTTACTTGTTCTTTGACTCTAGAATCTACTCTATGCCAGAACCCCCAGTGTACCATTATACAGTAGTGGAATAAAACTTGTATTGCTAAATCTCTTTGTATTATCTTCTAACGGAAAGATGTCTAACTCTACTTCCTTCTTAATAAGGCTATTTGGTCACTCAGTGTGACTGTCCTCAAAAAGAAATTCCCTCCTCTCAGCTACTTCCTGGCAATGATCAGAATAAAAGGCGTAGGGTCATACAGACCTACTCTGAGAGTCTGCGAATTCTCTGTGACCATTCCTGGATATGATACTTCTCTTTTACCCCTAACGGCAACCCCAGGATGGCCTGGTTGGTACATCTTCTGAGTGGAAACCTGGCCACAAGAGGGACTAGTGAATTCAAACTTGATTCTGATTCAGCCACAAAGATTCTCTTGTTAGACTGGCATGTCACATATCATATGGGTAATGACCATTTGGTTGGATATAGTACTTGTCAATTCCTTCTATAGTGGAACATATGAGCCAAAGTGAAGGAGCTTGTGAAATAAAAGGAACAAAAAGAATACATGATTTAAGAAATAGAAGAAATAACAGGGTTAATAAATAAATGAAAGATCTGGTCGTTAAAAAGCAACAGTCTAAATAATATCTGTAAAGCTAATATCTGTAAGAATGGGGTCACTGGGGTAAGAATAAGGGGACATAGTAACTAGAAATTGAGTCTTGGTATAATCACAGGTAACACTGATCAGATGCGGAATAATGAAATTATTAGTTTATGTATCCTAAAATATGTCCTGAGCAGAGGTAGGGTTTGTGGATCATTTGAAAAAGGGTTGACATCTTGATTACAGAATAGGTTGGATTCTCCCATACCTTGTGAAGATTGGACGATAACATGTGCTATTATTTTGAATAGGACATTGTTTTGGTGGTTTTTTGTCTGTCTTTTTTTTTTTTTTAACTTTGTAGTGTGACACAAAAGGGTTCAACATGTTGGGGAAACTTTATCAATATTGTGAGTTACATTTTTTTATATATAAGCTATTTTGAGGTACAAATAAAGAGACTCTGGCAAAGTATGTTTTCCTAAGAAAACATATGTGTTTTGAGTGACCTTAGAAATACCTTTGTCTTTGACTTGTGTAACGTTACTTAGGTGACTGGGTATCTCATTGAATAGCATTAAGTTGATCTGTGTTTAATTTTTATTCTTAAAGCAATGACAGAAGAGAAAGCAAGAAGAGCAAAGATTTATGGAAAGCAAGTCTCGCCTTACGTTATATTGAGAGTTATAGTAAATTCAGGACCACTGAGAATTAAATACTCTGTTATCAAAAACGTAAACGAAATTAATTTTTAAATTATGTTAAAATAACTTCTTATCCTTAGCTTCAACACACTGCAGACTAGTGTAATGATGTCCAATACTGGTAACAGAAAACAAACAAATATCAAAAAGCACAATCTTCCTCTTTTGTCTGCCCTATGACCCCCCCAAAATAAGAGTAATAGAACTCATAAACCACACTGAGCACACAGTTGAGAGCTCATAGGAAAAGTACTGATACAAAAGGATTGTGGTAGCTAAAATGAAACCTCTGAAAGTTAGACTAGTTAATAGAATGCTAACTGCTGACACAGTTTCCATTAGTGTCTATTGTAGATTGCATAATGCTATTTCAAGCATGGAATATAAAAAATTAGTGAACTGAAAATAATGAAAGATAATTTGAATTATGGTAACATCATTATTTCCCATCTAATATTTATACCATATTTGCAATTTTATATTCATCCTCATTACTGTCAAATGGCAACAGCGAGAACAGAAACAGGCTTCACTGTTTTCCTGTAACGTATCTTCGCAGCCAGTTGGAGAAAGGAAGTTCCATTTCAGTAATGACATTAGAACTCCAGTCCTTTATTGGAGAGAGAAACACTCAGGCTATAAGTTAGTTTTGTGACTCCCCAAAGAACAGTGGTTGAGTTTCATTCTATTACTCATTTGAATTTTTCTTATAAGCACAGGGAGTAAGGGATGATGCTCCCAAACACAGATAAAAGAAATCATGCTACAAAGAGTCTGTCAGCATTGCATTTCCTTTTGGTAATGGATATGTGGCCAAAGATAATACTTATTCATATACGAATTATTGACTAAAACGTGATGCCAAAGAAAAATATTTTGGTTCTGGGTATCTGCCCATTTTACACTATTGTTTTTGAAAAAAGGCATAAAAGAATAATATGTCATTGAAAATATACACTTAGAAAGCTGCAGAATATGTATGGAGTGTGTATGCCCTGATCAGTGTATACGCTCTTATCAATAATTCTACTTATTCTTCTCTTGCTTTTGCAATAATTTGCCCTGATAGCTTTTTATTATTATTTTGCAATTATTGTACGTGTGCCTTATCTTCAGGAAAAGAGTTTTTTATTCATTGTCATCACTGTCGGATTGTGTTTTACAATATGTAATACATAGCCTGCACTCAAAAAATACAGAAATTATAAAAAGATAAAGTTATTACAAGACACCAAAAAAGGGACACCAATACACATATTAAGTCATTGCTTAACATAATGCCCTCAAGATGTATTCATGTTGTTACAGATAGCAGGAGTTCCTTTTTTTTCTCATGGCTGAATAATATTCCATTATATATATATATATGCTTTATATGAAAAAGTGGCAGCTAATCCTTTAGTGGAAACTTGGTCCCCCACTTTGCTTTCTGAAGCAAAGCTGCTGTCTCAGATTCACAGAGGTTCTGCTGACTGATTCACTGATGGTTTAGCTAAGCTGGAAGTTGATGGTGTCCTTGGATTGGGCAGTATTCAACAACAGCACCAACTGCAAAATTAAAAATGGTCATGGCCACTCCACTTAGTGGGCAGTACTGACAGTAATTCTCATAGTTCTGGCTAATGCTCCCCTTAATAAATATTGTTACCTTTTTACTGACCCTAGCTGTTTTGTCTGCCGCTTGCAAAACTACAGAGTAGTGGATAAAAGGCCTTCTGGAGTAATGGAAATAAAAACAAAAATAAATAAATGGGACCTAATGAAACTTAAAAGCTTTTGCAAAGCAAAGGAAACTACAAACAACACGAAAAGACAACCCTCAGAATGGGAGAAAACATTTGCAAACAAATCAATGAACAAAGGATTAATCTCCAAAATATATAAACAGCTCACACAGCTCAATATTAAAAAAACAAACAACCCAATCAAAAAATGGGCAGAACCTAAACAGACATTTCTCCAAAGAAGACATACAGATGGCCAAGAAGCACATGAAAAGCTGCTCAACATCACTAATTATTAGAGAAGTGCAAATCAAAACTACAATGAGGTATCACTTCACACCAGTTAGAATGGGTATCATCAGAAAACCTACAAACAACAAATGCTGCAGAGGGTGTGGAGAAAAGGGAACCCTCTTGCACTGTTGGTGGGAATGTAAACTGATACAGCCACTATGGAGAACAGTATGGAGGTTCCTTAAAAAACTAAAAATAGAATTATCATATGACCCCGCAATCCCACTACTGGGGATATACCCAGAGAAAACCATAATTCAAAAAGACACACGTGGAGACCTTCAAGATGGTGGAAGAGTAAGACATGGAGATGCTCTGTGGTCTAGACCAACTTAGTTGAGATCACTGGGGAGGACTTATGCTATGCATTCAATTCCTAAGCTAATCCTGACCTCAGCACAAAACCTTACCCACGGCCTTGGTTGGCCATCATGTGGGGCCTTCAATTAAAGTTGCTGCCATTAACTCAGTATTTAGGAAATGAATTCTCAATAAATCTATGGCTTTAGAATAATAATCTTTTTACATCTCTAGCTATGTGCCTGAGTGTTTTCCTTAGTTCTTAAGCCAATATGAAGGTCTTAATGACAATGAAATCTTCTCAGTGTGCTTGGTCAGACATTATTTTTAGCTCTTCTAGGTCTTTTTTTTTTTCAGAGACTAGACAATATCATATCCCTGATTACTGTTAAGGATCCTGATTCACAATGATATTTGCTTGAATTGGGATGTTACTGCATCCCTGCCTATGGTTCCCATCACTCATCCTCTGAATTGGACTCCTTTTGCCCTGATTTTTGCCAAAACTATGTCAGAGTAATGAAACTTCTTTCTGGTTCCAACAAACATGTCAGGATTTAGACGTCCAAATGAATGTTGCCCAGGCCAAAATAGTCAGGTTGGAAGCTTTGCATTTGCTCCAGTAATGCTGCCATGACTTTAAACATTCTGGAATTAGTCTATGAGAATTGCTTTCACAGCTTGAACAACGTAGGATTTAGGAAGTATTTATTTAGCATTTGCCACGTGCACTGCACTAAGATATTGCATAGGATGTTCGGACTTAAGAAAGAGCAGTTTCTATCCTTAGTGAGCTTGCAGAACAGGGCTAATATGCACATATTAGCAAAACTGTCTGCAGTGGAGAAATGCATTTCGGCAATAGTAAAAAAGTAACTCATTCTGTTGAGTAGGAAGATGATAAGCTCTAACATATACTTTGGTGTGTGTTAAAATGTGAATTGTGACTACAGTATGGGTGTTTTAGTGTCTCTAAAAATAGTTCCCAAATATTCAATGGTGTGATACAGGCACCACTGACATACAGCTTAGGCGTTCCAAATAACCACCTCGAAAGACATGCCTAGTTTACAGTATAACTTTTATGTATTTGTTTTAAGATGTTTTGTTATTTTGTAATTTTGAATACATGAATACTGGCTCTAAGACATAAAACAGTAAAATGTATCACCTCGTTACTGTCTGAATATTTAGGAATCAGTCAACTGGCAGTATTGTTTTAAAAAATTATCTTCAGTAAGTAACAAGCTAAGTGATTTTTCAAAATATTAAATTGTTACTGAAAGGATTGAACAGTATGAGGAAAGACAGTATACACACACACACACACGCACACACGCACATTGAGAGGGAGACAGGGAGACATAGACAGAGACCAAGAGAATGAATGGCTTCACAGGATTCCCAGAATATTCATTTATTTTCTGTGTCTCAGGTGGATTAAAATTAATCATTTAAAAAATAGCTACATCTGGCTTGGCCTCCGTGCATGGTGTTATACAGAATTTGTTTATGTCCTCTAGAAGAACCTGTTTCATAAAATGGTATTTCTAAAAAATAATTTAATCTCCACTACAAAACAAAAACAAGGAACAAGAAAGGCATATGTTGAGGTATGAAGAACAATGCCATGGTTTAGAAAGAAAAAAGCAGGTTATGATGGCATGCTATGTCCCACTTGTTTACCCATATTTCATATGTTTAAGGTTTGTTTTTTGACTATATAACTATGCTAATATTATTCTTTACAAAAGAAAAAATTTGCAGCATAAATGGTTATTAAAGGTCTAATATTTCTGAATATCCTTCTATATTTACAAGAAAAAGGTAAACATTGGAATAAAAAAATGACCAAAGGTGTGCATAAGCATGGCAGAAAGAGAAACTTCAAATGGTTAGTATAAAAATAAAATACAGAGGCTTCAGCTAGTAATCATCAAGGAAGGAAAGATGAAAACATGAGGCTGCCATTTTTGTTCATCAGATGTTTGATAACATTCAGTGCTGGCATGTATGTGGTAAAATCAGCACTCACAAACAGATACTGCCCGACAAACTTGCACTTGCTTCAAACTGGGAAAGGGAAGCACCAATAATCATCTTTATATTTAGACCACCCCTTCTGCCTTTTTCTCCTTCTGAGCATCCAGTCTTGTAATAGCAGTTATGTGAGTGGCTTTAAAGGGCCCCAGATCAACCTCCTAGTTACACGATATTTTCAGGAAACTTACCGTTTGTTGGAGTCTACACAAGTCCCATTTACTGTATTACTTAAATTCTCATGATTTTAGCCCTCCTACCTGTGTGTACAGAATCTTAGATCTCTAGGCAATTCCCTCTACTTTCAAAAGAAAATAATTGGGTAATATTTATTTAAATTAAAAAAAATGCGTTTGTTTGGACCCACTTAAATATTAAATAGCTAGAAGTGAGAACCATGGGATTGTTTGCTTTTCTCTCAGACACTTCTTTACTTAGATTATTATAATGTTCATGAATAAGTCATTAAAATAAAGCTGAATAAACAGTGACTCCTAAAAATGATTAATTTAGATTCTATTAATCATAATTTAAATGAGACACCTTCCCTAATTAAGATGGGTCATGATGCAAACTACATAATGCTTCACTTTCTGTGACTGTCACAACTACATAAAGCCACAGTGAGCATTTGTAATTTTGCTTTGAACTTTAACATTATGGTCAGTATAGGATGTATGTAATATATTGATATTAATGTATGATGACAATTCAATTATGGGATTTTGCTACCAGGATGTGTAATTAGTAGTAAAAATACCACATTTGCTTTCACCCTTTCCTTTTTTTCCTCAGAAAATAAGTTTTAGAGATTAAAAAAACGACCGGTTAGTAGATCTTTGGTTCTTGATGTACAATGCTTCAGATAATTGCCTATTCACTCTCCAAAAATTTTCCTTTTTCAATTTTCTTTCAATTCTTTTGATTAAATTGAGAAGAAAACATCAATGGGTTTATTTATGGCTCGTAGCTTTGACTGTTAATAGCAACTTGTTAAATCTGCTCAGTACTGCTTGCAGCTAAAACCCAAAACTCATGAATCCAAATTTCTGAATCAGAATTCCTATAAAGGGTCATGTAAAATTCAGATCAAACATTAAAACGTATGCAAATACAACAAGCTCTTCTTCTTTACTTTATTTGATTTGAAGTAGTTACTGTTAAGGGGTATAAAAGGAAAAGGGCAAACTTATACATAACAGGCACTTAAATACTTATTTGAAATATAAGTGGACTTCTATCTAATTTTGCTTAGGGATATTGCCAATTTTAAGCAAAAATATTTTTAAGGAGACTTTTCAAACAATATACCATTTACTGCCCAAATCTTATCAAATATTGACAGATTTAGCTTAGAGTGATCCAGTCGGCACACTACTTAATTAAAACATATATATCAATTCTCACAATATTGAGCTTTATTCTTGGCAAACAAACAAGGCAGGAGACAATTCAAGACACATACTAAGCCTGGAGCAGTATTTACAGAGTTTCCTGGGGAAACAGAGAGAAGGAAGCAGTAGCTGTTGCATGGTTAGCTCATTATTCACAGAGATCCGAAAGGTTCATACATTAAGACTTCAGGAAGGAAACGCGAGTCTTTGTGCTAAGGGTCTATAGGCTACATGACTGGGAAGCCCCAGTCCTTACCCTGGTGTGGCCAGGAATTGAGGTCCAAGCTTGTGGTTGTAGGAGGGACCAGAGGTTTCCAGGGCTGATCCCACACTTCACCATCTTAGCTATATCGATTGTCCCAACACAACTGTAGCTGGTCTCTGAGTTTTGCAAGAGGACTGACGTCTCTCTAGAAGACCACTTTGCTGAGACTCATTCCTGGAAAAGTGAATACTTCTGTCATGTGTTAACAAGAACTTATTAAGTACCAGCAATAGGTAGAAATAGTAAGAAACTAATTTAACAGTATGGAGGATCTGCTACTATCAGAGCTCTCAGAAAAATTACCAGTGAGTAAATAGTACCCTTGATTCTTTGCTCTTTCCCTCACCACATCCTTTCACCAGCCTTCATAGGCATCCAATGTTTACATAGATATTCCTGTCTTTAACTTGTCCCACAGTGCAGATGACCTCTACTCAAAACCCACTTCTGGGCTTCCCTGGTGGCGCAGTGGTTGAGAGTCCGCCTGCCGATGCAGGGGACACGGGTTCGTGCCCCGGTCTGGGAAGATCCCACATGCCGCGGAGCGGCTGGGCCCGTGAGCCATGGCCGCTGAGCCTGCGCGTCCGGAGCCTGTGCTCCGCAACGGGAGAAGCCACAACAGTGAGAGGCCCGCGTACCAAAAAAAAAAAAAAAAAAAAAAACCCACTTCCATTCCTAAATAACATTCCTATTTCTCTGTGTAATTCAAGAAATAAGGATGTGCCAGGAACTCTGCTAGACACCAGGGAGACAACGGTAGATAAGACATGGACTCTTCCTTCAAATAACTTAAATTTGGGGGAAGGAACATGCGTGGTTACAGAACACCAGTTTTAGACAACCTGATGAGGAGATCTGAATAATTCACATTAAGGTATAAATCAGTCTAGTACAACAGGCTTAAGTTATCTCGGGTATTTATAGGTTGAGAAAGTCTGCTAATTCAAATTAATGTTTGTTGAACAAAAAATAGATGTTAAAATTTTAGAGTGAATTTTTAAACGGCGCAATGTAATTCAGTCACTTTTTCAAAAAGCCATTTCCTAATCACACTAACTGTAAGCTTTGAAGACGAATTTATCACGTACCCTAAAAGCAAATGGGCAAGAGGCAAAGTGTCTTGATTTAAAGGCCAGGAATTCAAACACAATAAAATATGCAGGCCATGGGCAGCCTTATTGCACTGATTACTGATGCTATAATTCTCGTTGTAATGTCTTCTTCAGTAGAGATTCTTAGGTAGATTCTCCTACAGACATTGCCTAAATAAGCCTGTCCTTCATTCGAGGCAGAAAAGGGCTCTATGAGTCATATTTGTCTTTAGGATTCCCATTCTATATTTTTCTCTCCATCCAAGCATCCAGCCTAATAACACGGGCTATACAAGTGGAAAAGGATCCCCACTCAACTTTCTGTTATGTGGTACCCTTAAGGAAACTTGATGCTTATTTTGTGGGACTCTGAAACAACCCCATTTAAGATTCTTTTTTTTTTTTTCCTCCTTTCGGTAAGCGGGCCTCCCACTGCCGTGGCCCGCCCCCGTTGCGGAGCACAGGCTCCGGACGCGCAGGCCCAGCGGCTATGGCTCACGGGCCCAGCCGCTCCGCGGCATGTGGGATCCTTCCGGACCGCGGCACGAACCCGCGTCCCCCGCATCGGCAGGCGGACTCCCAACCGCTGCACCACCAGGGAAGCCCTGAAACCACCCCCATTTAAATTTCAGTGAGTAGTGCTTCTATCAGCTTAGGCAGCTCAGACAGGATTAGAACCCCAGTAACTACCAATTTTGGGCAGAAAGTCTTTCCCAATATTTCTGAGAGTCTCTGGGGTCTCACAGAGTGGTCGGCGAGATCCCTGCAGGATATTGTTTTGTCTGCTGGGCTTCCTTCCCATCCCTTCCACAGAACCATTTAGCTCACATTGGGGGTCTTCAAGTATACCTTTGAGGAAACACCAGTGACACACTAGGGGAGTTCCCACTATGTCAGCATGGTGCTATTTTCTACATTAAAGTAAGGAAAATGTTCAGTAACCTCCAGCCTGGCCACAGTTTATCATACAGAGACCAAAGATGAACATTTTTTGAAAGGGGAAGGGGTTATTTGTCACAGGGACCAATAAAGCAATACCATGTTTACAAAGGTAATTTAAAGTAGAAATCATAATGCTGCTAGAATCGTGGCCTCTCTGATGACCTTGAGTGTATTGAACAGGCTAGTACAATAAACAGAATGCCTTACCCATCAAGACAAGTTTCAGCCTTTCCAATTCAGAAAGTTCCTTTGACTTTCATGTTGCATTTTCGAGATGCAAATTTTTTAAAGAAATAATGAAAAACTTTACTAAATCTCACAAGGTTAAATGATTTGTACAAAGATACTTAGCCAGTGTATGCAAAAATCCAAGTCCTTCATTGGAGTTCTGTGCTTATTCCACATAGCGTAGTCAGAGCATTTATTAACTCTTGGAACTAAGTGTTCATTATTGTAATCACAGTTATTATTAAATTCCAGTAGGTATAATTTGTCTCTGGTTCAAAAAATGTACAATTTAAGTCATTACTCTTATTTTTATCTAAAATTATTAGAAGATATTTAGTTTTATACTTTTTAAAATATTAATTAATTAATTAATTTATTTTTGGCTGTGTTGGGTCTTCGTTGCTGTGTGAGGGCTTTCTCCAGTTGCGGCGAGCAGGGGCCACTCTTCATCGCGGTGCGCGGGCCTCTCACTGTCGCGGCCTCCCTTGTTGTGGAGCACAGGCTCCAGACACTCAGGCTCAGTAGTTGTGGCTCACGGGCCCAGTTGCTCCGCGGCATATGGTATCCTCCCAGACCAGGGCTCGAACCCGTGTCCCCCGCATTGGCAGGCAGATTCTCAACCACTGCACCACCAGGGAAGCCCCAGTTTTATACATTTTAATAGTTAATTTGACATAAAAGCGTGTTTTACAACTATATGTTTCCCTTGAAAAGGGGTTTATTTTAGACAACTGAACACGGTGTTACCTACGTCTATGTATACAGTTTAATAAATGATTAGTTAATACGCTTAACAATGATTTGCAGTTTCTTTTTGTTACAACAGAAGTGGTGACTAATTTAGTTTCTGTCACTATAGATTAGCCCCTTCATTTATTCAGTTGTTAAAATTCACTTTTAATTGTTTTTGTTTCCTTAAAAAAAAGCCCAGTATGGTCTTATGAAGTTGATAATGGACTTACTAAGTGATATTGACTACTATTTCCTGAATCCATCTTCTGATGACCAGGTGTTGATTACTGTTCATTGATTAATTCACAGATTACCACCATCTACCTAAAATTACTTCTGTGATGATCTCATAAAACTTTCATTTTTAATCACCTATAATAATACTCAAGAGAAAATAAAGTATGGTTCTATTTTTTAAAAAATAGACAATGACAACATGCAAAGACATATTTAATATCTGTAAGAGATGCTATTAACTTCAGGGTTGTTCAATAATTTCCATTGTTAGAATGTGCTCCCCGGGAATCACAGAATGAAGACTATGTGGATAGGAAATGTTAATAATACCAAATGGAATAAAGTATTTCCTAAATTACAATGATCTGATCTAAATAGTGCCCTAACAAAAGTTTTTGTTTTGTAAACTTGGGGCCATTTGACTTTATCAGGCTACACTGTCCCTCCATGTTCAGGGATATTTTGATTCCCATGGCTATGGTACCTCTAAATACATCCTTATATGTCCAAATGCTCTTCCACAAATCCAGCCATCTTGTTGCTACCCAGGGGGAGCTGCCGAACAGCTTGCAGTTTTCAGTTTCATTTAACTACGTTGTTATGCATTCTCAGAAAAGAAACAAAGCTTATTCTCATTGATAGATTTTTCCCTCTTATTGCTTGTACAGTATTTTGATACAAGCATGGGTATAACATGTAATAACCACAGTCAAAGTCATATAATTATTAAATACTTTTAATTTTGTAAGTTAGTAAATTTAAGTATCCCATTTGAAATTGAGGGACGTATCTGCAGTCTAATTAAACTTTAGTGAAATGAAAAACTTTTTTCATTTATATTTTTATTAGAATATAGATTATAAGCATTTTTCTATTTTATACTGTATTCTATTCTATATCCATACTGATTGCTGAAACTATGGTGTAAGTTTTTGTTTGTTTTTTTAACTTTGGAGGAAGGTTTTTAAAAAGTTTTATCATAACATTTTTTACCCCCAATGAAACTTCCTCATTTCAAGCAATTTGAGATTTAGCCTGGAAATTAAGTTCTTCTTCCCAGATTTCACTATTCACTGAAGGAGATTATTGTGATCTTCCTTTGCGGGAATTACCTCCTCTGAAATTGCTCTTAGATGTGAAATGGAAATCCGGGGCTCTACTTATGCTGTTATTAATATTCAAAGTAGTAGAAGATGCTTTGGTTCTTAACATGTAATAGATTTCAGTTATCCTTTTGGTTGATAAAACTGTGTCTAATTTGAAGGAAAAGGTATTTTAGGGATTTCACCAGAGTAGACAACTTCTATGGAGAGACATTAGCAAATAATATTATAACATAATATTTTAATCTCTAATCCCTAGAAACATACCTCTGCACTAAGAAGAACTATCACATTTCTAGTACTTCTCTTGATGGAGATTATACAGTTTTATGGTGATACAATTTATCATCAAGAACTTCTTATTTATAGCTGAAATTCAACATGAGATCATTTTCTTTTTAGCAGAAACAGGAACCAGCCAAACATTTTTCAATAGATTGCTTTATATTTTCACTATGGTTAAGAAACGTCGTGTTTAATTTCCAAATACTTGTGAGTCTTGTAGATATCATTCTGTTAGTGTTTCAGAATTTAATTATGTTATGATCTGAGAAAATACTTTGTATAATTACTGTTCTTTAAAAGTTGTTAATATGCATTTCATCACCCAGAGTGTGGTCTAGTTGGGTGAATGTTCTATGAAATTGAGAAGAATGTGTGTTCTACTATTGTTGGAGTATCCAGTAAATGTCAATGAAGTCAACTTGATTGTTGGTGCTGTACAGGTCAAGGGTACCTTTACTGATTTTATGCCTGCTTGATTTATTGCTGACAAAGAAATGTTGACGTCTCCAACTATAACTGTGGATTTTTCTGTTTCTCCTTTCATTTCTTTCTATCAGTTTTTGCTCCATGTATTTTAGTGCTCTGTTCTTGGGTATATGTGGTTTTAGGATTGTTATGTCTTCTTGGAGAATTAACTACTTTATCCCTATATAATGTTCCTCTTTATCCCTGATAATTTTCCTTGCTCTGATGTTGGTTTTGCCTGATATAACTATAACTACTCCAGACTTTTTTTAAACTTGTGTTTGCACGGTATATCTTTCTCCATCCCTTTATTTTTAACCTATGTAAGTCTTTACATTTAAAGTAGCTTTCTTATAGACAACATATACTTGGTTCTTTTTTTTATCTCCTCTTACAAACTGAGTCTTTTAATTGGGATAGACCATTCACATTTAAAGTACATTTTTAATGTAGTATGATTAATAATTACCATGTTTATAACTGTTTTCTGTTTTTTTCATTCATTCTTTGTTTCCTTCCCTCATTTTCTGCTTTCTTTGGTTTTAATTGAACATTTTACATAATTCAACTTTGTCTCCTCTCTTAGCATATCAACTATACTTCTTTAAAAAAAAACTTAGTGATTGACCTAAGCTTTATAATATACACTTTTAACCTAAGTTCACCTTCAAATAATGCTATACCACTTCAAGAGTAGTACAGGTGTCTTAACGCAGAATATTCTGAACTCTTCACTCCTTTTCCTTGTGATATTGCTGTCATTAATTTTACTTAAACATAGGCAATGATCACCCAATACATTGTTACTATTATTACTTTTAAAAGAGTTATTTTAAAAAATTTATTTATTTTTGGCTGTGTTGGGTCTTCATTGCTGCGTGCAGGCTTTCTCTAGTTGCGGCGAGCGGGGGCTACTCTTCGTTGCAGTGTGTGGGCTTCTCATTGCGGTGGCTTCTCTTGTTGCAAAGCATGGGCTCTAGACGCACAGGCTTCAGAGCACAGGCTCAGTAGTTGTGGTGCACGGGCTTCGTTGCTCCGCGGCATGTAGGATCTTCCAGGACCGGGGCTTGAACCTGTGTCCCCTGCATTGGCGGGCAGATTCTTAACAGCTGTGCCACCAGGAAAGCCCTAAAAGAGTTAATTTTTAATCAATTAAGAATGAAAATAAAATATTTTATTTGTTCTTAATTAGTTTCTTCTCTGATGCTCCTTTTTTTTTCCTTTACATAATCTAAGTTTCTGACCTATGTTATTTTTCTTTTGCCTGAACTAATTATTTTAACATTTTCTTTAGCATAAGCTCCTGGTGATGAATTTCCTTTGTTTCTGTTTGTCTGAGAAAGTGTTTATTCCTTCTGCACTTTTGAAGAATAATTTTGCTGTGTATACAACTCTAGGTTAGTGTTATTTCTTTATTTCAAACTTTAAATGACACTTTATTGTCTTCTTGCTTGAATGGTTTCTGATGAGAAGCCTCCTGTAATTTTTATCTACGTTCCCCTGTAGACATGGAGTTCTTTCTCTGATTTCTTTAAAGATTTTCTTTTTGTCTTCGATTATCTTAAGTTTGAATATGATATGTTGCTATGTCCAATGTTTTTAAAATTTTTTTCCGTACAGTTATCCTGTTCAGTGTTCTCTGAGATTCCTGAATCTGTGATTTGGCATCTGTCATTCATTTTGAAAATTTCTCAATCATTATTGCATCAAATATTACATCTCTTTTCTTCTCTGGTATTCCAATTAAGTGTATGTTATAGAATTTGAAATTCTCCACACTTCTGTTTAAAAATTTTTTTTCTTTGCATTATATTTTGAACGTTTCTATTGATCTGTCTTCAATCTCACTGGTTCTCCTTTTGGCTAAGTCTAATCTTCCTATTGATGAGCCCCTAAATCATTCTTCATTTCTGTTACAGTGCTTTTGATTTCTAGCATTTCCTCTTGATTCTTTCCTAGAGTTTATCTTCTTATATTACCAATCTTTTATTGCATGTTACCTACTTTCACCTTTAGAGTCATTAATATGTTAATCACAGTTAATTTAAATTCAATTCTCTGATAATTCCAACACAGTAAGTCCCCTACATATGAACCTTCTTGCCGTGAACTTTTAAAGATGCGAACGTACATACGCATTTCCCGTCATGTAAGTTAGTTCACGTGTCTGGCGTACACTGTCACATGTGTGCATCCTCTATAAGTGTTTGTGCTTTTATGTACTTTACTGTACAGTACTGTGTAGAGTACAGTAGTATAGTACTAATAAATAATAGAAGTGTTCATTTCTTCGGTACTAATGCAGAACTTCTTAGAATATGCAACCTTAGAGTAAAATATTTCTTTAAAAATTATATTTCAAGCCCATAAAATAATTTAACTCTGAAGAATTTTGAATAGGAATGTACATTAGTTATTATAGATATTGGATTGATAGATAAAAATCAGAAATTGTCTTTTGAATCCAATAACTTCTTTTGATCTGTTTATCAATGTTCAAGTGAAAAATGGTTTTAATAATTGTGGTTTTATATCATCTTGCTTGTTTACTTTTTTCCATTAGAATATCAGAATTAGTTTGGTTCAAAAACAATTCTGTTGGGTTTTTTTAGAGGAAATATTTACATTTTTATGATGTTGAGTGTACCTATCAAGAAGACAGTGTGAACTTAAACTATTTTCCTGGCCAGAGACCGTTTTGACCAAAAGAATGAGGTGGAAGGAATGCTACTTACTTCTTTATTAGTCTTGTAAATTTTCTTTCACATAGGTATTATACACGCTTTTTTTAAAGCTATTCCTAGGAATTCTTTTTATCCTAGTTATTGTAAATATCTTTCTGATCATATCATCTAATTTATCATCATATGTATATTTTCCCAGCCATTTTTCTGATTTCTCTATTCATTTATCTATTTCTCAGTTTCTTTTACTTTTTTGAGTCAAAAAATTATGTTAACCAAACTGATAATAATTTTATCTCTGAAAGTATACTTTTTAAAAGACAATGTATGACTATTTTCTCAAGTACATTTGTCTACTGGAGTGGAAGCCCACATCGTCCTTAAGTGGAGAGCTTGTACACGCACATATAGTTAAATAGATACCACATACTATCCAGAACATGAATTTACAACTGGAGTTCCATCAATTTTGTGTTTGGAAGCTAATCGATCTAGTTCAACCTGCGTATGTTACAGATGAGAGAAGAGAGATTCAGAGAAATGAAATGACTCAAGGGAAATCTACCTCTCAGGTAGGACCCAGAATTAGGATGACCAAGTCACCCAGGTGAGAATGGCACTGACACAGTATGTTTTCCCCTCCTATTTCCCCCCTTAGTGTACTTTGTGTCCCAATCAAACTAAGCTGTTTGCTTGCCCTGCCTTCCACACCTTTGCCTGGTTGCTGTCTCTGCATATAATGCTAATCTCACATGTCCACAAGTCCAGTTTCTACCCATCATTTTAAAAACTCATGTCATTTTAAATCATCCTCCCATGACTCTCATTCTCCATAAAATGCAACACTATCCTCATAAACCAAGTATCGACGTGTACCTTTCTCACAGCTCGTATCATTTGTAACTTACGTTCACGTGTGCGCAGGTATTGCAACCCTGCCTGGGCCATATGTTATTTGTGGTACTCAGCCTCGTCCTCCTTCAAGTGCTTAGCACAGAACATTGAACATAATAGAGAAGTGAAAATATTTCTTGGGTTAATGACTAATATTCATATTTATTGAGCCATTATGTGCACATCCGCACTGGAATTGAAATGTAAATATGCAGGATTATACACACATCTACATACATGTACAGATATAAATTCTGATGTTAGTAACATTCCATGTATTTAATTCATCAGTGGAGATGTTCTTATGTAATGTCTCTGATGAGACAGGCATATTAAGTGTTTTGAAGGTCAGAATCTATTGACCTTAGCATGTGAAATGGTAATTAAAATGATGTAGATGAATGTTTCTTTTTGTAGATCTATTACTGCAGGGAGAAGCACTGAAATTTTTAGTATCTGTAACTGTTCATCAGACAACGTAAAATTGTATAAGGTGAACAAAATGTTTAGAAAACAGCACATTTTAAATTTATTCATCTATTTTTAGGACAAAGAAGCAGCACTTAGAAATGTCCTAAATGGAATAGTTGCAAGAAAATAGAGTACATAATAAGGGTAAAAACTGGAAAAAAAAAAAAAACTGGAAAATAGTCTATTTGGATACTTTTTTTCCACAGATATATTTCATACTTGATATTCAAGATTCTACAGTTAAGAGGCTAACCAAGCAAGCTTGCTTGCTTGTTTTTGGAATAAAATTTATTTGTGTTTTATTTTTGACTTTCAAGTGAATTTCTATTTGTCAAAAGCTGACCGTAATATCTGTTAGAGCAGATCATATGCATAATCTAAACACCAAAAACCCAACAGGAATGTATACGAATAGTCACCAAAAATCATGTAAGAGAATATTCATCATAGCAGTATTTTTGTTTAACATCTTTATTGGAGTATAATTGCTTTACAAGGGTGTGTTAGTTTCTGCTGTATAACAAAATGAATCAGCTATATGTATACATATATACCCATATCTCCTCTCTCTTGTGTCTCCCTCCCACCCTCCCTATCTCACCCCTCTAGGTGGACACAAAGCACCGAGCTGATCTCCCCGTGCTATGCGGCTGCTTCCCACTAGCTACCTATTTTACGTTTGGTAGTGTATATATGTCCATGCCACTCTCTCACTTCGTCCCAGCTTACCCTTATCCCTCACCGTGTCCCCAAGTCCATTCTCTATGTCTGTGTCTTTATTCCTGCCCTGCAACTAGGTTCATCAGAATCTTTTTTTTTTTTTAGATTCCATATATATGTGTTAGCATACAGTATTTGTTTTTCTCTTTCTGACTAACTTCACTCTGTATGACAGACTCTAGGTCCATCCACCTCACTACAAATAACTCAATTTCATTTCTTTTTATGGCTGAGTAATATTCCATTGTGTATATGTGACACATCTTCTTTATCTATTCATCTGTTGATGGACACTTAGGTTGCTTCCATGTCCTGACTATTGTAAATAGTGCTGCAATGAACATTATGGTACATGTCTCTTTTTGAATTATGGTTTTCTCAGGGTATATGCCCGGTAGTGGTATTGCTGGGTCATATGGTAGTTCTACTTTTAGTTGTTTTTTTTTTGCGGTATGTGGGCCTCTCACTGTTGTGGCCTCTCCCGTTGCAGAGCACAGGCTCCGGACGCGCAGGCTCAGCGGCCATGGCTCACGGGCCTAGCCGCTCCACGGCATGTGGGATCTTCCCGGACCGGGGCAAGAACCCATGTCCCCTGCATCAGCAGGTGGACGCTCAACCACTGCGACACCAGGGAAGCCCTACTTTTAGTTTTTTAAGGAACGTCCATACTGTTATCCATAATGGCTATATCAATTTACATTCCCACCAACAGTGCAAGAGGGTTCCCTTTTCTCCACACCCTCTCCAGCATTTATTGTTTGTAGGTTTTTTGATGATGGCCATTCTGACCAGTGTGAGGTAATACCTCATTGTGGTTTTGATTTGCATTTCTCTAATGACTAGTGATGTTGAGCATCCTTTCATGTATTTGTTGGCAGTCTGTATGTCTTCTTTGGAGAAATGTCTATTTAGGTCTTCCACCGATTTTTGGATTGGCTTGTTTGTTTTTTTGATATTGAGCTGCATGAGCTGTTTCTATATTTTGGAGATTAATCCTTTGTCAGTTGCTTCGTTGGCAAATATTTTCTCCCATTCTGAGGGTTGTATTATTGTCTTGTTTATGGTTTCCTTTGTTGTGCAAAAACTTTTAAGTTTCATTAGGTCCCATTTGTTTATTTATGTTATTTCCATTTCTCTAGGAGGTGGGTCAAAAAGGATCTTGCTGTGACTTATGTCATAGAGTGTTCTGCCTATGTTTTCCCCAAGGAGTTTTATAGTGTCTGGCCTCACCTTTGCGTCTTTAATCCATTCTGAGTTTATTTCTGTGTACGGTGCTAGGGAGTGTTCTAATTTCATTCTTTTACATGTAGCTGTTCAGTTTTCCCAGCACCACTTATTGAAGAGGCTGTCTCTTCTCCATTGTATATTCTTGCCTCCTTTGTCAAAGATAAGGTGACCATATGTATGTGGGTTTATCTCTGGACTTTCTATCCTGTTTCATTGATCTTTATTTCTGTTTTTGTGCCAGTACCATACTCTCTTGATTACTGTAGCTTTGTAGTTTAGTCTGAAGTCAGAGAGCTTAATTCTTCCAGCTCTGTTTTTCCTTCTCAAGATTGCTTTGGCTCTTTGGGGTCTTTTGTGTTTCCATACAAATTATGATTTTTTTTGTTCTAGTTCTCTGAAAATTGCCATTGGTAGTTTGATAGGGATTGCAATGAATCTGTGGATTGCTTTGGGTAGTATAGTCATTTTCACAATGTTGATTCTTCCAATCCAAGAACATGGTATATCTCTCCATCTGTTTGTATCATTTTTAATTTCTTTCATCAGTGTCTTAGAGTTTTCTGCATACAGATCTTTTGTCTCCTTAGGTAGGTTTATTCCTAGGCATTTTATTCTTTTTGTTGCAATGGTAAATGGGAGTGTTTCCTTAATTTCTCTTTCAGATTGTTTGTCGTTAGTGTATAGGAATGCAAGAGATTTCTGTGCATTAATTTTCTATTCTGCAACTTTACCAAATTCATTGATTAGCTCTAATAGTTTTCTGGTAGCATCTTTAGGATTCTCCACATCATAGCAGTATTTGCGTTAGTCCCAAACTGTAAGCTACCCAAATACCTATCAAGAGAGTAATAGGTAAATATATAGTAATATTCTCACACAATGGAATACTGTACAGTGATGAGAATGACCAAACTTCACTGTAATTAATGATATAAATGAATCACACAAACCAACACCCAGTGAAAGGAGTGAGATACAAAACACTGCACACTGTATGAAATCAATCAAATAAAATACGAAACGGGTAAAACTAACCTATGCTGTTAGAAATAAAGATAGAGGTTACCCTTGGCGGGTGGTGACTGGAGGGGACATCAGAGAGAGTTCTGATTTCTGGTAACGTAACCATGCTCAGTAAGGGCATTCTTTACTTGCGTGTGCTCTGTTATAGAAAATAATTAAGCATATGGACTTGTGTGTATTGTTCTGTACATATATTTTAATTCCATAAAAGTTCTAACAGTGCTGTCAATCAATCAGCTGGAAAATCAGATTTGTACATTTACAATCTAGTTATTGGGGCTACTTTCCTGCAATTGGCATAATTCACTCGTTTCAACATGTAGGAAGTGAATCTGCCTTTGTCAACAGTGGAAATAAAAAGGGATCATATTTTCTTGTATAAATCTAGAAAAAAAGAAGTATAATACCAATATACATGTGTGGTATTTTCCAGGTCATAGAGGGGTTTCAGATACATCATTTTAGTTTATCCTCACTCCTGTACTCTTTAGGCTACATAGAGACTATTCCAATCTTGGGAACAAAAGAACTTTTATTCTAGGAAATCTATGGCCCCTGCCTAAAAGTAATATTTGTTTATGAAGCTGCTATTTCCATTGTATAATTTAAAATCATAGAAACATCTTTAACATAAAAATTTGATAAATTTTATTACAATTGGTAGAGGTATTGGTGCTCAAGTTTGTATGATCTTTCCAAGGTTTGCTCTGATAATTATTGGCAATATTTTTAGGTCCCTTTGAGTGAGGCTAGCGTTATTTTTCACTATTTCTAATTGTGAATTTTAAAAAGTTTTCTAGGCCTTAGAATGAATGAACAGAGCATATTTGGAGAAATCATCTTTATATTTATTCATATGTGCTGATAACATTAACTCAAATTAGGTATTTTCATAAACATTCTGGATATACTCCTATCTAATTAAACTTTAAAAAGCAACCTCTCCTATTGATATAAAGATGAATCATGTAGTTTTCACCAAGAAATAAAAGCTTGAATTCACATGACTTATGCCTTGATTCTGACCCACCTCTTTGTCTGCCCCTGCAGTTAAAATGAAAGCATCTGTAGCTGTAATCACTGAAGCAAAAAGACCCAAACTTAAACCACATGCTTGGAATTACAGTTCCAGCTTTATCTTGCCTCAGTTGCTGAATCTATTAAACCTATCAGCCCTATTTAAAATCAAGACTCACAGTAACTCTCTGTACTTTCCAAAGGCAAAACCCTTGTTTTGTTGTTATGGGCAGTATTTTGTTTATTTATTTATTTATTTACTTACTTACTTACTTATTTATTTATTTTTACTGCGTAGCTTGTGGGACCTTAGTTCCCCGACCAGGCATTGAACCCTTGCACATGCTGCGTAAGTGCAGAGTCCAGACCACTGAACCGCCATGGAATTTCCTTGTTTTGTGGTAGGACTAACTAAGATAATGCATGAAAAATAGTACTTACCTCATCTTTACTACTTAACTAAATATCAGGTGATATTATTATTTTTATTATTATTTTCATCAGTGGAAATAGACAAGATAGATAAGATATTAGGTGCTTGACAAATGCATGGTGAATGAAAGAGTCATTATAAATTGCTCTAAAATATTCTCTAGGATTATCTGTAAGGAGCGAGAGATATGGCTGGTCTAGGAAATGTATTCTAAACAATTTTATAGTGATTGCTTCTGTATAAAAATGGATTTTTCCCATTTTTCTGATTTCAGAAACATTTCACATTACTCTTCTAAAAACTACACGTTTTATTTACAGTAGTTTTAGCTGCAAAGATACCACATATACCTCACACAACCAATTTCCCGTGTTGTTAACATTTAACATGACTCTGAAACATGTGTCACAACTAAAGAACTAATATTTACTAAGTTATTATTAACTGAAACCCATAGTTTATTCGGATTTCATTAGTTTTGCATTAATCATAGTTTCTGTTTCAGCATCCCATCCAGGTTACCATGGTTACATGTAACCATGTAATCCATGTTATCTCCTAAGGTGCTTCTTGGCTAAGGTGGTGTCTCAGGATTCCTTGCTTTTGATGACCTTAACAGTTTTGAGGATTACTGATCAGATGTTTTGTAGACTATCCCTCAAATTGGGTTGTTTGATTTTTTTTCTTGGTTAGAGGGAGGTTATGGGTTTTTAGGAAATAGATCACGGAGATGAAGTGCGATTTTCATCACGTCACCTCAAGGGTACACCCTGCCACTGTGAATTTTCACCATTAATGTTAACCATTATTACCTGGTGAAGGTAATGATTACCAGGTTTCTCCACTGCTAAGTTACTTTTCCTCCTCTTTCCATACTGTGTTCTTTGGAAGCAAGTTACTCTGTGGCCCGCATTTAAGAAGTGGAGAGTGTACAGCAATGTAACATTGTTAATCAACTATGCGCCAATGTAAAATAAAAATTTAAAAAGGTAATAGATTAATAATTGTATTTTACATCTATGTTGGTGTAAGGAAGAATACAATATTAATATAATAAAATCATTAATGGTTAAAAAGAAAAAGTGGAGAGGATGCCTCACCTCCTTGAAGGAGGAGATACATGTAAGTTATTTGGCATTTTTCTACACAGATTTTTCTCCTCTTCATTTAATTATTTATTCAATCATTTACTTGTGTCAGCATGATATTAACTTCATACCTTTATACTCTTAAACATGTACTTTGGAGTAATATATAGTAATATGTTAATTATTTTTCCTGATTGGATTGTTCTGTCTTTGACCATTTGGAGGCTCTTTATTGGCTCCTATATCCCCTTGACATACCTCCATCCTTTGCTTTTTGACCACTGTCTTTCTGGCACTACAAGATGCTTGAGGCTTACCTTGTCTTAGTCCTAGAATCAGTCGTTTCTCCAAGGAACGCTGATTTCTTTTATTGGACAATGCCATCAGAGCAGTGCCAGATGTGTGATGCAAATTTATGTTTACCCCAACTTTATTATTTTAAAATATATTTAATTTTCACTACTTCCCTCTAATTTTTGAGGGAACATTAAAAAAACCAAGATTAGGCACTGGGTTCACAGTGCTTTTTACACTAAAAGATATTTCAGAATATTGATATTAAAACTATATCAATTAACAAATTATTTCCAATAATTAGGTTCATCTTAGTTTCATCAACTTACTAAAATTCTACTATAAATATATTTTGCTCAAATTTTGGTTAGATAATAAAACTAAGAGGTCTTTTCTGTGAGATAAAATCTTGTTCACTTTGAAAGGATTGTTAACACACCATAAGTGAACCAGGCAGATAGGAATCACTGCAGGTAAAATCCTTAAGAGGATGTGCATTTTTATGACGCACATCAATATTTTCCTTACTTGCAAAAAATTTTTAGGTATTTGTTCTATACAATAGAAAATACACTCTTTTCTGAGATTCCATGGCAGTATCTTTGATTACACAAACTAGTAATAAGGTAAAGAAATAAAATGAAGATATGAAATGTAGAAGTTTAGGACAAGAAATCACTCACCCATAGGCAGAGTGTACGGAACTTTTTCTGCTTTCATGAGATATATATATATTTTAAGTACAAAGCTTATTTACTGCTGATTTACAGAATCTATTTGCAAAAGTGCCTTTTTCTTACATTGGTTCTGTTTCCTATTGTAAGAGGAGAGAGATAAGCATCACTTATTTATTTACTTTGTCTTATTTATTTTTTGTCTTATTCAAACTGCTCCTTAAGGGACTTGCCTGTTAGTGCAGTGGTTAAGAATCGGCCTGCCAATGCAGGGGACACAGATTAGAGCCCTGGTCCGGGAAGATCCCACATGCAGCGGAGCAACTACGCTTACGCACCACAACTACTGAGCCTGTGCTCTAGAGCACATGAGCCACAACTACTGAAGCCTGCACGCCTAGAGCCCATGCTCTGCCACAAGAGAAGCCACCACAATGAGAAGCCCGCGCACCGCAACGGTGAGTAGCCCCCGCTCGCCGCAACTAGAGAAAGCCCACGTTCAGCAACAAAGACCCAACACAGCCAAAAATAAATAAATAAATAATTTACCAAAAAAAAAAAACCCCAAACAAAGTGCTCCTTAATGCTCTATAGTTACAACTTTTC
Organism: Leucopleurus acutus; assembly: GCF_964270905.1. Classification (NCBI taxonomy): domain Eukaryota; kingdom Metazoa; phylum Chordata; class Mammalia; order Artiodactyla; family Delphinidae; genus Leucopleurus; species Leucopleurus acutus. The sequence goes on along the minus strand of NC_139146.1, from coordinate 153,714,143 downwards.
TAAAGATGAACAAACGGATATTAGCCCTGCTTTTTTTTTTTTTTTTTTTTTTTGCGGTACGCGGGCCTCTCACTGTTGTGCCCTCTCCCGTTGCGGAGCACAGGCTCCGGACGCGCAGGCTCAGCGGCCATGGCTCACGGGCCCAGCCAGCCGCTCCACGGCATGTGGGATCTTCCCGGACCGGGGCACGAACCCGCATCCCCTGCATTGGCAGGCAGACTCTCAACCACTGCGCCACCAGGGAAGCCCATAGCCCTGCTTTTGAAACTAAAGAGGTGTCATTTGAATTAAGATATCACTCAGTAAGAGTGTCCATTTCCTTTAATTTTATACTCAGAGAAATGGAAATAGAAATTCAAATGTGTAACCTTCTCTTGTGTAAAAAGAAAATGAATTAGCCATGGGATGACTTTTTAAGTCCCATTCAGTTTTGAAATTTAGTAAGTCTGCAGAGAAACTTAAATTTAATGGTCATATGCTTTGCTAAGGTTTCCACAGCCATCATAAAGGTGGAAATTCTCAGAATAAAGAAAACGCCATTTTTTTTTCACTTTAGGCTAGCCATAGGGACAGGCTATGTCACTACCTCCTCTGCAAAGTTGAAACATGCTTTAGAAGTGTGATCGTACTGATTTCAGAGTTTGAACTTCCTGATTGGTTTGTAGACTTGCTCTCTGGTGGCTGAAAATTTGAGAATCAGGAAAATCTCAAGAAGGCAGAACAAACTACTAACTTTTAGAATAAAATAGTAATATGCTTGAAGCAGGAGTCATTTCTCTTGTTACTTTTATTACCATTTTCTCAGTGCTCCTTAGTCCTATTCTGAACTGCTTTGGAGTCTATGCATTGTAAGCTGTCATTCATTTATGCTGGTCCCTCCTGATTTCTTGGTTGGCTTTCTAGTAGATATTTCTAACATAAATGTAGAACTCTGTATCAAAAACCCAAATTCAGCTGATGTTGTGAACATAGGATAGTATCTTAACAGAGACCTGAATTCACTCCATTCTGATGGTCAGTTATTATTTGACAGGAGAGGAAAATATGCATTTGTTTGTTCTGATCACATATTCATTTATTCAGAAGGCATAAGAAGGATTCAGGAGATGCATATTTTAAATGAAGATCAAAATCTGAAATAAGTGAGGGTTGAATGAAAGGTGATATAACCATAATGTCCTTAGCATTCCATCCAAAATTGGGGGATTCATTTTGAGTTCTCATTTCATGCGGCTCATCGTGCAGGGTCAGGACAATTTTTGGTTCAATTTTAGCATGGGGGAGGGCTTGGGTGGACTGGGAAAGAGAGGAAGAATAGGTTTTAGAGCACCTATGAAATCCTGAAAGCAACTGTTTCGCTTTCACAAAAAATAAAGCAATAAAAACACGGTTCATAAAATATATCAATTCTATGTCTGTATCTTATAATCATACTAGTAGATATTGTATAGTTTATCATCATCTCCTCTGTGATAGAAACTTCACACGATCCATATTATTGCTTTAATAAGTTGCTTGTAAATGGGTCTGACTTTGCTGTGAATTACTGAAGATGTTTAATACCAGGCTTTTTGGGTAAGGCGACTTTCTGTATTCAAATGTCCAATGCCTTCCTGGCGTTTGACCCTTGTTCACTGTGGTCTCAGAGTAGGATGAGCTTTTTAGTTGGAAAATGCTGAATAAACTCTAATCTACTGTTCAGAGCTGCACTGGCATCTCTCCCTGATATACAATAACAGCCTTCATCTTGTTCACGTAAAATAAATCATGTTATAGTACATATGACAAAGTGACTGACACATATTCCAACGGTCTCTTTCCTAACTTAAATGGGAAAGTAGGCCTAGGTTTCTGTTTCCTTAGTTTCCCTTATCTCTCCCACGTTCTGTTGAAAAATCCTTTATTCTTGCTCTTTTCTACCTTATTTCACCTTATATTCCTGGAAGAGTATTACTGCTCTTTCACATTGTGCTCCAGATGAGCACTGTATTCGCAAACTGTATATTGATGGAGAAGTAGACAGTCATCTGTTCTTATATGTTTGAATTTCAAGTGGAAAATCATGCTAGGCAAAAATTACTATATAACTCCTTCTGCCAAAGCCAGAGGAATCCAAGTGTGATCAGCTCATAGTACTTAGCTTAATGCTGAGATTGAGGTTTCAGGTTTGGTGAGCTCAGCACTGACAAGCAGGAAGACTTTGCACACATCATTTCTCATCTTTGAGATTCTGATTCCCCAGATGTAAAACAGGTATGTGAGACTATGATTCTGATTCCTTTCAAATTTAGCATTTTATGGTTTACTGTTTCATTAAAAATAATATGGATTTAAAATAGGCTTAGTATATTTAATATAAACACAGACAACTTAGAAGATAAAAATTATCCACACTTCCTTTGCTTTTTTTTTTTTTGTGGTACGCGGGCCTCTCACTGTTGTGGCCTCTCCCGTTGCGGAGCGCAGGCTCCAGACGCGCAGGCTTAGCGGCCATGGCTCACGGGCCCAGCGGCTCCGCGGCATGTGGGATCTTCCTGGACCGGGGCACGAACCCGTGTCCCCTGCATCGGCAGGCGGACTCTCAACCACTGCGCCACCAAGGAAGCCCTTCCTTTGCTCTTTTTAACAAAAAATCATGGAAATATAGTTGATTTACAATGTTGTATCTATTCTTGTTTAGATTCTTTTCCCTTATAAGCTATTACAAGACACTGAGTAGGGTTCCCCGTGCTATACAGTAGGTCCTTGTTGGTTATCTATTTTACATATAATAATAGTGTGTGTATGTTAATCCCAGTCTCCCAGTTTATCCCTCCCCACACCCCTGTCCTCTTTGGTAACCAAAAGTGTGTTTTCTATGCCTGTGGGTCTACTTTTGTTTTGTAAATAATTTCATTTCTATCATCTTTTTTTTAGATTCCACGTATCCACACTTACCCCACTGTAATACGGCCATGGAAAGAAACAGAGAGAATGATCCAAGGCACCTGAGGACTGTAATGCTCACATGCATGTTCTTATCATGATGCCTGCATCAAAGTGGCGCTTGATAAATATTTTACTTCCTCTTAAGTTTCACTTCATTGTTATCTATCCTGAACTTCTATTCGCCAGTTATTTATCTTACTACCCAGTCCTTCCTATGTTTGTTTTTAAATCTATGGAGTTTAAACACATTTATTTTTATTAGAATTGTTTTCTCCAAAGATGAACAATAAAATGTGGATTAATGTTTAAATAGAATGTGCTGGAAAGGATGCGTAGTCTCATTGCCTGGATATACATGATTTATTCTCTCTGATCTTACCCCACATTTTGATCTTCCTTTATTCTTGACACTGAATTTTTTATCTTTTATAATCTTATTGAAGTGTTTATAGTTCTCTAAGCCATTATAAAAACCTTTTGGGATATAAAGTAGAGTGTAAATAAATAATTGATATGTTCCCCCTCAACTCTAACACTCTCTGGACTCTCCAATTTAAGTCATGTTTCTAGATCGCCGTGAATGCCATTTTCTAAAATAACTCCAACTGGTGCCACCATTAGAACCCATTTTATTTTATTTATTTATTTATTTTTGCGGTACGCGGGCCTCTCACTTTTGTGGCCTCTCCCGTCGCGGAGCACAGGCTCCGGACGCGCAGGCTCAGCAGCCATGGCTCACAGGCCTAGCGGCTCCACGGCATGTGGGATCCTCCCGGACCGGGGCACGAACCTGCGTCCCCTGCAAAGGTAGGCGGACTCTCAACGACTGCGCCACCAGGGAAGCCCAGAACCCATTTTTTTGGTTAAGACTCATCTTCATCCTGAAAAAATGGTGTCTGGAGGCCCTCCTAACTGGTTCATCTGACTTAATACCACAAGGTTACTCTTTTGAACAATTCCTGTTTAATCAGGCCACTTTCATTCATAAATTCCTAATTACCAACATAGTAAAGTTAAAAGCTTTAATATAAAACTTCCTTAATAAATTTCCTTAGTTCTTAGTAGGTTTATCTCCTGCCATACCCTTCTGTCTACCTTATACATTCCACTCATATATATCAATTTGCAATTTTCTTAGGAGTTGTTGTGATCTTGAATGCCTCCAGGTAATTTTGAAGTATAAAGGCATTCTAGCACCCCATCTGAGACAGGGAAAGCAGCCTATGAAATCTCTATATCTTAAAATTCAATTTATATTACCACATGTACAGCTTTCCTTAATTCCCCAGGCAGAATTATTTCATTCCTTTGTATTCACATAGCACCTATTCATACCTTTCTTATGGCATTTATCACAATGTATTTTATTTATGTGTTACTTTTTCTCACTAAACTATAAACTCGAAGCTAATGCCTTTAGTTGGCACTCAATAAATGTTGAATGAAACAATGAATATGGAAATGAATAAATTAATGAAGTAGGAGATAGTTAACTTTAGGTGTCAAGGTAAATTAAAACTTTTAATAGATTAGAAACACAAGATAACATCTTTGGTTTTTTTGTCTTCATTACGGAGAATGGAGAAACTCAAGCAGAAAGAGCCACACTATGTAAACACAAACCTGTGTTCAGAGAACTTGAAGGAAAATATAGAAGATTTTCTCTAATCTCAGCTGAATTTAATGAAAGAGAATGGAAAAGATGGAAAGCTATATACTGTTTCTAGTTAATTGGTAATTTTGGTGAACTTTTGTCAGAATACAGGATCAAAAATGAATGAGACGTGGTTCTGATGCATTTCAGTTAAAATAATAAATGTTTATAAAACCTAAAATGTTTAAAATTGATAGCCCATTGTCTACACACACACACACCACACCAAACATAAATACACACAGAGGTATACACATATAAATGGGAATAGACGACATACACATGAGGGTTTCAAGTTTCTTTGCAGGATAAATGAGTCTGTTAGTAATTCACTTTACTCTGTTACAGACAATTTAACATTTTTAACATTCAGCTACGCTGTGTTAGAATAAGTCTAGTCCAATAAATAGTGCGGTTTGCTTCTTTATGGCTTATTTGTTGCAGGTTTTATTGATCCTTCCCTTTTGACCTCAGTGAAAACAAAAGAAAATATTAAGAAACAAATCAAAGAGAAGATGTAAAAGTCAAAAGGTAACATACTTACGATACGCCCTAACCTAGTGAATCATGACTCCAAAAGAAAGTGGAGAGTGTGAGTCAGAGTGAAAAAAAAATAGAGAGAAAATAAAGGTTTGTTCCCCTGCTTTGACACTAGAGAAGGCAGAATGGATAGAAAATAATTTGGACTTTCCAGGAAATAAGAGGAAACTACTTTAACGACCTACAGGTACCTGTGAGCCCCATTTTTCACACTCTGCAGGAAGGAAAGTCAGACAAAGAGGCAGCTGACTAGCTTTCCTCTAGCCTCGTTATTTTACATTTGCAATGTTTTCCTAACTGCCAGGACTGTAGAACTGCAGCATTTGTATATTATGTACATGCAAAGTGCAAAGACCACCTCAGCTACTGAAGACCTAATTTTCAGACTACATAGATGCACTTTATAAAAACCTTAACAATGAACTGGTTAACATAGGAGAAATTATTATCTCCATTGACAGCCTCTGAAATAGTTGAATAAATTAATTTAAAGCCCAGAAGCCGGACCTCCCTTTTGGGTATACATTTCAAAGACGGCGAGCCATAAAAGGTGGGGTATTTACATCTTATTGTTCTGCTCCTTAGCCTTCATTTAGGTGATATATTGTAATGATATGCTGGTCTAAACGTGAGAGAAATGACTGATGATGCTTTTAACCCTCATGAATGAAAACTTAATCATGTCACAATAGTAATTCTATTTAAAATATGCCACAGCCCTTTGATGATCACTTGAAATTTTTTGCAGAGAAATATGCTTGTGTTACATCTTAGTAAATATGACTGGAAATATCATAAGTGGCCATAAAGTAATTGGTAATAAAATTCTATGAAATACCACGTATTCTCTGAATGCATCCTAGAACTCCTATTAATGTTAATTGGAATAACTAAGCTAGCACAAATGGGAACAAGATGTTTTAACATCTAACACTTTGGAAACTTAATAGTCATAAGCAGAATCAGTAGGGCTTGGGCCATATGTTACATGTGAATCCATCCTTGCAAACGGCTGCAATTTGGCATGAACACAGATTCTTCTCTTGGCCTAGCTGAGAATAATTTTCTTTCTGCCTGTGAGTCACAGTGTAGAAGTAATAACATCAAAAATCCTTATGCCATTATTCTTTAAGGAAAATACTATATGACTACAAAATGCTATATATTTTTAAAATCTATTTGTCTTATAAAGTAACATTTAGTAATTTCAAATAGTGTCGAGGAGTGTGGAAGCCATAATTTATTTTTCTGGCTCCATCATTGACTTGCTTTGGGATTCTAGATGAGATATGCAGATATGCACTTTATACATGCTTCAGCTTATGAAGCTGTAAAATTTGTACAAAGCAGCCATCATGCTCTGTAGTAACCTGATGAGGAAATAAATTTAAAATATAATTAGGTTACCCAAAAGGAACACTTTGCTGGAAATATTTCTACTCTTCACATGTGGGGCACACACTTGAGGTGGCACCATAGATTCCCTTCCAGAACTTGCAACTACAGGACGGTTTGGGGCTTCCTCTTTTATACTGCTGTTTTGAGATAGTCAGTCCCCTTTTCACCCTTTCTCCTCCCTACTACTCTTTATATAGTATTCAGCTTGATAACCTTTTATCATCCTAAAATATTCCTACTGTATTCAACAGCTATATATTAAACACCTTTCAAGAGTTGGCAATGAATCTTTGTGTTATAGAGTCAACAATCCCTGCCCTCAGTAAGCTGACATTCTGGTGGGTGATCAGAGACAATACATGAGACCAATAAATTGTGTAGTATATCAGAAGAAAAATATTATGAGAAAATGAGGCAGTGAAGGAGACAGAGAATGCTAATAGGATGTGTTGCAGTTTTAAGCAGAATTGTCAGGAAGGTTTCCCGAAACAGTGATGGCTGAGTAAAGACTCTCTCGAGAAAGAAGTAGGGAAATACCTGGGGGAAGAGAATTCTAGGCAGAGGTTGGAGCAAGGGCAATTCCTTGAGCCGGGGGAGTACAGCAACGTACTTGTGTAAGAACAACAACAAGGCCAGTGAAGTGTTGTAGAATGAGCGAGGGGCTGGTAGGAGGGGAAGTGGTCTCATAGGTAGCTGGTGAGAGGGCTTTGGCATTTACTCTGAGTTGGGTGGAAAGGCATGGGGAGGTTTTAAGCTGCGTGTGATATGGTATGAATTACATACATATTGAGATAATCACTCTGCCTCTTGTTTTGAGAACAGATATTGAAGGGACAAAGATGAAAGTAGGGAAACCAGTATGGAGGCTGTTGCAATAATCTACAGGAGAGATGATGGCGCCTTTGACTAGAGTGGTAGCAGTAACAATGCAGAGAGATGGTCAGATTCCTGATATGTTTTGCATCTAGAACCAAGATGATTTGCTTTTAGATTGAAATTTTGGTGTGGGAGAGAATATATCTCCAAGGAGTTTGGCCTGAGCACCCAGAAGACTGAACTTGACACTCATTGAGATGTAAAAGACTGTAGTGAGAGGGGAAATCAGGAGAGTCATTTTAAGTACATTGGGTTTGAAATATATCTTATCATCGGGACAAAAATGGCAAATGGACGGTTGTATACAGTATTCTAATCTGGAGTTAAGGAGAGGTCCAATCTGGAGATATAGATTTGGCAATCATAAGCAGAGTAATGTTATTTAAAGCCAAGGAACTGGATCAGATCACCAAAGGAGTAAGTGTAGACCAAAAAAAAAAAGGACCAAAGCTTAAGTCCTGAAGCTCTTCAACAGAAAGAGACCAGGCAGATGAGGAAAAGCCTGTGAGTCTGGAAAATATTAGCCAGTGAGGCAAAGGGAAATCCACAAGAATGGTTCCCAGAAACAAAAGAGAAGAAGGTATTTCAAGAAAGAGGGAGTGATCTATTTTGTTAGAAGTTGCTGACAGGCCAGGTGGGCTGGGTACTGGGAACTGACCTTGGGACATAGAAATGCAGGGTTGTTACTATCGGTGACAATAGCATTTTTGGAGCTGTCATGGGAAAGAAACCTGACTCACGTGGATTCAAGATTGAAAGGGAGGAGAGGAATGGGTGACAGTGAGCACAGGCAGCTCCTCTGAGAAGTTTTGTTCTGTAAAGAGGAGCCAGAAAAGGGGGGAGTAGTTACAAGGAGATGTGGAGTCAAGAAGAGGCTCTTTAACAAGAGTTAATAGAATACTTCTAGGTGCTTGTGTACTTGCTATTCTGCATGCTTCTTAATGAAATAAGAACCAAAGTTACCATCTCACAGTAAATACAGGGAAGGCATGTTGGACGTCTGAGGAGTGGAGAGTTAGAAAGTAAATCAGCTAGGAAAACATATGGACCATCCAGAGTGATGCTGAGCACAATGGAAGCTAATGCCCCAGTTATGAGAGGACGCAAGTGGAGGATGGCTCTGAGAATCGCCTCCAAATCGCCATGTTCTTTCTCCCTCGGTTTCTCTTTTGTTTCTTTTCTTTTTCTTTTCCTTTCTTTTCTTTTCTTTACTTTTTGCTTTTCTTTTCCTTTCCTTCCCTTTTTCCTTTTTTTCCTGCCATTACAAAACAGGTATGACATGTCATTATACCATCCCAGGCTAGCTTGACAGATGCAAAGGATATGTCAGATTATAAAATAACAGTGTTTAAGCAATATTCTGAGTGACTCTATACTCTGACAACCTCCTAATTCTTAAAAAGAATTCAGTGACCACTTCTGGGGACTTTTCTTTTTGTTGTTTATGTAGCTGTGTGGCACACACACACTTTATTTCTGATTATTATTCTGTTTTTAGATGATTCTTTTCTCTAGATCCTCGTTGCCTGAAGCTTACTTTGTGCCCTCATTATCTTTCACGTGGACTATGGTATTTTCTTTGTGAAAATGTTCACTGCTTCTCATTTCTGCATTCTGAAATTCAGTCCACATGCTATGTTTTTTTAATTGAAGTATAGTTGATTTACAATGTTGTATTAGTTATCTATTTTATATATATAAATCAAAAGGGGGAGGGCCCCCTTTTCCCCCTGGCTACCATAAAATTGCTTTCTACATCTATAATTCTATTTCTGTTTTGTAGATAAGTTCATTTGTACCCTTTTAATAGATTCCACATGTAAGTGTTATCATATAATATTTGTCTTTCTCTGTCTGGTTTACTTCACTTAGTATGATAATCTCTGGTTGCATCCATGTTGCTGCAAGTGGCATTATTTTGTTCTTTTTTATAGCTGAGTAACATTCCATTGTATATATATGTACCAAATCTTCTTTATCCATTCCTCTGTTGATAAATTTTAAATTTCATAATCTTGGCTGACCTTCCTGTTCTCTTTCTTAGATTACATACTTGCTTCCTGTATACCTCACTCATTACAATGCATCTGCTCTTTTCCAAAAGTACTTTGCTTTTTCAGCCTTCCACCATGTGTATACGGATCTCTGTGCCCTTTCCACCTAGAAAAGGATAGGCCAATAGACCTAACTCAAGCATCCCCTCCAGGACAGTCTCCCTTCACTTATTCTGTGTGCAGTTACCAGTTCTCTCATCTGTGCTTCCTTCTCCCCCCTTGAATTTTGTCTCATCAGGGCAGGATTTTTGATTTACTGTTACATCCCTCATGTCCAGAAGTGTTCTTAGCTAAATGTAGGTGCACAAAAACTACCAGATAAATAAAGAGCACCTTAACCCATATGGCAGGATCTGGAACATAGCAAATACTTAAAAGTGGCTACTGAATGCTTCTCACTACTGCTGAATATTTTACTAACTCTAGATGCCTCATTATCATTTCTCATACAGATCCACCACAAAGACTGTAGTTGTGGCGAGATAACTCATATAACTCAAATGTGAGGGTCACAATATCTTGTTCGTGGACAGCCAGTACTTTTTATTTGATAACCCAGATGCAGAGTTGACCCTACTTATACATTCCCCTCTGATAGGCCCTCATTTAATTTTTGGCATGATTGAAGATTTATCCAGAAATAAAGGAGCAACAGTTTATACAAGGAAACACAACTTATAAATGGAGTTACAGCTGGCCAAAATAGACTGATTATTTATGTATTTATTTAATATTTTATACATATATTTAGATGGCATGCACAAGGAAGTAATGGACACAAATTTCCCATCTCTGTGGTTTTAGAGTCGATTCGAGAGCGTGGCCATCTAAAAAGCTCTGCCTCTTCTCTCTCAAGATGGCCATAGATAGCAACACATATAGTTGAAAGTTACGTGCCTTTTGATGAATGAACAAATTGTTTTGAATAAAAATTTTAGGCTTTGTTCGGTTCAGCTCTCTTCGAATGACTTATTTTAATTGGGAGGAAGTGACATTGTTTATAAATATTAATTATTCTTATTAAAATAATAAAAAAGTATTATTTTTACAGTGGAAGAGGCCAGAAAACTATTTGCAGGGATATATCTTGTTGTACAAACCTAAAAATAAGGAGAGCAACCATTTATGTTTCTGTGGGCCATCTTCCCAAAGTTGACAGCTTTTTCATGATTGAAGTTTTCTAGGTATACAAACAGAGTACTACATCTTTAATCCTGCGCAAGATGGCAAAAGATTAGCCTGCCACAGGCATTCTTCATCTACCTTTAATATTTGTATTTCTTTATATTCTTTCCTCAAGAAGTTGGGGCTCACCATGATCTGACAAAATATAGTGACTATGGTGTTAGCAAGAATGGAAAGATAGTAATGACTTTGATTTGTTTTTAATTAATAAACCTCATTTTCAAGTTTACAAAAATATTGACTGGAAAGTAGAGAGAGTTTCCTTATATTCCTTCCCCCTCCCAAAGTTTTTATTAACATCTTGTATCAGTGTTTGTTACAAGTGATGAGCCAATATTGATACATTATTATTAACTAAAGTCCTTAGTTTACATTAAGGTTCACTCTTTGTGTTGTACATTCTATGGGTTTTCACAAATGTATAATGACATATATACAACATCATGTAGAATATTTTCATTGCCCTAAAATTCTCCTATGTTCAATCTTTTTATCCCTTCCTCTCCCCAAACCTCTGGCAACCACTGATCTTTTTACTGTCTCCATAGTTTTGCCTTTTCCAGAGTGACTTGATTTTCACCAAAGTATGTGATGGAGTTGCTTGAAAAAGGACCAAGATCTTTCTTTGCTTGATTTCAAGTAGCAGTTTTTTTTGACAAAATCTTCTTATTCAAAATCAATTGTTTAAATAATCCATTTCTGGTTGGAATATTCAAAGGTGATCTGTGTGCTGCTGTCCACCAGAAGTCAGCCAGCAACTACCTGTCATCTTACATCGTCAGTTTAGACTTACACAATCCTTTCCCAGCAACATGGTTTATTCTATCAACCTTAACAGAATACTACATGCATGCCAATCTTATGGATTTAATTTTGTTACTGACAAAATTAAGAAACAGCTTAAAAAATGGAACGTAACATCTGTATGTATAAGTAAATTTCACAACTATTTGGGAGACTCTGGTCCCACGAGTTTTAAATTTGATCTGAAATTTAATGCACCTGATTCCATCAATTTTCTGCCAGATTGCCAAGATGTTTTTTTCCTCTTCTTCCATTGCTTCTTTCTCCAGAACTTCTTCCTTCCTTCCTTCTCCCCTCCTTCCTTCCTGTCTTCTTTCTTTCCTTCCTTCATTCTGAATATTTATTAAGAAAGTTCTACATCCTAACTTCCCTCCTTCCTTCCTTCTTTTCCTACTTGCTATTGTTTTAACAGGTGTTTATTTAGCACCTACCACTATCAAATAAGTTATATGAGTATGGTGATTATTATGGACTGAATGTTTGTCCCCCTAGATTTACACATTGAAATCCTACCTAAACCTTAATGGTATTAGGAGGTGGGGCCTTTGGGATGTGATGAAGTTGTAAGAGTGGATCCCTCATGAATGGGATCAGTGTCCTTACAAAAGAGACCCCAGAGAGCTCATCATCCCTCTCCATCAGGTGAGGGGATGAGAACACAGCAATCTGTGAACCAGGAAGGAGCAGCCATCAGACAGCCTTAGCCTTGGACTTCCCAACTTCCGTAACTGTGAGAAAGAAACGTTCATTGTTTAAGCCACCTGGTCTTTTGTACTTTTCCTATATCAGCCTGAATGGACTAACGCAGTAATTGATACCAAGAAGCGGGGTCCTATGGTAATAATATCTAAAAATATAGAAGCCTCTTTGGAACTGAGTAATGGACAAAGGCTGGATGGGTTTTGAGATGTGTGCTAGGAAAAAACCTAAATTGCTGTGGATGGACTTTTAAAGATAGGTTCTGGTGAGGGCTCACAAAGAAAAGAGGAGAGCTATAGAGAAATCTTCCATATTCTCAGAGAACACTTAAGTAAGCATGAAGAGAATGTGGATAGAAATATAGTCAGTAGAGGCCATTCTATGGAGGTCTCGGATGAAAATGAGAAAGATGTTATTGGACAATGGGGAAAAGAAAGGTGACCTTTGTTATAAACTGGCAGAGAGCTTGGTGAATTGTGTTTGTGTTCTAGTGTTTTGTGGAAGACAGAACTTGCCAGTGATGGAAGTGGATGTTCAGCTGAGGAGATTGTACACAGAGTGCTGACGGAGTGGCCTGGATCCTCCTGACAGCTTATGGTAAAATGTGAGAACACAGAAATAACTTTGAGATGGAATGGTTAAGCAAAAAGGAACAGAATTTTAAAATTTGCAATTCTCTCAGCCTATCCATTTTGTGAAAAATGAAAAAGTATGCTCAGGGTATAGCCAAGTGACCATTTGATAAAGACCAAGCACCTAGCTAGCCATCTCAATAGAGGTCAGGCACTGCTCAAGCCAAGGGGAAAATGACTCCTCCAAGGTGATTCCGAGATCATCAGGCTGCCCTCAAGCCAAAGAGGATTCTTCTTGAATCTTAAGGTTTAGTGTTTTTTGCCCTGTTAGGTTTTAGGCTCACTTGGGACATATTACCCCTTTTATTCTTTTTTTTTGGAAGAAAAGTTGCTTGTTATTTAATTTTTTATATTTTATTGGAGTATAGTTTATTTACAATGTTGTGTTAGTTTCAGGTGTACAGCAAGGTGATTCAGTTATACATATATTCATTCTTTTTCAGTTTTTTTAAATTACAGAATATTGAGTAGAGTTCCCTGTGCTATACAGTAGGTCCTTGTTGGTTATCCATTTTATATCTGGTAGTGTGTGTAGGTCAATCCCAAGCCACTTTCCTATTTCTCCTTTTTGAATTAGAAACGTCTGTCCTGTGCCTGCCTGACCATTGTACTTTGGAAGCACATGACTTGTTGGTTTCGCAGACTCATAGCTGGAGAGGAGTGTTGCCTCGGGATGGATCGTCTTTACGTTACAGAAGCCCAAACTGACTAAGATTGTCATGATCCCAAAAATCTCTTTCGGTCCTGACTTCCTACTCCAGCTACTCTCAATAACCCCCTGTCACTCTGCTCATTCAAGTCACCATCATCTCACACTTGTTTCACAGAAATAGGCTTTAAACTGGCCTCTTTGCCAAACTCTTGCCCCTCTTCAATTTTGTCCATGTGTGGCAGCATCCTTTACAAATATAAATTGGACAGTGACACTTCCCATTCCTTAAAAACTTTCAGTTGCTCCCCATCACAATTAGGATAAAACCTTAACAGGGTGTTCATAATTCCGAGCTGAGTCCCACCTCCTACGCCAGCCTCATCTGGCACCATTTTTGCGTGCTTCAGCCATGCAGCCCTTCTTTCAGTGGTTTAAACCATTCTGCTCTTTCTCATTCAGGATCTTTATGTGCTGCTCCCCAAGTGTACAAAGCTCTTCCCCTCTCCTTTCCCGAACCCACCCCCCATGTGCGTAACAAAGTACAGGTTTTTCAAATACTAATTCAGTAGTCATTTTCAGGATAAAATAACAATAGCTGATGCTCTCTTGTTAGAGAATTTAATGATATCTTGTCTTTATTTTATATGCACATTTTTGTAATTATATATTTATTTGTGATTATTTGATTAAATTTTTTTCTATATTGAAGCGTAAATTGCACGCAGACTGGACCTATATTTGTTTGTGAGGTTTGAATTTGAGTTCAAAACCAAACTTAGCAGACTGCTTAGAATAAAGTAGGCAATATATACTTGTTGGATGAATGAGGAATGAATGAATAGATAGATCTCCATGGTCCTGGGATGAATATTATATCTTTTCTCCATCAGCTAATTCATTATTTCAGTTTTCTGCTAGGTAGTAGAATTCAGAGGTGCTTATAATGAGTATTATTAAAGAGTAGGAAGTGGTTGGTAAGTAACAAATCAACTTTTCTTTTACTGGTAGGTGAATACTAATGAACGCTAGTAGGAGCAATTTCCTAGGCTACCGACTATTCCCGTCGTAAAAATGAAGTTGTCTTTTACTGGTTGTGCTGAAGCCCCCCCTATCAATTTCAGAGATTCATAAACGATGTTGGTCTAGTTTCTAAATGCCTCGGTGCTGCAATTAAAAATATACTTTAAGTATCAACACTGTCCAAATGAAATCTTCCAAAACACTGGTGGAAATATGCTCCCATTTTAGACCAAACTCTTATAAACACATCTTCTTCAGCTGCATGGGTGTTTTAACGGTCACTTCGCCCACCCCTCCTTACTATATGGACCACTTGAGTACTGCTGTTTTTCTGCTATTTCATTTCTTTTTTAATGTGTTCCAGTAGTTACACTGCAAATTCTACTTCAGATAAAGGAAACAGAATCAAAACTCAGTTTAGTTCACTTATCTCTGTTTCTTTCTCCTGCTTCCGCACCGCTGGAAAGTCCCCTGGGCTCCTCTCCCCTTCTGCAGATCAATACTTCTTGTCTTAGTTTAATGAACACTCATACATTGATCTCTCTCAGGTGCTGCATTACTTTATGACAAGTTTCTTGGTTACAACTGGCTCTTAGTAAGTCAGTGGGGCACCGTGCCATTTCCTACACAAAGCAACCTGCAGAAATGGGAACTTTATTCATCACAGGTTAATGTGTGATTTTTTCCTTTGGAAAGGAATAGAGTTTTTTTTCAACTTATTCTTTAACTTCATCTTTTGGTTATATTCCTGGAAGAACTGTAAAAGCAGTTTAAAATGGTATGAGAAAACAGCAAGCAGAAGCTGTGAGTTTTTAAAGGCTTCTGAAACACTTTTCTAAAAATCTGAAAGTTACAATAGCCATGTTGGTTATTTTATTTGCTTTATGTCGTTACCATAGTAACAAGTCACTGAATACTTTCTGTCCACAGGTACCAGCACCTGACAAGTTACTCCTGTTTCCAAAGCCAGGGCTCCCATCTGAGTTGTCCTGTGCTGGTGGAAGGGAGACATGAAGAGAGTGAGTGAAGGGACAGTAGGCCCGTGGATGGTGTTCTTTTGTAAATTTATTTATTTTATTGGAGTACAGTTGATTTACAGTGTGTGTCAGTAGCTGGTGTATAGCAATGTGATTCAGTTATATCCTTTTTCAGACTCTTTTCCATTATAGGTTATTACAAGATATTCAATACAGTTCCCTGTGCTATACAGTAGGTCCTTGTTGATTCTCTATTTTATATATAGTAGTTGTATATGTTAATCCCAAACTCCTAATTTATCCCTCCCCCCTCAAGTCCCCTTTGGTAACCTTAAGTTTGTTTTCTATATCTGTGAATCTGTTTCTGTTTTGTAAATAAGTTCATTTGTATCATATTTTAGATTCTGCATATAAATGATATATGATATTTGTCTTTCTCTGACTTACTTCACTTAGTAGGATTATCCCTAGGTCCATCCATGTTGCTGCAAATGGCATTATTTCATTCTTTTTTATGGCTGAGTAGTATTCCATTGTCTATATGTACCACATCTTCTTTACCCATTCATCTGTCGATGGACATTTAGGTTGCTTCCATGTCCTGGCTGTTGTAAACAGTGCTGCAGTGAACACTTGAGTGCATATGTCTTTTTGAATTATGCTTTTCTCTGGATATATGCCCAGTAGTGGGATTGTGGCATCATATGGTAGCTCTATTTTTAGTTTCTTAAGGAACCTCCATACTGTTCTCCATAGTGGCTGCACCAATTTAGATTCCCATCAACAGTGTAGGAGGGCTCCCTTTTCTCCACACCCTCTGGAGCATTTGTTGTTTGTAGACTTTTTGATGACGGCCATTCTGAGTGGTGTGAGGTGGTACCTCATTGTAGTTTTGCTTTGCATTTCTCTAATCATTAGTGATGTTGAGCATCTTTTCATGTGCTTATTGGCCACTGTGGATCGTGCTCTTGACTCTCCATAGTGAAAGACTTTTCATGAGTTCATTTGCTCTTGTGGCTTTTCTTTCTGTTATTACACTGTGTGTGGTGTTTAACGAAGTAACGCCCTGTCCCTAAGACATTCCAGTTCAATTTCATCTTCTGCGTCCTTTAGCTAGTTCACCTTTCTTTGCCTGGTGTACCTCTCAGCTGTGGTCATGATCCGAAGCAAACTTTTTTCCCCTACTGCTTGCTTAAACTAATTGCTAACTCAGTGGTCTTTAAAAAAAAATAAAAATAAATAAACAAACAACTGGTTTCTTAGAGGTAGATCACTTTTTGTTATTGTCGCTGTTTTTTCAAAAAATGAACACCAAGTAACCACCTTCTGGGATACTGCCAAAGCCTGACACACTCAGAACAGGGAGAAGGTTCACCTCTTTGGATTGGCAGCAAAAATAAGAATCAACTCCAAGCTTCCGATTAAATCCTGATCAGTGCTAGAGAGACACAAAACTCAACATGCACATTGACTACTCATTTTTTTTTCCAGCAAATCCTTTGTATCTCCTTTCAAAAAATACTCAGCATGCTACCATTTCTCCCAGCTCTATCCCCATTGCCTCTTCTCCAGAAGAGTATACAATACTCTCAATCTGATTCCACCCTTGCCCTTGAATAGACTAATTTCTGCACTGCATCCAGATGATCCTTTAAAACTGAGGTTAGATTATATCACCTTTCCTCAGAGGAATCTACCAATGCCCCACGTCCCTCACAGTAAAAGTCAACATCTGTATAAGGGCCAATGGATACATACATGGTCTAAAGTGTTCGCCTCAGTCTGGATGTGCTACTCAACTTCCACACACTGGGTAGCTTATAAACAACAGAGATTTGTTTGTTATGGTCCTGGAGACTGGAAATCTGAGATCAGGGTGCCGGCACAGTCGGGTGAAGGTCCTCTTCCAGCCTGCAGACTTCTCACGGTGTCCTCACATGGCAGAAAGAGTGAGGGATCCTGGGGGTCTCTTTTGTAAGCAGCCTAATCTCATTCACGAGGGCTCCATCTTCATGACCTAATCCCCTCCCATGGTGCCACCTCCCCACACCACCATCTTGGGCACCAGGTTTTCACTGTGTGAATGTTGGGGGACACAAACTTTCAGACCGTAGCCCTGCTCTTACTTTTCTGTGATGGTTTCGTCTCTCACCATGCCCTGGGTCATTCTACGCAGACACACTCTCCTCCTTGCAGTTAATCAAATACAGTCAATGTAATTCACATCAGATTTGCACATATTGTTTCTGCTGGCTGAAATGCTTTTCCATTAGCTCAAGGGCTCAAGTCTCCTTTCTGGTAAGCCTTTATCCAAAGGTTAGCTTATCGCTAAGGCCTTCCCTGATGAACCTATTGCAAACTGTACCCATTCATAGCCCTGTTTTGATCTATTCCTATCCTATTTATTTGGTTTATTTATTGTCTCCTCCAATTGGAATGTAAGCTCCCTGAAGTCAGAGCTTTTGTCTAATTTTTGTGTTTTTTTTAACTCTATATACCCCAAACCCAGAACAGTGCGCTGCACACGATACTTAATAAATGCTTTCAAATGAATGACATGCCATAATTAACAGTATTTTTTTTTTAAGTGGGAAAATTCACTTCCTACGTCCTAGAGCCCAATCATAACTCTACCCTCTGTTGGGCAAAGAAAGCACAGTTAAAACTCCTGAAGGGGTAGTACGTTGGGGATTGTGAGTACAAGGTCATACACTCTGGGCTGAAGTTTGGGAAAATGTAAGAGTAAGGATTGAAAGGTACTGGATTTTCCTGCTGAAACCAAACCTTGGAACATATCTGACTTTGATCAAATCTTTGGTCACGTCTTTTTTGGTCAGTCCTAGCAGCTTCCTTGGTTACTGCATACTTTGTTTTTTCTGCAATGGACATCTCTTTTCATTACACTACTGTGAAATGGAATGCTATTTCACAGCTGTTTTACTAAATGTTGAAATCGAGTTGAGTATATAATTTCCACCGAGGATTGGGTAGAGGAGGAGGAAAGAAATATTTGCAATAAAACTGCCAGGTAATCTCTTCCTTACTCTTACCCTGACCTCCAACTAAAGAGAAGCATTAAACTTCTAGTCATATATTTAGTACTTATTTCTCATTTTATTTCATCTGATGATGTCACCAAGGAAACTGGCTTACTTGGAGATTTGGGAATGGCTGCTGTAAAGCACTTTCCAACATGTTAGTTTGCCATGAGCTTTATAACAATTTAATGAGAGAGAAAGAGAGAGACAGAGACAGAGAGAATTTAAATCAGTTAGACAATTAGGTAACATGGGATGTGCTCCTACACAGTTCTGCCACATACAAGCTGCACTGATTTTGACTTTGGGAAGACACTACTAACTGCCCAAACCTCACTCTTCTCTTTTGAACATGGGTATAATAACACCTACCTTGCAGGGCTGGCAAGGATTAATATAAATGGGAAATACAAATGTAACTGTACATGTAAAAATCTTTGGCACACAGTTTTGCTAAAAAGCCTTAATATTTTTAGAATTCTGATTTGTCCTCATTCATTTATTCAAACACATATTAGCTATGTTCTGTGCTAGGCATTCAAGATGCAAAGATGAATCAGACATAGTCTTGTATGTCTCTGTTTTACCCCTGGGTAGTTCAGATTTAGTCCTTGTTCTGCCTATAGTACCTGAAATCCAAACCCAACACCCACACCTTTTTATAATTAGTGACTTGAAACTCTTTTTTTTGGCTTTGTGATGTGTTGTAATGAGATCATCAGACTGTATTCATGTATTCAGATTCAACACATGAGTCACTTTGGAAAATAGCTAATCTCTGTAAAATAACAGATTATTAAAAAATACCTTTCTTTGGTACACTCAAAAATGTCTTTGCTTCTTTCCCAGCTGAATTGAAATACACCTTAGAATTTAGTTTCCTCCTTCACTGCACATCCTGGAGATTTTTTTTCTCCCTGACGATTCGTTACATTGAATGGTACATGAAATACCCCATCTGTCTTTCTAAAGGCACATCAATATTGGCCTACTTTGATTGAACTATCTAGACCAGCAATTCATTCACCTGTGACACACCAGGACTATTGTTTCATTATAGCTGCCTTAATGCTTCTCTGTTATTCAGAGATAACAGGAAGTTTCTCGTTTTCTACGTAAATATTTAGCTTCTTAAAATACAATTATTTTCCCCTCTGATTCAAGTGCTAGACCATAGCCTCTAGATACAAGGCTATAAATAAGAACATCTGCCAGTCATTATATAAGCTGAATAAACATAAACCTTTTCACAAACTTTTCCTTTGTGTCTTACTGCATTTTCCTCTGTCTTCCTCTGCATTTTAAATTATTTTCCTTTACCCAGCTCTCATATTTAATGAGGTTGTGGGTTAAAATGAAAATGAAGAGATTACTTTCATCTCCCTGGTAATCACACTGTCTTGTTGTTTTTGGTGGTTGAAAGACGCAGTGGAATAAGTCATCAGACGTCACCTGGTACTGGAGGTAAATGTGCTAGTTGTAACCTCAGCTGATATTCCTAAATGCCGTTGGGTCCCCTCTACCACTTTCTTCTTATTGTATATGTCTCCTCTCTTCTTTTCTGTTATATCAGAATTATTCTGACTGTAAATGTCAGCTGAGAATCATGCCTTTGCTCCTTGAGAGTTGATATTCTAATGGGCAGGAGGAAAAATAAGCAAACAGCTATTATGTCAAGTGATACATTTGATTTCTTCATAGAAGCTATGTCAACATTCCCCGACTGAGCATATCTGTGGGATATCCAAGACAAGACGGAAATACATGAAGGGAGTTCAGGGGAGAGATTTAGAATAGAGATATTAATTTGAATTCAATAGCATGTTGGCTGTAGGTGAAGCTACGCGGCTGGTTTGTCGTTCAAGGAGTATATGTCTAGAAAGAAGAGATCAGGGTCTAAGATAGGTTATGGGGAACAGAAACATATTTAAGAGAATGTGCATAAAGAAAATTTCCAAAGTCCCCTGAGCATGAGTAATCAGAGAGAGACACGTGACGTCTTAAAATCAAAGCAAGAGAGAGTTTCAGAAAGCAACTGGTCAATGATGTTCAATATTTTATATAAATGTTGAGTTACAAATCAAAGGAGTTCTGCTTGATTGACTGAGACAATTATTTGCCTTTAGAAAGGCAGATATGATATAAAAAAAGAAATATACTATTAGCTTCATATCATTTGGTTTTTTCCCCTTCATTCAGAAGGAAAGTGAAAATGTCTCCTGCAACTTTATTATGATTATCTGTGGAGTACTCATTCATAGTCTGATGTACTAACCAGTACTGATCTAGAGTGAAGTAAAGATACTTGTTGAGAAAACAGACATCAGGCAGTTTACTGCAAATAGAAATAACACAGAGTTCAATCTTGATCGGTAATTCCTTTGAAAATAAGTATTCTTTCAACCAAATCTATTTGGACAAGGAGAGAGGGTGTTTTATAAGTTCTAGTCATCTCAGGGCTGAGCTGCTGGTAATAGGAAACCGGGAAGAGGTTGTGGTAACACATGATTTTGTGGCCCAGGCTCTGGTGTCCCCTAAAAAGTGCAAGAACCCTCTGGGCCTTGGCTGTGTGTGACCCCAAATTCTCGCATCAGCGGCCTCTGCCAGAGTGCCATGATCATTGCTCACCTTGGCCGAGTTATGTAGGAAGAACTTTGCCTCCTATCTTGGTATAAATTGGGGAAATTATTCACATTTCATAATACATCTCTTTATCTTCTCTATTATATCTATTGCCTCTGATTTTCATTTCTGAATACAACTTTTTAAGAAAGTGGTGACGTGGGGACAATAAAATCAAAGGAGAGTGGTCTGGTCTCTTAATTTAGAAGAAACTTTGAGAAAATCCCAATGGTCCTGAACTGACACAAATAGATAGATAACCAGGCCATCTTGGTACAGTTCAGGATATTATTCTTTCCATTTATCTGAACAGATGGTTATGTTAAGAAAAATTGTCACTTATCAGTTCTGTGAAATCTCTGAGGATGCCGGCCCTTATGCTAAATATCCTTTTGAGTAAGATTCTCTAAAGTCGCTATCAGCTATGCTGATTTGTAACAGGTTTCGCTTTTTGACTTAATGCATTTTTTCCAAAATATCTGTTCGCAGTTTAGGAAAATGAAGCATGTTATATGCTGATATGACAGGATAGTCGGACAAGATGTTGTTAATATAGTTGCGTGGTATTTCTACTATCTCACACTCACCAGAACCCTTCCTGACCTGTGCATTACAGGGAGAGCTGGTGTGTCACAGCAAAAGGGCACAGAACTGAACTCAAAGCACTATTTTTTCCATACTGTGGCTTAGGCACACTAGATAATTTCTCTTAATTAAAAAAAAGAATGGAGTGTGGATGAAATTATCTATGGTGATCATGTGCATTATATTAGACTATATTAAAATACCTGTCATAGTGCCTGACACAGAGCAAGACTTTAATGCACAACGTTTATGTTCTCTTGTCTCTTTTCTCCCTCGTCTCTTCCTTCCCTCCCTCTCTTCCTTGCTTCCTTCCTCCCTCCTTCTCTCCTGCCCTTCCTTCCTTCCTTTCAACCTTCCCTCTTTCTCTTTTTCTACTGAATATTCATGAAGCTCTTACTTTACATCAAAAAGTCCTACAAAGTCCAGTCTCTTTTTTTCCAGTCTTTTCAACCATGTCACCCCCTGTTAACATAAACATTTCATTGTAAGAAGGATAATTTATCCACGGCTCCCAAGCATGGTTTCTCTTTTCTGATCCAACATTTTTGTTGTGTGGTTCCCCATAATAGGAACGTTCTGTCCATTCGAATCTTTTAGAATAAGCTAGTAATCCTTCTAAGGCCATCTTGACGAAACAACCAACCAGCCAAAAAGATGTCTGTTCTTTTTGAACTTCTATGATTATATACCCTAAAATTCTAACTTAATCTGACTTGTATCATTATTTGATTCATCAAATGTAATTTATATATAAAATAATTTTATATCACTTTATCTGCTTCAAACTAATCACTGTAGAAATCAAACATGCTAGATATTAATGTGCTCACCCTACAGATGATCAAACAAGCTTAAGATAAATGTTTTACCAAAATCATACAGCTTGTAGGGGCAGAGCGGAAACAAAAACCATTTTTCCTGACTTCAAACACGGTGCTTTAAACCATGCAACTGCATTTTATATGTGTTATAAACATAATATTTGAAAATCACAAACCAATAAATTATAGAAACCTTAAGGGGAAATATCTATAGTTTAATATATGTATTTTTATGTGTATTTCAATCCCATCAACTCATTCATGAACATAGCATGTATAAGGACAGTGAAGCAAATCGGAACCATTCTTATATATTTCAGAAATATGTGGATTTTTTAGAAGAAATAAAATCATATAACATTGTATGATTTGTTCTTTTTTTTCCCTGGAAATAAAAGTCACTGTCGATAAGAAAAAAGGAGAGAACTACCTTTGTAATCATTTCTGAAGTTATCATGCAGATGCAATAGTTAGGTGTGAAACTGATTATTATGGTTGTGGAGGTATGTCTAGAACATGCCTTCAGGTTAGAGTAACAGGGCATCCGATTTCAGAGCAGAAGCTGAAGTATCTTACAGATGTCCTCATACTGAGAATTAATACCTCATTTTTCACCAAATCTTGAATTGACCCTTAAGTGTGTTTGCTCATATTCCTGTGAAGTAAATTGTTGCTTATTTCAATAATGGTGAACATTAACCATATATTTCTACTTCCTTCATTAGCAAATTGATATTCTGAGTTGGTGATAATATTAACCAGTTTATGTGGTTCATATTTTGTTCAAATAAAGATGTTTTGCCTTATAGGAAAGATAATTTTGTAGTGTATTGAGTTTCTCAGAGATAGATGATAAACAAATACCAAATACTGCTATTCCAACTGTCATCTTCTATCTTTGTATAGACAAACACATTTAAAGCTTAGACAGGATTCATAGTCAGGGCAGTCTTTCGTCATGTGCCCAAGGTATCACTAAAGGTACACACAAATAAGATCAGAGTCAGTAAGACTGAATACTTCTTATTTATATATGCATAGCTTGAGTCCAGACAGAATCTAAAAGAACATTATTTTATTAAAAAAATATTTTCAGTTACTGGTTGAAGGCTGTTGCGTAGCAACTAATTGTTCATGGAGTACTACCTAATAATACCTGACCCCATGTAACATTACATCTATTTTTCAAAATTTCAATTCTATTCCAAAAAATCAAGGTAGATAATTAGAGTGACCTGAACATTTTAAAGATAAAAGTTATTCCTTTTAAATTGATAATGATGAAGGTTCTCTTCAGGAAATGTATTTTTTCTTAGATGTGCATGTCAGTTTAAAACTGTTTTAATCCACAATGAGACTAAAAAAATTTGTTTTTCAGCCGAGATATTTAAGTCAACCAAAGGAATTAAGAATTGATTGAGAGCTCACCAATTGGCCAATAACTTGCTAACAAGATTATAAAATGATAGGCAATGGTGATTTTTCTATTTTGCTCTGCTGATGTTCTGGTGTTTTGAAAAATATTTTCTATTCTATTGCATATTCCAAATTAAAAATCCTGGAATTTATTTGGAATAATTATATGAATTTTCATTCTGGAAAAATCTGGATAGTAACATATTTCAGGTCTTCTTATTCACAGGATTATAGTAATAATAATAAAAATAAAACATCAAAAGGTTTGATTCCCACCTCCAACAATTGTAGATAGCTATGTGATTGTTAGGCAAATGGTCGTCTAACCATAGGTTAGTAATTTCATATATGAAGATCACACATACCAAACAGAATGGAGGTCGTGGGGATTAAACATGGTAACACATGGGAAAATGCCTCTTACAGTGCCTGACAGATGGCATATGATTAGTTCAAGTTGTACGTCAATTCTTCTGTTTCACTTCCGATATGGTAAGTTGTTTTATTTACAGAACACTTTCCTGTAAGCCGTCTTATTTTGCGGTTGGGATTTTGGTAAACTGGGTGGTAACTTTGTATTTTTGATGTAGTTCTAGATTCCTAGATTCCTAATGGAAAACAGTCCATCCTTCTCTTTTCTTCTTCTTTTTCCCAAAATTGTTAGAATGAAAGGAGCTAGAACTCAGCTCTATGCTATAAAGAGAGGAAGGAGAGTGTAGCAGTAGCTTATAGCCATGTCCTGCTTCAAAGGTAAAGACCAATCAATGCAGGTGGTAGATGATGTAAAACGAACATTCATTCCGGCATCACAGTTACATAACGTAAGGTCTGTTTACCAAGTTCCAGAAGGAACAAAAGTGATAAGGCTGGTAATTGAAGTCAAATCAGCATTTAAAATGGAGAAATGAGATCAATCCAACAATCTGAAATTTTAAAAGAATGAATATAACTTGCTTTATGGGGCTCCTAAGAATAAATGGCATAAGTACCACATGACTTAGAAGTGCTATGCATGAAGATGATTTAGGAATTATACTAGTTTTCTGTCACTGCTATAACAAATTATCATAAACTTGGTAGCTTTAAAAACACAGGTTTTTTACCTTACAGCTCAAAGGTTAGAAGCCCCCAAATTTCTCTCACCTTCAGAGGGACAAACCACACGAAACTGAGCCAGAGATAAATGTATCATGAAGAAAACTGATTACTCTCTTTATGACATGAGAATTGTAATGCATGTTTACAATAACTAATGTACTCTGCTGCAGGACATTAATAAAGTTGCTTTTTTCAGGCTAGAGTGTCGTGATGCTGTAATCAGAACATGCTTTTTTCCCTTTCTTCAGCTTCAAATGCAAATTCGTCATTGGGCTGACTTCTAATAATTGCAGTGTTTCCTGCCTTGGGCTTATGAGAGAAGCCTGACAAAATAGTGTTTGCTTAGGCAGTAATTTAGACTTATCTTATTTGTGATTACTATAGCGATTACTATAGCCACAAGGTATAATTTTACTTTCTTATTTAAATTTTATGAATTTGAATGTGTTTTACACTAACTTTTCCCAATAAAGTCCAAAATGAAACCAAAAAAAAAAAAAAACCAAGGTACCGGCAGAGCTGGTTCTCTGGAGACACTGGGGGAGCATCCCTTCCTGCCCTTTTCCAGTTTCCAGGGGCTGCCTACATCCCTTGGCTGTTGGTTCCCTTCCAGCAATAGCATCACCCTGACTTCTGCCTTTGTGGTCACATCTCCTTCTCTGACTCTGATCCTACTGCCTCCCTCTAAAAAGGATCCTGTGATTACATTGGGCCCAAGCAGCTGATCCAGGATAATCTCCTCATCTCAAGTTCCTTAGTCTCATCCCACTGCGGAGTCTCTTTGCCATGTAAAGTAACACATTCACAGGGTCAGGGGATTAGGAAGTGACATCTTTAGGGAAGGGGTGTTATTCCGCCTACCACAAGGGGTTTGGGGGGATAAGTACAATACAAAACTACCATGGAATCGAGTATAAGTCAATATGACATCAGGCTTTCAGTGACAGAAAAACAAATGTGTTTTTTTGTGGTACGCGGGCCTCTCACTGCTGTGGCCTCTCCCGTTGCGGAGCACAGGCTCCGGACGCGCAGGCTCAGCGGCCATGGCTCACGGGCCCAGCCACTCCGCGGCATGCGGGATCTTCCCGGACCGGGGCACGAACCCGTGTCCCCTGCTTCGGCAGGCGGACTCTCAACCACTGCGCCACCAGGGAAGCCCAAAACAAATGTTTTCTTAATGGAAGAAGTAATCCAGCCCAGCTCTGCTGATCACAGAGCTTCTTACAGAAGACTGGGGCTAGAGTGATGAGTGGACCGAAGAAAAAGATACACGGTTGTTAAAATTTGAAAAGGTTTGTGAACAAAAAGAGGATACAATGCCTTTCCTCAAATATTTATAAGGATGTCTGTCAAATGAAGGAAGGACTATTCTTCTGTTAAGGGCAAAGAGCTAGAAACTGCACAGTAAGCACAAATTGCAGTGTGGCAAATCTGTCAGTCAACGTGAAAGAAAACATATTTCATTCCCTGGAGACTTTCCTTTTCTACATGTCTTCAAGCTTGGAGCTTGCCAAACCCTTTATGGGCATGTGGTATTGGACATTGAAGCATCAGATAAGAAGTTGGGTCCAACTACATTAATTTTGAAGTTATTACTTTCCAAAATTTTATTTTATTATTTAATATTGCTATCCTCTGACTTATATTTAGGAGATTCACTCTAGAGTTTATGATTATTAGATTTTTTCCATCTAACAATTTGCTTGATATAAGTCAATATTGATCTTAAGTAAGAAATCTTCAGTCAGGGGGTGAGTGAATCAGAAATAAAACCAAAGGATCTCTATAAAAACTTATACACTGTATCATAAATGAGAAATTCATATTTAACTGACACAATATAAGGTAAAGATTCACGCTTTGAAAAGTCCATACAAATGATAGAGGAGAGCTTTAATGTAGTTGTAGCAAAGAAGAAAATCGGAAACAATTTGTTTGCAAGTACATAAGAGGGCCACACGGTGAATGAGAATTGGATCTCATTGCAAATACTGTGTATAAAATATGTTACTAATCCACTGAGAGGAGGAAGCACAGATGACGTCACCTAAATTTATATACAAAATAATGTATTTATGGATTATTTTCTTTGATGGAAATAAAATAACTGTCCCTTCAATGACATCACTGAATTTTGAGAAACAAGTTGAATTCTCTCTCCAAACTACAGAATCTGAAATGCTGAGGGAATTTTCTCTGTCTGTCTGCCTGTCTCTTTCTCATTTTATCTTAATTCTTAAAAGCACAACTTAAAAACTAACTGTAAGCTTCAAACCCTAAATGTAGTAAAAAGGACAGAAAAGGAAGAAAGAAAGAAAGAACGTAAAGATATGCTTTTTAAGTTTTTTTAATACAAAAATTACTTTGACGAGTAGTAAGGGAAAAGTTAATAACCAAAAAAAAATCACTTGGCAATTAGGAAAATAAAGATAAGAAGTTCTGAGTACACTGAAAAAGAAATAAAGAGTGAAAAAAACATGATTAAAAATTGCAGAAAGATAATATTTGTTATTTTTTCATAAAACATTTTTTATTTGTGATGAAGAATTGCCTTATGATTCTTTAAAGCTTGAAGAGCTGGAAAGAATTAGGTGTACATACAAAGAAGAAGGAAATTATCCAAAAGATACAACCAACTAAAAAGAAAATAGAAGTTAAATGGTTAAAATAGTCAAATAGGTAAAGAGCAAAGACAGCATAATTTAAGTATCATATGTTATTTATATCTAAAAGTCATATTTATCTACTAGCAATTTTAAATTTTATCTCAAAGTTTTTTAGAAAAAAGAAAAATTCACAGTGCTTCATAGCAAACAAGAAAGGCCTGGATGACAAAGAGACAGTCCAGCCAGGTTAGGGATACAAAAACATATTTTTCAAGTACCTACATAAAAGTTGAACCTTGACATGATAAAAGGATGCATGCTAACAGTGGAAAAGCATCCAAGAGCTGTTTCCAGTGGAGAATGAAGAATTAAAATAGCTTCAAAACTACAAGCAGATCATTCTTCTCTTAAAAGCATACAGCATCTCTTCTAACGTTATACTCTATTTCATCAAGGAAGACTCCAAACTACAAAACCAAGAGAGAAGCCAGATTCCATCCAAGTCCCATATCTGTCAAGCACATTCGTTCTATCCAGTAACTAAGAGAAGAGACCAAGACTAACACATGTCAATCTGATTTGCCTTTGTTGAAGTTAAGAAAGAATTGACTACTGAATATAACCATGTTTTAACATGTTTCTATTTAAAGTCCAAAATGTGATAAGTAAAGATAAAGTAACACGTCTTATGGCTGCAAATACCAAAGTGTCCTAGAAATGATCCCTTTAGTTTAAAAAAAGATGTGTCACAGGGGTTTCCCTGGTGGCGCAGTGGTTGAGAGTCCACCTGCCGATGCAGGGGACACGGGTTCGTGCCCCGGTCCGGGAGGATCCCACATGCCGCGGAGTGGCTGGGCCCGTGAGCCCTCGCCGCTGAGCCTGCGCGTCCGGAGCCTGTGCTCCACATTCTTCAAAATTATTTACGCAAATCATTTTTAAACTATGAAATAAATCTTGAAAATGCTATAGTGACAAGAATTTAAACCAGCCCTTTGGAAGGATAGTATTTTATACCACTTAAAAAAAAAGAAGAAGCTTATGGTTGATTGTAAACTTCCTTTGGAGACATAAACAATATTTTTCAATTTGATTTCCTTTATCATCATTGATTCAGAAATCAATTCTGCATGTGCAACCTGTTAAACATGAGGTGATCCTTAAACAAAGAGGCTCAAAGTTACTACTGGAGTGGAAAGAGGGGTTGAACACTTGATACTGTACAAGAAGCAGAGTTAAATTCCTGTGTGATGTGCAATCCATTTACCTTTCAAGTCAATCATGGAGTAATTCTTTCTGCCAGGAATAATTTAACACAGCAAAGAACTCCAGCCTCTAAAACACATGCACACAAAAAAATCTAGAGATGAAAGAACACTGAACCATTTGGGTAAGGTGTTGTCATTCATTTCTTGGTGAGAGGAAACTGGGGATTTGTATTAGATATCACCTAAGTGGTAACCTGAGTGCTCAGGAAACCTGATGCTCCAGGCCCAGACTCAGAGGTTCTGACTCCATATTGTGACAAATGTATAAAAACTATGAAATCTTAACAAGCCTTATGTCTCTTTGGATGCTGTTATATTTCACCTAAACTCAAGAACTGAAGTTATTTTCCACAAGCAAAGGATTGACATGGATGCAAATATGTCGTGAAGATCTTTTACAGGTGGAATTTGGAAACACATGTGTTTAACACGCAGTGCAAGCAATTATATATTGCCTCCAAATAGACAGACCTGTGGGTAGGTTATGACAACAGATGCTCTTTTCACCTAAAGACATTAATCTTAAGGAAAAGAAAGCATTCATCGGTTATACTGAGCAGGTAGCACTTCCTGATATCTCTGCCCCCTGGTTGCCACCTGCAGAGCAAAAACGAACTGAATTTTCCTTAGAATGCTCTTATGACGGCAAAATGAACACTGGTCAACTAAAACCGAACGGTTAAAAAGAATGTAAATTCAACGCATCGCCCATTTACCGCATTGAGTTTCCTAGTCCTGATTGGGTTATTTCGGATGTTAATTTGAAAATGAGCTCCTATTTCTTATCTTTTGTTTTACAGATAAGGATACTGAAACCAGGGATAAAGCTCAGAGGGAAAGGTGACAAGAATCCAAGGTTTCTAGTATTTTTAATTTTATGAGGAAATCTAATTTCCAAGGTCCTTTCCTATAAAAATTGAAGGTCATACTTTTTTGGTGGTCCAAACCCCACTGTCTGCCTAACCACTCTTCTCACCAGCTTTGTTGTCAAGATATGGTAGAAAGACCATTGGTGTAGAAAAATGTTGTGGGGATTCTGTTGCTGACTCATAGTTTTCTAAAGGTTAGTGTGATGGTTATTTACTATCTACTCCCTGCTGGAGGAGATTGCACACTAAATTTCAGACTTTGGGCAGGAAGGCAATAGAGAGAAAAGCCTAAGGGACTCACTAGAGGGGAATGAGAAGGTGGGAAGAGGAAAGAATAGACTATCTATTTTCAGTTTTTAATAAGTGTTTTTCCAGAGCATGGACACTGCTGCTTCATGCTCCACTTTCTCTGGGCACTTCCAGCACTTCCAGCACCAGCTGTGCTGCAGCCCCTCAGAGAGACGAGGACCAAACCATTCGATCACCTTCAATGGTTCCAAGCTCTCATTTCACGTTCCCACCCCCAGCCCTCCTACCAATATGTCTAAGCCCCAGCTATGTAGAGGGAAAGTCTCCAGTCCTGCAGGTAGAAATTGCTGCCTCCTGTAATCACTCTATCTGGGGTATCTCACGTGCAGAAAAAGATTAACTCAGCAGGCCTGGAGTGCTCAAACCCTGCACATTCACAGGAAGGTCCTGTCTTTGGTCCTGGCCCTTGGCTACCTCCAGAGATGGGTTCTGAGCACTTGGAATATTCTGCCTGATAAGATTATTTTCTTATGTCTGAGGTCTTAGAGCATGAGATAACTGTTTGATCAGATAGTCTATGCTTACATTGTGATTTGGGGTAAACACTTGTTTTTGTATGTCTGAGGCTATGGGGCTTGAGGTACCAGTTGGATTAGATAGTCTATGCTAACAATGTGATTTGTAACAAATGCCTGTTTTTGCTCTGGGATGCTAAAGCTTGAGCAGCTGAGGTGAGTCACTGCCTGCCTGCTTGCCTGCCTGACTCCCTAAAAATCCTTGTACACAAGGTGATGCCAAAAACTCAGCCTCTGTGCACTGGTGCCAAATCAAATCTTAGTAGAAAAGAATAGCTTTATTGCTTTGCCAGGCAAATGGGGACACAGTGGGTCTGTGCCCTGAAAAACTGTGTGTCCCAACCCGGAAGGATTTGGTGAGGAGTTTTATAGCAATGGTTCAAGGGTGGGGTTGCTGATAAGAATCAGGGTGTGTGCAGGGCCTGCACTCCTTTAATCTGGTCTCAGGTGGTCCCCTGATGAGCTTCTTGAGGTTATCAAACTGACCTCTGGCATTAAGAGTGCTTCATTAAGTAGTTAACATCTTCCATTTGTTGGGGGTTTTATTATAGCTCTGTAAAGAGCTCAAAGGGATACCTCTGTGTATCCCTTAAAAAGGAACCAGGACCCTGCCCCCAGGCTGCACTGTTGTTTCTTGGCTGCCCCTCCGTTGTCTCTGCATCCCCTCCCTTCCCTGATTAGCAACTGTTCGATTCTGCCCTTTGGAACTCAGGGAAGATCATGGAGGCTGGAGTCTATTTCCTACAAGCAAGAAACTGGGGACACAGAAAGGCTTCTGCGCCCAGAAGCCCCACAGGGTCCTGCTGGATTTCACAGGGCTTGGTGAGCTTCCCTGCCCATGTTGTCACTTCATTACTGGGAGGATGAAGTGTGTTTGTGTGATCTCACTGGGAGACGACACATGGAAAAGTGTGCCTGGTTTCTCCTGGACTTCACTTCGTCTTTTCCCCTTGCTAATTTTAATCTGTATTCTTCTACTGTTATAAACTGTAACCATGAGAATAATGGCTTTCCTTGCTAATTTTAATCTGTATTCTTCTACTGTTATAAACTGTAACCATGAGAATAATGGCTTAACCATGAGAATAATGGCTTTCCTGAAATCTGTGAGTTGTTCTGCTGAGTCATCAGTCCTGAGCGTCGTCTTGGGGACACCTGACACCCCTCAACTTCTTGTTTGCTCTGTCAGCCTTGATAACATCTGTGTGACAAAGCTTTGAATTAAATATCCACTGTATTTGAAATACTTTGAATGTTTTCTATTCTCCTTATTGGACATTGACTGATAAATGGCAAATTAATTAGCATCTTCAGTGCACAATTCCTTATAGATGTAGTGAATGACTTATAAGTGATAATCTCTATGAGTCTGTGCCTCCTTCCCCAGAAATAATTTTTTCTCTCTTTCTCACTGTCTGGGGCATGGGCCATTTATGTCTCAAAGAAAAAATCACTTTTAATATTTTCTTATTCCATCTTCTAAGAGAGAAGGTTACATTATCTCCTAAACTAATATAACAGAACCCAGCTCTTCAATCCAAATTTCAGAATTGTTATTTCAGATACCTCCTCTTTTAATTTTTCTCCAACCTTTTTGAGGTATAACTGTATATATTTAAAGTGTACACATGATGATTTGATGTAAGTATACTCTGTGAAATGATTACCACAATCAGGTTAATTAACCCATCCATCACCGTACATAGTTACCTTCTTTTGCATGTGTGTGGTATGGACACTTAAGATCCTCCCTCTTAGCAAATTTCAAATGTACAGTACAGTATTATTAATCACAGTCACCATGCTGTATGTTAGACCCCCAGCACTTATTCACTTTATAACTGAAGGCTTGTACTGTATGACCAGCATCTCCTCATTTCCCCCACCCCAGCCTCTGATAGCCACTTTCTACTCTGTTTCTGTGAGTTTACTTTTTTTAGATTTCACACGTGAGTGAGGTTATACAGTGTTTTCTTTCTCCGTCTGGCTTATTTCACTTAACATAATGCCGTCCAGGTTCATCCATGTTGTTGCAAAAGGCAGGAATTCCTTCTTTCTCATGGCTAAATATAGTAATATTCCATTTTGTGTGGCATCACATCTTCTTTATCCATTCATCCATCAATAGGTACTTAGGTTGTTTCCATATCTTTGATATTCTGAGTAATATTACATGGGAGTGCAGATGTCTCTTCGAGATACTGATTTTGTTTTCTTGGGGTATATGTCTTTTTATTGTGGTGATGGTTTCATTTGCTATTGTTGGGCTGCACCCTGCAGACCTACAAGCCCTGTGCATGCCCAGCTTCAAGAATGAAGAAAGAGCCCAGAGTCAGCAACTGAGACATCAATGATTTAATGGATGGGGGATCTTACACATCTGAAGCAAGGTCCTGGAGTGACACTGCACCGTGTGCAGTGCATGGTGGGCAGGACATGGTGTCAGTCTTTGCTCCGGGGGAATGGGGAGATTGCCAGTTACAGGGGAATTGATGTCAGGTTGTCTCATCGGTTACCATGGAAACCAGCAGAAGGGCATGCCCCTCACTGCTCCTTTGAGAAGAGCAATCATGAACTGGGGCCTGGGGCAGGCACACAGGAAGGTCAGTCATGTGAGTAGGTGTAGGTGAAGCAGGCACTGGTCGGGCAGGGGATGGACAGAGAGCAAGAGGACAGCCACCTTGAATGGCCTGACCATACATCTATGCAGAAGCCTTTTAGTTTGATGTAGTCCCACTTGTTTATTTTTGCTTTGGTTGCCCTTGCCAATCTAAAACCTTACCCCCTATGTTTTCTTCCAGGAGTTTTATGGTTTCCATCCTTCTGTTCAGGTCTTTGATCAATTTTGAGTTGATTTTTGTGTGTGGTGTAAGATAAGGGTCCATTTTCATTCTTTGGTGTGTGGATTTTCCCATCCCTTCACTTTCTGTGTCCTTAAATCTGAATTGAGTCTTTTGTAGGCAACATACAGTTAGGTCTTTTTTTTTATTCTTTCATCCATTCTAGATTTTTTGTTTGGAAAATTTAATCTATTTATATTGAAGGTAAGGACTTACTAATGCCAACTTAATAATTGCTTTGTGGCTGTTTTGTAGTCCTTTGCTTCCTTCTTTCTCTCTGTTGTCTTTCTTTGTGAATTAACAACTTTCCAGAATTTTATGTGTTGATTCCCTTCTCCTTATCTTTTGTGTATCTACTGTAGGTTTTTGTTTTGTGGTTACTGTGAGGCTTACATATAACATCTTACAGTTATAATAGTCTATTTAAAGCTGACAACAACTTAACTTTGATAGAATACAAAATTCTACCATTTTACTTCCCTTCCACACACAAACATTTTATATTTTGTTGTCACAACTTAATATTTTCATATTGTGTATTCATCAACAAATTATTGTAGCTGTAGTTATTTTAATACTTTAGTCCTTTAATCTTCATAGTACAAATAAGTGATTAATACACCACCATATTACACTGTTAGAATACTCTGAATTTGACTATGTGCTTACTTTTAACAGTGTGTTTTATTTTTTCAGATGTTTTCATGTTATTAGTTAGTGTCCTTTCTTTTCAGTGTGAATAACTCCTTTCAGTATTTCTTATGTCAGGTCTAGTGGTGATGAACTTCTTCAGCTTCTGTTTGTCTGGGAAAGTCTTTACATCTCTTAAATTTCTGAAGTAAAATTTTACCAAGTAAAGCATTCTCAGTTGGCAGTTTTTCCTGCAATTTGAATATGTCATTTCATTCTCTCCTGGCCTGCAAGTTTTCTGCTAACAGTCTTATGGGGATTTCCTTCTACACGAGGAATGTTTCATTCTTGCTGTTTTAAAAATTATCTCTGTTTTTGATTTTTGAGTATTATTATGTCTTGAAGAAAATTTCCTTGGGCTGAATCTATTTTGGGACCTGTGCGCTTCAAGTCCCAGTCCTTCCTCAGCTTTGGGACGTTCTCACACATTATTTTTTTTTAAATAAGATTTTTCTCCTTTCTACCTTCCCTCTCCTTTTGGGACTTTAATAATGCGTAAATTATTTTACTTAATGGTATCCCATACTTCACATAAGCTTTCTTAACTATTTTTTAATTACTTTTTGTTGTTCTCCTCTGACTGGATAATTTCAAATGACCTGTTTTTGAGTTCACAGATTGTTCTTTTGTTTGATCAAGTCTGTTGATTCTATTACATTTTTCATTTCATTCATCGTATATTTCACCTTCAGATTTTCTGTTTGGTTCTTTATATGATTTCTATCTCTCCATTAAACTTTTTGTTTTGTGTATGTATTGTTTTCCTGATTTTGTCAAATTGTCTTTCTGTGTTTTCCTCATAGGCCACAGACGTTCCTTTAAACAATCATTTTTAATTTTTACCAAACAAATCACAGATATCCATTCCTTTGGAGTTGATTACTGGAGGATTATTGTGTTCCTTTGGTGGCATCGTATTTCTCTGAGTTATCATACTTTTGGAAGTCTTGTGTTGCTGTCTTTGCATTTGAAGAAATCGTCACCTCCTCAAGTCTTTACTAATAGGCTTTGGAAGAGAAAAAAACTTCTGTCACCCTTGCTAGGAATTCTGAGGCTTTCTGTATCTTTCCTGTGGGTATGCCTGCCCCATACTCTGTTCCCTTTTCATGGGGTATTGTTAAACTTGCACGCCTTCCTGAGATCCTGTAAAGTCAGGCCAATTACTGAAAGCCTCCCATTTGCTTCCTCCAGAGTGGTGCTAAATTCTCAAGTTTGTGTGCCGTCTCCCAACCCTGCAGAGTGGGGCTGGCTTTATGTGTATACTAACTACCTGTCTGCAAAGGCTCATAGTCACAGTTCCCAAGGCTGTGCGCAGGAAGCTAGCCAGGAGGTGCATGGGTGATCACTTGGGATGTTGGGGGTGCCCTTGAGCCCGTGTTGGGGGATCTCAAGGTGAAGCCACCCCAGAGGCTCATAGGCAGGCTTCTGGGTGAACTCCAAGAGGTACTTAGCAGCATACGCATCTCTTCCATGCTCTCTTCCATGCTCTCTGAGCTCTCTGGCGGCTGCTACCTTAGCCTTTTCTCACCCCCGTCGTGCAGCTCATCTCCGTGCTCCAGATGGAGCAGAAGAGAAGTGGGCCTCTTTGGCAGCCTCCTGCATGGTTGTGGAAGCCGGGCACTCAAGCACATGCCCTGACTTTACCACGTGGGCGAAATGGCGGGCTGAGAGGTTCTGTCTTTGCACAAGTTAAGTCAATACGTTTAATCTTTTATATAAAATTTGCGTTTCTCATTGTTTAACGTGAACTTTTAGAACTCAACAGTGTTAATGTTAGAGTTAAGAATAAAATCCTTAATTAGTTTAAGTGGGTAGATGACCTCTGGGGGCAGAGATGAGGCACAAGCCTGGGAGCAGGGTGATGCAAGTACAGTGAAACGGTCCCTCTTTCCCTCTTCAGTGCATACAGTCTTGAATCTTTTTGTTCCAGTGGTGTGCTGGAGCTTCTCCACTGGACTCTTAAGACTTCCACAAAGGTACTCTGACCTATAGGCAATTGTCAAAATTGGTGTTCTTTGTGGGCAAAATGGTAGGAAACTCCTATTCTGCTGTCTTGCTGATTTCTTCACCCTCCAGATACCTCCTGTTTTTAAAATTTTGGTAAAATAGAATGCAAGCATGGTGTTTGGAGTTAGATCTTTCACTTATATTGTGAAATTGAAATATTCATTTGCTCCCTATAGGTTTCAGTTTTCTTGTATTTAAAATGGTTACCTTGCAGAGTTATTGAGAGAATTAAATAAAATAGTATGTGATAAAAGCTTTTTATAAAATAGATATTCATAAATTAATTTATGACCATTATTTTAAAAGTGAATGTAGCTCAGTTGTTGAGAATACCGGCTATGGAGTTAAAT
The DNA here is from genome assembly GCF_964270905.1 of Leucopleurus acutus. Lineage (NCBI taxonomy): Eukaryota > Metazoa > Chordata > Mammalia > Artiodactyla > Delphinidae > Leucopleurus > Leucopleurus acutus. The sequence continues at coordinate 153,677,693 of NC_139146.1, read as the reverse complement.
AGATGTGTTTACAAATTCTGTTGTGAGAACTGGATGACATCTTGATGATAACTTGTCAAGCATTAAAGCCAGGTACAGAGTTGCTGTTCAATAAATGGTGAACTATCATTATTATATTTTTTGACAGTTGCTCTAGGTTCTGTACCTTCATGTGTAGAATTGTTGTTTCCTATATCCTTTTTCAAGTGAAAATTCAGCTGCCTCAATTCTGCCACGAAAAGATCAGCTACCCACTTAGATAAACTAAGGATTTCCTTCTTAACCACAAGAGTAACACTGTTGAGTCATAAAAGGCTCACACTAAACCATCTAAAATGTTAGTTTTTATATTAAAGATAAAACTTGTCTTAAAATAATTTCCCCCTTAGGTAAACTTCAAAATTCTTGATAATTTGGGAAAAAGGCCATTTTTTTTTCCCTGACAGTGAAGGGTTTACAATTTGTATTTGGGCAGATCAGAAATGTCAAGTTGCTAAGTTTTCCAAGTAAAGTGAAAAGCAACAATTTTTACTGTTGATTTCATTGATTTTTTTATGTATATTTTAAAAATGATTTTCATTTTACAGATGGTACTATTAATGCACGAAGAGCACAATTTGTTTGTCAAAGATTTAGCGGCAGGTTTGTTTATAAGCTATGAAAAACACAGTTGGATGTTTTGTAACATTACCTTTTGTTGGGAAACAAATATGATATAATCTATAGTGAGACAGATGCTGAAGGCGTAATTTTAGCTTTATTGACATACGTTTTTGTTCATGTGAAATCAGTGATGTATAAAACTACCATAATGCCTTAGTTATAATGAAAAGGACCAGTGGTCTACAGTATTACTATTCGTAGTTGTAGATAAGAGTCCAAAGAACTAAGGGCTCAAAGATGAAATCAATGGAGAAAATAGAAAAACAAAAAAGAAGCTCTGGATAATAGGTAGGAAAAAGGTACTAACTCTATACCAGACATGGTGTTGGGTGTACACATTAAAAGGCAATTACAGTCGTTTAGATTAGAATAAGAATATGGATGGCTTAGACTAGGCTAGTAGCCCTGATGGTCCTGAAAAGGAGTGAGAATCTGAATCTATTTTGAAAGGTGAAATTGAATTGGATGTGGATTGTCAGAAAAGAGAGGTGACTCTAGTATGACTACAAGTTTTGTTTTGCATTATAAACTGGAAGGATTGGGTTGCCATTTGCCCAAGAGTAGACAAGACAGGGAGAAGAACAATTTGGGGATGGAGTGGAAATCTGTATTGCAATTTTGAAAACATTAAATAGTTATCAAATCGTTATTTGGTAAGCCATTAGATATTTGAGTCCAAAACTAAAAGAAAAGATGTAGGAAGGAGACAAAAATCTGAGAGTTATCATACAGATTGCTTTTAAAGCCATGAAACAGGAGAGATTATAGGTTGAGACTGGTCAAATGCAAAAAAATAAAGAAGAGATTCAACAACTGAGGTTGAGGGTTACGCAAAGGTTTAGAGTTAAGTAATAAGAGAAATCCAAAAGGAGATGAGAAACAGTAACCACATGTGAAAGGTTACACGAAGTCCAGGAGAAAGTAACATATAATAAGCCTATGAGAAGATCGCCTAGCTAAAATGATATTCTGTAAAAATTTCTGTACATCTCATTTTCCTACTCTTGTTGCCTAAGATTATATACTCAATCTTAAGGTGACACATCTGTTCATAACAATAACTGATTGAGTTCTTCAAATTTGGATTTGATGAATATGAATAAGAACAGACAGGCGTTCGTTGAGAAAGATTGAATGCATATTATTTATAACTGTATACATTATACTTAGATGACCTCAGTAACTGTCACTATACCATGAGGCTTTGTATCAATATTCAGTGCCTTTTCACTAGTAACGAGTGAAAACTATTCTACATTTTTCAGTAATGAGGTTGATTTTTTTCTTTTTAAGGGCCTCTTCCTCTCACTTAACATATTCATTAATCTGCATTGAAAAATTTGTGTCCCTTAATTGATATAGAGATTTTTCTCCCTCCAATGGGCTCTACCAGATACTGGCTGATGCGTCTGGATTGCAACTGGTAATACCTTGGTTTCTTCCTATTGTAGCACAACCATATAACCTTGTTTTTTGTTTTTATTTCTTTCGTATATGCTTCTACATTCTGCTGGTCAGTGCCAGGGAGGAATTTTGACCTTCTTTGGCTAAAAAGTAAATTTCTGATTGGAATGTGAGCTAAGTTGTAATTTCTTTCATTGGGCAGAAATTTGCTAGTATATTTCCTACATTGCAAAGTTAAATTTACTCCTTGTTTGTAAGTTCAGTGAGTTTAGAGTTTTCAAACACATCATTGTTGATATCACAGAGGAAACACCAGAATATCAAACTGATGTATGCAACACCATAATCCAAGACTTACCTTATATCAAAGTCCACGTCCTTCCTGCTGCCACGGGATGACTCCGGCATGCTTCTACCTGCCCACAGCTGGGCCAGGGGGCAGCTAGGAGAGAGACAAACAAATTCACTCAATACACCCAAGTGGTGGTGATTTCAGTCAAAATTCATCGACTTACATGGCTACTCTTGTGAAAGCATAAGTGCTCAAAGATGATTTTCCCTAATCCTATGATTATGAGGCTATGCTCCAATTCTTATGCAGCTCGTATGGGAAAATACTCAACTGAGCAATTTTCTTACCATCGCCACTGTCTTGCTAACCTGAGGAGATATAATCATTCCTCAAATACTGCTGATCCTGCTTTTATAATATACAACATGAGTCAATCTACTAGTCAATATATGGCACTCTCTAAAGGCTAACAATTATAGTATAAGGTGAGAGAGCTTCTTTCCTAGAAGGAGGGAATGATGAACATTTACTTGCAGAAAAGCCAAAGATCACTGCGTCCGATATCTTAATTTGGCCTGTGAGGAAATTTAAATAGAGTCAAGCTACTCACTAAACCCAGGCATTCTGACTCTTGTTTTTACTACATACTTTTAAAAAAATATTTTAATTTTATGGGAGTATAGTTGATTTACAATGTTGTGTTAGTTTCAGGTGTACAGCAAAGTAACTCAGTTATACGTACACATATATTCATTCTTTTTTAGATTCTTTTCTCACATAGGTTATCACAGAATATTGGGTAGAGTTCCCTGTGCTCTACAGCAGGTCCTTGTTGGTTATTTATCTTATATAGAGTAGTGTGCGTGTGTTCAACCCAAGCTCCTGATCTATCCTCCCACACCACGTTTCCCCTTTGGTAACCATAAGTTTGTTTTTGATATCTGTAAGTTTGCTTCTGTTTTGTAAATAAGTTCATTTGTATCTTTTTTAAAGTTAGATTCCACATATGAGTGATATCACATGATATTTGTCTTTGTCTGACTTACTTCACTCAGTATGATAATTGCTAGATCCATCCATGTTGCTGCAAATGGCATTATTTCATTCTTTTCTTTACTATTTTCTTTACATTCTTTTCTTTTCTATGATTTACTACATACTTTGAGTAGTGTGACGGACAAAAAAGTATGTTCATCTGATTCTATCTCATATGACTTTTGCTTGGGCACATGGAAAACCACACTTCCTAGTTTGTTAAGCAGATCATATGACTATTTTTGACAAATGAGTCATGAGCATACAGGACATTTGTCACTCCTGGTCTGGAGCAATGGGAACTGGCTGTGCGCTTTTTCAGACTTTCTCTTCCTTTGCAGCAGTGTCTTGAAAGAATCCACTTTTTGAGCTGACAGAGCCACAAGATTGAAGCAATCTGCATTCCTGCTGCTTGAGTGAAGCTTTTTTTATGCTTTGGTGAGTGAGAAAAAACTTTGGTTGTATTAAGCCACTGAGATTTGGGGTTGTTCGCTACCCAAGGAAAAGCCTATTCTATCCCAACTAATTCAGGTACTTAAAGATGCAAAGGGAAAGCCATATCTTTGTGACTGCTGGAGTCATGGGGATTTATAAAAATCAAAGCACTGACTTAAAGCCGGATGCAAATAGACAGTCTTGCAAACTGGGGAAAAATTATTATAAATTGAAGGCATGCTCCGTGCGGCCTGGTACCTCTGCTTTGACATGAAATACTTTTTATTGCCTTTTAGATTTACTTCATCTTCTCCTGCAACTCCAATGTCACATTTAGGAAAGGAGAAATGCATATTAGAGGCATAAAAATAGAAATCTCTCCTTGAGTAGATACCACCTGCTCTATGCGGAGTCTCTCCTTTTCTTTTCAATTTTAGCAAAGTACATTTGACAAGATTTTTCTGTCTGCGGAACGCTGTCAATGAGAGAAGAGGATCTGCTTTATTCTGGGGAAATGCTATTAGTCATGATAGTCACAGATCAGCAGCAGTGTAACAAGGTAATGCAGGATAATCAAATGATGCCTGTGGACTAGCACAGTGATTAAAGAATCAATCATTGGCTCTTCGAGAATTTTATGGCTCTCTGTAAAATAATTTAAATGTACAGAGGTATAGATTTTTAGTTTGAAAGTGCTTCTATGTATAGCAAACTGAACTATACATACATACATACATACACATAATTAATAATTTAAGAATAGTTTGATAACACAGAAAACTATTGTCATGTTGTGACCTTGGTCAAAATATATTGGCTTTAATTTGCCTCGGCTGTGGGAACACAGATTATTAAAGAGCTGTTTTCCTTGAAATTGTGTCTCTGGCAGAAGATGACTATTGACTACAAAGTTAGACAAACTAAATAACTGAGATTTGCATTTTAAAAAGTATTTCAAAGTTTTATAAGATTGCTAGCTCGAGATAACTGGAACCTATCTGTGGTATATTCACAACACGTTCATGCCTCTTGAATGGATTTGCATGCCAATCATCTCAAGTAACTTTACTTTTAACTGACTGTTTTTCTCTGGGGAAACAATATAATTAAAATGTGGTGCTACCCGTGTTTGAAAAAATAGACAAGATGACTTGTATGTTATTTTAATTAGTGAATATATTTTTATATATTTCTGCAGTGTACTATACATGTGTGTTATGTAGATAAATGAATGAAAGGACACTTGGAACACTCTAAATATACTTAAAAAGTGGGTACATATTCTTTAAATTGAGACACATTTGTAAAAAAAGATTGCTGAATGTTTGTGTTCCCCAAAATCCATATGTTAAAATCCTAAACCCCAAAGAGGATGGTGTTAAGAGGTGGAAACTTTTGGAGATGCTTAGGTCTTGCGAGTGAATCCTCATGAACGGATCAGTGTTCATCTAGAAGAGACCCCACAAAACTCCCTAATCCCTTCCACCCCTGAGGACACAGTGAGCAGGTGCCAGCTGTGAGCCAGGAGGAAGATCTTCACCGGAACATGACCAGGCTGATGGCTTGACCTCGGACTTCTCGCCACCAGAACTGTGAGAAATAAACTTCTGTTGTTTAGGAGCTACCCAGTCTATGCTATTTCATTACAGCAGTCCGGATGGACTAAGAAAATAACATTTTACAGAATCCTGTGAACATCTTTCTTCCCCAAACAAGATGTGGACACAGACCTTATGAAAATTAATCTTCTGCCTTTTAATAATGTTCTAGAGATTCCATCTTCAGCCTGGAACCGTCTTGGGTTGATGAAATACGAAAAGGATTTAAAGCTAGCCTGACACTCCTCTCCACTAAAAAAGTGCTCACTTCTAAGATGGAAGCACTGTTGTAGAATGAATTACTGCTCTCAATTCTTTACTCCTCCCCGTATCCATGTCCTTTGCTATGTAAATTTGCAGTTGACTCCACAAACAGTAGATTGTATTTCTCTATACTTTGAATTAGGATTCTTCCACATAACCTGCTTTGGCCAATGGCAAACTAGTGTATGGGACACAAGCAGGGGTTTTAAATGTATCACCATGAGGGGGTACTTCCTTTTGTGCCTCTTCAGTCACTTGGAGAAAAACCATGTCTTTCCTGGGCCGCTGGTCTAAGGAGGGAGAGAGGCATGCAGAACAGATGCAAACTCTCAGATGTGCAGTGTTCAGTGCGCGGCTGTGACAGCTGGCACAGAGCCAGCCAGTCTACCCAGGAGAATAAGTGTTGCGCTGTTTTAAGCCGCGGACTGGTAGGGTCGTTTTGTCATGCAGCATTACTGCAATAGTCAATGCTTGATAAATTCAGGGATGCCACAGTTTTTAAGAAATTAGCACTGGACCACTTATCTGGGATAAGTTGGAAATTCCTAAGATGCCAGAGAAGTTACTATCATTTCTTAGTACTGTATTTTCATGTATGAACCTAGAGGGCACTATTTTAAAAGGTCATGTTCTTTTTACTATTTTTGCTCTTTTCTTTTCTGCCTTCATACTTGAGACCTGCAAATCTTCTCCAACTTTTTAAAGTGCCTAATAGGACTTCAAAAAACTCCCATAATCTTTTGAAATATCTGGATTTCATTACCTGTCCTTTGACTTAAGACACCCATCTCATTCCTTTAGTCTTATATTACTAGATACTAGCTAAACTTGAATCTGCCCATTGCCCTGCTATGACATAAAGGCACCATATAGGTCTAGTACTAGTACTATAATTTCTTACATTCCTTAAAATTGAAACCCTTCAAATTATCAGGTGGATATCTGGCCACATCACCTGGTGATTTTTGAACATCTATATTTCTTTTCATTTTATCCAGATCTCATCATACATACCTCAGTGGATAATCTGTTGCTTATAAGACATTTCTGGTCTAGGTCTTAGTATACAATCTAAGATGTTATACAGTTCAAATGTTTATAAGTCATAAAGGTGGCTCTAGGATGATTAAACAATAAAACTGCTAAGATAACCTGATAATTTTAACATTAGAAGAAGTGTAGATAAATTGGATCCAAGAAGAGAAAAAAGGGACTAAAGTGATCAAAGTCGGACGAGCAGTGCTTGCCATCTGCCTTCCAGATATACTATGGTACACCTCATGACTAACTCGTGGGTTTATGTGGGATTTTATTGTGAGAATCACTCTAAGATGTGTAACGTGAGCAAACGGAAAAGCAGAAGGCTATCCAAACACATTTGAGCTGTAGTCCTGTCGTGAAAGCTGGCTTGTTTACAGATTTTTGATTCTTGTCAGGGGAAATCCCGGCAGCAAGAATCCGAAAACACTATAAATTTATTTCACTTTACACAAAGCTTTTCTTTAACAAAACATGATATATAACTATACAACTTTACTTTGCGGTATAACTTTAAATAATTTCAATCAAATATAGGTATATTTCAATAATTCCAGTATATGAACTTTGTGTGTTTGCACATTTTTAATCATCAGAGGCAGTTTCTAAAATCATTATATAGTATATTTAAAAACAGTAAATTGAACATGGGCAGTTACTTTGAGAATGCAGAGAAACATGGATCACCTTAGGGCCATGCGTGTTATAGAACCAGTCATTACTTTAAGCTCTAACTAAACAGAATTATGATTTTGTTTGGGATCTTTTGTTTCTCTAAGAAATTAATGGTTAATATTTAATGAATGTTTATAGAAAAGTAAGATATTTACAGTCTTTTTAAAAATGGTTTTCCTTGGGTGGTGGTGGTGGGATGAACTGGGAGATTGCGATTGACATATATACACTAATACGTATAAAATGGATAACTAATAAGAACCTGCTGTATAAAACAATAAATAAAATTAAAAAAAATGTTTTCCTACATTTTTTTTAAAGACAATTTTTTTACAGCAGTGGTAGGATCACAGCAAAATAAAGTGGAAGTGACAGAGATTTCCCATATATGTAACCCCTACCCTCACACATACACAGCCTCCCCCATTACTGACATCCCCACCATATGCTACATTTGTTACAACTGATGAACGTACACTGGCACATCATTATTATCCCAAGGTCAAAGTTTACCTTCAGGTTCGTTCTTGGGGTTGTACATCCTAGGAGTTTGCACAAATGTATGATGACATGTAGCTATGATTCCAACATCATACAGTGTTTCCAACTGCCCTAAAGTGCTCTGTACTCCCCTAGTCATCTTTCTTCCTGCACCTAACCCCTAGCAACCACTGATCTTTTTACTGTCTCAATTTTGCCTTTCCCAGAATGTCATATTGTTGGAATCATAAAATATGTAGTGTTTTCAGATTGGCTTCTTTCATTTACTAATATGCATTCGGGCCGATCCATATCTTTTCAAAACTTGTTCATTTTTTTGTGATGAACAACATTCCACTGTCTGGATGTACCATGGTTTACTGATTCATTCACCTATTGAAGGGCATCTTAGTTAACTCCAAGTTTTTGTGTGAATAAAACTTCTATCAACATCTGTATGCAGGTGTTTGTGTGGACGTAAGTTTTCAGCTCTTTTGGATAAATATCAAGGAGCATAATGGCAGGACTACATGGCAAGAGATATTTCAGTTTTGTAGAAAATTGCTGAATTGTCTCCCAAAGTGTCTGTACCGTTCTGCATTCCCACCAGCAATGAATGAGCGTTCCTGTTGCTCGACATCCTTGCTAGCATTTGGTGTTGTCAGTGTTCCAGGTTTTGGCCAATCTAATAGGTGTGTAGTGATATCTCACCTTTTTAATTTTCGTTTCCCTAATGACATATCATGTGGAGCACCTCCCCATATGCTTATTAGCCACGTATGTATCTTTTTTGATGAAGTGTCTGTTGACATCTTTGTCCTACTTTAGTTGTGTGATTTGTTTTCTTCTTGTTAAGTGTAAAAGTTCTTTGTATATTTTGAACAACAGTTCTTTATCAGATGTGCCTTTTGCAAATATCTCCCAGTCTGTGGCTTGACTGTTTATCACAGAGCAGAAGTTTTAAATTTTAATTAATTCCAGCTTATCAATTATTTCTTTCATAGATTGTGTCTCTCGTATTGCATCTAAAAAGGCACCTCCATACCCAAAGTCATCTAGGTTTTCTCCTAAGTTATCTGCTAGGAGTTTTATAGTTTTGAGCTTTACATTTAGGTCTGTGATCCATTTTGAGTTAATTTCGTGAAGGCTGTAAGATGTTTGTATAGATTGTTTTTCTCTGCATGTGGATGTCCAGGTTTTCAAGTACCATTTTTTGAAAAGGTTATCTTTTCTCCATTGCACTGCCTTTATTCCTTTGTTAAAGATCATTTGAATATATTTATGTGGATGTATTTCTGAGGTCTATATTCTCTTCTGTTGATCTATTTGTCTATCATTTTGCTATTACCACACTGTCTTGATTACTATAGTAAGTCTTGAAGTCAGACAGTGTCAGTCCTCCAACTTTGTTCTTCCTCTTCAATATTGTATCAGCTACTCTAGGTGTTTTTTGCTTGTCCATATTACCTTGATAATCAGTTCCTTAATATCCACAAAATAACTTGCTGAGGCTTTGTTTGGGATTGTATTGGCTATATAGATCAAGTTGGTAAGAACTGAAAACTTAGTAATAATGAGTCATCTTATCTGTGAACATGAAATATATTGCTATTTATCTAGATCTCCTTTCATCAAGAGTTTTATACTTTTCCTCATATAGATCTTGTACATATTTTTAAAAATCTATACCTAAGTATTTTTGGGGTGGGTATTAATGTAAATGGAATTATACTTTTAATTTCAAACTCCACTTGTTCATTGTTGGTATATAGGAAAGTAATTAAGTTCTGTAACTTAACCTTGTATCCTGTAACCTTACTTTAATTGCTTATTAGTTCCAGCAGTTTGTGTGTGGATTCTTTTGGATTTTCCACATAGACGACCATATCGTTTGTGAACAAAGACAGATTTATTCCTTACTTCCCAGTCTATATACTGTATATTATATTTCTTTGCCTTATTGCATTAGCCAGTAGTTCCACTGTGGTGTTATTTTCAGTCATTATTGTTTCAAATATTTTTCTTTTCCTTTCTCTCTCTTCTCCTTCTGGTATTCCCATTATGGGTATTTTACACCATTTTTAGTTGTCTCACAGTCCTTGGAAATGTGTGTGTGTATATATATATTTTTTCTTTTTTTAGTCTTTCTTCTCTTTTCGATTGTGGAGGCACCTCAAACTCAGAGAATCTTTTCTTGGCTGTGTCTAGTCTACTCATAAACCCAACAAAGGCATTCCTTATTTTTGTTGCAGTGTCTTTGATCTCCAGTGTTTATTTATTTATTTATTTTTAGGATTTCCATCTTCCTACGTACATCACACATCTGTTCTTGCACACTGCCTTTTTTATCCACTAGAACCCTTAGCATAGTACTCAAAGTTGTTTTAAATTCTTTAACTGGTGATTCCAAAATCCCTATCATGTCTGGCTCTGATCTTCAAATTATGCTTTTGGCCTTTTGTCTGCCTTGTAATTCTATTTGGATTGTCAAGCATGGTATACTGGGTGAAAGGAACTGCTGTAAATAGGCCTTTAATAATGTGGCAGCAAGGTCCGGGGGAGGGATGTGTTTGTTCTGTAGTTCTGTAATTAGATCTTCTTTTAGTGGACCTGTGCCTCTTGACTGTGAACTTCACAAATGCTCCTCAGTCTTTCCCCTCCTTAGGTAGGACAGGATGGCTAGAACAAGCTGGAGTTGAGTATTTCCCTTTTTCCAGGTCTGTTATGTTCTGATAATACCCCAACTGGTTAGGGTTTGGTTAGCTAGCTTGTCCTGAAAGGAGACATTAAGAACAGCATGCTCTTGTGGTACACCATATGAAATAGAATATATATATGTATAATTGAGTCACTTTGCTGTACAGCAGAAATTAATACACCATTGTAAATCAACTGTACTTCAATAAATTTAAAAAAAAAAACCCAGAATGCTCTCATATATTTATAAATAGCTTCTTTTTCCCTCCTTCATTGGAAGTATGAGGACACTTTTTTCCTATCTTTACTGTGGGAATCTGGTCAAGATCCTTGAGGTAAATTTCACAATATTGTGGAAGTCCCACAACTCCCCCTTGGAGTTTTTAACTCTCAGAAGTGTCTGCACTTTGCTTCTAGCAATTGGTTAATTGCAATACAGGTTTTCCTACCCTGGCACTGGTTCCCATGACAGTTTCTGCTTGTGCCTCTCTGCTCTAGTAAACTGGGATTCCCTGTCTTGGCCTGTCTGTCTCTCCAATCTTACAGGCACTGTTTTTCCCTTCACCCTCCCCTCTCTAACAGATCCAAGAAGAGTTGTTGATTTTTCAGTCTGTTTAGCTTTTACTTGTTATTATGATGGAGTGGCAACTTCCAAGCTCTTTACATATGGAACCCTGTTTACATACTCTTCAAATGCAATATTACACTGAAATATTATATCTGTATATAAATGGGCACAGATATATACATAAAGTGAATGTACCTCTTTAATCAGCATCTAGGTCAAGAAACAAAACATTACTAGCATCCCAGAAACTCCTTGCATGTACCTTTCCAGTAACTCAGTAACTACATCTTCACTGAGAGTAACCACTATTAACAGAGTACTTCTTTTTTTTTTTTTCCTCTCTGGGTGGCTTAAGGGATTTTAATTCCCTACCAGGTATGGAATCCAGGGCCCCAGCAGTGAGTGTGCCAAGTCCTAACCACTGTACTGCCAGGGAATTCCCCAGAAGTACTTTTTTTTTTTTTGAAAATCATTTCAAAAATCAAATTTTCTGAAGTTTACTTTTCCACCAAGCAAAGAATCTCTTTATTTTACGGAAAGGGACTGAGGGAGTATGTTAGGGTTTGCTAGTACATTTTACTTTACTATTTTCCCATTTGTGGTGTTATTTTTTAAAATTCCCCAAATTCTTCTGCACTCCTCCCATCAAAAGGCAGAATCTGTGTTTCCTCCTTTTGAATCTGAATGACTTTTGACAATGGAGGAGGAGACACTAAGTGCCTCTGAGGCCATATAGAATAGAGCTTCTATTTAATTGTCTTGGGGGGTTTACACTAACCTACAGTCACCAGCCTCTGAGAAAGCCAAGTAGCCACATGAAGAAGCCACGTGGAGATGTTACAGCCAACAGCACCAGATGCAGTTCCAGATGACAGCCATCACCACCTGCAGGATAAGTAAAGGAAGAAGCCTTTGTGATAATGCCAACCTCAGCCTCCATCTCACCATAAAAGCGTGCGAGACCCTGGGTGAGGGTCACCTAGCTGAGCACAGTCAATACTTAGAAACAAATAGTTATAATAAAATGGTAAATGTCTTTTATATCATTACTTCTTAGGGTAACCTGTTACACAGCAATAGTAACTGAACCAATTTTTGTACTTGAAAGTGCTGTAACAAAAACCTGCAACATGTGTAACTGGCTTTGGAACAAGAGAACAGCTGGAAGGGTGTTACAGCGTGTTTTAGTGAAAGCTTAAAGGGCCGTGAGGAGAGGATAAGCAGAAATCTAAAGGGATCAGGAGGGCATGGGGGCTCAAAGGAAAGTGATGAAATGTTTTGAGAAGCCAGAAGGAAGAGGACTTCATTTGGAAGAAAGTTTGGTGGACACTGTCATGTATGATAACATGGAAAATAGGAAATGTACCTAAGGACCTAGAAAGTCTAACAAAAATGTTATCCAGGCAGAATATTAAACATACCACACGGCTTTTTCTAGTTGAACACATTAAATGTGAGAATAGAGAGGCGAGAATAAAAGGAACTGCATAGTAAAATTTGAAAAAAAATCTAAAAAAGAGATAGAACCTCCTAAATTAAAAATACAATTCTTTTTCTCATTCCTTTCCAGATGGCAAAAATTCTCCAAAAAAAAAGGAATAAAAAGCTTCCATGCCAAGATCACATCTAGAGCAAGACCTGTGAAGACTTCAAAGAAATATGGAATGGTGCCTCAATGAAACCTTTAGAAAGATAAAAGACCTTTTATGACTCTTAAAGGCACGCGCAAATCCTCTTAGTAAACAACAGGGCTTCTAAGAATCTCAAGGCTCGTGTCCAATAGCGGTTTCATTGGGAGCTAAAGGTCCAGAAGGGCCTGTCTGGTAGTTATTTATGGTTGTACATTTTGTTTAAAGGAATGAACTGCTGTAGAATTTATAGAAAACCCACAAAGTTGTTAGGATATTGCTTCTCTTGGAAGCACCAAAAGAGAGAATAGAAAATTAAAATGTCTTTGGACCCTCGATGTTTCAGACAGAGAGTAGGCTGAGTATTCAGTTCAATGTGTTTTCTCATGGAGAAAGGATGGATGACTCAAGAGTATTGCATCAAGAACCCAGAAAATGGAGCCACGATCCATGGAGAATCACTCCCAGGAAGCAGAACCAGGCTGTACCCAAGACCTGACAACGTGTGCCCAGCCAGGTTTCAGTGTGTGCCCAGTCCATGGGACTATCCCATGCAGTCTGGTTTCCTCTTTTTGAACAGAGTGTTTATTGCTCTGATGCCTTAACACTTGCTTATTGGGTTTATGCAGGGAGGGCTAACTTGGTTTTTTTTAGTGGAGACTTTCAAGTGGAAAAAAATCTTATCAGAGAAGCTGTTTCCCCCCCAAAACAAACAAGAACCTCATCTCAACTTGATTTGACCTAGATGCACGATTTTGAACCTAGAGCCCTGTCTGATGAGACATTTGACAAGTCTTAGAAAGGGGTTAAAAATTGAACTTTATTTTGAGTCTTATGAGATAATTCAGTCTGGTAGTATTATAGGAATTTAATTGACTAAGCACCTCCTTTTTCTGAGGGCCAAAATGCTTGCTGTGGAAGGAAGGATCATCAAATATATTAACTGATTTTGCATCATATAAGATGACAATTAACTTTTATATCATCTGAATTTCTCAATGTTTTAGGTAGGAAAAATGTGAATAACTCGTTGCCGGTGTGTAAATCATGACTGATCTATAATGCAGCCCCTGAATTCTTTAATACTGATCCCAGCAAGAGGTGGGGATCTTTGCTCTTTACCCTTGAATCTGGGTGGATTTTGACTATGGCAGGAGGAACACTGTACCATTTCTTTCTGGTTCTTTCGGCACACACGTATTGATCATGTTCTAAGGAAGCCAAGCAACCTATGAAGTGGTTGCTAGTTGCATGGGGGTGTTGTAGCTGATGACCACAGAAAAGATCCAAGCTGACAGTATCAACCACCAGACATGCGGGAAGAAGCCTCTGTAGTGGCACCAGTGCCACCACCTACTATAACTGCGTAGACTCTAAGTCAAGAACCACCTAGCCAAGCCCAGTCAACCAACAGAACCATGAGAAATAGCAATGAAATAACTATTGTTGTTTTAAGCCACTAAGATTTCGAGTTGTTATGCAGTAGTTGGAACTAGAAACCTAGATATATGACTTGAGCTCAATTTAGATATGCTTTACCAGCAAAACATGCTATTATTATTCTTTGCCAACAGTTCAATTATACCAACAATTCATTTTATCTTCTAATAAAGTATCATTCTTCTTTGTATCAGGGGCCTTTGATGGTAGAATATCAGGTAATTATAGAAGTTAGTAAAAATGGTTTTGGCATGGTTGTTGATCATATTTGGGGATCCAGGGCAGGTGGAACTAATTTGTCATCTTATATGTTAAAAAATCAGCTCATATATTGAATGCATCTTTCTTCCTGAGTACTTTGGAGAATAAAGTCTTATAGTAAGGGGTGGGTGTTATTTGGGGTGCTATTATGTTTCCAAGCTAAACTATTCCAGAATCTTTAAATCTCCTTTTGTACTTTGAATCTCTTCATATATTAAATCTTTGAATCTCTTTATATCCTCATTTTAAATGAATTTTAAAGTGTTACTTAGTATTATTTTAACTCTTAGGTTTACTAAGAAATTATTTGCAGAAGTTGTTTTACTTATCTCCTGTTTCTGATATGTTAGTTCTTTGGTTTTTTCAGTTATTGTTTGATCTCAGCCAATTAGGATACCTAACTTCATTTTGCTAGTGTGTTAGAAGGTCACCAATGCTTTATGTTCCAATAGCTTATTCTGTATTCTCTGAAAATGCTTTCTTCTGTAAATTGATCATTAACATAGAGTTTATAAACCATTTTAATTAATAAATCCACTGTTTTCCTTTGTGAATTAAATACACTTTCATGTGGGTAGAGAGGATAGTAAGCTCCAGTTCAAAGAGGCTCAGGATTTCACCTACAAAAAGTAATCTGGTTTTAAAACCTCATTTAAGCTTTATCTGGCATTACAAAAGCTCAAAATCCTATACACTGCTTTCAAGTAGAAAGTAATGGAATTTCAATTTTGCTAAATAGATTGCCTAGTGATGCTTGAAGAGTTTGATTTAACTAGATAAGTGAATTTCAAAAGAGTTGAAAAAGGAAGTGCAGGAACGAATTTTGTGTGTGTATGTTGGGTTATGTAATAGAAAAATTTTGATAGTAGCTATACATCTTTATAAGAGATAGAAGAATTTGATTTAAATTCTAACATGTCAGTATATACAGGAAATAATTTGTTGACAGATATTAAATACTTTGGGAAAGTTATGAAACAGCTTCCCTTGGAAGTTAGTATTTTCTATGCAATTACATAGATAAAATCCTGAATGGAAAGAAATGTATATGTTCAGAGATCATTTAAGGTCTTCAATCATTTTGGCTTGTATTCCATTTGAAATAATTTTGAAACCTATACTCTCTCTTGTATATTTGTAAGCTTACAAACTTACAGAAGTCTTCATCTAAAATTTTCCATTACCGATTTAAATAGTTCCTAGGGATGTAATTTTTGGAATATTGTAAATGTTGGCATTAAAAAATAAAACTGTTACATCACTTTTAAAAATATAACCAATGGGGCTTCCCTGGTGGCGCAGTGGTTGAGAGTCCGCCTGCCGATGCAGGGGACATGGGTTCGTGCCCCGGTCCGGGAGGATCCCACATGCCGCGGAGCGGCTGGGCCCGTGAGCCATGGCCGCTGAGCCTACGCGTCCGGAGCCTGTGAGGCCACAGCAGTGAGAGGTCCGCATACCAAAAAAAAAAAAAAAAAATATATATATATATATATATATATATATATATATATATAAAAAACCAATGGAATCTAAATATCAGTTTAATTTGATATCTACCATTACTCAGATTTAAACATGACATGAAATTTACATTTTTCTTTTACCCTAAACTTTATTTATATTCTTCTCTCTGTAAAGATTTATATGCTAATAACTTAAGTAATTTTCAATCAATTTATCTTCTTGGGATCTCCTCATATAATAAAACATAGTAAGTTTTAAATGTCAGTATAATCTTAATCCTAACTATCTAATGCCTTTAACTGATCTTAAATAAATTCTTATATAGAACTTATATGTATATAAATTAATGTATATATTAATGTGTATTTATATTGCAATTTTAAAGTAAGTTTGTTTCCTGTGAAAAGAACCTATGAGGCACTACATTTCTTTTCCAGATTTAGATAATATTATATTATAATGATTACAAAATTAATCAAAATAAGTGATTTAAAATGCTTGATAAACAATTATTAAATCTAGAAAACTGGTACAGATGAACCGGTTTGCAAGGCAGAAATAGAGATGTAGAGAACAAATGTATGGACACCAAGGCAGGGAAGTGGGGCAGGGGTGGTGGTGGTGGGATGAATTGGGAGATTGGGATTGACATATATACACTAATATGTATAAAATGGATAACTAATAAGAACATGCTGTATAAAAAATAAAATAAAATAAAATATTAAAAAATAAAAAGTAAAATTTTATTGGAAGTGAATCTCTTAATAAAATGAATCCTGACAGGTCTATTATTTTACTTTTTGTTGACAGAAATTGTAAATTATTAAATACTTTAAAAGATGAAATAATATTAGGAGTGACTCTAATTAGACTAATTACTTCATAGTACTAATTGTTAAAATAAATTTTCACTGTTTTCTTGAATAACATATAAATTTTAAAAAATTACATAAATGTTTTATCCTTGGGGTTTATTTATTCTATCCTAAGAATTTTTATTTTCCAATAAAACATTTCAGTTACATTTAAAAGAATTAGTAACGGGAGACCTTCAAGATGGCGAAGGAGTAAGACGTGGAGATCACCTTTCTCCCAACAAATACAGTAGAAATACATCTACATGTGGAACAACTCATACAGAACACCTACTGAATGCTGGCAGAAGACTTCAGACCTCCTAAAAGACGTGTGGCTGACAGAGTCTTTGTGCTCCGTCTGGGTGTCAGGCCTGTGCCTCTGACGTGGGAGAGCCGAGTTCAGGACGTTGGTCCACCAGAGACCTCCTGGCTCCACATAATATCAAACAGCAAAAGCTCACCGAGAGATCTCCATCTTAATGCTAAGACCCAACTCCACTCATCGACGAGCAAGTTACAGTGCTGGACACCCCATGCCAAACAACTAGCAAGAGAGGAACACAACCCCACCCATTAGCAGAGAGGCTGCCTAAAAATCATAATAAGGCCACAGACACCCCAAAACACACCACCTTCACACATATCTTCATAGCAACTTTATTCACGATTGTTTAACTTGGAAGGAATCTAGACGTCCTTCAATAGATAAATGGATAAATAATATGTGTGACATCTATGCAATAAAATAGTACTCAGTGATAAAAGGAAATGAGCTATTAAGTCCCAAGAAAACATGGATAAATCCAAATGCAAATTTCTAAGTGAAATAAGCTAATCTGAAAAGGCTACATAGGTAGGACTACAACTATAAGACATTCTGAAAAAGCACAACTATGGAGACAGTGAAAAGAGATCAATGATTGCCAAGGTTTTAAGGTTAGGAAAGAGGGATGAATATGTGGGGAATGGGATTTTTATGACGGTGAAACTTCTGTATGACACCGTAATGGTGGATATCTGTCATCACATTTGTCAAAATCTGTAAAATGTACAACACAAATCTTGGGCCCTAACGTAAACTATTGACTTCAGTTTATAATAGTGTATCAATATTGTCTCATCCTCCTTGAAATGTACCATATTAATGCTGGATGTTAATGATAAGGGAAACTGTCTGCTGGGGAAGAGAGGAGATGTGGGACAGAGGGTACATGGGCACTCTCCATACTTTCAGTTCAATTTTTTAAAACATAAAACTGTTCTAAAAAGTCTATTAATTAAAGAAATGTGATACAGATTCCCAGCTGGAAGTCTTATTAGCCAAAATGACAGATTCCACTGCTAGTCTTCTCATGGACCTTCCTATCTCCTGCAAGGAAATATTCTGAATTCCTTTTTGGATACATTCCTGGATATTCATCTGTTTTGAGACTTTGTAGCCACATAATTAACTGCTACAAAGATGAAGATGTATTGCTTTAAATATCATCTAGGCCAATATTTTTATCTTGCTAATTATGAAAATATGTACAATATTGAAGAATACTAAATGTTCAAACATTCTTATTCTTTTTCTGTGAAAAATAAATACAGACTGAGATTATGTTTCTGTTTCAAACTTTACAGGTAAAAGTACAAATTGGAAAATTATGTTTAAAAGTTAGTGGAAAATTTCACCAAACTCTATTAATAGTGATATTGAAAAAGATGTGCTTTTTCCTAGAATTGTTCACTAGTTTTTCTCAACATGTATTATGAAAAATTGCAAATATAAAGAAAAGCTGAAGGAATTATATTTAGTTTGCTATATTATTTCTGCCAGGAAAAATCCCACAGACAATTTTCTGTTTTGACGTATGTACACACTCATGAAACCACCACCTCAACAAAGAAAATGAACTTATTTATCTCCCACAAAAATTTCATTCTGCCTCTTCGCTTTACTTCCTTCCTAACCTTCCCTTTTTCTTCTATCTTACCCCATTTTGGGGAACTACAGATCTGCTTTCTGTCACTATATATTTGTTTGCATTTTGTGGAACTTTATGAAAATTAAATAATACAGTATGAACACTTTTTTGTCTGACTTCTTTCACTTAGCATAATCATTTTTTATTTCATCCATATTGTTGCATGTGTCAACAGTCTGTGGTTTCTTACTGCTGAATGCTATTCCATTCTGTGGCTATAACACAGTTGGTTTATCCATTCACCAGTCAGGAAACATTGAGCTGTTCAGAGTTTTGGGGTGTTACATGTAGATCTGCTATGTGAAAATTTGTGTACAAAGCTCTGCGTGGGACACACACTTTTATTCTTGCTTAAATACGTAAGAGTGAAAATGCTTTGCCATTTGGTAAGAAATTGCTCAATTTTTTCCAAAGTGGTCGTTTCATTTTACCTTCCTACAACCAGTGTAAAAGTCTTTTATCAGATAAATGGTTTTCCTTTATTTTTCTCCACTCAATGATTTGACTTTTTATCTTTCAAAGCCTAGAAGCTTTTAATTTTTATGTAAAATGTATCCACTTACCAATTTACTAATTTAGATTTGCCAACGTAAAGATTTTCTCTATATGTTCTTCCACATATTTTCTAGATTTAGATTTTCAATTTAGTCTACAACACACTTTGAATTAATTTTTGTAGATGCTGTAAAGTATGCATTGAAATTTATTTTTTTGCATATATATATTCAATTTTCCCAGCATCAATTGTTTAAAAGGCAATCTATTCTCCACTGAATTATCTGTATATCTTATTTGATAATCAACTGAACAGATATATGTAGGTCTATATCTGGAGTCTTTATTCTGTGCCAATATTCCTTTGTCTTTCTTTATGCCCACACTGTCTTGATTATTGTGGCTTTATAAGAAGTCTAGACATCAAGCAGTATAATCTCTTCATCTTTGCTTTTTCTTTCTAAATGTTTTTCTCTTTTTTATTTTTCACTGATTTAAGTTCTTTGCCCGTAGTATCAATTGTTATCCTATTGTTATTCAGTCTTCTCACTAATAGCAAAGGTACATTTCTAAATTTATTTCTGTCAGCAGTGTTTTGTAGTTTGCCATGTAGAGGTTTTGCATATCTTTTGCCAGATGTAACTCAATTCAGGGAGAATACTGGGCTCCAATTGAGTTCCCCCTGTCATTGCCTGGAAACTGTCTCCAGAGAGTAAAGTGGGCAATCATAGGGCTCCTTCATCTGCTTCCTGTATCTTTGGCGTCACTGTCTCCTGTTGCTTGTGGTCAATGCCATGAAAACCATGGTTTTATATATTTTGTTCAGATTTTAAAATTAATTTAGGTTGGAAGATACCTGTTAACACCAGTTTGGCTGGAAGGAAAAATCCTGTGATAGATTTTGAACAAGAAAGCTATTAGATTTTTCAACAGGTGTTTGCCTTTGGTTCAGAGAAGCAGCTTACTGTTAAACCATAGAGACAATGTGATCCTCTGTATTTGAAATTTACTAAAGGCATTTACCATCTCTTCTAAAATTTTTTCATCCTAAAAACCAATTATGTGCCTGGCACACAGACAGCTGAAAGACTCCTTAGGTCCCTGATTAGAGAGATAATTATATAAATAATGGACTTTATCATCCATTAATATTCATAAAACTTAAATAAATATTTAACACATATATAATTTGTTTTAATTATTTTCTTAGCATAGATTTATTTGACCTAAATAGATTTAGTGAATATATAAGTATAAACTTTTCAAAAATTCCTACAGTTTCCTAGCCAGTGTTAAATGATAAAATATGGGTTAATCTTTTACAAGTTCTTGAGAAGTATAGGCTACACACTAATGACTAATAATTTTCTATAAACTTTATAATAATTTAAAAAATTACACTTCTTTTAAAAGATTCACATTATCTTAGTTGGTCTTTGCTAAAGAGAGTTACACACTTTTTTTTTTTTTTTTTTTTTTTTGCGGTACGCAGGCCTCTCACTGTTGTGGCCTCTCCCGTTGCGGAGCACAGGCTCCGGACGCACAGGCTCAGCGGCCATGGCTCACGGGCCTAGCCGCTCCGCAGCATGTGGGACCCTCCCGGACCGGGGCACGAACCCGTGTCCGCTGCATCGGCAGGCGGACTCTCAACCACTATGCCACCAGGGAAGCCCAACACACTTAGTAAATGATGTGTTACTTAAATATATTAAGTAAGATGAAAATGAATTAGGTTTTTTGCCTTTATTTATTGAAAAAATCTAAAAGAAATATATTTCTCATAATGTTTTCTAGTCAAGTCAAACCCAAAACTCTACTTTGTAAATGACATTTTTAATACTACGTTTTATCTCCTATTTTGCTAGCCCTTGGTTTTAATAAGATTCTTTTAAAATAGATCATTCTGCTTTAGGGAATGAAGGAAAAAGCCAAGATTCATGATTTATTGTTAGCTGAAGGAAGAATAATGGGTATCAGACTCATTGGCAACAACTCCAGCATTGTAGTGGTATAGAGTCTTGAAGTTCTCATTAGCTGTGCCATTCTGCTTTGAAAGCCTAATTCCCAGTACTTCTTCATTCAATTCTCATATGTTCTTATAAAAAGAGACTATTATAATAATTCTTTTCCAAGAAAATCTAAAGTCCTTTAACTATGAAATCTTACCTCCCATCAAACAGAGTTCTTAGACCACATAATTTGGAATTTAATATTAATCTTTCCACAACTGTTTTTATGTATTAAACTCTCCTCTCGAGGAATATTATATGTTCACTGAAGGTGGGGCTATATCATATCTTTGTGATACTTTTTCATGTATTCACTATTGAAGCAATTAAGCATTATTTTTCTAATACTACTAATAATATTAAATGTTTGCTGAATGCAGTTGAATTGAATAAAGGGGATATGATTGCTCTATTGAGTATGAATGGAAAGTGTATTGCATTTAAATATTGAAGTGGCCCATTGCCTGGCATATAAAATACTATGCACAACACTCTTATATACTCTCTTAATTGTGAACTAGTACCATGTACCCCTATTCTATACCACTTTTGAGATATTTAAATTAGATATTTAAATGCAGAGAAATTGGAGAAGTATTTGAAGGCAAATAGAACACCCTTGATCACCCTTTTCAGATTTAACTTCTTCCCTCCACATATTTGGACAAAGAAATGATTTGACTTTTCTAGCCAAAAAGTTGTATTGAAATAAAGTGAGACTTTCCTTCTATATATGCTTTCATTAAATGCCATACTAGATTTGGGACTACACTAAATTTGGGAGTTCTTTATCTCAATACAAAGAAAATGAAAGAACTGGCTTTGAAAAGAAAGAGAAAATAAAGAGAAATCAATATTCTTAGATCAAATTTTATAATTTGTGTATGCATGTATTCTAACTCTAGTATGATTAGTTACATTAAGAAATATCTGCTAACATTGTTTCAGCCTCTAATAATATTCTGTATTTCCAATGAGGTATTTTGAGCATTACCTGTAGTCTTTGGAGAACAGCTGATGACAAAACTCCTGCTATAACTCAGATTAATTAATCAATTTTAGTCCTCCATGGATCCAAATGATGAAGAAAATGTATCTACTTAAAACTAATTCTAACATAAGCAACGATGGCAAAAAGAAATTTATCTAGCATTTATTTACTTCTTTCCCAATGTTTTGTTGTGGTAAAATACATGTAACAAAATGTATCATCTCAATCATTTAAAAATTTACGGTAATAAATAGAATCAGAGTCATGTGTAACCATCTTGTAACCATCTTGTAAAACTGAAGCTCTGAATTTGTTAAACTCCCCATTCCTCCGCCCTCCAGCCCTTGGCAAACACCTTGCTGTTTCTATGATTTTTGACTTCTCTAAATATGTGATATAAGTGAAATCGTACAGTATTTGTCTTTTTGTGACTGGCTCATTTCACTTAGCATAATGCCCTAAGGGTTCATCCTTGTTGTAGGAAATATAAACATTTCCTTCCTTTCTAAGGCTGAATAATATTCCACTGTATGTATATATCAATTAGTCAATTATATGCAATTTATATCAATTATATTCCACTGCGTGTATCAATATATATCAATTTTGTTTATCTTTTCAAAGAACCAGCTCTTAGTTTCATTGATCTCTTCTATTATTTTTTTCAGTCTCTATTTCATTTATTTCTGCTCTGATCTTTATTATTTCTTTCTACTGCTAACATTGGGTTTTGTTCTTTTCTTAGATTTTTCTAGGACTCTGGGAGGGCTCACGCCAAGGAGTACTTCCTAGAGCTTCTGCTGCCAGTGTCCTTGTCCCCACGGTGAGCCACAGCCACTGCCCGCCTCTGCATGAGACCCTCCAACACTCGCAGAATGACAAAAGGTATTGTCGGGGCTTCCGGGAAGATGGCGGAAGAGTAAGACGTGGAGCTCACCTTCCTCCCCACAGATACACCAGAAATACATCTACGCGTGGAACAACTCCTACAGAACACCTACTGAACGCTGGCAGAAGACCTCAGACCTCCCCAAAGGCAAGAAACCCCCCACGTACCTGGGTAGGGCAAAAGAAAAAAGAGTAAACAGAGACAAAAGGATAGGGTCGGGGCCTGCACCAGTGGGAGGGAGCCGTGAAGGAGGAAAGCTTTCCACACACTAGGAAGCCCCTTCGCGGGCGGAAACGGCGGGTGGCGGAGGGGGGAGCTTCGGAGCCGCGGAGGAGAGCGCAGCCACAGGGGTGCGGAGGGCAAAGCGCAGAGATTCCCGCACAGAGGATCAGGGCCGACCGGCACTCACCAGCCCGAGAGGCTTGTCTGCTCACCCGCCGGGGCGGGCGGGGCTGCGAGCTGAGGCTCCGGCTTCGGTCGGAGCGCAGGGAGAGGACTGGGGTTGGCGGCGTGAACACAGCCTGCAGGGGGCTAGTGCGCCACGGCTAGGCGGGAGGGAGTCCGGGAAAGAGTCTGGACCTGCCGAAGAGGCAAGAGACTTTTTCTTACCTCTTTGCTTCCTGGTGCGCGAGGAGAGGGGATTCAGAGCGCTGCTTAAAGGAGCTCCAGAGACGGGCGCGAGCCGCGGCTAAAAGCGCGGACCCCAGAGACGGGCATGAGACGCTAAGGCTGCTGCTGCCGCCACCAAGGGGCCTGTGTGCGAGCACAGGTCACTCTCCACAGCTCCCTCCCGGGAGCCTGTGCAGCCCGCCACTGCCAGGGTCCCGGGATCCAGGGACAACTTCCCCGGGAGAACGCACGGCGCGCCTCACGCTGGCGCAACGTCACGCCGCCTCTGCCGCCGCAGGCCCGCCCCTCACTCCGCGCCCCTCCCTCCCCCACCCCCACCCCCGGCCTGAGTGCGCCAGAGCGCCCGAATCAGCGGCTCCTTTAACCCCGTCCTGTCTGAGCGAAGAACAGACGCCCTCAGGCGACCTACACGCAGAGGCGGGGCCAAATCCAAAGCTGAGCCCCGGGAGCTGTGCAAACAAAGAAGAGAAAGGAAAATCTCTCCCAGCAGCCTCAGGAGCAGCGGATTAAAGCTCCACAATCAACTTGATGCACCTGCACCTGTGGAATACCTAAATAGACAACGAATCATCCCAAAATGAGGAGGTGGACTTTGACACCAAGATTTATGATTTTTTCCCCTTTTCCTCTTTTTGTGAGTGTGTATGTGTATGCTTCTGTGTGAGATTTTGTCTGTATAGCTTTGCTTCCACCATTTGTCCTAGGGTTCTATCCGTCCGGTTTTTTTTTGTTTAAAAAAAATTTTTTTTTCTTAATAATTATTTTTTATTTTAATAACTATTATATTTTATCTTACTTTATTTTATTTTACTTTATTTTCTTTCCTTTTTTCCTTCCTTCCCTCCTTCTTTCCTTCCTTCCTCCCTCCCTCCCTCCCTCCTTTCTCTCTTTCTTTCTTTTATACTTTCTTTTATACTTTTCTCCCTTTTATACTGATCCGTGTGGATGAAAGGCTCTTGGTGCTGCAGCCAGGAGTCAGTGCTGTGCCTCTGAGGTGGGAGAGCCAACTTCAGGACACTGGTCCACAAGAGACCGCCCAGCTCCACATAATATCAAACCGCAAAAATCTCCCAGAGATCTCCATCTCAACACCAGCACCCAGCTTCACTCAACGACCAGCAAGCTACAGGGCTGGACATCCTATGCCAAACAACTAGCAAGACAGGAACACAACCCCACCCATTAGCAGAGAGGCTGCCTAAAATCATAATAAGGCCACAGACACACCAAAACACACCACCAGACGCGGACCTGCCCACCAGAAAGACAGGATCCAGCCTCATCCACCACAACACAGGCACTAGTCCCCTCCACCAGGAAGCCTACACAACCCACTGAACCAACTTTAACCACTGGGGACAGACACCAAAAACAACAGGAACTACGAACCTTTTTGCACCCTGCAAAAAGGAGACCCCAAGCACAGTAGGATAAGCAAAATGAGAAGACAGAAAAACACACAGCAGATGAAGGAGCAAGATAAAAACCCACCAGACCTAACAAATGAAGAGGAAATAGGCAGTCTACCTGAAAAAGAATTCAGAATAATGAATAGTAAAGATGATCCAAAATCTTGGAAATAGAATAGACAAAATGCAAGGAACATTTAATAAGGACCTAGAAGAACTAAAGATGAAACAAACAACGATGAACAACACAATAAATGAAATTAAAAATACTCTAGATGGGATCAATAGCAGAATAACTGAGGCAGAAGAATGGATAAATGACCTGGAAGATAAAATAGTGGAAATAACTACTGCAGAGCAGAATAAAGCAAAAAGAATGAAAAGAACTGAGGACAGTCTCAGAGACCTCTGGGAAAACATTAAACACACCAACATTCGAATTATAGGGGTTCCAGAAGAAGAGAAAAAGAAAGGGATTGAGAAAATATTTGAAGAGATTATAGTTGAAAATTTCCCTAATATGGGAAAGGAAATAGTTAATCAAGTCCAGGGAGCACAGAGAGTCCCATACAGGATAAATACAAGGAGAAATACGCCAAGACACATATTAATCAAACTGTCAAAAATTAAATACAAAGAAAACATATTAAAAGCAGCAAGGGAAAAACAACAACACACAAGGGAATCCCCATAAGGTTAACAGAAGACCTAAATAGACATTTCTCCAAAGAAGATATACAGATTGCCAACAAACACATGAAAGAATGCTCAACATCATTAATCATTAGAGAAATGCAAATCAAAACTACAATGAGATATCATCTCACACCAGTCAGAATGGCCATCATCAAAAAATCTAGAAACAGTAAATGCTGGAGAGGGTGTGGAGAAAAGGAAACCCTCTTGCACTGTTGGTGGAAATGTAAATTGATACAGCCACTATGGAGAACAATATGGAGGTTCCTTAAAAAACTACAAATAGAACTACCATATGACCCAGCAATCCCACTACTGTGCATATACACTGAGAAAAACATAATTCAAAAAGAGTCATGTACCAAAATGTTCATTGCAGCACTATTTACAGTAGCCCAGAGATGGAAACAACCTAAGTGTCCATCATCGGATGAATGGATAATGAAGATGTGGCACATATATACAATGGAATATTACTCAGCCATAAAAAGAAATGAAATTGAGCTATTTGTAATGAGGTGGATAGACCTAGAATCTGCTATACAGAGTGAAGTATGTCAGAAAGAGAAAGACAATACCGTATGCTAACACGTATATATGGAATTTAAGAAAAAAACTGTCATCAAGAACCTAGGGGTAAGACAGGAATAAAGACACAGACCTACTAGAGAATGGACTTGAGGATATGGGGAGGGGGAAGGGTAAGCTGTGACAAAGTGAGAGTGGCATGGACATATATACACTACCAAACGTAAGGTAGATAGCTAGTGGGAAGCAGCTGCATAGCACAGGGAGATCAGCTCGGTGCTTTGTGACCGCCTGGAGGGGTGGGATAGGGAGGGTGGGAGGGAGGGAGATGAAAGAGGGAAGAGATATGAGAACATATGTAAAAAAAAAAACGCTATTGTCATCAAAATAAATAAATAAATAAATAAATAAATATACTAGTATAATTCTAGGTGAAGTTCTAAGAAAAAAGATTAGAGCTAAGATTAATATGTCCTTTTTGATTGTCAAGATCTAATTTTATAATATAGGTAGGTATTAAAAAAATTTTTCCTATGAACTTTTACATCTCTATATATTTATATATTTCATGTTTTGTGATAGGGAATTCTGGATATTTAGTGTAGTATTTTAATTTACACATTTAAAAAGTTCTGGAAATATGTTTCAAATTTTCTGGTTTCTTTGCACTTATTCACAATCCCCAATTGACATTAGGGATAATTCTTTCTTTCTCTGTTATAGCAAGAACGTAAGTCAAAAACACATACCAAGTAAAATAAAATGTTATATTAAAATAAAATATTTTCTGTATTAAAATAAAATGTTATATTTTCTGTCAACACTCTTTGTATGAAAAGCTGTAAGTTGAACTTTAAGTTGCACATCAGAATCACCTGTTAGGTGTTGTTTTTTTTTTTTTTTTTTTGCGATATGCGGGCCTCTCACTGTTGTGGCCTCTCCCGTTGCAGAGCACAGGCTCCGGACGTGCAGGCTCAGTGGCCATGGCTCATGGGCCCAGCCGCTCCGTGGCATGTGGGATCTTCCCGGACTGGGGCACGAACCTGTGTCCCCTGCATCGGCAAGCGGACTCTCAACCACTGCGCCACCAGGGAAGCCCCAGCTGTTAGGTTTTTAAAAAATATACTTTTTTGAATCTCCACCATCAATGATTCTTGTGGTGGGCTTCGTCCATTTTCTTTTTCTGTGTTCCCCAGATTATTCTAACACATATTCATATTTGAGAACAACTGATTTTAAAAATGTAAGAGTTTTTGTACTCATTTAAAGTCTGAGTTTCAGTTATTAGGTAATAACTCACCAGTAAATTATCTAACATCTTCTCTGCATCATCTGTTAAGATCATTAGAGGTCTGGTTGGAATAAATTAGAGCACTTGACAACCATAGAATATATGTCCTGGACCCCTATAGCCCTAAGGAACATTGGGCATATTTATCATTATCACAGACAACATGCAGGGTATAATCCAAAAGTTTGAGTTTCAAAAGTTACGTAAACTTTTTTTTTCTTTCTAATGAATCATCTCACATCTCTTACATTGTAAATTCAGAGCCCTATTGGTTTGCTAGTGACCAGAATTACTTAATGCTGCTTCCTAAGATTCCATTTTACATAGAATTAATAAGTCAATACATGGGCTTACTTTATTCACCGAGAAGGACAGATTAGATAGAATAATATGAACAGGGAGTGAGAGATTCCTAAAGTGTGTGTCAAGTTGATTATGGGCAATAAAGCCCCAGAGCAGAGACACAATAATGATTTCTAACAAAGATCAGCATCAAACCAAAGGTTAAGACAAATTTACAGTACAAATGTTTATAAAAAAACTGTTAAAGAAAAAAAGTCATAAATTTCCAGCTAACCTAATGATGCATTAACTAATGACCTGCTTCATAAGAATATACTGTGACTTTGGAAAATAGGCTTGTACTTAAATGGTTATTTTATATCATCCATGTATATAAAAAATAGTTTCCAAAGTAGGATTAACACTGATAAAAGCTGTCCTATATAACATAATAAGATACTAACACTAGAAAACAAAGAAAGAGCAACTTCCAAAACTACTTTATCATTCCCTGAAAAGAACTGTTCAGTATCCCACCTGCTTAATCACTAGCTCATATTGCCAAAGGGACGCCTAACAGTTTGTTTTGAGTGGTATATCTTACAAGAAGTAAAGACACTTGACCCACTCTCAGTGCCTATGACAACAACATCGACCGTACATCACAATGATGGGAGTGATACTCAGTATACTTTCCTTTATCTCTCTCCTTCATCTTTGTCTCTGTTCCACTCTTCAGTTTCTCAATTTGAATGTTGCTAATATTTACAGATTTACTTTTGAGGTTTAACATCAGAATTCAATGTTGACAACATCTTCTTGGCATTGAATTAGCCAATACCTTTCAACAGTTTCAAAATATTACTTCAGCTCTATTATGTTTCAGATATCATTTTAATTTATTTGCATTTTGCTGAGTGTAAAACCTCTCTGTAGTTTGAAAAGTACAATAGAAAGTATTAATATAAATTGGATATATGTGTTGAAAAGTAGGTTGTATCAATCGAATACAATTGAACGTGTTCAAGAAATTTAGCTTTGGGAACAAATTTTAAATCATAGTAAATCCAGTTTTAATATGTATTTATATTTTCTTGCATGTCTTTACCTTAAGTCAGATTAGTAGGTTTATTATTTTTTAATTTTTATTATTTTATTGCAGTAAGAATATTTAACATGAGATATACCTTCTTAATATGTCTTTCCTTGTGTAATACGGTAATGTTAACTAGAGGCACAGTGTTTTACAGCAGACCTCTAGAACTTAATCAGCTTATATAACTGAAACTTTATACTTGTTGAAAATAGCAAATCCTATTTCTCCTTCCTCTAGTCCCGGGCAACCACCATTCTGCTCTTGGCTTCTACGTGTTTGACTATTTTAGAAACCTCCTATAAGTGGATCAGGAAATATTTTTTCTTCTGTGACTGGTTTATTTCACTTAGCGTAGTATCCTCAGGGTTAATAGATGTTGTCACATAGGGCAGGATTTCCTTGTTTTCTAAATGTGTATACACCACATTTTTTTTCGATAGCTGGACATGACGCACTGGGTGAAAGAAACTGCTGTAAATAGACTTTTAGTAGTATGTTGGTGAGGTATGGGGACCTGGGAAGCATCCTATGATTAGTCTATGATTAGGTCCCATGATTAGGTCTCAGCATGGATTATGCATTTCAATTGGGCAGGATGGCTAAAGTGGGCTGGTATTTCCTTCTCCCACGTGGAAGGCTACAATTGACTAGAGTTGAATATATCCCTTCCCCGGGTCAGTTAGGCTCTGATAAAACCCCAACAGGTTAAGCTCCAATTAGTTTCTCTGAAGGCAGAGCTCGTTAAGAACGGAATGCTCTAGCACGTTTCAAAATGCCTTTTTACTGTCCACCTGCAGGAGGCATGAGGGAACTTTTTAATTATATTCACTGTGAGAACACGTTCAAGCTCCTGGAAGAAAAAATGAGTGGGGCCCCCTATGACTAGGTCTCCCTGGAGTTTTGACTCAGTTTTGTCCACACTGAGCCTTCAGTCATTTGTTAATTACAGTTCAGGTTTCCTTACACTGGCAATGGGTCCCTCAGCAGTTTCCGTTTGTGGGTTTCTACTCAGCTAAGTTGTGATTCTCATTATTCGCCTCTTGGGCTCTCCAATTTTGCATGGTGTGGTGTTAGAGTCTGAATGTTTGTGCCCCCAAATTCATATGTTGAAAGTCTAATGCCCAGGGTAATGACGTAGAAAGTAGGACTTTGGGAGGTGATTAGGTTATGAGGACCCTTAAGAATGGGATCAATGCCCTTATAAAAGGCCCAGGAGAGATCCTTGTCCCCTTCCACCTTTTAGGACACAGAGAGAAGTCAGCAGTTGTAACTGGGTCCTTCACCAGAACCCAACCACACTGGCACCCTGATCTTGGACTTTCAGGCTCCAGAACGGTGAGGAATAAGCTTCTGTCATTTGTAAGCCGTTCAGTCTATGGCATTTGTTATAGCAGTCGGAATGGACTGAGATAAGCGCTCTGCCCTGGGACCTTACTTCTACTGTGGACCCAAGAAGAACTGGTACTTTTTCAGTTCAGTTTTTCACTTGGTGTTGGGACAAAGTGGTGCTATCCAGATTTTGTAATTGTTGGGCTGGAAGTTTAATTTTTTAAACAATAAATTTTTGCCTTAAAAATATCTTGTTGGAATAACCATAAACTGTAAGTACATTTAATCTATACGATTTGCCTTCATTTCACATGCAATCATCTCTATAATCTATACAACATGCCCTAAATTTCTGGCTAAGGAAATTGCTTTTAATTCTTTCTTAAGGATGTAAGAAATTCTGTGCTTAATACCAAGAGAATTTTTCTACTTATTGCAATCAATTATTTCAGTTTTAGTTAGCACAATGATGAATTAAAATCTCTAATTAGTACAGACTTTTAAAACTTTAATTCCCACGAAGTGCCGTTAAATATAAATTGTTCAGACATTGAAACATCAGTCATATAAATCACATTAAAGATGCTACTTAGTCCCTGATTTATTTTAAAGAGCATTAAATCTTATTAACATTCCAGTTATCTACTCTTAATATTAATTATTATGGATATTTGTAAGATACCTTGTCAACTTAAAGTCATCAAGGGATGAATGGCACATGACCGTCTTGCACCAAATATTTCTCTGGTTGTATATATTGCAAGTCTTGTATGGAAAGATAAAATATAGAATTTGACAGCCAGCCACCTAAAATTAATTGAATATTTAGAAGAAAACATTTTATTTAGAATTTAGTATCCAAAGAAAAGTATGGTATGGCTTCAGTGATAATATGGAAAAATGTATCATGTAATTACAGGAACATTTTTACTTCATAGTTTCGAGGATTATCTGTATTACTTATAAGATATATGCACTATGATTTATTACATGATGGTACAGATTACATTGAACAAGGCAATAAAAGCGAACAATTCACCACTAAGGTGACCTTCACATCCACGGGGCTGCTAAACGAGTTCTTTTTGGAAAATGAGTGTTTGGGACCTTATTTGTACTAATAGAATCATTTATATTTGTAAAATAAATTTGAAAATGACACAAAATGCTTTTTTCCAATAAACCATAATATATTTAAAAAATTGAAATATTAACAGGCTATACTGTATTCCAACTACATTAGCGGCCATTCTGTTCTTTGAATGATTCCTTGATATTATCACATTGGATAAGCTAAGAGGATTGTTTCTGAATATATCAGTAAAGCTTATTCAATTTTATTTCTTTATATATGGCTTCTCCCCACTTTTTGCTTTTCTATATATTTGTATCAAAAGGAAGAAATGCAATTAAATTATTTCTTTAAAATACAGGCAAAAACTCAATTATTTTTTCCACTTTATGCATTTGTACCCGATATTCCTCCCTCATGGAATGTCTTTTCCATTCCTCTCTCCCTAATCCTAGTTTTCACTTCTTTCACATTGGGTTATCTCTGGCTACTGCGGCAAACATTAGGTTTGCTCTGCAGGACTGCAGCAATTTTTGTCTGCCTTGTTAACCTTGGCCTTATATTTTTACCTTTCCCAGCACATAGTGAGCTTTCAAATAGGTATTGATGGAATTAATTGAAATATTTCAGAATGTACCGGCTTCTGAATAGATTATAAACCTTGTAAAGATGGGTACAGGTTTAATACTGTTTTTACATCCCTCTAACACTCCTAATTCCTAATTCCACTGCCTGCTTTTCAGTTCTCTGCAGTGATCTTTTTACTTCTCTGCAGTATTTGACAATTTAAGCAATACTGTAATCTTGTACTTTTTGTCCCCTGGATTTGACCATATCATTTCCTAGGCAATTTTCTTCATGTTTCTCCAGAAATGTCTTAGGTTTGGGTACTCTCAATTTTTTAATTTCTGCTTTGCTTTGCTTTCTTTCTCTATGTTTTATCCTGGCCAATCTTACTTGCTTCCATTACTTAAATTATTAGCTATTCCTTGACAAGAATAATAATGAGTAACTTTTATTACATGCTTTCCAGCTTCTAGAGACTTAATCTGCATTCTTTCACCAGACCCAATGACATAGATTCTCATACTGTTCCCATATCACAAATAAGGAAAATGAGAGATTACATCGCATGCTTATGGTGATGTAGTTAATTGTGTCGGAGTCAGGTTGCAGACCAGATTCTGAGCGTCTGTTACCCTGTATTACATTACTCTCTAATTATTTTAGACTGTATCTTTCCAATGCTTAGATTTCTCCTGACCCACATCCCAGCCATCTATTAAGTATATCTATTTGAGATGCTTTACAGAGAAATCAAGTTCTACTCTTGAACGTGAACATTTGTTACAGTTTCTCTATGTTTCCTGCTCATTTAATGATGCCTCAACCATTCAGCTGTCTAAGCTAGAAACCTCACAAGTGTCTTCATTAAGCCTTTTCACCCTCTGCAGGTAGCGGTCCTCGAATCCTTCCAGTTCTACTGCAGAAATATCCTTGACATGACTGCTTATCCCTAATCCAAACGATCACTGTTCCTTTCTTAACTACACTGTTGTCATAGTTTTATCTTCAAATTCAACCTCAGTGATGCTGGTAGAGTTATTTCTGTGGAAATATAGATTTGAATTTATCTTTTATTTAAAACCTTCCTTGCTCCCCTTATGTACATAATAAACTCCAACATTTTAATGGAAATATTCATAGCTCCAGTCTCTGTTTTAGACTTGCTTCTTATAGCTTTCTCCCCAACTCCACTTCCAAGAAACCTATATTCTAGACCCCAAATATTTCTAACACAGTAATGAGTTGGTCACGCTCTTTGTTCCTCTGGGCCTTTACTCATGCTGTTCTCTGTCTGAAATATTATTTTCTTCCTTTCAACCCAGTGGAGTTCATTTATCCTTCAAGGCATAGCTCAAATTACATCTTCTCTCTAAGGCCTTTCTGCTACTAACTGCAACTCCTCCACCTTGGACAGAATCCATTACTACTTTCTTAGGGCTCCAAATCTCTTTGTACTCATCCTGACTGTAGAAATTATTACAATATATTTTATTGTTTTTTGTGCTTTGCGGCATGGCTGTATTCTCCCTTGAAATTTAAAAAACTGGCCTCTTGGGGCTTCCCTGGTGGCGCAGTGGTTGAGAGTCCGCCTGCCGATGCAGGGGACACGGGTTCGTGCCCCGGTCCGGGAAGATCCCACATGCCGCGGAGCAGCTGGGCCCGTGAGCCATGGCCGCTGAGCCTGCGCGTCCGGAGCCTGTGCTCCGCAACGGGAGAGGCCACAACAATGAGAGGCCTGCGTACCGCAAAAGAAAAAAAAAACCAAAAACTGGCTGTAATCAGTTTTCTCTTTTAATCCTGAATATGAATACAAAAAGGTCAATATGAGGTAAGGAACAAAAATGTTTTCTATATATTGCACATAAAAATGTATGAAATATATATGTTTTCCTTTGGATTTTATTTCCTTCTGTTATGCTTATTAAGTTTAGCAAATTTGGAAATATTATTATAATGGTAACAGGACACAAAGAATTAGAATTAAAGTCATATAAACATTTATCTAACTTTATATGTATCTCTGAATGTTTGTATTTGGCCATTTGTTAATAATGTCTAAACACATAAGGTTTAATTTGTTGGAGTTTTCTAACCGTATTTATACAAATAAAAATAATTTTATGTTTCCCATAGAGTCTGTGATATGAACAATTCTGTATCTGTTCCGTTTACAATTTTTCTTTGAGTTGTACGTATATCAGTTTGATTAATAATTGTTACTAAAAGTTATTTGCTTTAGATTTAAAATTTATTTACTGACTATTATTAACGGCTTTACTAAGTACAGCTGCAAGAAGTTTGACATAATTTAAGCATAAGGGCTCTGAGATGAGACAGACCTGGGATATAATTTCAGCTCTATTATTTATTCGTTGTTAGATTAAAGGCATGTATGTAACGCCTCTGAATCTCAGTTTTTGTCTTCTGTAATATAGGGTAAGAATGACTTTTTGGAAACCTGTTTTGAGTATTAAAAATGATATACATAAAGGTCCTAAGCTAAGGCAGCACACTCCCCGTAACTGGTAGTTGTTAATATTGTTGCTCATATTACTATAGTGAATAGATCCTTCCTGTAGTGTTTCTAAAAAAGTTTTTTTTATTATCTTCAATATCCTCATGAATTCTCCTGTGTCATGATTTAGGGGAGGGTTGTCTTCAGCATTTGATTGAATGATGTCTGATGTGTCAAAATGGAAGTTACGTGATGAATGTGGGTGTGGAAATCTCTGCCACACGGTTGATTTATGTGTGTTCCCTCTGAATCATCAGAGCAGCCTTACTAGCCAACGTGGAGGTTGAGTCACCTCCCTCTTCTGATTCTCAGTTGACAAGAGATTGAACATTGGAATGACAACACCTAACTTCTTTTTCCTTTCCTTTCTAAAAATTTTATTGGAGTATAGCTGATTTACAATATTGTGTTAGTTTCAGGTGTATAGCAAGGGGATTCCGTTACACATATACATATATTCATTCTTTATCAGATTTTTTTCCCATATAGGTTATGACAGAATATTGAGTAGAGTTCCCTGTGCTGTACAGTATGTCCTTGTTGGTTATCTATTTTATATAAATATCTATATAATTTAGTGGCTATTGCTTAATTCTAGTCCACTACCTTAATATGGGCTTCAGAATATCCTTAAAACACTTGTGTAAAATATTTTTTACATATTACTGAATTTCATCTTAATTACATGTTTTTAGGAAAAAAATGAAGTGACTATTCTTTATAAGTTCTCATGCCTGTAAAGGGATTGTGCTTCTGATTCTTAATGTTTGGGGTAATTGCGTAATAATACAAAAGTGGGTGTGGCTATATCCCGTAACACACTAGAACAAAAGGAAATAGTTAAGGCTCCCATTTCATTGTTAGAGTTACATATAAAAAAGTGAAAGATGGGGCTAGAGGGAGTCATTTGAGATGGGATTAGCATTGGAACAAAGAATCACTGTGGGAGAATTTGGATGCAGTGGTGAGAATAATCCGGTAGGTTCACTCACATTTGGGTTTTTGTTTCCTTATGTGCACCTGTCTATTCCAGCAGTTCTACTTATATTTTAGAGGCTTAGAGGTTGAGTTGCACTCCACAGAGCCTTGGTATTCCACTGATTTTTTTTTTTTTTAAGAGAAATTCATGTCTATTTTTTCAAGACTTTTCAATGATCTCAGTAAT
This sequence comes from Leucopleurus acutus, assembly GCF_964270905.1. Lineage (NCBI taxonomy): Eukaryota > Metazoa > Chordata > Mammalia > Artiodactyla > Delphinidae > Leucopleurus > Leucopleurus acutus. The sequence goes on along the minus strand of NC_139146.1, from coordinate 153,641,978 downwards.
AGAAACGGAGAATGCCTAACCCAAAAGGTTGGTTTTGCTACGAATCTTTCCTCCTCTCCCTGCCAACCCCATTCCGCTCCTGCACACCCCCTTTCCCCCACATCAGCATGTTAACCTTCCTATTTATTTTGTTTAAGCTAATTTCTTTTTTAAAATTGAACTAGAGTTGATTTACAATGTTGTGTTGGTATTCCACTGATTTTTAATTAGACATAGGAATAACTCAACAAATATTCATCAGACAAATAGCAGATAGTGGCAATATTATGGGGAAAAATATAGCAAAGCAGGAGGATAAAATTCCCTGGTTAGTTTTGATGCAATTTCTAATAGGGTAATCAGAGAAGACTTAATAATAAGGTGGCATTGAAGAAAGCCCTGAGGAAATGAGGGAGAAATCCATGTGGAGGAAGCTCTGTAAGTAGAGAGAAAGCATGTGCAAAGACCCTGAGGTGGTGTATTCAAGGGAAACCAGGAACTCAGAGTAAGGGGGAGAGAATTAGGAGATAAAGTGAGGCCAGGTCATGAGGTATTTGTGGAAATTAAAAGTATGTTAGAATTTGCTCTGTATGAGCCAGAAAACGTTAGAAGAATTTGAGCAGAGGAATGCCATACCCTGGCGTCTATGTTGAGGGTGTACTGTAGGAGAGGCAAGGACAGACACAGAGACTATGATTAGGTAGAAGTTTTTGCAATAAGTCAACTGAGAAATGATAATGGGTTTCTAGTGTCATTGGGGAGGTGAAAAGAGGTAGTTACACACTGGATATATTTGATGATGCAAGAGAAAGAAGGTATAGGTCAGAAATTTCAGGATTCAGGGTACAAGTAGAATGTTAGCTTACCTATGAGCAAAGACAATTGATCTCTGGGTAGAGACACAGGTGAGTTGGTGAGTGTGAGGTTGAAAACTTGTGAAAGTTCTCTTCCAACTACTTACATTTCTTTCAGTGAAAAAGGAAAGAGAGACACTGAAAGTGAGAAAGTGGATGGAGATTTTAGAGCCTAGAAGAGAGGAGAAGTTGTAAAATAATTTGGGAGAGGAAATGGAGCATCTGGGAGGATAGAGGGACTTAGGAAAGTAATACAATTACCAGATAGTAAGGAGGGACCACTTGAAGTTGCTGGCTTTGATTTTAAAATCAGATCTTTTTACATAGGTGTGTGTCTTTCTCTATCCATATTCTTCTGAGTAGATGAGGTACAAAATATGAATTGCATTGGATTTCAGTAGGGTTCGAATTTTGTCCTGTGAACAGAACAAGTGCGTATAGCAAAGAGGGCAGGAGACCTGAGGGTCTGTTCAGGGAGTGATTTTAGAGATGGGCCATGTAATCCACACTGGATAGGAGGGAACTGAGGACATGAAGATCAGTTGAAGGTTAGTGAAAAGATATCTTGGTGTAATTGAAGCACTTTCGTGTAAGGGTACCAGAGAGCATGACATTCAGAGAGTTAAGATGCTTGAAACTGAGATTGTGTAAGGTATGGTCATTTGTCACTACAGGTCAGACATAAGATTGAAGGAAGGAGAAGAAGAGGTTAAAATGGGGTAGAAGATCGTCGAAAGGGAGGAGATTCAGATACAAGTAGGTGGATATTGAAATCAATCTACTATATTATTTTGTAATAAAAGAGACAGTGTAAGAGAGAATTTCATTAATTCATAAACTAAAATCACCGAGAAATGACTTTGGTTTAGACATCTGTAGATTACCGCAACAAGTCTGAGTTGATAACATCTGACCAAATGAAATTTAAAGACAGAGCTCTTAGTCTCTCTCTTAGCAACAAACCATTGTATTCTTTGCTAGTTTCCATAGTACTCTGCTATCTTTTTAATATATTATCTTCTACTCCTTTTTTTCCATAGAGAAGACCTTTATGACGCTAATGATTTACTTTTAGCTACTCTTCTTTTCCCAGAGTGAGGCTGCCCCCTGATGCGGCCCCCAGACACATTGTGGAAACTCTTGTAGCCACCCCGGTCTTACTTTAATACTACTTGTGCTCACTCTTCTGGGATCCACTGGAGCAATATTGTTTCCAGGACATTAATAGCTTTGTATTCAAGTCTTATAAACAAAGAGACAAAACTGGGTTATATAATCAAATACACTTGGGGGAACATCAGTAAAATCGGTCTTAACCTCTCAGAGTCTTTAATAAATTGATGGACTTTGAGAGTCTCTGAGACAGCTCTGATAAGCTCTGTTTCTCCAACATTTCATGTCATCTTGGGGAATCAGTGTTCCTTAGAGCTAATATTTTGGTATATTCTGAACTGCAGCTGTGTAAACTTCATTTACTCTGTGCCTTAGCTTATGAACGAATGAATAATCATAATATCCAACACTTTTTTTGTGGAAAGCAGACACTCTTTAATGTTCTTATATGTATATTAGCCTATTCAGTCCTCAATACAACCCCAAAATGTGGGTGCTATTATTGATCTCAGTTTATATTTTATTTTATTTCTTAATTGTTTTCATTGCAGTTTCAATGACAGAGTCTTTCATGCAAGTTTCCATCATAAAAAACCCATTTTTATACCCATCATCACAAAGTCTAGGCCTGCACTGTCCAGTATGGTAGCCACTAGCCACTGATCTCTGTATTTGAGATGAATAAACTGAGGCACAGGGAAATTACGTCACTACCCATATACTCACACAGCTGGCAAGGGGTAGAATTCTGGATCCTGGCAGTTTAGCTTCAGGGTATGTATTCAGCCCACTAATAATAAAAGGAAATTTAGGAAATTTCCTTTCCTAAATGGAAAGGAAGTGAGGATACAAAATGATGATCAGAAAACCAAAGATTAGTTATAGCAACAGTATATGTATTTCTTAAGATATGTGAAACAACTATAAAAGAACCAGTATGACAGCACCTTTTGTTTGGACTGATAAAATAAAGACAGACCATTTGAAAATCTCTGCCTAATACACTTTGGTATGCAGAGCAGAAAGCCCAAAGACCTGATTGAAAAAGATTTCTATAATGGTTAAATCCCATGTATGTGGAAATAGCCCAGAAATAGTAATGACAATGCAGAGCATTGGGTAAGACTTTGTTTATTTTTTAATGTTAAATTCCATGGAGATTGCAAACTCTATACAGTTAGATGTGAACTTACAGCATGTGTATGTGTGCGTGTGTGTGTGTGTGTACATATATGTGTGTTTGTTATTTTATTGTGTTTTTAATACCTTGTTGGATTATTGTATATTCTTATGTTGGCTGGGTTTGGAAAAACAGCCCTAGGTATTTAATCTTTGGGGGACTGATCGATTTTAATTATATTTGGTGGTAGTCAGACAAGCAAAGATGTATTGTTTTAGAACAGGCTTACAGTAAATCTCCACTAGTAGCTATAAAACTGAAGGTTCATAGACCCTACCACAAGCGCTCTAAAGCTAAAAGCAAAGTTGTTTGTACATAAATAAATTTGCTAAATTGTTTGCTGATATGGACATTTTTCTATGGAAGTTTCTATATCATTCATTAGATAACAGATCCTTTACTCCTCAGGCCTCCTGAGAGAGTAAAATTATTTCTTTCCAAAAGTGCGTGTGTGCATGAATATGTGTGCGTGTGCGTGTGATATCTGGTTTTGACACATCATGGCCACCTAAGATTTGAAATATGGCATTACGGGTGAAAGTAGACATTTAGATTGAGTGTCCCCTTGACTTTGGATACATTCCGCTGTCTCCAGTTTATCCTGGAGGGTGTGATTTGAGGGAGTTTGAAATTGACTTTGCTATGTAAATTACAGGCCGTGGCATTTCTGTTGAACTGCTTCAAATATAATTGAAGAGGAACCGGCTACAGTTAGAATCTATTTGCTCACAAACTTCTTATTTGGATCTTAAGTATAAACTTCCTTTTTTTGTTGGTAAGTAATTAAATGGCATAGGGAAAAGAAGTGCTGAAGCTAAAAGTGATCTGAGGAAGCTGAATTCTCCCACCTTTTATGGGAAAAACACTCTAAAGAAAAAATATGCATTTTATGTTTTTTAATAATACATTATTTGGCTTCAGATCAAACCATGAGAGACAAATGAATGGAACTTGTGTTTAACATTAAGTTTCCCCTGAATAACTGTTAGTATCAATTACACAGCTATTGTGCACACCAGTGATTTTCTTATTTTTCTGCTCAAGTGGGAAGTGCATTTAGTATTGATGAAATGCTATCGTCTGAGCTTTTCCCATTGTTTGGATTATAATTTCAGTACTTCTTTGGTATGAAGAAAACAACACTAAAACTACTAAATAACTGCTCTTTTTGAACATGTTAATACCTGTTTATAATTATTTGGCAACTAATTTTAAAAGTATGTTGACTAATGTATTAAAGATCTCAAAGTCTTAGCTTACTCCATATTGCTCACTTGTTTTCAATTCATTTATTTGTAAAATTAAAAATGTACTGCATTATTTATTTTATGTCTTATCATTGATAAGGGTAAAACAATTCCACTGCAAGTACTTTTTAACAGAATTATTGCACAAGGGTTAAGTGTAAGTATTGACTAAATTTGCACCTGTTTTATAGTGGAACGTGCAGAAAATATTTCCTGGAGTTTTCAGTGCTTACTGGTGCAAGGTCCATAAGATTTGTTTAGTTTTCTTTTAAAAAGCTTCATAAACCTCATATGTTTGCAATTTTATTTCCTTCCACTCTGTATCTGACCTACTACTGGCTTCTTTATAAGTGTCCTTTGCTATATCCAGTTATAGAAATTTAGGACACTTTTATCCAATTTGCATAGTACTTGTATAAACAATTTTCTTTCTTTATTTGGTATTTTTGAAAAAGCCCTTTTTCTTGGTATATATGTTACTATTCATTTAAAGATTTGTTCCAGACGTTTTGTGCATTATCACTCAGCCCCTTATTTGATTATTTTAAAATATTGTTGAAATTTAAATTTGTCCAATGGCTCTACATCTGACTTAAAAATAGTCTATTTTGGAGAATTAATGTAATGTAGATTTATCTTATATATGCTTGGAAACATACATACATATATGTGTTATATAATCTACATTTTCAGAATAGAATTAGTATAAATGAATAAAAAATTCTTACTTGTCTTTCTGGGTGAACAATGAAATTGCACATGAAATGCAATCAATTATCCAATGATACTGCATGAATGGAGAGTGAATTATAGGAAAAACAAACCAACTAAAGGGATGAGTAACAGCAGGACCTATTCGACATCATAAAGCTCGGGTCTTAACTTCTGTTCTCTGATCCCTAGGAGATTGTGGATAGAAGTATATTTCAACACAGGGAGATCAGCTCAGTGCTTTGTGACCACCTAGAGGGGTGGGGTAGGGAGGGTGGGAGGGAGATGCAAGAGGGAGGAGATATGGGGATATATGTATACATATAGCTGATTCACTTTGTTATAAAGCAGAAACTAGCACACCGTTGTAAAGCAATTATACTCTAATAAAGATGTTAAAAAAAAATTCGGGGAGGGTCTGGCCCAGACATTGTCAATCACCAAAAAAAAAAAAAAAAAAGTATATTTCAATATAATGATATCCTTTATAGTATTATTTACTTTTTGGAGTACTTAAAAAAACATTATTATGACAAACATTTCACTAAACTTCCAAATGTGTCCATGTCACACCAAAGGTGAAAAACCTTTATTGGATATAATAAAAATAGCTAATATTTTATCATTGCTGACAAAGTGACACCCACTATTTAAAAAATTTTACTTATGTTCATTGATTAAATCCAACAATCCCAGGAGGTAGGTATCATTATTAGACTTCATTTTACAGAAGAGGTAACTGGATCACAGAGCGGTTAAATGATTTACTGAGAGTCACACAGCCATAACTGCAATTCTGGCTACAGAGATTGTATCTTAATATTTTAGTGCATCTAGATATAATAGCAGCTTTTAAGATAAAATAAAAAATGTTACTGGGGGCTTCCCTGGTGGCGCAGTGGTTGAGAGGCCGCCTGCCAATGCAGGGGACACGGGTTCGTGCCCCGGTCTGGGAGGATCCCACATGCTGCGGAGCAGCTGGGCTCTTGAGCCGTGGCCGCTGGGCCTGCGCGTCCGTAGCCTGTGCTCCGCGGCGGGAGGGGCCCCGGCGGTGAGAGGCCCGCGTACCGCAAAAAAAAAAAAGTTACTGAATGCAAGTTCATGAACCCTTCACACAGTGAGGCCAAAACAAACCAATATGTCGGAGTTTGGAGCAGAGAAAGGTTTATTGCTGGGCCAAGCAAGGAGAACGGGTGGCTCTTGCCCCCCAAAACACTGAACTCTCTGAAGGGTTTCAGCAAAGCACTTTTAAAAGGCAAGGTGAGGGAGGGGTGTGGTTATTTGTTGCAAACTTCTTGGTGTCGGAATCCTTTGTTCTCGCAACTGTCCACGAAGGTCAGGTCACTATGTTCCTGTAAATCTCCAACAAGACAAATGTTATTCTCGGTTCTGCAACTTTTCATCTCTATATGAATGGGAAAATGTTATACCCTTAAAGGTCAGAGCCTTGAGAATGGGCTATCCTGTATGTTTCAGGCTGTAGGCAACATTCTTAACCTGTAGCGAAAGTGATAGAATACAAAGACTAAAGTAAAATACGGAATCAGATTTGTTCTTCCCTATTACAAAAATATAATGGATTTTAAAAGATGTCAGGACATTTCTTACAGATATGTTACTAGTATTTTAATATGATTTCTTAAAATATAAGTTTTTTAAATAACATTTTGTTTACTTATATTTGTACAGCAGTATATTTTGATTTGCATTTTTTAATTTATGAGAATTTCTATTCTCAGTTCAAAATCTCGATCAGTTACAACAGATTATCAATGAATCATGATGTGAGAAGAAGCACACAGACAAATATCAATGATACATAAATGCATTCTTTGATAGCATTACGCCACTGATCCTTCCTTACCTGATTACCTTCCAGCAATCCTCATGAATTGGTTTGCAGTACTTTTACTTAACCCCTAATGAATCTGATATAATAGTCTGCAAATTGTTGCAGGTTTATATGACTCTTTTAGTTAATGAGGTACCATGGGCTTACTAAATGAATGCATCAATAAAACCACCTCTATTCCTCTATATTTGGCAGAAAGATGATTCACGTACTGTAACTACTGCATTTAGAGAGTAAATTTTAGATCACATAACTTCTAACCATGAGAGAAATCTAGTGCTTGCTGACATGATATATGTTCTCTGTCTAACACAGGTATATACATTCATCTTTTGAAAAGTCTATTTTGCTAAAGGAATGGTAAACACTTGTATTTCTGCTTTTATTAGATTTTAAAGGGATAAAAGGATGGAGCACAGTTGTTGCTTTTTTTTCTTTTTTTTTTTTCTGATTTCATTCAATGTAGCCGTGATGGCTATCAACCATCCACGCTACTGTTGCAGTTTTACTACATAGACCAGTTCTTGATTTATTAACTTTCAGACTCAGGCTTTGCTGTGTTGTTACATTCTTTGGCTTACACAGCACCTGTGTAGACCTCTGGTGATACAGTTTTATTTATTATTCATGCAACTTTCCAGGACAAATAGGAGACAAACTGGTTTGGAGGTCATCACCATGATTTAAGATCAAGCTATTTGACTTCTGAAGTCTTCAGTAATATCCTTCTGATTTCCTTGTAAATGAGGCAGTCCAACCAGCTACAATGCAACATAGAGTGTCCTGACCTTTGGAAAGTGAATAAACTAAATGAAAAGGAATTTAAGACATGGCTTTCCTGTTCATTTTAACTCATCATTCTACATGTTGTTATATCTTTTGTAGAATGGGTGGGCATAAAGGAGCTGCTGTGTCATCAATCTCCAGAAAGAATTCTCTGAAAACAGGGGTTTTGCCTAGTTGAATTTGACCATTTGTTATCATTAGAGGACTGTTTGTAAAAAACAAGAATTTCTTCTTAGCTGACAATGCAGGAACATCAAAGGCCTAAATAATCAAGACTTAGGGAAGAGTTTTGGACTCATTCATCGTCCTCAAACACGAACTTCCCCTTCTAACTTGGCAACACACATATTTTTATTTATTTATTTATTTAACACCTTTACTGGAGTATAATTGCTTTACAATAGTGTGTTAGTTTCCGCTTTATAACAAAGTGAATCAGCTATACATATACATACATCCCCATATCTCCTCCTTCTTGCATATCCCTCCCACCCTCCCTATCCCACCCTTCTAGGTGGTCACAAAGCACCGAGCTGATGTCCCTGTGCTATGCGGCTGCTTCCCTCTAGCTATCTATTTTACATTTGGTAGTGTATATATGTCCAACACACATATTTTTAAGATCATGCTTCAATCATTATTTACACACCTGCAATCAGAGTGACATTTGATTTGAGTAGAAAACTGCTTTAGAAACAATGAACCAAATTCTTTCATTTTTAGAGATGAGAAATTTGCGGGGACTACCATGAAACAATGAATTGTATTACACTTATGAAGAAATCAACAGTTTAATATACCTCAGAACTCCCTTACATAATTTGCAAATTTACACATTTGGTTCCTAATATATGCATACATGTCAGCAGTGGCATTTAGAGAATCTCTCTCTGTACAAATATTTCCTTCCCCTTCATATTTTAACAAGTCTTTGAGCAAAATCCTTTATTTTTTCACAGAACACTTACTCCTCTGAAAGCTTCATCTCCATAAATTGTATAACCATCAGCATGGTTGCTATAGTCAAAAATGGAAGGTTCTTTCAGTCCCACTCTTAACCTCACCTCCACCTCTATCCTCTCATGAATTTGCTAGGTTCTAACTATAAATGTATTGCTAGTTTTCTCCCTGCCTCTGGTGTCACCTCTCGGGTGCAAGCCACTGTGTCCTCTCGTCTGGACCATGGCAGTCCTAACTGCCTCCCTGATTTCCCCATGGCCTCTGTAGAGTCCATCCCGTACCCAGCAGCCTAAATGTAAACCGCATTACAGGCAGAGATACTGCCTGTTCAGTTCCAGACTACCGCAATAAAGTCAGTCACGTGAATTTCTTTGGTCTCCCAGTGCATATAAAAGTTATGTTTACATTATACTGTAGTGTGTTAAGTATGCAATAGTCACACTTTAATTAAGTATATTTTATTGCTGGAAAATGCTAACCATCATCTGAGCCTTCAGTGAGTTCTAGTAGTAACAGCAGAGATCACTGATCACAGATGGCCATCAGAAATACAATGATATGAAAAAGTTTGAATTATTGTGAGAAATACTAAAACTATGACACAGACATGAAATGAGCAAATGTTGTTGGAAAAATGCTGCCGATAGGCTTGCTCGACGCAGGGTTGCCGCAAAATTCAGTTCGTCAAAACTGCAGAATCTGTGGGGCACAAGAAAGTGAAGCACAATAAAATGAGGTACGCCTGTATATCGTTTCTGTGCTTAAAGCTATTTTATATCTTCTTATTCCAGTTGTGGAGAATTTCAGAGTCTTCCTATGGCCTCCAAGGGCCTCTGTGATCTGCCCCGACTGACACCATGTCCTCTAGCTCCTACTGCCTCACTTCAAGAGTGATTTGCATTTGTGTAGTAAAGAATCTAACTCCATTTTTTTGATGTTTGAATGCTGATAGCTTCCAAGCCTCACCTTTTCTTCGTCCCCCTTGGCCCATCATCTTGTTACCAAAAGTGGGGTCCAGCTGCCCACCCCTTGAAAGCCAGTACTCAAGAGGCAAGGTTGGCAGAAAGGAAAGTCTGCTTTATTACAGAGGCCAGCAACTGAAGGAGAGGTGAGCTAGTGTCCAAAGACCTACTCCTCCCACTGACAATTAGTGGGCAAGAGCTTTGAAAGGGGAGTCTCAGAGGCGTATAGATGGAGGGAAGGGGCTACATGCAGAAACAGCACATTCAGCTCTGACCGTCATCTTGAAATTGGTCATGCAGTGATCTGATTAGTGTTATCCTGATTGTTTTAAATACAGTTAGTCTTCAGTTCCAGGGTCAGTTTGTTCCCATTCCTTTGAGGCCAGTTCTTGGAATTGTGACAGCCTGTGTGATGGCTACAGTCTGGTCATCATGTAGTTAACTTCTTCCTCCCGGCAGGGTTTTCGGTATCTACAAGACAGCTCACAGGATACGGCTCAGAATATTATCTATAGCCCTTGAGGAGGAACTAAAGGTCCTAGATTTTGTTTAATGACTCAACTATTATTATTTGCCCTATTTGACTGTTTTCCTTTGCTTCTGCGTTTACTGACTTCTCTGATTAAACGTATTCTTTGGCTAAAGTTTTTCTACAGACAAAAGGCAGGTGGAGGACATGGGGGGCAAGGACCATAGGGTCCTGGTCCATTTCAATCTGAGCAAGCTGATTAAAATGTCAGGGTAATCTCCCTGTAGTGCCAGTGAGAGATTAACACCACTGCTCAGAAGTGGGAATCGTCCCCGCTGCGTACCCCCTAACCACCATAAAAGCCCTAAGCCAGTCTCTTTTCCATTTTTTCTCCTTTCTGTTTTTGGACCTGTTGGAGAGCCACTGTTTGCTACTCAGAAAGCCACATTATGTGAGTAATAAAGCTTTTCATACACTCTTGGTGAGTATGCAGGGTCATCAGTCTCACCGTAGGAACCAAATTTGGAGTATGGGTTTTTTTAATCCTGGTTCTGTAGAGTGGTACTATGATTTCTTAATGTTACTTTGGGAAGATCATTCTCTTAGAAGATACGTTCTAAAAAGTCAACAGTGATGTGTACAGAGAAATAAAATTCTTCATTCTGTATCTTCAGGAGGAATCTAATAACCAGAGGATGGTTAAAATTCAATTAATTGTTTTGTTTAAATGTAATGTATATTCTCTATTAGTTGAAAAACAAGTTTTTGTATAGTGCTACATAAATATATCTATAATTGTGTAATGAAACCAATCCTGAAATGTTTAAATTTCTTATATAAATTCTTCTTTTATAGATGAGAAAGACCAAAATTATTTTGACTTCTTAAGCATCCTAATATGACTTCTAATCACTTTTCTATCACTATCCTGCAATTTTAATTTTTTTGTTACTTTTCCTCCCTTGAATAACAGTTGACATAAACATAAGTATTTCCATTTTAGAGATAAGAAAATTCAGGCATGCCTATTACATGTTGAATTATAGTTATTTAGTGAATACATATTCCACATTTTTGATCTATAGCTATATTATAGAACATATATGAGGTTATACAGTGCAAAATAACATTTTACAAGTTTAACAGAAACCGTACTTTGAGTCCTCAAGCAAATTGCCTATGAAAGGAAATATTGGAACATTGCTGGAAGCTGGTCAATTTCTTTTAAATGCAGCATTTTGTTAAATAGTTACTCTGGATGCTAATCAGGTTGTTATTAGAAAATAAAGTGCATTAATAAAGCTAAAAAAGCTCGAGTTTGATTATTTTAGCACTAGACTTTTAAAGAAGTCTCTATTGCTCAATTATGAGTGGGAAAATCCTTTTTTTTCTTCCCTAGGTTAGGAATCATCGTGCTGGTGTCATGTGATATGAGGGTGTCAGGTTGTCTTTCAGAGTTACATTTAATCTGATCCACATGGAAAATTTGTATAAAAAGATAATTTTCCTACTCTGACATAAGGGGCAACTACTAGCTTAATTTGAAGCAAATCTTCGCAGGTGATGAGGTTACATTAGATTCTAAAATTCCTAAAATGATGATCTTCGTGTCAAGTTCTGACTTTTGAATCCAGGAATGAGATCATGTTGTAAGCCAGCAAAAACAGCCTTAAAAGACTGGAAATCTTAGATATAAAGATATGGTGAATTTGGGTGTGGGATATGAAAGAGAGGACATGCTTACTTAGATATTTTACAGTGATAGACGGTAAGGAGAGGGGGTAGAACATTTTGCTGAATACCTTTAGAATTCTCCTGAAATGTCACCTCCTGGAAAGCATCCCCAGATGACCTATTTGCTGCACCCAGCACATCATAAACCAATCTCTAAGAGGGCAAGCTGTACTCTTATTAGAGTGTCAGATGATCTACCACACACTAGCTGGGGGAAACAGAGCAAGTTAAGTTACTTAACTTCTTTGTGTCTCAGTTTCCTCTTTTGCAAATTAGAAAATGCTATTGCACATTTCCTAGGTTGATGAGAAGTTTAATTGAGTTTACACATGTAAAACACTGAGTGCCTGCCATATAGCAATCTCTTGATAAAATATTAGTGTAGCAGATTTAAATAAAATAATAGTAGTTTTGATAAATTGTTTGATGTGTCTGTTTCCACTTAATTGTCTTCTATGAGACTATAAGCATCTTGACAGTGTGCTTTATAGATAACGGCGCCTGCAGGTTCTACCAGGCAGTCTGTGAATTGTGAATGGTATCTCTATTGTTGGTAATATTCAACACAGATATTTACTAATCACCTTGGTTCTATTCTAAGAATTTAAAAGTAATCAAGAATATAAATTTACCTAAGAGAATACTCTAAGATTTACCAACCTAAGAAACCCCAAGGTAACCTGTTATTCATGATACAAACAGGTGACATTCAGGCCTGGTATGAAGAGGACAGGAGTTGCCCGTCTATCCAGCCTCTATGGAAATTTTCTCATAAATTCAAATGTGTTTTGTAATGATTCCAGCTGCCATGCTCCTCAGCTACTTTTTGTTCCCTAAGACACTTCATAGTTTGCTTTGTATTTTTTTCAATTTTTAAAAATGTTTTAACATCTTTATTGGAGTATAATTGCTCTACAATGGTGTGTTAGTTTCTGCTTTATAACAAGGTGAATCAGCTATACATATACATATGTTCCCATATCTCCTCCCTCTTGCGTCTCCCTCCCACCCTCCCTATCCCACCCCTCTAGGTGGGAGACTTTATATATATATATATATATATATATATATATATATATATATATAGTCTAACATCTTTATTGGAGTATAATTGCTCTACAATGGTGTGTTTCTGCTTTATAACAAAGTGAATCAGCTATACATATACATATATCCCCATATCTCTTCCCTCGATATTTTTCTAACTAGGTTCATATCCTGGATTGGCATTGGTCAACCAGAGACCATTAGAGAACCTTGGAGAATGCTCTTGTCTGTCCACACCAGATATAATGCTGAGTTAGAACCAGGTTATGTTAGCCAGTGTCCAAGGCTCCAATGAGTTTATAGATAATCTAGTTCACATTACAAGTATTATGTTCATTTACTCAACAAATGACAACCAAGTGACTTATACATCCTGTTTAATACTGAAAGAGTTACGAGGGCAATATCCTCCAAAACTAATAAACTGGAATATACTCAGTTTTTTCCTAGGGAAAGGTTTGGTATTAAAAACTCAACTGTGCTATACTGCAGTTGTCGAGAGAATGGATAACATCCAGACGACCAAACCACTTACGGCAAACTTAAGAGAGATGGGTTTGTGCAGAGCACCTAGATGAAGTTCTTCAAGGGCATACAAAAATGTGTACCACTGTTGCTCTGCTTTAGGAAAACTACGCCAATAACATCACAAAACTTGGAGATAGTTTTTCTGTGACTAACAGAGCTTGGGATTGAGTTGCTACTGCATGTGGGTTGACTCAACTTGCAGGTCTGTAATTTGTTTGCAAGGAGTTGAGAAGACAAATGGGAGAGCACCGTAATGTTCTCCTAGGAGGGATGTAGGAGGGTGACAAAAAGCCAGTCCTCGTGGACCAGTGTTGCAGAAAGGGATGTGTATCCTGGTTTGTTTGGCTGTGTGGATTGAAGCGTCAAGGGCTCCTGATCGTCACATTATTCATTCTTGCATCCCTATAGGGAAACCAGGTCACATCTATTTTCTGAAGTTGGTAACCAGATGTACTCCTGCACTACAGGGAAACTGGAAACACTGCATAAAACCAGAATTGCTTAAATACCATTAAACTACTTCACCAATTCAAAAGGAAAAGGAGGAGTTTAAAAGATAATAACATAAAAACAAACAGTTGAAAAATGTGTTGAACTCTTGTGGTGATCTACACAGTTTTCCAGAAAATGGTGTCGCACATCAACAGTGACAAAACGTCTAAATGGTGGTACAAGCCGGTATGCAGTTCAGTCCTCAGGGACTGTCATTGTTACCATGATCACACCTTCCGGTTAGGGCTGCTCTTGTGGAGCAGGGTTAGTTGGCGGGCCTGCTTTCCTCTCTCATAGACACCTCATTATTTATCATCCCTTCAGTACTTTTAATTGCTCTGAGCAAAGATTTCTTTTTCCATTTAGAAATGGGGACTGAACCCATCAATACCCAATTTAAGCAAGACGTTCATAAAGACAGTGGTGAAATTATCGCTCTGCTGCTTTTCTAAATATCCAGCTAGCTTGGCCAGACATTCATAAATTTAAGCTGGTTTGGCATCTAAAACTAAAGCTTCTCCTTGATCGCTGAATGACTCTTCGGATATACAGTGTTTCTAATTAGCTGTAGCAAAATCTGGAAAGACACATTTTGCATTTGGTTTAATGTATTTGTGAAACTGTCATTCACTTTTACTGGTGTATAGCACACGGATAATTTGGGCCCATTTTTTTCAATAATAATTGTAAAAACATGAACAATTATATTGTCTGCTATATACTAAATGTGGTTCAATTTTACACAAAATAAACACTGTGTTATTTACTAAAACTTAAATTATACATCAAAAAGGTGGGTTTTTTGATTTATAAATGTTTATTATATATACAAAGTAAGATCTAAAAAATAATCCAATAAATTCAATTAAATATATATATAACATTGGATTTTCAATATGGTAAATGTCATCATGACTATATTTTTATGTAATAGTATGTGATATTGAGCATTGCATATTTTAATTTCTATGAGTTGTAAAGTTCAAAATCTCAGTTACATCGCTGCAATAGAATCAACTTGAAATAGAGGAACAGCTCAAGGAAGCTGACTACTACTAATCCACTTGCAAAATGCTCAGGTATCGTTCTTAGAGTTTCCAACTGAATCTGTTTTTACATCATGCTTGTACGTTTAGCCACATCTAATTTTCACTGATTTTTAAAAGCTCTGGTAGGCTTTATTTGTACCTGATTAATTCATTTAATTAATATTTAAGCAACTAATAGTAATAATATAAATTTAGCACATTAAAAATGATACCAGCTACCTTTTATTATGTGCTTTGCCTATTTCCGGCTCTGTCCTAAGGAATTTAAGTCAGACGTCATGTCACATAACTCACAATAAACCTGAGGTGGGTATTTTTATCATCATTTTAAAGGTGCGAACTAAGACTTAGAGAGTTGAAGTGACTTGCCCAAGGACTGCTAGTAAGGACTAAAGAGAAACTCCAAATCCTACATATCTGACTCTGGATTTCAAGTTTGTATTCTAGTTGTTTCTTTTTTTTTTAATTAATGATCTTACTTTTTATTTTTTAATTAAAAATATTTTTATACAATTTTTAAAGGTTACTTTCCACTTACAGTTATTACAAAATACTGGCTCTATTCCCCATGTTGTACCATACACACTGGAGCCTATCTCACACCCAAGTGTGAGCTTGTGCTCATAAGTGAGAGCTTGTGCCTCTCACTCACCCACCCCTGTATTCCCCCCTCACCACTGGTAACCACTAGTTGTTCTCTATATCTGTGAGTCTGCTTCTTTTTTGGTTATATTCACCAGTTTGTTGTATTTTTTAGATTCTACTTATAAGTGACAGTATTTGTCCATCACGTTGGTTTTTAAACTGCGAAGCATAGGACCTTCTCCCAGGCCTTACTGACAAAGGTAAGGAGTGGAAAGGGGGGGTATTAGGTTTGTGAGGAAGAAAATAAAGACAGGCCACGAGGCAGACAAAGAAGAGCCATGATCTTTCCACTCTATATTGTGGCTTATCTCTTGGTGGTTGGAGACAGCAGGGGAAGGGGGAGATGTGAATCGAGCAAAGATCTAGTATCTGCTAAGGGAGTTTGGGATGAGACTGAGTTTTCATAATGAGAGAACACGGCTTGTATGCTGAGAGCCAAAAGTTCACACTGCTTCAGATAAAGTGTCCATTTGAGAGCTACTGCCCATCAAGACCCAATGATCAGCCCATTTAAGAAACACTCTTGAAATACTGATAGCCTGGAGAGACTGAGAAGCTCAAATCCAGAAATCCAGACATACTGATGATTCAAACACACGAAGTAGCTCAGATTTTCCACCCAGAAAAAATGAATAGTTCATCCTATATACAGTAGGCAACCAGAGGAGGTGCTTACTGTTTAATTACCATGGGATTTTCCTGTACAACCCAAATTACTGTGTATGAGTATGTGAGAGTGTGTGAATGTGAATGTGTGTGAGTGTGTGCTCCAGGGGTGGGACATTGGCCTGTGATTCCCTCCAGACTTCAGTTTTCCATTTTCTATCACCCCCTCCCCCTTACTAAACCATAGGTATGTTTCCCCAAGTCTCCTCAGGAGAGAATTTTTGATATTCACTGCATCAATTAATGCATGGGCCTATAAAGTTACGAATATCAACACTGACAGACAGGTAACGTCTTTATATAAGAATTGTATGCATGTTTAATAGTTATTTGCTATAATTATAAAAAAATTACCCTAGTATTTCTACAATGTATAATTTTTATTTATTTTTTTACAATGTATACTTTTTAGCGTATCATTTATTTTGAACTTTATATGAACCATAAATGTGGTAAAAATTTCATTTTATTAAAATCTGACACAGTGACAGCCTTAGAATCTATTTATAGACATTGAAACTTGTAATTAATAACAAAAAACTAAATGCTCCTCCAGAGCTTAAATATTGGACTTATTAAATGTTGCATCTGAAAAGGAAATGTTGGTCAACTGTGGCTACAATAAATTGATAAATCGAAAAAGGAAAAAGACAGGAGGAAGGAAGAACGAAAGGGAGGGAGGTTGGAAGAAGGGTAGAGTGAAGAAGCGGGAGGGAAAAGGAGGAAGAACGAGTATATTTTATAACATTTGAGATCTACTTAGGTTAGCACGTTTTGCCGGAAGTACACAGTTGATGCTTATTTGCATGTGATACTAGACAGCACCAGAAATTTGCATAATTCAGATTGTCTAGAAGTTCATCTTAAACTCGAGTTAAAAGTAAAACTATGGAGATTTGATTCAGGGAAGTGATTCAGGGATGTGAAGTGGAAGCAGAAAATATTGCATATCTTTTGAGGAGTTGTATGTCAGGACACAGCAGTCCTTTTACTGAGTAAAGTCCTACAGTCAGTGTCTGAAATACTTAGAAAAGACTATGCATTGAAATACCTGACATTGCTCTAGGGTGCTAACTCATTAAGACATGGGTGATACATTATTTTAGCAACATCACGATACTGGACTTGAAGACAAAAAAAAGATAAGGGGGGGATCTATATCTTTATTTTTACCTCTCACCTCCCATTTCTACCTGCTTTAGCATCATCCTTTGACTTTGGGGCATGTTTTTGTGTGTTTGAGCGAGTTTTTGAACACTCTACTTCTCTAATTCTTTCCAACCCAAATTATCCAGACTTGGAGAAGACAAGTCTCATTTCTACACGGTTCAACACTGAAATATTTTGACAAGAATGCTTACTAGGAGAGTAAGATAACTACAACAGAAAAATATAAGAATATATAGAAACAACTCTATTTCTGGAGTTCAATTCCATAGCGGAAATGTAGTCCAATTCGGATCTAGGTGGCAAAGAGCTTGGTGGAAAAACACTATTATTTTTCTCTTCTCAATCTCATGTGATCTGAACTCAGGGGAAAAGCAACTGGCTCTCCTCCCCTCTCAAAGCGCTCACCCAGAATAGCTGTGATCCAAGCTGAGTAACCCAGAGAGACAGAAAAATGACAAGAAACATCTGCAGACTGAGAAAAATGCTCATCTCTTTACTGGCAATAAATTTCAGTATACACACACATATGTATAATATATGTGCTACATATATGTATATATGTATGCTTATATATATACTTATATATATCAATTTAGATGACTATGTTTGTTGTTTCTTGGAAGGGCAGGGGGTAGTAACGACACAGCTTAATGATTCTTTTTTTTGAATTTCTATCATGTAAACAATGAAAATACCTTAATGGAGAATATAATGGGAGTCATCATCTTCAAAATAATGCTTGACTGTCTCCCTTAGTATAGACGCCAGCTTCAGAGCTCTAAAGACATTAGCAAAAAATATAGAAAGAAAAACTGTATGGCAGTGATGATTTTTACAAAGTTAGGGAAAAGAAAAAAACATCAGTAAGGTATAGCTAGGGAAGTACCATTAATATTGAAAATATAAACTAGATTTGCTCAGTAGCTTCTAGACATTTGAGGGTTCTTTTTTTTTTTTTTTTACTAGAAGTTCTTTATTTGTCTCTCATGACAATATTTTTGTCTCCTCTACCCAGAAAATTTCCGGTAATTTATTTTAAGATCAATGTAGATGGCTGCTGAGGGAGAATTTCTTCTAAAGGGCTTGGTCTAAATGAACATCATCTCATTTTAGAAAGGATAGAGAAAGACACAAATTGACAGTGAAGGGAACATTTTTATTCTCGCCTCATTTCATTACAAGTCATGTAGACAATTGAAATCAAGTAGGGAAAAAGATATTTAGGAACAAATAACCCCCTACCCTTGAAAACAGAAGCTGCGGAAGGAGGACAAGTGTGTTTAGATTGAAAGGGTGCCTGGCACGGTTTCTCTGATGGGCTGTGACAGTGTGAGCTCCTGGGTAAAAATTATGGCAGAAAAATCCTGGCTCCTTAGCACTCAGTGTAGATGAAGTGTCAATATGATGATTGCTAGAGATTTTTTTCTGGAACAGGGCTTATTTGAACTAGATGAAGAAGGAATTACAACAAATTGAAAGTGGTATAGGTTTTTATGTTGTAAGTCCTTGTGCTTCTCAGTGGCTGGAATGGAAGGATGATGGTCTTGTGACACCGCTTTATTGCACTTTATTCTTTCTTTCATTTGCTAACTTTCCAGGCTACCTTCTCTGCATTCTGAGTGATTAGAACACAGCTTTATACTCGCTTGCTTCATTTCCTTCCATCCTGTTACAAGCGCTTTATGGATAGAATCATTTACCGTGGAAGACGAAGAGTGTCATTAGATTTCCAAAAGATACGTGACCCTGTGTGTGTTAGCTATACCATCTGTCCTTTTGGCACATTTTTTTAACTGGATAATTTTAAAATTCCTTCCTCGCATGTGATTTTCCTTTTCTTTTCTCCTATCTGGATGACTTCCAAGATCAAGAACAGGAAGGACTGCATTTCAAAGTAGCCTGATAATTCAAAGTGCCAGAGTTGAACTGGGATTTTTGAATTTTAAAATGAACTTCCTGAGATTTCCTAATTGAAAACACATTCAGAAGGCAGTTCTGCGAATGGTAACAGCGAGTGTTCTGCTCAGAAGTCTCCTTCACATGGCGGTGTCCCGAAGAAAATGGAATTTGTAACTGCGGCTTTTCTGGACTAAAATCACATCCAAACAGCAGGATTTCTAAACAGAAGGTGCCTTATAACTATGGTCTCAAAGTAAACCTCATTTAAACTACATTCCTTCTCAATGGAAAATGTACCGTAGCTGTTTTCTACGTTAAAGTCAAATTCAAATCATTGTTCCCCGAACAGCTAAGTAGCTTAACCTCTGCCATGGATTGAAGATTAGTGTGTACTTCATATTAGGTTTGCAGAGTAATTTGGGGGAAAATGTTTTCCTCCTGTACATGTTTTACATAGACGATGACAGGAAAAATTCATTATTTGAGGAAGATTGCTCATTAGTGAGATGTGATGTTTGTTTCAAATTTCAACCTAGAAGACTAAACAATACGTGAAATGTCAATCAACCTACTTCTCAGAGAAAGAAACCATCTCAGGGACTTGCTGTCTTTTAAGTTCTATAGGGAGCTCAGAATACAGAAACAATATTGATGCACACTTTGTGGGGAAAAAGAGACCAAAATGATGGCTTATTAGTGAATTACTCAACAGAATGAGAAGTGAGAAGGAATATTAAAGCTACTGTAGCATTATAACTCTTCCTTTCAGAGATATGAAGCTGATTTTATGAACTTCATCAGCCCAGCCCTTGCTGTAGACCCTAATATGTCCCTTAATGGGAAATCCGACACTAATTGATAAAACAGAAATTAAGTCTTTAACTCACTAGTCTTTCCTTACAAATAGTGAAACAAACAATATATCTGAACAGTAATATTAATGTATTACACACACATATGTGCATATATATGTGTATGTATCTATATATATAAAGCATTTATATTTTCAAACACTTTCACATTAGCTCAAAATCCGAATAACATGTCCTCGTCACCAGCTGCAATTTTCTCTCTGTCAAAGTGCCTTTCATCCAGGTGTGTGAATAAAGAGGATGAAAACGATTTCCCAGTGCTGTGTTTTGTATATTTTGTATGCTTTTTCCTAAAACGGATGCTACTTAACATGCTCATTCTTAACTGCAAAATGTGTATCGAGGACTCTGACGACCCGTCACTCTTTGGCATTTTTCCTAGGTGGACTTCGTGGCCTTTGACTTGTTGCTGCAGCTGCTGTGGGCAGCACCTGGTGTGTCTTCAGATGTGGCTGTTTATGCTCGTGTTCTGTCTGAAACGAGCTCGGAAAAGAAAAGAAAAGAAAGAAACCAATCATCTTTATCCCCCAAGTTCTTTCTATCAGGCTAGCGTGGCCACCCTAATGAATCGCCAGAGAACTATGGCCAAGCTTAAGTGTAAACCTCTTCAGAGGATGCTTCTGACTCCTTATTTACGACTGTGGCATTTGAAAACACCAGAGAAGCACTGCTTAGGCATTTCACTGTACGTGATTCAAGTATATTCTTTTTCACTGCAATTGAACAATGTGTGGAGATGAACATTTTTTTGACGTTATTACTAACAGTTAGCAAAATGCTTTTTACATTAGAATGCCTAAATCAACTGAGGGAAGCTGAAGTGGAAGTTATTTGAGGCACTCAAGTAATATATTTTTAAATATGTGGTCCATATGTTTGCATCCGATTTTAGGAAATAAGGTAAAGAAATAATGAATTATTTTTATTTTCAGAAAGGTGAATATAAAACATACACCTTGACTTACCAGAAAAATATTTTCTATAGCTAAATTAAAGCTGGATCAAGTAAATAGTAATACAAATGGCAATGAGTTGTAGACTGAAATTTGAGGGAAGCGATTGAAACTGTGTATTTCATTGGACTATATCGTCAGCCATTATGTCCTTGGACAAGGAGGTTACAAGGAATCTCTCCAAAGTCAACTCAATTTTGTAAATGCTCTATTTGAGTAAATATTTGTGCCATTCTCATTGTCTTCCAGGTTTCATATTGTGGATTAATGGTTCTTTGTTGGCATTATTTAGGTATACTTACACAGAAGAAGATGTATCAGTTTTAAGTGTACAGTTCAATGAGTTTTGTCTAATGTGTATTCCAGTGTAGTCACCACTGAAAACAAAATATTTTTCTAGCACTCCTCAAAGTTCCAAGTTAATCCCAATTGCCACACCAGGGAACCACTCACCTAATTTCTATCACTATACCTTAGTTTCGCCAGTTTGGAAACTCATGCATATGGAATCTTACAGCACATACTCATTTTGCTTCTAACCTCTTTCATTAAACATGATTCTGAGATTCATCCATGTTGTTGCATATGTAAGCAGTGTGTAAATTTTTTTGCTGAGTAGTGTTACATTACATGAAGAGACCACAACTGATTTCGACTCTTTTCTCGTTAATGGACATTTGTGTTCTATCAAACTGCTACATGTAACGTTATACATTAAGGTCTCTTTTCTTTTTCTTCCTCTGTTAGATATGATGTTAGCTGTAGTGATTAGTAGGTACTTTATATAGAAACTGTCATTCTTTTTCTAGTTTGCTGTGAATTCTTTATTTTTTTAATTATAAATGCATGCTGAATTTGTCAAACGCTATTTCAGTTCTATTGACTTATTATATTTATTTATCCTTTATTCTTTTAATGTGATGAATTATATTAACATTTTTTATCACAGATTTATAATGTAATTCACATATCATATACTTCACTCATTTCAAGTATATAATTCAGTGGTTTTAGTATGTTCATTATTACTACAATCTATTTTAAAAAAATTTTAAAAAGTCTATTCATTAACACGCAATCTCCATTTCCTTCCAGTCTCCTCAGCCCTAATTTTTTTGGCGTCTCAGTATTTTGCCTTTTATGAACATTTCATGTAAATGGAATACATTGGTTTCTTTCACTTAATATGTTTCCAAGGTCCATCCATGTTGTAGAGTGTATTGGAACTCCATTTCTTTTTATTGACAAATACTGTTCCACTGCATGGATATACCACATTTATGTATTCATTCACTAGTTGATGGACATTTGAATACTTTAACTTATTTCCTATTATGAGTAATGTTGCTGTGAACATTTGTGTATTGTGTGAACATATATTTCCATTTCTTTCAGCTGTATATTTAGGAGTAGAATCATTGTGTCATATGTAACTCTGTGTCCAACCATTTGAGGAACTACCAGACTGTTTTCCAAAGCAGATGCATCACCGTACATTCTTTTTTGGATACAGGTTTTATTATTATTTAGGTGTGACAAGTCTGACAGATCAGGAGATGACTGCCCTTGAAAAGATGTTTGTTATATCACACATTCCAAGTGCAAGGGGCATGCCATACCCTGGGGGGGGGCCACATGGGGAAGCACCAGTGTTGGTCAGAAGCCAGAGAAGAGTGAGGAGTGAGGAGAAAATGTGTGCAAGAGAAGAAACAGGTGAGGCAGGGTGAGCAGGTTTAGAATTAGCTAATTTTAATGATTTCAGCCTATTCTGGAGGATAGGGGCTGTCCCTGGTTGTCCGGTACTTAGCCCCTGGGTCATTAGGGCAGGTGGGTTGTAGCCCACAAGGTAAGTGTGAGAGCCAGGTAAAGCAGGTAGTTGGGGTTGTGGGCTCTGGATTGGTTGAATAAGATGAAGTTATTGATAGATTGTTTGCATACATTGCTTAAAATGAATGTTAGAATATTTGCATATGCAAGACACACTCCCAGGCAATTTATCTGCTACCTCTAGAAATTAGCTAACCCTGGAAAGGGCAGTCTCTCCAGGGTCAGCACAGCCCAAGATGTCAAAGCATCAAGATATAGGAAATAAATGGCATGGTTAATACCACATTGCCATCAGCAATGAATGAGGGTTTAAATGACTTTACAGGTTCACCCAAAATAGCTTCACTAATGGGTGTGAAATAGTATCTCATTGTGTTTTTATTTCTAACTCTAAGATATCTAATGATTTTGAACATCTTTTTATGTGCATATTGACTATCTGTATGCCTATACAAATATCTATTCAGATGCTTTGCCCACTTCTGATTGTCTTTTTTATTATTGAGCTGGAAGTGTTCTGTATTTAATCTAGAGTCAAATTTCAGATTTAGGATTTGCAAATATTTTCTCGCATTCAATTCAGTTGTCTTATCCTTTCCTGATGGTACCCTTTAAAACACAGGAGTTTTTACTTTTGATGAATTTCCATTCATTGACTCTCTGATTCCTTGTGTTTTTGGTGTTATAGCTATTCACCATTTCATTAGTCTTCACTCTGACCTTTATTATTTCCATCCTTCTGCTTGCTACGGGTATAGTGTTCTCTTCTTTTTCCAATTTCTTTCTCCTTTTATATTTTTGGCTGTGCCCCTCAGCATGCAGGATCTTATGTCTCTACTAGGGATCGAACCCATGCCCCCTGCAGTGGAAGCACAGAGTCCTAACTACTGGACCACAAGAGAATTCACTTCTTTTCCCAATTTCTTAAGGTGAAGGGTAGGTTATCGATTTGAGATATCTCTTCTGATGTTTTTATTTATAAATGTAAATTTGAGCACTGTTTTAACTGTATTTCACAAGTTTGGGTATGTTGTACTCTTATTATCTTTCATCTCAAAATATTTTCTAATTTTCTTTGTCATTTCTTATTTGACCCATTGATGACTTAAGTGCAGTGTCTACACCCCACATATTTTGGTTTACTAACATTTTTTCCATTGTTGTTTTCTAATTTCACTTCATTACAGCCAGAAAACACAATTTGCATAATACCAATTCCTTTACATTTATTGAGGCTTATTTTACTGCCTAACACATGTCAATCCTGGAGAACGGTCCATTGGTCCTTGAGAAGAATGTGCACCCTGCTGAAGGTAGAGCGTTCTGTAAGTGTCTGCTGGTCTAATTGCTTTATAGTGTTGCTTAGATGTATTTCCTTGTTGGTCGTCTTTCTAGTTGTCCTGTTCTTTATTGAAATTTGGGCGCTGAAATTTCCACCTACTGTGTTTGAATTGTTTATGTCACCCTTTGATTTTGTCAATTTTTGCTTCATGTACATTGGGGTTTTGTTGTTAGATGCATATACATGGATAATTGCTATGTCTTTTTGATACATTGACCCTATTTATCATTATAAAAGGGGCCTTCTTATGATTAGGAACACTTGTTTTAAAAATCTATTTGTCTGAACTTTTTATAGCCTTAGCAGATTTTTTTATGGTTGCTTTTATTCTGATATGTTTTTTTTCTTCCAACCTTTCACTCACAACCTATTTGTATCTTTGAATCTAAAGTGTGTTTCTTGTAGATCACATATTGTATCTTTTCTGTCATTTTAAACCATTTTTTTGATTGCATTGTTTAATTCATTCACATTTAATGTTATCATTAAAAGAGTTGGATTTGTCTGTCACTTTACCTTTTTCTTAAATGCCTCATATATTTTCCTCTCTATTCCAGTTTTAGTGCTTTCTTTTGCACTAAATGGACATTTTCTATGTAACATTTTGATTTCTTTAATAATTTTTCTACTATATATATATTTATTTATTTTCTTATATTGTTTGCTCTAAGACATGATATATGCATCTTTTGTTACCAGAATCTACTTCAAACTTATTCTTACTTAATTCCAGATATATATAGAAATATTACTCCTACATTGCTCTATTTATCTTAGCTTTTTTTGTGCTGCTATTAGTTATACATATTACATTTATATATAAGTTATAATACATTATTATAATTATTACTTTATAAAATTTTATGTCATTAAGAAGCTGAGAGAAGAAAGGAGAGCAAGAATATATTCATGGAGTGTGTTACATTAACCTTTTTTCTTACCATTTTGGTTTCTCTTTGTTTCTGTGGATTCAAATTACCAGCTGGTGTAATTTCCCTTCTCCAATACCTCATTGCCCCTGTTCCTCTCCTTTGTGCTGTGATTGTACACATATATTACATTTCTATATGTTACAGGCCTACTGACCCAATTACACACTATTGCTTTATGAAATTTCTTTTTATATCAATTAAGAGAAGAATGGAAAAGAAATATGCATTTATACTCTCTTTTATAATTACATAATTGCCTCTGCTATTGCTCTTTTTTTCATGTGGATTAAAATTACCGTCTGAAGTCACTTGCTTTCAGACTTAAGAACATTCTTTAGTATTTCTTATAGGGCATATTCACTAGCAACAAATTCTCTCAGTGTGGTTGTGGTTTTCTTAATCTGAAGATGACTTTATTTCTTTTTGATTTATGAAAGATATTGTGCTAGATATGAGATTCTTGGTTGACAGTTATATTTTCCTTTCTGCATTTCAAATGTGTCATCCCACTGTCCTCTGTCCTCCTTGGTTTCTGATGCATAGTTAGCTGTTGTACTTACTAATGTTTTACTTGTACATAATGAATCATTTTTCTCTTGTGCTTTCAAAATTTTCTTTTTGTCCTTGGCTTTCATTATATTTACCATGGTATGTCTTGATGTGCATTACTTTGTTTTTATCCTACTCACAGTTGATTGGGCTTCTTGGATATGTAGATAAATGTTTTCATCAAATTTAGAAAATTTTCCATTATTTATTTTAATATTTTTCTATTCCTTTCTTTTTTCCATCTGGTAACTACGTTATGCTTATATTGGTGTACTTAAAGGGGTCTGATTTCTCACTGAAGCTGTTTATTTTTCTTCATTTTTAAAAATCTTTCTTCTTTGAACTGCATACTCTCTAACTTATCTATCTGTGAGTTCATTAATTCTTCTGCTAGTTCAAATCTAATATAGTGTTTCTCTAGCAAACTTTTCATAGCAGTAGTTGTGGTTTTCAACTCCAGAATTTAATTAAGCTTCTTTTTAATAATTTTTTCTCTATATTGGTATTCTCTATTTGATTAAACATTGTCATCAAACCTTCCTTTACTTTTTTTTTTTTTTTTTTTTTCTCTCACGGGCCCAGCCGCTCCACGGCATGTGGGATCTTCCCAGACCGGGGCACGAACCCGTGTCCCCTGCATAGGCAGGCGGACTCTCAACCACTGTGCCACCAGGGAAGCCTGGAAGAACATTCTTTGACATAAATTACAGCAAGATCTTTTTCAACACACCTCCTAGAGTAATGGAAATTAAAATAAAAAATAAACAAATGGGACCTAATCAAACTTAAAAGCTTTTGCACAGCAAAAGAAACTATAAACAAGACAAAAAGACAACCCTCACAATGGGAGAAAATATTTGCATACAAATCAACGGACAAAGGATTAATCTCCAAAATATATAAACAGCTCATGCAGCTTAATATTAAAAAAGCAAACAACCCAATGAAAAAATGGTCAGAAGATCTAAGGAGACATTTCTCTAAAGACCTACAGATGGCCAAGAGGCACATGAGAAGCTGGTCAACATCACTAATTATTAGAGAAATGCAAATCAAAACTACAGTGAGGTATCACCTCACACCAGTTAGCATGGGCATCAGCAGAACATCTACAAACAACAAATGCTGGAGAAGGTGTGGATAAAAGGAAACCCTCTTGCACTGTTGGTGGGAATGTAAACTGATACAGCCACTATGGAGAACAGTATGGAGGTTCCTTAAAAAACTAAAAATAGAATTACCATATGACCCAGCAATCCCACTACTGGGCATATACCCTGAGAAAACCAAAATTCAAAAAGAGTCATGTACCAAAATGTTCATTGCAGCTCTATTTACAATAGCCAGGACATGGAAACAACCTAAGTGCCCATCATCGGATGAATGGATAAAGAAGATGTGGCACATATATACAATGGAATATTACTCAGCCATAAAAAGAAACGAAATTGAGCTATTTGTAATGAGGTGGATAGACCCAGAGTCTGTCATACAGAGTGAAGTAAGTCAGAAAGAAAAAGACAAATACCGTATGCTAACACATATATATGGAATTTAAGAAAAAAAATGTCATGAAGAACCTAGGGGTAAAGCAGGAATAAAGACGCAGACCTCCTAGAGAACGGACTTGAGGTTATGGGGAGGGGGAAGGGTGAGCTGTGACAGGGCGAGAGAGAGTCATGGACATATACACACTAACAAACGTAGTAAGGTAGATAGCTAGTGGGAAGCAGCCGCATGGCACAGGGATATTGGCTCGGTGCTTTGTGACAGCCTGGAGGGGTGGGATAGGGAGGGTGGGAGGGAGGGAGACGCAAGAGGGAAGACATATGGGAACATATGTTTATGTATGACTGATTCACTTTGTTATAAAGCAGAAACTAACACACCATTGTAAAGCAATTATACCCCAATAAAGATGTTAAAAAAAAATTTCCTTATGTCTATTTTTATTTTCTGTATCAGTAGTGGTAAAAACACTGAAGAACCAAAACACTGCCCTCACTCAGGTGTCCTCACCCACCCATAGGTCCTCTGTGTCTTCCAGAAAGATCTACTTTTGCCGAGTGTGTATGTGTGTGTATGTGTGTGCGCGCGTGTTGTAGAGGCCTTAATGCATTCAGTACAGTAAAACCTAAATAACTTAAGAGTCTGAAACAGAGATGATAAATTGGATTTATATTCAGTGTGTTAAGAAGAGTTGCCATCCCATTGTTAATTGAGAGCAAGACCAATATTCAGTCTTTTTTGTACATTGTATCCCAGGTTAAAAAAGTAATTTCTCCTGACATCAGCCTTTATTTAATTTTTATCTCGCTGTTGCACAATGTATTGCTGAACTATTAATCTTTAAAAGTACTGAGAGCTTGTTTTATTTGTGGATGACTAGAAAAGTCCCAGAAACTACATTAAAAAATGAAATGGCTTGACCACTTGCACCAATACTTATAAAAAAAAAAAAGATTCATCTCAGTTTGCAATTCAAGTGCCAGGTTTCAGGACATTACATTTTGAGTTGCTGAAATAGAAGTGCTCAGAAACCAGTGTTTAGAAGGGAAGCCCAGCACCTTTAAACCACAGTGCCATGATGCATGGCACTGTAATCAAGAAACAATTCTGGATACACATTTACAAGAGATTCTTTCATATTCTGTGGTTCCCTCAGGAGGAGATAAAAGATACTTCTCACAAACAAAATGCCATGGCTAGTGAAGAAATGTGTTTTACATGATTTGTAATTACTAATATTATTCAGGTGGCTGCCGCAGATGAATCTTTGAAATAAAACCAGTTTTTTATAACACATGATTCAAACGCTCTATCAGATCAGCACACAGCCATGGAAGGTTATGGCAACTTTTAAAATATGATGAGTATTTTATGAAAAATAAACTACTTGTTATGATATTTCATTTCGTTTTCATCTAAGAAATTAATATATATAATTCTGCAGAAATATTCATCATGTGATTATATGGGGTCAAAAAAGTTTATTTTTATGAGTAATTTTACCAACTTCTCTTGTTCTAATTTGGCTATAATAAGTTGATATTTCAGATCTAGTTCTGAAAATCCTAACCCTAGAGTCCAATTCTCACATACCTTTGCACAATAAGCTTAAATGAGTTAGGAAATATACCTACTTTATTTTCGTGGGTTTAATTTCTGAATATGTTTACTACAAATTCATTTTCTCTCCCAGTAGGATTTAATTTACAGAAAGGTTACTGTGTCTCACCTCTTTTCTGTTTTAAAACCTCGAATAGAGCAGTAACATCATAGACCCTTATAAATATGGAGAGAATGATTAAATTAATTTTAATTTATCAAGTTTAACTATGTTGATTGCAAATAACACATCTTACAGCATTTTTTCTAGTTGTGTTTGCTCTCCCACATTCTTCAAAGACTATTCCTCACTTAAGCAGTGGACTTTCCTTTTGCTTTCTAAACTCTCTGGCAATATCTTTTTATCACATTTCACAGAGAAAATAAAACCTTTTAAAAGTGAATCCTTGGGCTTCCCTGGTGGCACAGTGGTTGAGAGCCCGCCTGTCAATGCAGGGGACACGGGTTCGTGCCCTGGTCTGGGAAGATCCCACATGCCGAGGAGCGGCTGGGCCCATGAGCCATGGCCGCTGAGCCTGCGCCTCCGGAGCCTGTGCTCCGCGGCGGGAGAGGCCACAGCAGTGAGAGCCCTGTGTACCGCAAAAAAAAAAAAAAAAAAAAAAAAAAAGTAAATCCTGTTATCTTCCCTCTACCAAATGAACAAATTCTCTGCATCTATACCCTTTCTTTCCTTTTCTCTGAGTATAATTTAAAGGTACGCCATCTCTCTCTGAAATGCCAGCTACTCTCTGGGTCTTCTAGATTTTCTTACAAATTGATTTCTTAGGGAGCTGAATTCTATTGGAGATCTATCTCTACTCAATCTTTAGCTGCTTCTTTATTAAGATCCCCAGTATCATTTTTAGGTACATTTTCATAACTTCAGTAATAGAAAAGCAAACCAAAAAGAGAGAAAACAAATCTCTAATAGCAAATCCCTCTCTAGCTAGCACCTAATTTTTCTACATGATTCTTCAACCACAATCCAGAGAGCCAAACAGTTTGAAAACCAAAAGTTTTATTTTTTACATTTCACTTAACTGGTCAAAACCTTATTGGACTTTAACTTACAAGAGGCTATTTATAGTCTTATGCAACTTAGCATGAATACTCATACATTCATATTCAAATGACTCCAGAAAAGTCAATGAAAATTTTAATATAATACTTGATTTTGGGGTGCTGTTAAGAAGTCACGGGGTGTCACTTATATACAATAGGTGTCTCTCTACCTTTTTATTTATTTATTAAACAAATTTATTTACTTATTAAATTTATTTATTTATTAAATTTACTTACTTATTAAATAAATTTATTTATTTGTTTATTTTTGGCTGCCTTGGGTCTTTGTTGCTGCTCATGGGCTTTTCTCTAGTTGCAGGGGCTACTGTTTGTTCTGGTGCACGGGCTTCTCATTGTGGTGGCTTATCTTGTTGCAGAGCACGGGCTCTAGGCACGTGGGCTCAGTAGTTGTGGCATGCGGGCTCAGTAGTTATGGCTCACGGGCTCTAGAGCACAGGCTCAGTAGTTGTGGTGCACGGGCTTAGTTGCTCCAGAGCATGTGGGATCTTCCCGGACCAGGGCTCGAACCTGTGTTCCCTGCATTGGCAGGTGGATTCTTAATCACTGCACCACCAGGGAAGCCCCATCTCTACCTTTTTAAAATGTGAAATATTCAGAATTCCGAGCACACCTAAGCCCCGCATTTTCTCCTAAGGGACTGTGGACCTGTCATTTCCTGCTTCACGCACTGTTCCCTCTTTATTGACTGCAATTCACCATTCAGCTCACTCCAGCTTCCTCTATGGACGCTCTTCTTGCTAAGGTAACTAGTAATTTTCATGTTGACAAATCCAATGACATTTTCTATTTCTTCCTTGACCTGTGAGCCCCATCGGACTCAGCTGATCATCCCCTGCTTCCTGAGATATTCTTTCTCTAAGTGTCCAGGACTCCCTTCCTTGCCTTCCTCCAGTCCCGCGGTTCCTTTACAGTCTACTAAACAGGCTTCTCCTCCACCCACAACCTTCTCCACTACCTCTGAAGGCTGGTGTTACTTATAATATTTTCTATACCTTTATCATTCTACACTCTCGAAACACGAGTGTTTCATCCCCACTCATGCCTGTCAGATAATGAATTCCAGCTGAATGTATATATTTAAACTCTATAATTTTGTTGCTGTAAACCTACACAGCCAGCTCGTATGTAGTAGTCTCCCTTTGGATGTTACGTAAGAATCTCAAACTTTTCTTGCGTCAGATTTCACTCACATTTCTTCCCTGCATCCTCCCTTGACAAAACAAAGCAAGACTAAAACTACTTATCTCTCCATTCATTAATTTGAAAGTTTCTGTTAAGTACTTACTATAAGCCTAGTACTCTTCTCGGCACGGGGAATAGATTAGCGTGAGAGATGATTGTGGTCTCTGTCTGCATGGAAAAGACCAGATTGCTAAATCATAAATTAAAATAAGTTAAATACACCTTACAACTTTTTTTTTTTTTTTTTTTTTTTTGCAGTACGCGGGCCTCTCACTGTTGCGGCCTCTCCGGTTGCGGAGCACAGGCTCCGGACGCGCAAACTCAGCGGCCGTGGCTCACGGGCCCATCCGCTCTGCTGCATGTGGGATCTTCCCGGATCGGGACACGAACCCGTGTCCCCTGCATCGGCAGGCGGACTCTCAGCCACTGCGCCACCTGGGAAGCCCGTTACAACTTTGTATATGTGGGATGAAGGACCAGGTCGCTGGATAGGGCACATTTCTTAGTTTGGGTCCTTTTGATAGGGTGGTCTGGGAAGGCTTCTCTGAAGAGGTGACATTGATGCTGAGGTATGAAGGTGAGAAATATCTAATTAGGACCAGGGTGACAGTCAGGAGAAAGAAAGTGAAAAAGTCCTGAGTGGAATGGCAGGAGGGAGAACATGATGATGGCAATAAGCTTCAGCTAGCTGATAAAAGTAAAACTGTTGCATTTTGATTTAGCCATAGATTGTCTGCTTTAAAATTATTTTACGCCATTTGAGAAGGCACATTTAACAACCTTTGTTGATGACAGCTCAGAGTTGAGTTTCTTCCAGAAGTATTTTTTATGTGGTCCCCATTTGTTTCCTTGACTAACTTCCATGATGTGTTATATTAGAATTTTCCATGAAAGAAGAATAAGTCGCCCTGACATTTGAAAACTCACTGAAAGGAGCAACTTAGAACTTTTGAGAACAATACATTTCTAACACCTCCTTTGAAAAAATGTTAAAGCCTTACCAACTGCTTATTTTTAATTTATTCTTAGATTGGTGTGAACCAATTATTGTCTTCCTAGTCCTAGTTCCAGCTCCTTTCCTCACACTGAGTTGAAATACAGCAAGTTGGCTCAAGTCACCAGGCAAATTTACAATTTTAGGGACCCTAAGTGTTGGATAGGATTTGGTTGATGGCAGCATAGAGAAAAGTGCTGGAAAATACGAGAAAACTTTACTACTTTATACAAAACGCAATTTAGTTTCAATTCACAATAATGATAATTAATAACTTTCAATGTTTAATATTTACCACGTGCCAACACTGTGCTTAACCCTGATAACAGTCTTACAAACAATGGACCTTCATTTTACAGATTTGCAAACAGATGGTAACTAGCTCACCTGTGAGGATACATATGGTAGATCACAAAGGCAGGCTTCGAAGCCCCATCTTACTGAGAGGTCTTAAATGTCATTGTTCATCACTCTCGCACGAGTTAGATATAAAAAGAACAATGACCCAGATCAGGGTACATATGACCGAAAATTGAGTTCTTATTACCTTTGGGAGCACAATTTTATTTCTTGCTCAAAAATCTGTTATCTAAGTTGGACGAGGTTT
Organism: Leucopleurus acutus; assembly: GCF_964270905.1. Classification (NCBI taxonomy): domain Eukaryota; kingdom Metazoa; phylum Chordata; class Mammalia; order Artiodactyla; family Delphinidae; genus Leucopleurus; species Leucopleurus acutus. Next base: position 153,609,186 of record NC_139146.1, on the reverse strand, counting down.
GAAACATTGTGAACATGGTAAGAGAACTCAGTAGAAGAACTGGTATCAGATTCTTATTTGACTGATTACATAATAATTATCCCTTACTCTTCTCATATAGCTATACAATCCAAGAAATAATAACTTACTTAAACGGTAGAAGGGACAATAGACTTTTTAACCCTGAGTCATATACTCATTTAATTATTAAAATAAAGGATATACGTTTTTCTTTCCTAGAAAGTGATTCTAATGTAAATGCAACAAAATATATATAGATGTGAGTTATAGTTTTTACAGAGTATACAATTTACATTCTTACATCTGATGTCATTTACCAGGTTTATTAATTTCAGAACTGAGTCATTAATGATTTGAGACTCTAAATGCTTTCACCACCACACCAGAGCAAACAGAAGTGCAATTACCATCAGCAGAAATGCCAGAGATATTAATGGGCCTTTTTTCAACCTCTATGGTTTCTCACCTAGTTTTAATTGATAAAACTAATGATGATGCTAAGAAGAGAGAATTTGTGGCCTGAATAGGAGAAAACATTCTTTACAAAGCTGTGAAGACAGAATCACTTAAATCCAATGTTCCATTTTTGACTTGCTGTGTAAGATAATGAAAAAAAAATGTGAGTAAAGTGCAATAAAAAGCAATTCTGCATTGACCTTGTATAGTGTCTGGCATACTATATGGAGTCAGTACTATATGCTCTTTTGATGATTGCTTTTGTATAGAAATGCTTTTACCTACCTTTGTATGTACCTAGGAACTTCTCAGCTGGAATCAGAAACCAACCTAAAGATTACTTTTTTAGCTGGGCCTTTCCCTACCCTTTAGGTTAAGGAGCTGAGACCATCCCTGTTATTTTCCGAAATGGCAGCATGAGTTGGCCACCTGGCACCTCCCAAATTTTCACGTACTAATTTTTTCGTTCACTTGTTTATTGTATGTTTCTTCCACTAGAATCTAAATCTAACACTTGCCATATAACAGGCTACTAATGCGTATTTGCTAAATAAGTGCTGTTGGGTAATTATCTACTTGCACTGTATGTAGGCTACATGTGTCCTCAGACCCTTAGAATCTCATGGATAAGAAACAAACAGATACTCTGAAGCAAGTGTCACAATTTTTATAAAGATTTTTTTGATGTGGACCATTTTTAAAGTCTTTATTGAATTTGTTACAATATTGCTTCTGTTTTATGTTTTGGTTTTTTGACCACAAGACATGTGGGATCTTAGCTCCCTGACCAGGGGTTGAACCTGCACCCTCTGCATTGGAAGGTGAAGTCTTAACCACTGGACCTCCAAGGATGTCACACAAGTGTCACCAGTTTTAAAGGGTCATTTTCTGTCTATTATTTCTGATATAAACCTGGCAGTTTTGGATGGTTCCAAAAGATGCTACAATATGCTTCTTACTCACCAAAACAGTGGGTCATGGAGGCTTAGCTTCCCACTGGACTTCTAATTCTGTTTTTCAATGAAAGATTGATTGATCAGTTTCATTAATGAGCTTACTCATGTTTCCACTATATTAACTCTCTCTAGATGAACACATTTAAAATTAAGTTTCCAAGAATAGATCTTACGATGTTAATAAATACTGAGGATAGTAGAGGAAACTACAATTGCCGGTGAAATTCACAGAGAACAAGAAGGAGTTCCACTTGGATGAAATCCTCCAAAACCATTGTTAGCATAAAAGCAGAGTTCAGCAAGCTTAATTAAAGGAAAAAGGAAAGGAAGACTCTCCCTACTAATGTCAGTTTACCCATGGGAAATAGATTTCACCAAAGAAATAGATTTCTTTATAGTCTTGGATACTCAAATATGTGAATAAAACATTTCACATAGTTATATTTTGGAAAAGTCACTTTTTTTGTAAAAGTGATCTTTTTTTGTTTTTTTTTTTTTTGCGGTACGCGGGCCTCCCGTTGCAGAGCAGAGACTCCAGACGCGCAGGCTCAGCGGCCATGGCTCACGGGCCCAGCCGCTCCGCGGCATGTGGGATCTTCCCGGAGCAGGGCACGAACCCGTGTCCCCTGCATCGGCAGGCGGACTCTCAACCACTGCGCCACCAGTGAAGCCCTGTAAAAGTGATCTTTATGCCAAGTTTGTCACAAAAAATACTTTATTTTACTCCAAAAGCATTTTTTTAACAGAATATTTTTGGTAAGAGAAAGTAACAAAAGCACAGATTTGCATGTGAGGACTCCTCTGTTTGGCGAAATATTTCCTTCCCTGATTGTCCTACAATGTTGCTGAGAAAGCGTCCCTAAGTACTTTTCTCTACTTTGGCATATCTTTAAAGAGGTTGCCAAGTGCTGAAGAGAGATATATTTAACCAAGCTTAATTGCATTTACTGTTTTAAAATTACAGAGCATCCAAACCGCTTACCGGCATTCTTTTGTGCGATACTAATACTAGTGCCATAGAAACTGCAAAATGAAAAGGATGCTAAATGAAGTAGTTTTACTATGCTCTTAACCCTTCTCCGAAGCTGCTTAACTCAAATGTAATTTGTCCAAGAGTCTTTTAATTATTTGAAAGGGTTTGTCTAAAGATGTGTAGTTGAATAGGTGTTTTATTTATTTATTTATTTATTTATTTATTTTTGTGGTACGCGGGCCTCTCACTGTTGTGGCCTCTCCCGTTGCAGGGCACAGGCTCCGGACGCACAGGCTCAGCGGCCATGGCTCACGGGCCCAGCTGCTCCGCGGCATGTGGGATCTTCCCGGACCGGGGCACAAACCCGTGTCCCCTGCATCGGCAGGCGGGCTCTCAACCACTGCGCCACCAGGGAAGCCCAATAGGTGTTTTTAAACTTAGAAAAAGCACAGTATAAAAACTCAAAAGAATAATATCTCCCAACGTTGAGTGGAACTCATAGAACCTTCCAATTTTAGAGTATTAACTGTGTTTAACTGTTTGACCAGTAGGAAAGTAAAGTGTTGCATTGTTATATTAAAATCATACTGGATAATATTGAAATAATAACAAGATCGTCAGTTTATTATAGGTCCAATTGAAGACATACATGTTTTGCACTGTAGAGCTCAAAACAAAAAATGTAAAGTTTTAACAGTAAGAGAATTTTCATGATACTAAAAAAGGCATCAGTTTTAAAAGATTGTTTACTAGTTATTTTTGAATTGACCAGAATTGTAGCTATTTTGTATGCAATATAGTCATAAGCATTACCCAATGGACATAAAATTATGCTGAAGGGCTTCCCTGGTGGCGCAGTGGTTGAGAGTCCGCCTGCCGATGCAGGGGACACAGGTTCGTGCCCCGGTCCGGGAAGATCCCACATGCCGCGGAGCGGCTGGCCCGTGAGCCATGGCCGCTGAGCCTGCGCGTCCAAAGCCTGTGCTCTGCAACGGGAGAGGCCACAGCAGTGAGGGGCCCGCATACAGCAAAAAAATAAATAAATAAAAAATAAAAAAAAAATTATGCTGAAAAAAAGCTAAATTATTCAGACAAAACTTCATCCAGGAATATACTTAAGTTTTATCTTCATTTCTACAACATAAGATTGTACAGTTGGCAAATATCCAATTTTTGGTTTTTGATACTTTGCTACGCAATAACAATTTAAATTTATTTTCCAAAATATAGGCTTTAAAAATATCCTAGCTGCAATTGTTTAGATAACTAATGAATATGCTTAAAAATCTGAAAAATACCTTTGTGGTTCTTTTTCTTATGTAAATATTTTAGACAAGTTGGGGGAAATAAATTAAAAGACTGGGAGGGGCTAACAGATATCTTGAAATGGATTATACAGAATGGTGGTCTGCAAACAACACTAAATCTCTGGTCAGTTCTCAAGTCTCCCATTTTCTCAGCCACGTAAATCAAACTTAAATGATTTCCTTGGATCCCAGTGTGGCAGTAGGGAAGATGAATACGGATGCTTTGATGCTTCTGCAAAACTAGTATAGCATTTGTTCCTACTCTAGCCCCTAGGACGTACAGTTTACATCAGTGGCTATTGACCTCAGAGGATGTGTGAACATTCCCTAAGTTATGTGCAAAATATTCTGAGGAATGAGGAAGAGGATTTTGGGGGTTAAGAATGGATATTTTTATCAGATTAATGAAAAGCATCCATGATCCTCCAAAAAGTGCTGAAAACCACTGGGAGCTAAAAATAAATCACTTTAAAAATGAGAAAAGAGAACTTTTCTTCAGGAATTTAAAAGCGTGTTGTGTTTACCTGCTTACTTTTTATTTTTTTATTTTTTTTAAGGTTCTCTGTTCATAAACTCATGGAATTAAGGATCTGGAAGACATCAAGAAAAACTGCAATCAAATGTGCCAAAAAGTGAATAATTTTTCCTTTAAGTATTGGAAATTAAATCTAAGCACCTTTCTTTATAAATTAATTCAGTATTGCTTGTAGTCCCAGCATTTTCCCTTCCACTGACTAGCATATGGAATTCTTTAATTTCCTTGAAAAAAAATGTCTCTCACACTGTCTGTGCTGAAAGAATCGCTTAGTCTACTAACAAATTTCTATTCTCTGTAGGAAGTACATTCATGTATTTTACCACTCTTTGTAATAGTTTCATCTTACCTTTAATTATCCACATTGCACTCCTTTGGCACTTTTTAAAGTGAGGGATACTGTGGATATTAGATCATTTATAGAAAAATATTTTTATATGTTCACTGCCAACTTTAAAAGATGATCAAATTTGTTATTTATTTTTTTATTTAGTAAGTAATTTTAATAATAAATTTAATACATATTTATTTAAAATATTTCTTTGAATAGTTCATGCAAATTTCATATCATATGATACGTTCACATTTCATATTCTAACAAAAATTACTCAGAAGTATCTCATGGGATTTTTATCTTAACTGATCTCATTTCTACCTTTTTTTCTGACAGTTCATTTAGTCTCCTGCTTTACCCATCCCTTTGCTAAGCCAACTGATCATTTGCCCTCTTTCTCTACTTCAACCCAGTTTGCCTTTTCGCTCTCCTGGACTCATTATATCTCTAAGTTACTTCTTTTGCTAATTGTAACATGTCTAATTTTATCAATATTTAATTTCTCAAATTTATTTCTTTATCCATTTTTAATATAAACATTCAGTATTCTATCAATTTTTAACAATTATATTGTCTCAGACTATACACAGAATCATCAAATTAACAATTACCAGATCTCTGAAAGGCATTTGTGGCATGTTTCATCAGGTAGGTCATATTTACTAGTCAAACACAATCAAATTAAATTATTAGACAGTATAAGTGGAGTCTTATTTGGACATGGTCAGCCTAAAAATGGATAGAGTCTGAGATCTATACTTGATGATAACCATCTATATTTAATTTTAAAAGACAAATAATAACCTATTTACTATATTTCCTATGAAACAGGAATCAACTGTCTGGCAAAATGAAGTTTTTAATACATAATAGCATTTCTACTGAAAATTAATTTAATGTTATTAACACATTTAAATAGTTTGTTGTTTTGTAATGTTCAATCTCATGCATATAGACATAACTGTAGAGTTTACATTTCACTTTTGCAAACATAAAGTAATTGATTTTAGAAATTTCTTCGTCCCTAAATTTTTTCTTCCTTTTATATAGCCCATCCCCAGAGTAACAAGTGCTGGAAATAGCCAGTTCATCTTTCTTGTAGACCTTTCATTAAAATGCATAACTTACTTTGAAAGGATAGACTGCAATGGCCATTGCAAACTTGGCTAAGGACATATGCTGATAAGGATATAACTTAGTAAAGTCACCAAATTAATACTTCACAAGAGAATTATAGTGAGCAGCATTAATGTTCTAGAGTTTTATTAATTTGCAAGAGGCTTTTTCATGTTTGGCAATACTCATGCAAGAAAAAATACTTTATCTAAATATTTTTTCATTTAGTTTAAAAAGAAATGCAGAAAGATATATGTAAACAGAAAAAAAAGAGAGACATCAAATGGAATCATTATTAAAAAAAATCAAAGTTAGTCATGAGAGCCATAAAATTTCCTTTTATATAAAATTGGTTTTCCATTATCTCTGGCTCCACTGATCACTGTACAGGTGAGGTTATTGCTTTTTCAGTTTTGTTAATAAACCTATTCGTACATAAATAGCCTTCTGGCCTTTCCTAAACAAATGGAAAATAAAATCGTTTCATTATCCCCAGGGTTTCATGCACTCCTGGTTATAGAACTATCCCTGAAGAAATGGTTCTGTTTGCAAGAAAATGTTTGTCTTGAAGACTTTTCATATTGGACTCTAGGGGCTTCCCTGGTGGCGTAGTGGTTGAGAATCTGCCTGCTAATGCAGGGGACACGGGTTCGAGCCCTGGCCTGGGAGGATCCCACATGTCGCGGAGCAACTAGGCCCGTGAGCCACAACTACTGAGCCTGCGCGTCTGGAGCCTGTGCTCCACAACAAGAGAGGCCGCAGTAGTGAGAGGCCTGCGCACCGCGAGGAAGAGTGGCCCCTGCTTGCCACAACTAGAGAAAGCCCTCGCACAGAAACGAAGACCCAACACAGCAAAGATAAATAAATTAATTAATAAACTCCTACCCCCAACATCTTCTTAAAAAAAAAATTTGGTTTCGATATTTTTGTATTCTTTAGATTTTATAATTAGAAATGGAATATTATTTGAAGCCCTGCTATATATTATAAAAAAATTTTAAAATTATTAGAGGCAATTTCAAAAAAGGGTAAAGCATGGGTCGTGTCAAATTGCAAACCTACCAGGAAAAGAAATATGAGAATAGGTTTTTAGTGTCAAAGAAAGGTATTTTATTATATTGCAGGGATATTTCATAGGAGTTGAGTGTTTAATATTCAAATGGCCTTCAGATCAAGAAAATAGGAAAGAACCTACTATAGGCCAGGCCTAATAACATGTGCTGGGAAATGAAAGATGAATAACACTGCATCCATTCATTTATTGATTCATACTCAGATAAGCCTAACTATTCCCCAGCCAAGAAGGTACCTGTCACCTGCCTTAAAGCCCCAGAATTATTCCTTAGTCTTTACACACCGAAGGTAATCCCTTATTTGCCACAAATTGGTTTATTGGATTGTGTTGCTGTGTCAAATTGCTCTGGTTGAAACACTAGTCAGAAAGATGCCAGAGATGATTTTTAACAGCAGTGATACTTGTGTGCCTGCTTTGTGTACCATAACTGCATTATCATAGCAGGCTAGAGTTAATTGAATATCCCTTTAAGACACTGAATTTCGGAGGACTCAGTGAAGCTGCAAGAAAGCAGGCAAGTGAAAAAGCAAGGAAGTGAAAAACCAGAGGTCTAAAGAATTGGCTTGATGGCTGACCTGCCGTTTACTGTATGAGAAACATAGACTATTGGTTGGTTGGATAATAAAGTATAATGGAATAGGACAAGGGGATCACTGCAATTAAGCAGTTCTATGCTCCATGCTTCAGTACGGGTAGTTTGAAAAGATTAGAGACAAATGATTCTTGTGAGTTCCTTGAAAACAACGGACAATCCTCACCTCTACAACTCCAACACTGAATTCAGTGCTTGGCAGATGAAGTGCACTAAAAGTTTTGTTGATCGAATGAATTAATTTATTAATAAAAATGAATATATGTGGAATCTAAATTGTGACACAAGCGAACTTATCTACAAAACAGAAACAGACTCACAGAGAACAGACTTGTGCTTGCCAATGGGGCTGGGGGGGGGGGTTGGATTAGGAGTTTGGGACTAGCAGGTGCAAACTATTACTTATAGGATGGGTAAATGACAAGGTCCTACTGTATAGCACAGAGAGCTATATTCAATATCCTGTGATAAACCATAATGGAAAAGAATAGGAAAAAGAATCACTTTGTTGTACACCAGAAATTAACACAACATTGTAAATCAACTGTACTTAAATAAAAATGAAAAAAATAAAACCCATTATCCAGAAGGTGAAAATTTTCCATTAAAATACAATTCATTCTACTAAACATATTTATTGAGGAATCTTTGTATTAGATTACCTTATATAAAACTATATAGGTGACCTAAAACCAGTAAAATGCCTTGAAACATTTTAATCTTGTTTAAGGTTATTGCATCCTAACTGAAAAGCTAAAACCTGAGTTACTTAGATCCTAAGTTACTAGGATCTCATATAATATATACAATGTGGAAATGAAAAGATGAAGACTAAATAGTGACACGTGCCTGATGTGGGTTACCTAAACATTCAGAGAGATTTTGCCAAACACATGTTTAAGGTTCCTATCTAGCATCAGAAATCATACAGATCACAATTTTCTCTATGAAATTTCTACAGAACTGTAGGAAAGGTCAAAGTTTTTCTTACAAAAACTTAGGTGATGTACTTCCCAAAGTGAAGTATTGAACTCTTAAAAAATTGTCCAAGAACATTCATTAGCATTTTATTAATGAAAAATTGAGAGCATAAAAAGGACATTACCAGCCCATGAAAATTCATAAACAAAATAATTGCTTTTAAAAGTACACAACTATTAAATATCATATATGCAATTGATAATAGAAAAATAATATATTATGGGTACATGAAAACCATGACGAATTTTGTTTGAAAATAATCTGAATATATTGTATTCACTCTCTGACATATAGGATATTTTGCTTTTCATGTTTGTTGGTATAAATGTTCACATAACAATCACAACTGGGTAGTCTCTTGGTTGCCTTTCCAGGTTCTGGTATCTGCTTTGAAGAACTATTGTGTTTCTTTATGTCCACACTTGATAAAGAGGAAGCTTAGCTATGTGCTGTGTTCTATGATACCCATGCTCATATAATAAGAACTACACCATTTGCTACATATGAAGGAAAAAAATACCTTTTCCACTTCTAAATAAGAACTCTCAGTATTAAAGGTCATCAGCGTTTTCTTAATTCATTTTTAGAATGCTTTCATAAACATTTCCCAACTTTCCTACTTTCCTGAAAGATACTACCTCCTGAATTTAGGAGGGACATGATTCATTGAAATGGTAATTTACCAGATGTTCAGTTATTCTATTTACCTATCAATATTCCTTTTAGGATGCCTGTAGGAGATGCAATGTCTCTTTTTCTAGTCCCAAGAGACAGCAGGCAACTTATGCATGATAACTATCTGTTACATTTCTCTAACACCTTCACTTTGCTTGTAAATAATAATTGTGTGTTAGTTGTAGGAATGTTTACCAGGAGATTAACAATTTGTAAAAGCCCTGCCATGGAGGATGTGAAATAATATAATTCAATTTGAAAACCTATAATTTCATATGATACGGTTTTACCACTCTTCTTAGTCAAGGTAGGATAAAGCAACCTTCCTGTCAGAGATGATTGGATAATGTGATACATTACCTGATTACCAAGTGATTCTGGGAAAACAACCCATTTCTCTACATTAATCTGACTTGTTTAGTGTTTTTTCCCCTCTCTGCATTCCAATGAGGTGCTCGGCACCAACCTAATTCTTTTTTATGTACATTGGCTGTTTTTAAAAGCACATTTTTTTTTCTAAACTGCTTAAATAATGACAGTTTTGCAAAGTTCTGAATAGTTTTCCAAATGTCTTGAATTTTAATTTGGTGCATTTTCCTTCAGGACAATTTGTGTGGGTGGGAACAAGAAATTGGAAAACATGCAACTTGGTGAATTCCAGTAATATTTAATAATTTCTTAATGTTGCTGATATCACTTTGCATTTGTACGGCATTTTTCTTTAGGTGCTTTCCACATATTTCATTGTTATTTTGCAATTATTAATTTTTTTAGAAAAGGAAATTAGCGACACAGATGAAATAAAATTCCGTTTTACACAGCCAGTGAATAAATGACAAATATTAGACAGATGTCTTTTCTGAGATTTTTAAACATTTTCTTGAAAAGGGTAGAAATCATTTGTCTATTGTTGAATACAAGGACTTTCATATCTTGTACTAAATCTGTTCCCAATCTCTAAGGATCTATACCTTATGTTTTACGAGATACAAGTGTGTGTCCTTTTATCCACTATACAAGCTGAAGTCACTCAACTCTTTCTCAATGTCGCTCAATACACTGTAATATATCCCTGCCACTAGAGTGCCAAATAAGGACTCTGATGTTCTTTTGCCCTTTATAGATTTGTTCTTGATGTTGTAATATTGTTACTCATGATCCTAGTTGTTTGTTCCTGTTCCAAGGTTCTTTTCCAGTGGTACAAGTGAAAATTCAAATAGACTTTATTTGCATAAGACAACTTAGACTTTTTGTCTCAAAGGAAACTTTAATGGCCATATCGTTTAACTCTCTCATGAATGTGGAAACTGAGGCACCACAAGATGGAGGGCTTCCCTAAATCAAAGAGGAATTTAATGGCAGAACTGTAAATTCAAAGGATACTCTTTATGCTGCTTTTCTAAAATATAAATGTTCCCACTCTTTGTATTCCACGATTATGTAATTAAGCCTGGGCCACTTTCCTCATGCCACAAAAGAGCTCTTTCTGTTTCTTGTTTTCTTCTACATGGAAATTTAACTCTCTAGCTAGATTTCCTACCCTTTGTCATATTTTTCAAATATTTCTTACATTATGTTTTTTGAACACTTTTTTCTGGATCACTGACCTTTTTTTTTTTTCCCCACAAAAACCTGATAAAATATGTTCATATTTATTACAATCAACATCAGATTATTATTGAAAAAATGACTGGTCCTTCTTTGGACCTTTCCTTTCTAGAAAGAAGGACCAGGTATGAATGGAAGACTATGTCCACTCCAGAATTAGTTAATCTGGCAAAACCAATTCTCTCATAATCTGCATGAGTCACCTCAAAGGAAAACCACCAATATTCTTAATCTTCAAATCCAGCAAATGAAGGTCCCTAAATAAAACCAAAACCCTCCTAGTTTCTGCTATTATTGCAAAGAGTTGACACTGGGCAGGAGACTGTTACAAATTTAAATATATTAGGCACATTCAGCCCTCTATCTGGACTTGCCAACGTCCGCCCAATTCTCAGTGATGAGGCTCTGAGAAACCACGGGGGTCTTCTCAATCCTCCCTCTTAATTGGTTTGGAGAAAAATTTCTCCAGATTGGGGATGAATCTCTTCTAGTTCTAACTGACACCAGAGCCACACTCTGGGTGCTTAACCCTACTACTATAAAGCAGTCCCTGCCTCAGAATACTAAAAGAATTCAAATAGTGGGATCTCTAATGAACCTCAGGAAGTCCCTGTCTCTGAACTTATTCCATTTGTTTAGGCCCTCTGAGGGATACACACTCTTTTCTCCTGAGTTCCTCCACCCTTATCCATTTATTAGGCCAGGACTTCTTAGAATAGCATCATGCTGGGGTTTGTTTCTCCTGAAAGGGGGAAATAATTCTGGAATTTGACAGTGGTCATCAAAGCAGCCAACAAGGTGAATTAAATGCCCCCTTGACATCTTTTTTTTTTTTTTTTTTTTTTTTTTTTTTTTGCGGTACGCGGGTCTCTCACCGCTGTGGCCTCTCCCGCCGCGGAGCACAGGCTCCGGACGTGCAGGCCCAGTGGCCACGGCCCATGGGCCCAGCCGCTCCGCGGCACGCGGGATCCTCCTGGACCGGGGCACGAACCCGCGTCCCCTGCATCGGCAGGCGGACCCTCAACCACTGAGCCACCAGGGAAGCCCCCGCCTTGACATCTTTTACTTGTTCTGTTTCTGAAGGTACTAGAACTGATTGCGGAAATACTGATCATTTGCCTTTTGAATCGGCTACCACCCTCCTTAAGGGCAAAATTTCCAACTAATATTGGCAAAATTCACAGCATACCTCCCATCAAGGTTCAAATAGATACATCACAGCCTCTCCCCAGAATTAATCAATATCCTACAATTAAAGAAATCTTTCAATGTATAAAGCCCATAATAGATTATCATTACACCTTGTACTAACCTCTGTAACACTCCCATTTTACCAGTGAGAAAATCTGAGGGCTGAGGATAGAGATTTGTCAAGGATCTCTAAGCAATAAACAACATTTTTATCCCTTGACACCCTGTTATTGCTAATCTTATACCCTACTAAAATCCATTCCTACTGGAAGCGAATTCTTTGCTATAATTTATTTATGCAGTGCATCCTTTAGTATTCCAGTTGATGAAGCTTGCCAATACCTATGCTCATTCACTTGGGAAGAAAAACAATTTACCTGGGCAGTAACGCCTCGGGGATTTACTGAGAGTCCTTATTTCTCACAAATTCTGAAGGCTGGTCTAGATGATATAAAGTTCCCTAAGGGTTCTACTTTGCTGCAATATATGGATGATTTCGTTCTTTTTTCTCTTTCTCAAGCCTCCTCATGGGAAAACAGCAGCTACTTACTTGCTAAAGCTTTTAGTCTTAGAGGGACATAAAGTCACCAAGGGAAAAAAAAATTGCAATTTGCTCAAACCCACGTTTGATATTTAGGGCATCTGATATCAGAACAAGGGCTATACCTAGAGCCAGGTCAATTTCATGGTGTCCTAAGTTTCCCAAACTCAAAATTAAGTCATAGCTATGAGCTTTTCTCAAGCTAGTTGGTATTGGATTCCAAATTTCTCTCTTATAGTCAAACCTCCGTATGTTCTCCTCAACAACAAACACCCCAATCCAATTTTATGGGATGAACAGGACAAGGTAGTCTTTGAGGATTTAAAGGAGAGTTTGATGAACGCGCCTGCCCTTGGACACGCAAATTGTCAGATTCTCTGTTTCCTTTTTTTTTTGCGGTATGCGGGCCTCTCACTGCTATGGCCTCTCCCGTTGCGGAGCACAGGCTCCGGACGCGCAGGCTCAGCGGCCATGGCTCACGGGCCCAGCCGCTCTGCGGCATGTGGGATCTTCCCGGACCGGGGCACGAACCCGCATCCCCTACATTGGCAGGCGGACTCTCAACCACTGCGCCACCAGGGAAGCCCTGTTTCCTTTTTTGTATATGAAAAGGGAGAGAATGTCCCTGGGGTATTCACCCAAAAAGGTGGGGACCACCATCAACCCACAGGATATTATAGCCAGTAACTGGACCCTATGATAGGAGGATACCTCCCTGGCCTTAGGGCCACCATGGCCACTGTCCTTCAGTTTAGGACCACCAAGAACATTACTTTGGGATCCCCTGAACCCATTTTTGTATCTCATGCAGTAGAAGCCTGCCTGAATTTCTCATCACTCTCCACAATTTTCAGCCAGCCACGTCACCACCTGTAAGAACTCCTCACATGACTCTTTTACATTGTAGTAACTTTAACCCCGTTACTCGTTTTCCTGCATCACGGATGAATTCCCTCACAGGTGCTTAATGCTGATGGCTCACCTCCTGACTCCTTATAATGATCGGTAGGAAACTCATTTGGGTATTGCTGACTTCTCATGGTTCATTGATGGTTCTTATTTAAAAGGTGACAATGGCAAGTATCGTGCTGGATATGCTCTTACAGCTCCTCTGGCTGCTGTTAAGATAGGCTTTTTACCTATGGCCACTTTGGCCCAGCAGACTCAATTACATACTTTTACACAAGCTTGTACTTCAGCCAAAGACAAAACTGCCAATATTTGTACAGATAGTAGATATGCTTTCAGAATAGCTCATGGTTTTGGAATGTTGTGGAAGCAACATAAGGCTGCAGAAAGTGTCTACCTCACTTGTCCCACTTGCCAAAAGTACAACCCAGAGATGACTGTTTGTACTGCTACCAGGCATGTTCAGCTGCCTAGTGGACCATTCAAGTTCTGGCAAATGGATTTCATACAACTTCCTCTGTCTGATGGATATAAACAGGTCTCAATCATGGTCTGTATGTTGTCACACTGAACTGAAGCCTTCCCTTACAGACAGGCCACTGTCTCTTCTGTGGCTAAAATCTTTTCTTGGAGAAGATTATTCTTACCTGGGAAACTCCTCTGGAACTTCATAGTGCTTGAGAAGCCCATTTTACTGGCCAAGTGCTCTGAGAAGTCTGTGCTGTTTGGCCAGTTTTACAACACTATACCTAGGCTTACCACTCTCAATCTCTCTTGTTTAGTCAAATGAACTAATGACATTACTAAGACTCAATTAGCAAAATTTGCAGAGACCCTCCAAATACCTTGGCCAAAGGTATTGTCATTGGTGCTTCTAGGATTTAGATCCACCCATTGGAACACATAAACTCGCAGCCTTTGAGATAGTCACTGGATACCCAATGCATTTGGCTTCTGCTTCTTTTGACCTATAGCTGATAAAAGGAGAGCTGCTCCGATATTGCAAAGGCCTAATTGGTTCTATTAAAAATAACCATTGTTTTGGTAGCTCAATCTTTTCACAGTGTGTCAATTTCTATAAGAATGTCAGCTGAGATTCTGATAAGATCTGCATTGAACCTGTACATCAATCTAGGGAGTATTGCCATCTTTACAAAATCAAATATTTTGATACATAAACATGGGAGATTTCCCCATTTTATTTAGATTTTCTTTCATTTCTTTCAACAGTATTTTCAAATTTTCAGAACAGGTTTTGCATTTCTTTTGTTAAATTTATTCCTAAGTATTTTATTCTATTTGATGCTCTTGTACATGGAATTGTTTTCTTAATCTCATTTTCATATTGTTCATTACAGGCGTATTGAAATACAAATGAATTTTGTGTATTGAGCTTATATCCTGCAAATGTGCTGAACTTATTTATTATTTCTAATGATTTTCATTGGATTTCTTAGAATTTTTTATATAAATAGACATATCATCTACAACTAGAAATAATTTTCCATTTTTCTTTCCAAATGAATATTTTAATTCTTTTTCTTCTTGAATTGCCCTAGCTAGAACTTCCAGTATAATGTTGTATCAAAGTAGAGACAGCATATATCCCTTTCTTGTCCACAGTCTTAGGGAGAAAGAAAGACCTAGTATTTCACCAATAAATATAATGTTAGCTGTGGGTTTTTAATATATGTTTTTAATCTGGTTAAAAGTTCCCTTCTGTTCTTAGTTTATTAATTGTTTTTATCATGAATGGATATTGGGTTTTGTCAAATGTTTTTTGTGTCTAATGAGATGCTCATGTGGTTTTTATTTTCAATTCTATTGACAAGTTACATTTGAATAAGAGAATTTTGAATGTTCTACAAACCTTGCAGTGGAATATATCCTACTTGACCACTTTGTATAATTATCTCTATATGTTGCTGGACTTGCTTTCCTAGTATTTTAATGAGGTTTTATGTCTATATTCATAAGAGATATTGGTCTTCAGTTATCTTGTCTTGTGACGTCATTGTCTGTTTTTTGGTATAAGGATAATAATGACTCATACAATGAGTTAGACTAATTTCCTTTTCTTGAATAGAAAAGTAAACTGCATACAATGTTGCTTTGATTGACTCTGAAAACAAAGTAACTTGGGTACATACTATACGTCTCAAATTCTTCATTTCCATCAAGCAAACTATCCAGTATCAAAAGATGGTCCCTCACTTTGAGCAAAACCCAGATTATTGCCTAGCACAAATTCTTCTAGAGGTGCAATATGTCTGGAGTTACGTCTTCTTTCACGTCCTTTTGCTAACACAAGTAGAAAAAAGGATTAAGTGCAGTTTTCTGTTTTGGGGTTGTTCATTTAAAGCCCAATCTCATTTCCGTCTACATTTCCATCTCATAGCAGAGGGTCACAATGGAATGATGGAAGGCTAGTTATAAGTGTGGTAGAAGACGAAACTGTATATTAAGTAAAAGATACCAAACTCTTCCCCTCTGACTTCCACGAACAAATATCGAATCCACTTTACTTTGGTTGGGGAAAATAAAAACGACCTTACGTTGTGTAATTTGAGTGCTTATAAGGGGGAAATAGTTACAGTTGCCAAAACTATTTCTTTTCTGTCAAACAAAATGTTTAATTTTGATGTCATATGTTTCTGGGGAATGTAAATATTTATTGCACTAATACATGACTGAAAACATCTTCTCTTTCCTCTAACATAGTGTTCTAGAAATATTTAACTCTAGGTGTTGGAAATAACAAAGATTTAGCATTTTTAAACTTTCCTTTTTAGACAGGGCATGTACTTGCCAAGTCTACCATGTTAGCAGAGGTGATTTCTTGCTTAAGCTCTTCTTTTTTGGACAGAATTTCATCTTGACAATATGTAAGCAATGCCATTGAATATGTTACAGGAAGTCAAGAATCAGATTATGATTTCCTTTAATAGCAAAAATTTCAAAGTTTCAAAAATTGTCCTATCTAAAACGATGTGCTGCTTGGAAGCAGCAAAGTGGCCTTAATGTCTTGCAGATTTGCAATCATTTGCCTCTTTTTAAATGTAAAGCTTAGTCATGATTACTGAGAAATATGCATTCAGAAATGGAAATAAATTCTTCGAAATATTAAGGGTATTAGTTTTAACACTGTATTTTGAAAGCCTGGCAATGTTTTCTAGGGGCAATTAATGCTATGTATAAAGGTTAATTCAAGTGAAATTTTACTCCTACCCTTGGTACCTGACATTCTTAGAAAAATAGAAGTATTTTGTGGTTGTCTAGATTTCTCAAAGTTTTGCTTCAAATTATATGTGAGATATGGTGTGTGCCTATCTGTATTTACTACATTTTTGCTTTGCACTCCTAGGAGTTTGATGTGTGACATTGCCATTGCCCTGGAGAGGTTTTTTTTTTTTTTTGTACTGTCTACAGGCTGTAAATAAATAATGTTCACACAAAGACATGAATAGATTGAATATTTCATATTTCATATTGTTAAGCTGTATGGTCCCACAACTAAATACATTATTTTCAAATGTCTCATTAAACTTTGAAGGACTACACTAATAATCTACCTAATGCTCATATATTTTTAATAAGGTTTATAGCTCTGCTATGAACATATTTAACAAAGGAATTTCTCTTTAAATCAATATTTTTACACACAAGGACTAGGTATTTGAAAAGAAGGGAACTCTATACATGCACCGTCTCTAATACATCAAAGGACTTTTATTGGAATGGAAGAAAACTAAGTACAAACTATGACAGGGAACAGTCATCAAAACTAACAGCTGTAATAGGGAGGTATATTCTTATTTTATCTATCGTGTATTGGGTTGCTCTGGAAGTTATAAACACTGGTAAGTGTGGAAAAACTGTGAAATGTTTTGATATTATGCCATTTATGGCCTAAAAGATACATTTTTCTGCTACTTTTCCCCATGGTGTAAACAGTCCATTATCAACGAATGGTACCTCAGCTTAAAACTGAGCCGGATTTTGGGGCTTAGATTTTTCTTTGTCTCTGGGCTTAGTGTCCGTGATCACCATGTTAACTCTCCTAATTCACCCCATCCCAGGAACCAGGATTCATATTTAAGCTTTTAAATTGTGTTACCTTTTATATTGTTCACAGGCTGCTTATTAATAATTTTTAATTCCCAACAATGCAAATAATGGTGTGTTTTCCCTTTATATCTCAATATTTTAAAAATTTCCTTATTTCATATATAAAACCTTTCTTTTATGTGTATATATTATCCAAATATTTTATTATTGTGCTTTTTAGAAAAAGGTTTGTACATCTCACAGACTAAAATACCTACTAAGGGAGTATTAATCTTGTGTTCCCTTTCATGCTTTCCAGGAGCTAGATGGGCATGGAATTTATTTGCTGTGGTTTCACTTGGTAACACAGTTTCAATCCATAACAAGTAATGTTGGTGTTTGCCTTAAATGACATAGACTCAATAAACAGAACTTCTAATAGTTAAGCCCTAAATGAACAAAACATGTGTTTTTAGGAATGCAATTAAATGCCTGAAAGGTAAGGAACTTGTGATAAAAGTACAGTTGTTACATGTTTTAAGTCACTCCGAAATGGACTGGGCTCCAAGCTTCAGTTCTGATCCAATTAGTAGATCTTATAGTCTCCAAATGGGGCGTTTCTTTGAGTGTATGATTAGGATACATCCAGGTAGCTAAGATAAGGAGGTTTACAATCATAACATAGGTAATAAAAGGGCAGTTTTTTTTCTTTTACAGGTAAAATTTGAAAGACCATACTTTCTACAAATGCACTTGTTTTAAAATGGTAATCCTAACTTTGTGAAAACTGACTATATGTTTTGGGTCTCCAGGATTTAGTGTCAGTAGATAGCCAGCATCCAGCTGTTCCTGAAAATCAATTTATTTCTTTTTCCCAAACGCACAGTTACCCTGGTAAAGGCTACAGGTCCCTTTACGGAAGGCTGGGAGAAAGATTCACAGTATACATTTGCAGCAGTGTTCCTCAAGGGAACCCAGACTCCTCTGCATTCAAAGGATTCTGGGTCCATAAGCTGGCTTGGGTCTGGGAATTGATTGAGGGACCGTGACGCTCTGATTTTATGATTTGCTTTAGACTTTTGTTCACTTGACTTAGAACTTTATCGTTCATACGGATCAAGTAAGAATTTAATATTCTTCCTGTGTATTTCTCTGCAGGGACACCATGATCGACTAGTCAGTGTCTTAGGTCTGTGTGAGTTGATTATTTGGATTGTTTCTCTGGCTCTGCTGCCATTACACACCCACCTTGCTTTTGGTGGCTGTGACTTGACCCCTGCTACCTGGGGATCCGATTACTCTAATTGCATTTAGGCTTCCCAGTTCAGTAACTGCAGTGCCCCCCTGTGAAGTCAGGCCCGCAGAAGCCTGCTCTTCCGTGATGCAGGAATTACTCTCACTAGTAATTTTTCTCACAGAAGTGGAGAAAAGTATGTCTTCAGGATCCTCCCAGTGAGTCAGGAGATAGATGGGCTCCAGGCTAGGCGTTTACAGCTAGTCTCCTGTTTACATTTCCTGAGGCAGGAGGCAGGTGGACTCTAGGCTAGATATTTACAGCCAGCCTCCTGTTTGCACTTCGAGATGGAAATAACAACACGAACAGGGTAAATAGCTGGACTTTGCCTCCTGTGGACACTTTAAGATAACAGTCATGGCAGGGGCAGAGAGGGGCTAATCCCTGTTTGAGCAAAAGATCAAGGCGTCACATATTTCCCATCCCTGGGGCAAGGGAGACACTGCACATGCGCAGAAAGGCTCCTTGGGGGTCAAAAGGGAGGAGGTGCCACCCCATAATAGGTGATGCCAAAGCTCCCCATAGGCCTCTGGGCTGGAATCCATCTTGGAAAAACGTTGCACATGCATGTTGGGGAGGGACCTAGGACAGGTCAGGTGTGGAAAAAGGAACCAGATATTTGGCTAAGGGTAAACAGAGACCCGGAAGAACTGTCCTATATGAATGATTCAACCGCCTCTTTACTGCGTTCCTTCTCACTAGGGGGGGACGCCCACACCCTTTCTCTCCGGTGTGCATCTCTGCCCTGCTTCTGTCTTAACTAAACAGTTTCTCTGTGTGCTCTCCCACTTTTTGTGCTGTGTCTCTAATAATAAACTTTGTACCTGATATTCTATAGATGCAATATAATTAGGTTATATATTTAATATACTGTTTCACAATTCATGCATATTTTAACTCTGAAGTCTCACATGTTTTTTCAGTTCTGGAATATTTTTAATCACTCTTGGTTTTTTTTGTAATTCCGTTTAATCTTTCCTTCTGGAAATTTTATGCAACATATCTTGGAGTCTCTCAATCAAATATCCATATCTTCAAAATTTCTCATATTTAGTATATTTCTCTGGTTTATTCTGAATGAATTCTTCAGCATTCACTTCCAATCACTTTCCCCCCCACAGGGTTCATTCTAGAATATACTACATCTATTGAATTTTTTTAGTACGGTATTTTTTTTAGTACGGCTAATAATTCCAATTAATTCTTTTGGATGTCTATTTGGTTTTGATTTATATAGCCTGTTTTGATGTACGATTTCCTATTGTTTTTATGGATACATTTCTTCCGTCACTCCTTTGAGAGACTTCGTTGTCCTTATTTTTTTATTTTTATTTTTTTGCTGTACGCAGGCCTCTCACTGTTGTGGCCTCTCCCGTTGCGGAGCACGGGCTCCGGACGCGCAGGCTCAGCGGCCATGGCTCACGGGCCCAGCCGCTCCGCGGCATGTGGGATCTTCACGGACCGGGGCACGAACCCGTGTCCCCTGCATCGGCAGGCGGACCCTCAACCACTGCGCCACCAGGGAAGCCCTGTTGTCCTTATTTTTAACATTCTTTGAGAATATGATGTAATTTACATACCATTAGTGACTTAATCTCCTCACTATTCAATTGGTTAGGTGCTTTTCTATAATATTATTTTTCCTCATGTGCTTTTAATTTTAATCTTCCTGTTCTTCTTGTGTTTTACTTTTTATAATATCTAGGCTTATCCTTTCCTGTCTCACACTTTTGCAGTTATGTCAGCTTTTTTCTTTGAGATGCTGTGGGTAAGTAGCCAGGTTATACTGGCAGGTCAGATTTTCTTTCCTGTGGGGAAATTTGGAGAACAGGCTCTCAGACCTGTATGCTTAGACTTCCTTACTCCCATCCACTAGCAATTGTGCTGTTCTGTGTGAGCCATAGACTTAGGAATGCTCAATTTTATTTAACCACTTTTTAAGACCCTTTCTGGCTCCCTTCTGCTTTTCTCCCTTGACAAGTAGGTACTTCTTGTTTGACTACTGTTGTGTGCTGCTGCCCATTTCAGAACTGGAGCCCAACTGTCTGTTTTCACACAATTATCAATCACTGTGGCTTCAGACTGTAATTAATAAGTGTTTAGTTTTATCTCAATATACTTTCTTTAATATATTTTCTTTCAAGGACTCATTTAGGAAACATTTATTGTGGAATTCATAGAACCGTAATTCTTGACATCTCAAACACATTTTAAAACACTTTTTTATATTATAAATCTTTTTTCTCTCATTTTAATACATTTTAATTATCCTCATCACATCAGTTCTTGATTATCGACTCTTGTGACTGTAACTACTGACATTTTGGTACTGTACAGATTTCAAATGCAGAAATAATATGTATTACAAATGCGAAAAGTTAGAATTAAAATGAAGGCATGGAGAATGAAGAAAACAGAGAAAGCATATGATGAAAATGTGTAGCTTCTGCCAGTCTTAGTCAGTGATGCAAAACGGCTGCTTCTGGGACTTTGATATTTAGAAATGAATATAAAACGGGGAAAAATTTTAAGTCGGTGTTGAAATAGCATTAGCATTTTAAAGAAGTGGGGAAAAACACTTCACTAACTTTACTTTTCATTCATGACAGCAAAAAAAAGCTCATGTTTTATATTACCTCATATTTTTGGTTAATGCCAGTTAGGTCCAAAAGTAACTGTCAACTCTACTTTAAGATGCCTTTTATAACTTGATAGCAAGCATTATTTAATTTTCTAGTTAATGAAAAATAATCACTGTGATCATGAATAAAGTCTGATTATGATTTTTGGTTAATTAGAGAGATTTTTAAAAATGTTATCAGAGGAATTCATGTCTAAATAGAATCTAACAGGACATTGCTAATTTTTTCAAAGGAGCTACAAGTGCAATAGTTATATCTGAACCCTGGATTGAGTAGGTCACTCAGTGCAAATTTTATCCTATTATTTGTGTCCACTACTCAGTCAGCTGTTTAAAAATCAGTGAGTTGGGGGTAACGGCCACAATGAATATTGGACATAAGGCAAATACTTTCAATCTGAAATTGAGTTACTTCAAAGTAATGAATACTTTCTTTGACCTGAAAAGGGAAATTGCCTGTGAATTGAGGAGAATTTATATATGGAAAGGCTCCTCCCATGCCTACCTCAAGAATTTAATTCTTTATTTATTGAATATTTTATCTTTCCTATATAGTAAGAGAGAATTATTATGTTTGGACTTTGTAGAAAGCTCAAATGACTTCTACTTACTCACAGATGTATTATTTATTAAATTAGCTGCATATTTTCTCACAATTTTATTTTAAATACACTTTCAGGTGTACTACAGGATGTCTATTGTCATTCTCATGGTTTTAACAAGGAGGTTATGAGATTGAAATGCTTCCCTTGCTCTGCAATTTTCTGTAGTAAGAGTAGAATCAGGACACTGACCAGGTGTCCTGCTAAATAAGAGCATTCTGACAGCACAAGTGCAGTGAGAGAGTCCAGGTAGTCTGTCAAGATCTAAAGTCTGAACAGAAGAAAAGCTGCATTATAGAACAGTTGACCTGGGACAGAAATTTATTGCTCTTTTTAATGTTTTATTCCCTTTGCTGGATATAGAAATCTTGAATGACAAAAGTAGATTGTATGCAGAATGAGGTTAGAGGTACAGGAAAGTCTGGCCCTTGATTGGATAATTTCTTCAGTCAAGATCTCCTTATAGTACTGTCTTGTTGTTATTATCACAGTTTCTATTAATTCTGACTTGTCCTCATATTATCTATTCTCAATAGGAGGAAAAAGTTTAAGAAAGAAATAAAAAAGAGACATAAGTCTAGAGAGAGAGTGGAAGTACCAGTGAAGGACACCAAAGAACTGTTGAATGCTAAGTGTCATTCTTTGTCCTTACCTGGAATGAAAACCTCCTTTCAAAGGAGAGGATTAGTTAAAAGGAAATAGAGTGAAATGACATAGATATTGTTCTTCAAGTTATGGTGACTTTTTTGGAAGTTTCCTTCTTAGTTATATATTTCTTTCCATTCTAATTCTGAATTAATTGAAAAAAAAACCAGGAAGAATACTTTCTCATTTTAATTTACATCCTATCAATTCAAATAGCAAGCAACAGGTCACTTATATATAAATATTTTATAAAATATATGCTTTTTATTAATAAAGTTTATTGAAAAAAATTTGTTGTGTTTTTCTCCCATAGGGTGCCACCCATTTATTCAGAAAGTGGGAGATACCCAAAAACATGAAAAAAAGACATAAGAGAATTAATATTTTACTGTGTTCAAACAATGTCATTAGACACTTTGGACACATTAAGCAAACTAATAGAGTTATTAATAAAGTTATGATATTTGTGTTTTTGGTGTCAGGCAAACAGTTGTAATTATCAAAAAAGAGGAAAACACTAATCCACATTATTTGATACCTTGCTTAATAACTGTAAAGGTTACTGAGAGCAATATATTCAATTTACTTATGTACAACATTTATTTCCAGTACGCGCATAAAACATAAAGGTAATATCAGTAGTTTTCTAAGTCAACCTTTCTCAAAATAAAGTTCAAACTTGACCAGACTGTAAAAGAAAAATTGCTCAGTGTTTAAGAGTCATGGGTGGAGTTTTACTCAGGGTCTCAGTGAGGACTGTAGCCCAGGAGATAACCTCTCAGACAGCTCTGATGTAATGTTCAAAGAGGTGGGGCAGTGACTGGTATATATATGATTCTGGCCAGGGATTACATGCAGTCAGTCACGCATGTCAACAAATTGTTATTGCCAATCATGAGGAACAGGTATCTCTGTTAATGATGCCAGTGGTTTCTTTTTTGTTTGTTTGCTTTTTGTTCTATGTATGGGGAGATGCAAGAATTTGGGTTTATTAAAATTCTTCCTGAGATATATAAATACCTAAGGGGCCTGTTTTTCCAAAACACAGAGTGTTTTTCACCCTGAATTCCTTTCTGGGTGAACCATTGGTCAACGACTGCAGTGGCTAATTACTTAATCCTCGTAGAACTGGACGGTGGGCAGCATTCTTTCTTTTATAATTCTCCACTTTGGGTCATAAATTGACCAAGTTTTGGGAGACATTTCATGACCAATTTGTCCCATGGTGCTAGTAAGGCTCATTCCTAGGTCAGGCGAGGATTTCATTGATAGCCCACTCAATATGCTATTAGTAGACAGGACCCTGCTAACGGTAGCATAAAGGTCTCCGGACCACTTGTGTTACTACTCTGTTACTAGTCTGTTATGGTTCAGGAGGCGTTCTTCTTTGTTAATTCATATATCTAGAGTTACACTGTTGCAATCATTTTAATCTTACATAGAGCTAGGTATCTGGTAAACCATTTTAAGTAGTGTAGTCATCATTATTTTTGTTGGAGGCTCACTTACACATTGGGTAATACAGGAAACAATAGTCTTGCAGAATAGGCAGAATACAGCTGTCAGACCCAGTCTATTGCATGCCATTCGCTATCTTTAAAAGTAATGATAGGGCTTCCCTGGTGGTGCAGTGGTTGAGAGTCCGCCTGCCGATGCAGGGGACACGGGTTCATGCCCCGGTCCGGGAGGATCCCACATGCCGCAGAGCGGCTGGGCCCGTGAGCCATGGCCGCTGAGCCTGCGCGTCCGGAGCCTGTGCTCCGCAACGGGAGAGGCCACAACAGTGAGAGGCCCGCATACCACAAAAAAAAAAAAAAAAAAGTAATGGTATATTAGCATTGCTGGTAAGGCACCCAACCTAATTTCCTAGTGTTATTAAGCTGATTATATGTAGTATGAATTAATTATTCCCAATATAAGGGGGCTTTAAACTTAAATTAACATAACCTGGTGTTACCCATATAAATTAATCCCATAACTGAGGGAGGATCCTCTTAATAAGCGGGAGGTTATGGTTTTTGACTGAAATTTAGCTTTTTGCTCTGATGGAGCTTGAGTAACATTTAAAGAAAATTCATATTTATGGCCAGGGTCAAAGCAAGTCTGAGTGATTGGCCAAGTGAGTGATTCCATCTAGTAATATTAATAATGGCCCAAACAGCGCTGTAACTTCATTCTTCAAGATTAAATTTCCTAAGAACTGTTGCACTTTTATTCCTACAAGGAATGTATGAGTCCCCGTTGTTATACCTCCTAGCCAACCTTGCGTTTTATTATCTGCTGAGGTTTTCATTTGCATTTTCTAAGTAGCTAATGATGAGCATCTTCCTTTGTTGTCGTCTGTGTGTCTTCTTTAGTGAAGTGTTTGCTAAAATCTTTTACCTAGTATTAAGTTATTGGTTCTCTTATTGAGTGATTAAAATATTTTTATAATGTGAATACAGGTCTTTACTAGATACATGTTTTGTGTATCTATTCTCTCCATGTGTGGCTTATGTTTTCATTTATTTGAGAGTGCTTTTAAAGAGTTTTTTTTTCTTTTTAAATTTTGAAGAAGGCTACAAGAATTATCAATTTTTCATGGTTTGTGGTTTTTGTGTAAGAAATGTTTGCCTAACCAAAGGCTTCAAACAATTAGAAAACTGTTTTATTTACAAATTAGATATCATATTAAAATAACACTGACTGTGAAAAAAAAGATTAAATTTCCTAAGGACCATTCGATCTGAGCCTTCAAGAGGAGAAATCTGCCAGGGTAACCAGAAGTACTGAATATAGATCATTGAACTTAAGCCCAATGATTGGATTGATTTTTAAACTCTGCATAGGTCTGTGACCATGATATAAAAACACTTGATTAATAAGCAAAAGTCCAAAAAATCAAGAAAACACTACAAATAATCATACAGGTCAGGTCCAGCATCTTAGGATAGCTGTCTGTTTCTGATGTGGTCTTTTTCTCACCATGATGCTGATGTCATATCTTCTCTGTCTGACTGTTGTTTTAAGGTGAGTTTGAAGTCAGTAGTCCTATTTATAGACTAGTCCAGTGAAGGGGCCCTTTTTAAGTGAAAATATGAGTTCAAGAATCAATTCCCTTCAGTTTTGCTGTGCATGAGCTAGTTAAGAGTATATGACAAGTGTCCTTCCATCTAGGTTGGAGAGAGTCCTTTAAATGATGTCTTTCCCAATATGCATAATCTGGTTGCACATCACATGGCACCTGATCTTCATCTAAAAACATATTACTATAATAAGCTTCAGAAACAAGCTTAGAATGTCCTTTTCATAATTCAGTTAAAGCTTACAATAATGTAACACAGTAACAAGGAGCCATTTGGAAGTGAGTCTTAGGCAGTAAACATAAAATCTCAAACACCATTAACAACACTAGAATTTAATATCCACTGAAACATATTTTTTCTCTAAAATTACCCTCATTTCTACAAAATGTAGCCACACTCAGACTAATTTGTTTGCAAAATAAGTCTGGTTTCCATAAACTTGGCCAGGTTTTTTACATAAGTGTAACAAGAATAGCAATTGATTGTATATGCTCTTTAAATTATTTTGCCAGAACTTTTCACATAGAATCTCAGATTGACTTTTAAAAAGGCCTCTCATGTGCAGGAAATTCACTACAAGGACTTGCCACTATATTCTACCAGAAATACCTACAAATTTGGGTTGATTCCTCTCTTCTTGAGGTCCCTGAAATATCTTGAGGTCCTGTACCTACCAGGAAGTAACTTCTCTTATTTAGCTGGTAAGATTGCTGGGAACACTGTAAGCAAGGCACTGGGCTGTTTTTCTACTGGGCTTTATAGCTCCATACAGTTCACCTTAGTTGTTTAAGCTGTCTGATCATATCTGATTCTTTGCATTTTTCTCAAATATGGCATCCCAGTCAAAGCCATTGTAATATAATCAATGTTTCAATTGTGATCTGCTACAAGGAGAATAGATTCTTGTTGAACTCATGCAAATGATGACACGGTCATGAAAATAAGAATATTCACAAAGTGTTTCCAAATTCTGGAGGGATCAGGTAGAGAGAAAAGATAAATGTTTTAATCCTGCTTACAAAGTCAAAATTTACCAGATTTCTGTAAGTCATAATTAGCTTAAGGTGAAAAGTTTCCTTATATCTGGAAAACAAAGTTTAAATAAACAGGTAATATTTCAGACAAAAAGTCATAAAAATTATCATTCAGCCCTATGAAACTATTTACTGTTAATCTTGATCTTCTGTTAACAGTTATATGAAGCCACCAGAATTTTCATTAGAATTCTGTAGAATAAGAGTATCAAACTAAAAGAAAAAATGAGTAATTCCTATATGGTTTTTCACTAGAATTTTTTTTTTAACATCTGTATTGGAGTATAATTGCTTTACAATGGTGTGTTAGTTTCTGCTTTATAACAAAGTGAATCAGTTATACATATGCATATGTCCCCATATCTCCTCCCTCTTGCGTCTCCCTCCCTCCCACCCTCCCTAGCCCACCCCTCCACTAGAAACTTTCTAAGTAAACTTACTTTATACATTATATATATATTATAGAGGGAAGAAAATATATTCTCTAAATCTCAGTTTAATGATTTAATTTTGTCTCATCATTTTCCCCCAGTTTTTATTCCCCTTTAAGAACCACATTTAAAAGCAAATGGCCAAGCATTATATCATTATACTGAAGACTGAATTGCTTGAAAAATTGCAGGGAAATTAAAATTCTACTGGAAAAGAATGTTTGTGATAGGAAACAAGAAAGGGTCTCAAATAACTAATATATAAGGAAGCACTGTAGATACATTGAAACAGAGTTTAATGATCTAAAGTTGACAAACAAGGTGATATGGACTATTCCAGGTATGCTATTGCTTGACCTGTGAATTATTTTCTTAGTGAGTAGTGTTTTTGGAGAATGCTTCAGTTCACAAATTCTTCTCAAAGCAGAAAAAATTAATAGTTCTCAGAGTCTATAAGAGGGTAATTTTAATATCCTCATGTTTTTAACATTGCATATTAATGTTTGTCAAAGTAAATTCTAAATGTATAAACAAAGTAGCTTAGAGGTATATTTTATTCTTGTTACTATTGTTTAAAACATATATAAACCTTCTTTAAAATCTATAATAATCATGTTTATTATTGAATGTTTTGACAATATAGAGAAGTACAAATAAGAAAACAAACTCCTTTAATTATAACATGCATTGATGTTTATGCTTAGTATTTTGGTATATGTTCTTCCAGTACTATTCTATAAAACTATATGTGTTTGTCTAAATATTTTATGTTTGAATTATATCACATACTGGTCTGTTACCCATTTTTCACTTGGTAATAAATATTGATCTTTAATATATTCTATATTAATATTTTAATAAAAATCTATATTAACATTTTAATGTTTGTTTAGAGTTGCATTCAGTGAATGGACACATACGTGTCCAGTAAAGCCCTGTAGGCTGATATTTTGGTTTATATTATTATTTTATTGACAGTGGAAATGATCTCACAGTAAACACAAATCATTTGGTACATATTTTTGTGAGTCATTAGTTTACATTTCTGGACATAAAATCTTTGGACACACTTTATTTTAATAGTTTTGATAAAAGAATTGTGGTAGCAATTTAAATTGATGATCCATTTTTCTATATACCTGAATAACATTTTTAGGAAAAAGTGGAATTCTGTGATTGTATTTTTAAAATTTTTATACAGATTATGCTTCTTTTTACACTTATTTTGTTCCATGTATTTTTTTATTTGTGAAATTTCTCAAGTTGTTCTTTATTGTTTTTGGAAGGAGGTGTTTGAATTTTCTTAATAATTTTTAACAAACTTTTAATTTTATTCATAGATGGGTCCTTTCATATATTTGTGTCTAATTAAATTTATAGACTTTCAGAAATTATTGATGTCTATCAATATTGTTATCAAATAAAGCAATTTATTTTCCCCAATTTTCACTTATTACTAAAATTTTCCCCTATGCTGTGTAGCTCCTAATTAGAACCTCTTATAAGCAAATTATCTAATAGCTGCAAGATAATAAGCTAGAAGAATGTATATTTTATTTACCCTAACATATATTTCAATTACTACTTGCTCTTAATATGTTCACAATTGGGCACTTTGGCCTTTGTTTATTTCATATCTTAATGGGAAGATTTTTGCATAGGAATGTGCAGAAATGAAATCAGATGTACAGATGGTATCATGCTTTCTTTGCTATACTTGAAATATATTAGTAATAAAATTTTCTTCCGTTGATAAGGAAGATTTTGCTACAGATTGAACTCTATGGAAACATTTGTTCCATGTTCAAGAAGTCTGCATTTATTTACATAATACAGCATTTTGGGGGGCAAATTCTTAGAAGTATACACATATAAGGGATTTTTTGATTTGACAGATTTTTAAAAATATTATAATATCCAGTGTTGGCAAAAATTTTGGAGAAAGACCAATCCTACATACAGCTAATTGGAATATACAATTTTAGAGATTTCTGGAAAATAATTTGGGAAAACATTTTGTAATAATTACTAACACATTGTTATCACAGTATTTGTGATGATATAGAAAAGACAGAGGCTGGTGTGACTTCTTAACATTTTAATAATAATGAAAATGATTTTATAATAAAAACTAGGAGAATGGCTAAAGATATTTTCTGTCCACATGAAAATCTTTTTTATATTACAATATCTCATGATCTTTCTCTGTATTCCCTTCAAAATGGCCTTTAGCCCAAGACAGAGATATGTGTCCCCAGAAATGGAAGTGAATTTCTATTTTCAGAGGCAAACATACTTCCATAAAGACTAAAATATTCCCAGGTGAGTCTGGATTTTTTTGAGAGTTTGGCAGCAAAGACGCGACAAGAATTTTAGGTCTTCTTACAGTAGCCGAGTGTAATAAAATGTATCAAATACTTACAGATTTACCTAAAGAATATGTGAAATTGAACATCTCTAAGGCACTTCATCTCCTATATAATTATATGCATTAACAAGTAATGTTACAGAACTAGGGGAGGAAATATTCCTCAAAGCACCTGTACCTTCTGAACCGCACTACTTAAAAGGAGAGCACAAAATAGATACAGTAATTCTTAATGGGAAACTCTAAATAGATATTTGAAAACCCTATAGAAATTGTATAATCATTTACCTTGAAATTTCACTTTTATTAAATTAGTTGAAATAATTAAGACATTTGAAGTTTTTACATAACAGTTAAAAGTGTAAACAATTTATACATGTAAAAGAATGAAACTCCCTAACACCATACACAAAAATAAACTCAAAATGGATTAAAGACCTAAATGTAAGGCCAGACACTCTAAAACTCTTAGAGGAAAACATAAGCAAAACACTCTGACATAAATCACAGCAAGATCCTTTTGGACCCACCTCCTAGAGAAATGGAAATAAAAACAAAAATAAACAAATGAGACCCAATGAAATTTAAAAGCTTTTGCACAGCAAAGGAAACCATAAACAAGATGAAAAGACAACCCTCAGAATGGGAGAAAATATTTGCAAATGAAGCAACTGACAAAGGATTAATGTCCAAAATATACAAGTAGCTCATGCAGCTCAATATCAAAAAAACAACCCAATCCAAAAATGGGCAGAAGACCTAAATAGACATTTCTCCAAAGAAGATATACAGATTGCCAACAAACACATGAAAGGATGCTCAACATCGCTAATCATTAGAGAAATGCAAATCAAAACTACAGTGAGGTATCACCTCACACCAGTTAGAATGGCCATCATCAAAAAATCTACAAACAATAAATGCTGGAGAGTGTGTGGAGAAAAGGGAACCCTCTTGCTCTGTTGGTGGGAATGTAAATTGATACAGCCACTATGGAGAACAGTATGGAGGTTCCTTAGAAAACTACAAATAGAACTACCATACCACCCAGCAATCCCACTACTGGGCATATACCCTGAGAAAATCATAATTCAAAAAGAGTCAGGTACCACAATGTTCACTGCAGCTCTATTTACAATAGCCAGGACATGGAATCAACCTAAGTGTCCATCAACAGATGAATGGATAAAGAAGATGTGGCACATATATACAATGGAATATTAGCCATAAAAGAAACGAAATTGAGTTATTTGTAGTGAGGTGGATGGACCTAGAGTCTGTCATACAGAGAAAAACAAATACCGTATGCTAACACATATATATGGAATCTAAAAAAAAAAAAGGTTCTGAAAAACCTAGTTGCAGGACAGGAATAAAGATGCAGACGTAGAGAATCTTGAGGACATGGGGAGGGGGAAGACTTGAGGACATGGGGAGGGGGAAGGGTAAGCTGCAATGAAGTGAGAGAGCGGCATGGACATATATATACTACCACATGTAAAATAGATAGCTAGTGGGAAGCAGCTGCATAGCACAGGGAGATCAGCTCGGTGCTTTGTGACCACATAGAGGGGTGGGGTAGGGAGGGTGGGAGGAAGACGCAAGAGGAAGGGGATATGGGGATATATGTATATGTATAACTGATTCACTTTGTTATAAAGCAGAAACTAACATGCTATTGTAAAGCAATTATACTCCAATAAAGATGTTAAAAAAAAAGTGTAAGCAATTTGAAAGTTCAACAATAAAGGGTTTGTTAAATTTGACTATTCTAGAGCAGAATACTCTGCAATCATTACAAATGAACACAAAATGTCAATACTTATAATTTATATTTTGAATAAAAAATCTACAAACAGTACACTGACATCTTTTTAATTAAAAAGATGCACATAATCGTGCTTAGAAAAACGATTTACAAGTATAAAAGCAAAAAAATCACCACTGGGCTTCCCTGGTGGCGCAGTGGTTGAGAGTCCGCTTGCCGATGCAGGGGACACGGGTTCGTGTCCTGGTCTGGGAAGATCCCACATGCCGCGGAGCGGCTGGGCCCGTGAGCCATGGCCGCTGAGCCTGCGCGTCCGGAGCCTGTGCTCCGCAGCGGGAGAGGCCACAGCGGTGACAGGCCCGTGTACCGCAAAAAAAAAAAAAAAAAAAAACACACCACTGCTTATCTATAAGTAATGAGTTCTTGAGGTCTTCTTTGTATATGCAGTTTGTATTTTTCCTTATAAACATGAATTATTTTATAACAAGAAAGATAAAGATAACTAACACATTGAAAATATAGCTAGAAGAACTAAAGTGACCCTTTACTTTTGCAAGTAAAGTTATATTTGTTTAAGTCCACATGTGATTGAGGTAGAATTAGAGCCATGTCCTTTCTCTTCTGGGTTTTGTTCTTTCCTCTGCACAGTAATGGTTTTTACACAGTCTGAACTAGTTTAAATATTCTTAATCTATATACCACTTACCATCTGCCTTAACATACATTTATTCAGATGCTGAACAGACTGCTAAAAATCAGTAATCTAGTCCACAGATTCTTTTCATGAAACCAAATGGAGTAAAATTACCTCACAGCTATGCATTGTAGGTTTTACTTTGCTTCTATAATATCTATACTTCGTAAACATAAATGCAAATCAAATAGATGCAACAAAGGTTAAATTTTGCTCATCCCACTGTCGCTGTGGTTTCATCCTTTTACTTGGAAAGCTTGACAGTGAAAAGAAATGCTAACCTTTGAAGTCACTCCCAGCAGAGCCCTCCTTTAGCTCAGTTTGTTATGCTCTTGAAAAGATTTGAAGGAGTAGGAATCAACCTTGAAAATCATTCAAACATCTAAACATCTAAATTCACAGGACTTGCTTTCGTTGAGACAGCTCTGCTCATTCTGAATCAATACTCTCTGATGTGGGACTTTTTGATTTTCTTCTGTTCAGACATTTGAATTAAATTTTATGAAGCCATACATGAAGGGTGAGTACATAAACCATTCTTCAGGTACAATTAACAGCAAGTATGGCACTCCAGCTGAGTTATTTTATCCAAAACA
Source organism: Leucopleurus acutus (assembly GCF_964270905.1). Taxonomy (NCBI): domain Eukaryota; kingdom Metazoa; phylum Chordata; class Mammalia; order Artiodactyla; family Delphinidae; genus Leucopleurus; species Leucopleurus acutus. The sequence goes on along the minus strand of NC_139146.1, from coordinate 153,576,752 downwards.
TCAAAGGGACTTCCTTTCTACTGTGGTCCCTTTAGGCACTTAAGCAGTAATAGCCTGTGACTTACTAGCTTTAAACTGCAGGCCCGGGGGAAGACCTAATTGGATGAATTCAAACATCTTTATAATGTTGATATCTACAAACGAAGACATAATCTGAATTGAAATGCGGAACACACATTGAAATAGAAAGAAAGGGGACTAATGAATATAAACAAATCAAAAGCTATAAGACCAGATGGGACTAAAGCTATTTTGTTTTCTGCTTTATTCAGCACTGATACTGTCTGACTTTATCTTTTTAAAGGAACTGAGAATTTGTATTTAATACTCGAGTTAGCTAAAATTTGTAATAAAGCAGAGTATAAAGTTGATTCTCTCATTAGGGTGATAAATAAATATGCCAAATTAATATGGTGTAGAAGTAAAGATTAAAGACTCATTAGCCTAAAAGGGGTCCAGGTAAATTGTCACTTATTGTTTCATGGCAACATTTGTTCAGAGTCTAGAATTTAGCCATATGCAAGTTTCTCAACTCAGCTTTTAACGCAGTGTATTCTCTCTTATGCTGTTTGTTCTGACTTCTGTTCTCATACTTTCTGTACTATTTACATTTCTCCCTTTTTCTCCTCCTTCCTCCTTTCTCAATTTCTTTTCTCTCTAGGTATCCTCTTAACATTTTGCATTTGTGTAATATATGTATCTTTGTATGTGCATGTGAATGATGCATACATACATTTATAATATATATTCATATATTACATATGCTTATACACAATATATAACTATATTTCATTATAATATAAAAAATATATATATGCATTCTAAGTTTTGTAACCTACATAAAACTTTCAAAGCAGATGGTCTTTTAATTAATTTTAATAATTATATGACCAGTTTTAATATTTTTATCCAACACCTAAAATGGAAATAAAAGTGCTTTGGAAAAGCATGGCAATTGTAATTCTTATTTGATAATAATAAAATTTTAAAATAATGGGCTTTGTAAATATATAACATTCATACTGATTGTTCTGTAAATATTCTTTCTATTTCAGTTTGTTATTGATAATTTGTATTATTATTTGTCTACATTTAAGTAAAAAGAAATTGGAAAATTCTACTCTCTTATCCTTAATGAAGTGGCCTGAAAATATTGGTTTAGAACATGCAGGGCAAAGACGTGTTTTCTGCTCTGTGATAGTAAAATTAGTCAAACAAAATGAACACTTCTATAGCACTGATTAGTATGACTTCTCTTGTACCAATGTGTCATGTTATTTTTTATTTTATTTTTTTCTTTTTGGCTGCATTGGGTCTTAGTTGCTGCACCCAGGATCTTTGTTGCAGCATACAAGCTTCTTTCTAGTTGTAGCACACAGGCTTCCCCCTAGCTGTGACATACGGGCTCCAGAGCGCGTGGGCTCAGAAGCTGTGGCACGCGGGCTTAGTTGCCCCATGACATGTGGGATCTTAGTTCGCCAACCAGGGATCAAACCCAGGTCTCCTGCATTGGAAGGTGGATTCTTTACCACTGGTGCACCCGGGAAGTCCCAATATGTGTGTCATGTTAAAGAGGACATGTCCTTGAAACATTTCTTTATCTTACAAGTTCCCTGGTTTTCTTTTGAATTCTCTGGATGCTTGTTTTGTTTCCTTTTTGGTTTTCCTTTTATCTATGACCATTTAATGTTGGAGGAGTCATGGGCTCTTTCTTGATCTGCTTGTAGCCCGTAAATACACTCACTCTGCTGGTGATCAAATGAAATTTCATGGTTGCAAACAACACCATAAGGTGGAATCATCAAATTTTGTCTACATCCCAAACACCTTTTCTGAAATCAAAATTCAAATACCCAACTGCTTACTTGACATTTCCATTTGATGTTGAATATCTCAACATAGCATGCTCAAAATGAAATTCCTCATTATTCAGCTCCAACTTATTTTAGTCTCATTCTAGCCCATCTCAGTTAATACAGTCTTACCTTTCTAGCCGTTCAGGTCAATCTTCAAGATTGACTGATATTCCCTATTCCCTTTGTAAAACAGATTGATTGGATACCCATCATACTCATTTTCCCTTATTAGTAGGTCAATCTTCATTAAGCCTATGCAATTCTGCATTGATCAGTTGAAAGAACTGTATACTAACAAAACGATAGGTACAATGGTATCAAATGATTACTATGGCAATCATAAAAATTAATTAAATATTATATGAACTGATACATTTGTACAAAAATACAGTTAAACTATATTTATGGTTTAAGCAACTATATTAAGCAACTATATGGTTGCTTTTTCTATGAAAGTTAAGTGGAAAGTTTTCAAAATACATATAACAATAGAAAAATTCTTCTGGAATAGGGTGTTAAGACAATCTAAAAAAGCTTCTTGGAAAAGAATGACCAGCCAGGAAAGAAAGAATTCTTCAAAATAAGCTCAACTTCCCAACAAGATATTTGCTTAATTAACAAGCTGTGTGGAGTGAGAGGCTAAAAATCTTTAGTAGACTGCAAAATCGGCTACAATAGCTTGCAGATGCTTCCGCCAAAATGTAGTGAATTTTTTCACTATCTTGAACTTAAACTAGCCAATCTCTTTAAAGACAATAGATTATTCAGATTTTCAATATCCTCTTTTGTCACTTTTGTGAGTTGCATTTTTAAAATTATACACCTCAGGCATATTTCAAATATGTTGAAAAATAGTTGTACAAAATGTGCCCTAACCATCCTTTTAATATATGTAGGATTTGTATTGATACCCTAATTTTATTCCTAATGTGAATAACATGTTTTCTCTATTTCTTGATTACTCTTTGTGGGAGTTTATTAGGTTCATTAAAGTTTCTATACAACTAAAGTTTGGCCTTTCCTTTAGTGTACATTTACTTTCTATACTATTGATTTCTACTCTTATTTTTATCATCTGTTCCTTCTATTTTCCTTGGGTGTGACCTGCTATTCTTTTTTTTTTGCGGTACGCGGGCCTCTCACTGCTGTGGCCTCTCCCGTCGCGGAGCACAGGCTCCGGACGCGCAGGCTCAGCGGCCATGGCTCACGGGCCCAGCCGCTCCGCGGCATGTGGGATCCTTCCGTACCGGGGCACGAACCCATGTCCCCTGCATCGGCAGGCGGACTCTCAACCACTGCGCCACCATGGAAGCCCAATATTTTATTATTTAATTGACAAAGTAGTTATATTTCTGATTTTAAAATGATATTTTTAGAGCACTAGTTATACCCCAAGCATGATTCTAATGGCATTTCATCGTTCATTCCATTACTTGTCACGAAAATTCCCTGAAAAGGAAAAATTATTTTCTGTTTTTGCCAAAAAGAAACTTGAGGCACAGAGAGCTCAAACATCTTGCTGAAGGCTACACAGGTACTAAATGGAAGAGCCAAGATGTGAACATATGTGGTTTGGCTCCTGCATCCTTTGGGACACAACCATTTTTGCCACTATGATTTATCATTTAATTATTATTGATGATTTTGTTATCAATATTTATTTAAGATATTTTTCTCATGTAAATTAAGAATAGAAATAAGTGAATTAAAAATAAGATGCAGGGATATTTAAAGTTTTTAAAAAAGGAAGGGGGATACAACAAATTATCCAGTTCTTATAGGTTCTCATCTTCAGGATTTAGATGAGTAGATACCATAACACAGAGCAAATCAGGAAAGGAATTTAATTTTGTCAACAAGAACATTCTTATGACTATAATTGCTTTCAAATATATTCTAGTTGGATGACAGAGGATTTAACAGGAGTATTTAGTTCTCATAAGGTGCACGCATAGGTGGTTAGATCATACTTGATTTACAGAAGCAACTATATGAGCTTTCACGAATAAAGCCACGTTTCAGTGTATCGGGGAGAAAAATAAGTAATCAGTATTAACTTTAAGTATGAGCTCTCTCTGAGTTTTCTGCCTCTACTAAAGTACATACATGTTTGTTTTGCCTTTTTAACTGTGAAAAGTCATTATTCACCTACATTTTTCTTACGATCAAGGCATGTTGAAAACACACAGTCATTTTCTTTTACCCCAGTGTGGGCTCTTTGCCTTCAATAACTAGGAGGTATAGAAACATCTGGATAAATCTGACGAACCCAATTCTGTGTACAAAGACTCTTCTCCCCTTAGAGAACCTCCTTGAGGTTTGTGACATTTGAAGGTAACAGATCTTCTGACCTATTCTTTGGAGAAACTTATTGACCTTTCAAAAATACTATTTCGTCTCATCACCAGGAGAATCTCTGCCCTCGCCCTTTTATGGCAATACTCACATCCCACCTCATCATCCTCCTGTCTCTAGCTCCTAAAAGTCTTTAATATGTTCTCCATTTCTATAATTTTGTGATTTCAAGAATGTTATATATATAATCATGCATTTTTTTACCTTTGATTGCATGCAGTGTCAATGTACTTGTTAATAACCTGGGCTATGTTTCTGCAAAATGTTACCATTGTGGAAACTGAACTGGGTAAAGGAACCCATATTATTCTTGCAACTGCATATGAATCTAAAATTAGATTCTAAATCTAATTTAGAATTTTAGATTAGAATTTTAGATTAGAAATTTAGATTAGAAATTTCTAATTTCTAATCTAAAACTGCATATGAATCTAAAATTATTCAATATAAAAACCAAATATTAAACCAAATATTAAAACAAAAACAAAATGAAGGGATGCAAAAGTACTAATAGAGGTATATTTTAGGAAATATACTTATAGACGTTATTTTTCTCAGAAGCAGCACCTGGTCCTAGACTGTATCCTATACTGAAGAAAAAAGAATACTATGTAAGACATTATTGTGTAAACTGACCAAATTAGAATATGGAGAGTAATTAGATTAAAATGACACATCAATGTTAAGTGTACTGGGGTTGGTAATTATACTGTGGTTATGTAAAATAATATCCTTATTCTTAGGAAATACTCACTGAATTATTTAGAGCTAAAGAGTCATGCTGTAAGTAACTTAACCTCAAATGTTTCAGAAAAAAGTGTGTGTGTGTGTGTGTGTGTGTGTGTGTGTGTGTAAAGAATACACATGCACAAATGATAAAGAAAATGAAATATTAGTTTGATCCATGCAGAGTATGTGTTTTCTTTGTAATAATCTCATTTTTACAATTTTTCATAGGTCTGAAATTATTTCTAAATCAAATTAAAACAATGCAACCGGGCTTCCCTGGTGGCGCAGTGGTTGAGAGTCCGCCTGCCAATGCAGGGGACACAGGTTCGTGCCCCGGTCCGGGAAGATCCCACGTGCCGCGGAGCGGCTGGGCCCGTGAGCCATGGCCGCTGAGCCTGTGCGTCCGGAGCCTGTGCTCCGCAACGGGAGAGGCCACAACAATGAGAGGCCCACGTACCGCAAAAAAAATAAATAAATAAAAAGAAGGTATATATATATATATATATATATATATATGACAAATAAGCTTATGAGAAAGGTCCTCAACATCATATGTCATTAAAGAATTGCAAGTTAAAACAGCATTGAGATATCAGTACACACTTGTTAAAATGGCCAAAATACTGACAACACAAATTATTGGCAACAAAGTGTAGCAACAGGAACTCTCATTCTCTGCTGGTGGAAATGCAAAATGGTACAGCCACCATGGAAGCTAGTTTGGCAGGTTTTTCAAAAGTGAACATATTCTTACCATACATTCCAGCCATCACATGCTTTGGTAATTACCCAGTGTAGTTAAAAACTTATGCCCATACAAAAACCTACACACAAAAGTTTAGAGTAGCTTTATTTATAATTGCCAAAACCTAGAAGCAACCAAGACGTCCTTCAGTAGGTGAACGTGTAAATAAACTGTGGTCCATCCAGACAGTGGAATATTATTCCATGCGAAAAAGAAGTGAGTTCTGGAAAGATAAGGAGGGACCTTAAATGCCTGTCACTGAGTGAAAGAAGCCAATCCTGATAGGCTACACTCTATGATTCCAACTACACCATATTCTGGAAAAAGCAAATCTATGGAAATAGTCAAAAATCAGTGGTTGCCCGGTTGGGGTCAGGAGGACGAAATAGTCAGAGCACAAAGGATTTTTAGGACAGTGAAACTGTGATATATGTACCTGCATACATAATATCATGGTGGTGGACACATACCATTACAGATTTGTTCCAACCCATAGAAAGTACAACACCAAGAGTGAACACTCATGTAGACTATGGACTCTGGGCAACAATGATGTGTCAACATAGGCTCGTCAATTGTTGTAAGTGTGCCACTCCGGTGAGGATGTTGATAATGGAGGAGGCTGTATGTGAGGTGGGGTTGGAAGTGCATGGGGTCTGTGTGTACTTGACTCAGTTTTGCTGTGAATGTAAAACTGTTCTAAAAAAAATAAACTCTATTAAAAAAATGGAAGCTATGTGTTATGCTTAATTGCTTTTTTTATTGTTGCTCTAATGCTTATAAACCTATATTTGCTTTATTAATAACCCATGTATTAAAAATAATCCAAATAATCATTTGGTAAATTAATTATAGATGCTTTCTCAGTTGGATAAGAATTAGAAGCTTTAATAGGAATTTGGATAGGTCTATGGTTATTCCCAATTTATGGAATATGATTATTTCAGTGTGGTTATGATCAGGAATCTTATGTTTCTCTATAGCTGATCGAGTGAAGAGTGTAGAATTATTAACCACATTTGTAATATAACCGTTAGGCATTGAATAAATCTGTTTTTTCTAAGAAGTATTGCATAGATTGAAATGGCTATATAAGAACACTGAAGGGGTAAAAATATGGTAATACTATTTTGGGGAAATAAATTAATGTTATAAATTATCAAAATTTTTTTCAAATTTGTTTTTATGATTTGAACACCAGTCAGATCTTTTGCTTTAAATATATTAGTGTGGCTTAACAGCCAATCAATTTAAATTACCAGCTTGTTCTCAATTACATACTGAATTAAATAAGAGATAAGAAGATCCAAGAGCTTAAAATTTATAGTTTCATTACTCTGAAAAATTAAATCTAAAAATGTGTAAAAATTCACATTAATCATTTAGTTTCAGCCCATAAATGTAAATGGTTGGAACTAAAATTCACTTCAGACTATAAGTAATTATTATCCCAAAACACTTCATGAGCTTCATTAGATATTATGTTTAATAAAAGTGAGGAGCACAGGGGACCTGCCCAAATCTGCACAAACAAGAGGATTATAGTATTTAATCAGTATAAGATGGTCACCATAAAGCTTCATTTAGGAGCATTTTCAAAAAACGAAATCAGGGAAGATGATCTTGAAAATGAAATCTGATTTTCAGCTTGACAGTTTCCTTAACATAATGCCACTAATTTTTATGCAGTTGTCTTTTCATGTTCTTTTTCTATGTGTAACAAATTAGTAAAGAAAAAAGAATAAGGAAGTTATTGAAAACACCAACAGCATTCAGATCTTTGTTTAATAAACGAGCATTTGTAAATGCCAGCAACTTTTTTTCAGTTTCTAATTTTATATGACTCATGCTATTAAATAACATCTGTTAAGAAGTCACTTTGCGAAAGCATTTCTAGTTTTTAGGGGGTAAGGTGCGCAAATCTTGTTAGAGGCAGTGGAAGCTATATTTCTGATTCTCTGTGCAGAGTGAAGCAGAGAACATGCTACATTTACAGACACACTGGAGGCTCTGAAAAACTTTTCTGTAAATTATTAGAAAATACAAATTTACCTTTCAGATGTATTTGTTTAATTTAGTGGGTCATTTCAGTGATACAAAGTTTATATTCTTATAATTACTTGAGGAACACACTATTCATACCACACTGCTTTAGAGCTGCCTTATTAATGCAATAACTATGCCAAGATTTAATTTTAGAGTCTCTTTTCATGCTAGAATACCTATTACCTTTTCTAAAAACTATTTATTTGGTTGGTTGCGCCGGGTCTTAGTTGCGGCAGGCAGGCTCCTTAGTTGTGGCTCGTGGGCTCCTTAGTTGTGAAGAATACATATTACCTTTTGATAGGCATTGAATTTAAAAAAATATAAAATCATCAACTGCCTAGTGCATATTTCTGGAAGTGCTTAGACAACAACTATACAATTTCATTAAAAAGTAGTGTGCACTCTGACTGGAGTCGTCACTACCTTGTGGAATCTATGAGCTCTCTGTTAAATATCTAATTACAATTCAATCCCACGTGGCTTTTCAGCAACTTACTCCTGAATGTTAAAATTTAGGTAATTCAACTGGGTGGCACAGAGTCTATGAGCTTCTATAAGAAATAAGAACCTAATACAAAGGTAACATATTGGCAATATGGATAAACTTTCATCATTTAAAAAAATGCACTCAAAATTTGGAATATAAAAAAGATTGCAAAATTACATGAACCCAGTGATTTTTAAAAGTAATTTGAAAACAGAGTAAATGCTTAAACATTCAATTTGGACTATTGGCTTGTTCTATGGTTTATGGAATCTCTTAGGATATTTAAATGAGATTCCGATTATAATACAGATTTGCATTTTTGTAATGTCTTTCACCAAAAGCAAGATTTTAGTAGGATTAACTTCAAGTGGCAAAATGTCAATGTATAATCCTTTAGAAGTTAAACACACACACACATACATATACAGATATATATGTATATATATAAATATATGTGTATATTTATATGTATAGTATATATAAATACATATGTGTGTACGTATCTATATAATGGGCCAGTAAACATTATCCTATATCTTTTTAGCAAATAGAAAAAAATAAAATAATTTATGTCAGAGTAATTATGGAAAAAGTTGGGTACCTGTTTTAATCAAAATATCTTATGCCAATTCCCTTCCCATTTCTTTTTCTGTTAACTTGCTCTAACTCTTACCTTTCCACTTTGAATAACTATACTTCCTCTCTCAATCTCTAAGTATGTATTACAGTTCTCAAGTAAGAAAATATATAAATATATATAATTTATATATAATCTATATAAACATATTTATAATAAGTATTTAAAGTATACATATAGTATGATAGTATTTAAAGTGTGTATATATACTTTATTTATTTCTTTATTTGGAGAGAGAGAGAGAATCTCTATACCTATAACACACACGTGTGTATGTATGTTTGTCTGTGATCTTGGGGAAATATCTGAATATTTATAATTATATTTTCTCGCCACATGGCCGTTCTGAACTCAGAAGCATATAGTGTCTATCCTCCTATCGAATCATTTTGTTTGCAAAAGCAGATGGATACTAGCTCTTACCTGGTTCTGGGGAAGCTAAGTCAGTCTATAGAACGTGTTTCGTAGGCTTCAGCACAACTGAGCTGTGTCTTCAACCTGACAAGGCTCTACGATGTTGGCTCATGGAGAAGGGAGCTCAGTGCAGGAGTTAAGGTTCCCTTTTCACATGCGTACACCCAAAGCCTAAAGTTGTAAGAAAAAATGCGGGCTTACAGACAGAGAAAAGATCATGTCATCCAAACATTTAGGTCTCACTGTTTTCTCTTCAGCTTCACATGTTCACTTATTCACACTTTTTCTCTTTAAATATCTGCACCTGACCAGAGTCTCTTGCTTTAAAAACAAATACGTCTCTTCTCATTATTCACTGTTCAAAACGTCCCACTTTCCACATATCCACTAATATAGAGAACATGAACATAACATTTCCTGATGCAAAAAACAATTATTCAGACATAAAGAAATTTCAATAGATTTTTATTGTAATATTTAGCAGTAATAAGATAAATAAAACTCAGAAAATTGAATAAATGTGATTATCATTATTTTCAATAACATTCTTTTATGTGTTAAAAATTATAGTATATAATTATATAATATATAACTATTATATATATGTGTATATATATTCATCATCATGGAACTACTGAAAAAATGCCAAATATATGTAAATGAAAATTAAACTGACCTAACATTCCAGGAGACAGAGGTAACCACTGTTTTCTATTTATTATGTTAATTATAGACATTTTTCCTATGTTTCCATGCAAATTTCTTAGGTTAAATTAGTACATGTGTGTGTGTGTGTGTGTGTGTGTGTGTATGCAAGTGATAGATCTGTCTACCTCACCAAGCTATGGGTACAAATGCAACATACAAGTGCCAATAACAACAATTTTATTAACTTTTTTCACCTGCTACCCCTGTATCTCCAAGTCTTCTCAATTATTTCTTTTTCCCTTTATCTTAAGACATCTTCAGGACTGTCTCCCACGTGCTCAGTGATACATGTGGAGGAATTATCTTTTTACACACTACAGAGTGTATCCATATACTGTTTTCTTTTCCTGGTCACCTTGTTGTCATTCACTGCTAGAACTTCTCCCAGTACCAATAATCTTTACAGGCTTTGGCCGCATCTACTTGGCAATGCTATTCCATTTTCCATTCAACTTTTTTTATTGGCATGACTTCTCATTTGAGTGGATACTGAGTTTCTCCAACGCTATTCTCTTTGACACAGAAGTAAGATGAGTGTCCTTCTTATATCGCACACTGTGATGGAACCAGAGGAGTGGAATCTCTTCTCCAGTTTCAGAGTCCCTCCCTCAAGGCAGCTCTTTCTTTTTTTATTTAAATTTTTATTTTATATTGGAGCATAGTTGATTAACAATGTTGTATTAGTTTCAGGTGTACAGCGAAGTGATTAAGTTATACATATACATGCATCTATTCTTTTTCAAATTCTTTTCCCATTTAGGTTATTAGAATAAAGAGGTTATTAGGATATTCATATATACACTAGAATATTAGCCATAAAAAAGAATGAAATAATGGCATTTGCAGCAACATGGATGGACCAGGAGATTATCATACTAAGTGAAGTAAGTCAGACAGAGAAAGACAAATATCATATGATATCGCTTATAAGTGGAATCTAAAAAAAGAAATGATACAAATGAACTTATTTACAAAACAGAAACAGACTCACAGATTTAGAGAATGAATTTATGGTTACTGGGGGATAAGGGGGGAGGAGGGATAGATTGGGAGTTTGGGATTGACATGTACACACTGCAATATTTAAAATAGATAACCAACAAGGACCTACTGAAGGCAGCTCTTTCTGGCCCCCCAACAGCCACCATGAGCTGGTTTTGGAGATCTGTGGCTTGCCACCTTCCCCGTTAATTTGGCCTCAGTATCATGGACACACTCTCCTCTGCTTTCACCAAAACCCCCAATGTATTTCCACCACTGAAATGGGTTTGGAGAGTCCAAGTATCTGTCAATCTGTGAGGGTATGCCCAAATCCCATTGGTGGGTCCAGGGGTAGGTCTATCTGGAATATATGCCAGATTATAACATATAAGTCAAACTCTCTTCTCAAGGATCTTTTAGAAAAACTTAACCTTTTGTAATACTTCAACCATTTGTGATTTGGTCTTTAATTTGATTTAGCACTATTTTTGCCTCACTTTAGCATTACTTTAACTTTGTAAGTAGTAAAATGTATTGATATGTGCTTGTAACTTCTTTATTTTATATTAAGACAATGCACTCCTAAGTTGAGATTTATTAGTCACCTTTTCTTTCATCTTTTAGGATTTTGTATTTTACGTTTATCTCTTTTATTCATCTTCCATTAGTTCGATGCCTGCTGAAGTGGAAGTACAGCTTAATATTCTTTCTGCACAATAAAATTGGTAGGGAGAAGCCTTCTAAATGTACTGTGATAGCAATGGGGGAGTCAGACATGGGTATAAAAATTGGAGATTCATACATTCCTCAATGAACTTGAAACCTTTAGGGGAAAACACATGTAAAACACAAATCTACCCAAATATTAAGGGATGCCAAAGGTGACAGTTTTGCTGTTACTATTTTTCATACTTAACATTTACCAAGTGCTTTCTGTGAGCCTCACACTAAGAAGACCTATTATAAATTTTACTAATTAATACAAGGTCTAGAAAAGAGAGGCAAACATGCCATCCAGTTTTTCTGGCTTGGGAAACAGGGTAAATGATGACATAATTAACAAATGCCCTATATGAACTGATTTAGGGAGAAAAATTTAAGTTCGATTTTGGACAGATTGTTTGATATGCTCCTGAGAATTCTAAGAGATGTCTCAGAGAAGTGTCTGAGTGACCTTAGCAAGAACAGCCTCACTGGAATGATGGAATCAGAAGACAAATTAAATTGAGTGGAAGAGTGAGGAGGAAATAAGTGATAGAAATGGAAAGTGCTCACAAAACTCCATAAAAAATAAGTTGTAAAGTAAGTGAGAGATAAGAGTGTGAACTGGAAAAGAACAGAGTCAAGGGAGTGTCTGTGTTTCTAAGAAGAGAGAGAATTTTAATATGTAATAAACATTGAAAGGTAGAGTCCAGTATAAAAATACAAATGGGTATCCAGAGGCTGTCAGAGAAAATCTATGACCAGAGAGCTGAGAGGAAGAAAGGAATGTGATAAAAGACAGAGTCAAAGGAATTGGCTACAGAGAAAACCAGTCATTCATACATTAGAACCGTAGGGAAGGAGGTCCAGGTAAATACACATTGATTAATTTGTTGCCGTCGACTTGAGACCCTTTTGACCAGATCCCTTTAACGTGGATCTGAGGTCATCTGCTAAGGACCTTGAAGGAAAGTCAAGAAGGTTAAAAGTAGTGATTGGGGAGAATGAGGGAGTAGCATGACGAAGGAAATAGAATGCTGCTGGTCGAAACAGAGGAGCTAATTGCGCGTGCTGATGTGACCCGGAGTTCATGGCAGTGCAATTCCTCTGGGGAACGTGCTTGCTTCGGGTGTGATTCAATTAAGCACAAGAAAGACATGGATAAGCGCAAGAAAGACACAGTTTCAACCAAGGTTGAAATTCTACATACAGATGGGATGGAATGGTAGGGAGCTTGAGTGCTTTGTCAGGAGAATCTCAGTAATGGTGTTAAGGGGTGTGAGTGATGGATAGGAGAGTTTAGCCTGGCCCCCGAAATGGCTTTAAACATTCATTTCCTTAAATATACAAATTATAATTTATGCCAAAAATGATTTTTTGAAAAATGACTTGGCAAATTAAAAACCACAGGAGAAGGGCAAAGATAAGCTTGTTAAGGTTATTTATTTATGAATAAATTCAACCAAATGTCTGAAAACCTTCTCTGGAGAAGTTGGGAGACTGTTCCCCTGCTCTTTAAGAAGGCCTAAAGCTAGTTAATATTGGTGTGATGACTGTTCATCTTTTATAGTACGCTCTAACCTTTTCTTTGAGAGACAATTTAAATAGCGAGCTGTGAATATAGTACTTTAATTAAGCCATCTCTTCTTTACAGCTCTGATCTTATGTTCGAATATATTCTGGGGAGAATGAGCTATACTGTAAAAAATGTTTAGAATCTTCTTTTATTCTGCATCTTTTAAATACATTTGTTATATGGAGGAATAATGAATCTCTATACCACAGCAGAAAATTCTGTCTCTAATATTTATCCAATTTGTATCAAACACCTTGAAAACAAGTTGGTGTTGAAAAAGTACCAGTAAAATGATTCAATGAGGTGAAGTCTCTCAGTGTGTGTGTGTGTGTGTGTGTGTGTGTGTGTAGGGATGTGATTATTTATGTGAATTCACACAGATTTTGGACTAGCAATGTGCAAGTCCAGTAGTAAAGTCAGTGTATTTGTTGTGGGTTACATAGCTGGAGACGCCCCAAATTTAAAGTCTGAGAAAGCAATAGGGCATAATGGACATGCGAATAAAGAAATAACTAAGGTGGAAGCTTTAAACTTCCAGCTTTGTAAAAATGTTACACACTGTGATTTTTTTATTAAGGGGGCTCTGTAGAAAGAAATGTTACTCTTGCTTTGTCAAGTGTAGTGGCAATAGTCGTGAGGCAAAGAATCTGTCCTGATTAAGTGCTATCCAATTACTGTCAGTAATTTCCACCACTAGCCAGAAAGTGTTATGTTAATAGTGTTCATTTTAACAATGCTAAAAATACATTTCTTATGCTATGAAAATGTAGCCATTTTTTTCTACCAGTAATTTTGAATAGTAGTGTTTATTGCAAATGATCAAGATAGAAACTTTGCTGAGAAACAGGAAGATTCTACAAAAATTTTTTGACTAGGTAACACTGACCCATATAAATAAACACAGAACAGGTTGCAAAATAATGTTCAAATTAGGTTTTAGTTGAATTGATACATTTTATTTTATAGTGCTTCAAAAGTAAGTAAATTCAGACAGCATGACTATGGAAGGAGGACAGTTTCTTATAAAAATAAAAAACAAAAATGTGTTTGCCTGTTACTTATGGGAAAAAGTCAACTTCCCATATCCTAGTCAACAACAAAATAATTCAAGGTAAAGCAAAAAGCAGTGCCAATAAAAACCAAACAAGGATGTATTGTGAGATGGGAAGTTTGTAGGACTTTATAAGATATAAAACAGGCTGGATCAAACAAATGAAACACTTTACCAGTCTGGTTCACTATCTAAAGAAAAAAAAAAAAAACTGTCAAAGGTAAGGGAAAATGTCACGAAATGTCAGAGCTAGAAGTCCTACAAAATAAACCAGAATATTTTCCTAAAGACTGCTGTTCAAACCTATTGGAACTCTATAAATCAAATTCATGAAAAAGGGACACCTCAATAAGCTAGAATGTCAACATTAATAAACAGAGTCAAATAGAACATTAGAGTAGGAATGAAAAAAGGAAAAGAAGTGGAATTATTTCCAGTTGCTAGGCTTTGCAACAATATGTTCGTGTGGGTTCTAGAAAGTGTGAGTGGGAAAGAAGAAAGACAGTATTAGGGAAATAAGTGGGTGCATAGAATAGGAAAAGAAGCATTGATCTGTAGATATTGGAATTTTTTTTAAGATGAGCAACTGTGAATAATAGCTACCAGATACTGAGCCTGGTTATATGACAGCAACTCTGCTTGCCACTTATAAGGTTATTTCGTGTTATCCTCAAAATAATTTTTTAAACTGTGTTATTATTCCCTTTTAGAGAGGAGGAGACAAGATCAGAAAACATATATCAATTTACCATTGTCACAAAGTGACTGAGGACCTGGATGGAGTATGAGTCCAGCCAGAATACAGTATTTTAAATGGTAATATATTCACTCATTCTTTTGTAGTGTCATTCTTCTGCTCATCTAATTTGTTTAGGCAGCAAAATTGTGATTTTGTACTCAGAGTATTCAAAAAAATCATTGCCAATGGTATCACAAAGTATACAATGAAGAAATAGTGATTTTTTAAATATAGAAAGTATATTTCTATATTAAATACTCAGCAGATAAATCCACCTTGCAGCTGTGAAAATATGAGAGTGATACTGGGATTCTTTTCAGGTAATAAACGATATAAGGTGAAACATTACCGATTGGACACTACGACCTCAGTAGAAACTTATGTTGGTCCCTGTAGAATGACCGATGATTAAGTCACAATAATTTGACCTCTGGGTGAGATTGTGTATTAATCAGTGAAGCCTTAGAAAATAGTTATCAAACATTAGGGTTTTGTTTTAGCTCTGCTACTGCTGAGCTATTATTCTCACAATAATTAATCAAAGGTTTAATTGCTTAAGGCTTCTTCATAATGAAACAATGTCGTCTGCACAGAGAGTGATGATTGCCTCCTAATTTACAGTGTTAGAAAGGGCTGCATCCAAATTATCTAAGTCAGTAGATACGTTACCCAAATTATTTTCTGCCTCACACAGATCATATTTATAACACAGTCTCATGGGTGACATCACTCATTACACAGAATAATTCTAAAATGGTGGAGGGCGTATTACCCTAAGGTAATGCTTCTCGAATCAGGCTGCTCATTTTGGTCATTTGTGGAATCCATAAAAATACAGTTACCAGATGTACATCCCTACAATTCCGGCTCAGCATAGCTGAGAAGAACCTAGGCATAGAACATGTTTGTAGAACTCGATTTGGAAGCATAAATGGTTTTGAAAACTATTATTTAAGGACAATATAGAATCTTTTGTATATCAAATAGAGTAAGCTATTTAATTCAACAAACAAATAAATAACTATGACAATAAAACTCCAGAGATAATTCTGATATGCTACCTGAACATAGATTTCTAGAATGGGTCTGATCAAAATGCTGGAGGGTGAGTGTATTTGCAGACTTTGAATTCCAGATCTGTGCATGAGTATGCACATTTATTTTTCCCTCATGCCCAAATCTATTTGAAATAGCAGAAAAATAAAAAATATAAATAATTCTATGAGAGTCTAGAAAGAAAAACTTTGCAACGCCACTAAAGCAAAAGAGAAGACTTCCGAGTGATTGTTCCCAAAAGAATCCTGGAGTGATTGTTCCCAAAAGAATCCTGGAGGGACAAGAAGGGCAAAAATAACTCAGAAATTGGGAACCAGAGAAGCTGTGATTCAGAAGACAGTTCAGGTGAATGAAAATGGCACACGTGCACCAGGCCATCTCTGAGACAGGCTGACGTTCCGCCTCTGAAGACAAGACCTTTTAATAATGTCAAAGCTTGTAACTATTCTGACAAGGTGGAAAATGTGTAATGGTGGCTCTCCATGGAAGGATTTGGGTCTAGAGAGGCCAAAAATCTAGATATCAGCTTTGATCTATCATTTTCCCTCACACACACCAACATCTGATATATCAGACATTCTCGCTGGTTCTAAATGCAAAACTTCTATCCCATTTATTCCACATGCGTCTCCATTTCCACAGCTGCTGTTCTATTCCATGCCAGCATCCTGTCCACCTGCCTGACTGCAAGCCTTTCTACCTGGCATCTTTGTTTGCACTCTTCTTCCATTGCTAACTAATCTCCAAACAGCTCCCATGATAAGATTTTAAAAACATTACATCAGGTCATGTTCTCCACTTGTTTAGAGCCCTGCCACTGTTCTCATTGAAAGTTGAAATAAAAAGCAAACTCCTTTCTGTGGCCTGAGAGGTGTTGCACATTGAGGTCTTCACATCTTTATAGGTAGCGGTCCTCCCTCACAGGAGGGTACTCTTGATTTTTATGCTATTTTATTGTCCTAGGTATAGGATCCAGGATAGGACGTGTCTTCTTTGATTATACAATAAGTGTGAAATTGTACACAAATCTGTAAGTAAACACAATAATTTATGTAAGCCTGTTGATGTTCCATTGTTTGGAAGAAATGAGCTATCTTTTAAGAAAATATGGATAAAATACTGCAACGTCTTAGACCACAGAGGACCATTACTAAATGCAAAATTTTATTGTTTCTCCTCTTATTTTTTCAGGTTCCATGTTTTACTGAGTATGGTTCACAGCAGAAGAGCAATACTGAAAGGAAAAAGGAAGTTTTCATTCTCAACTTGTTCTAAAATATCCATCACTGAAGTAAAGGTAAGCGAAGAAGAAACAGAAATACTAAGTCCTTAATTATAGACATAAAACTAGTAATTCAAAGATTGTCACATACTTTCCCACTGAGTGATATTTATCTGAGATGATAAATTAGTTTCAGCAACAATATTCTTCTCCTATTGAAATAAACATGTCTGGGGAAATTCATATTTCCTATGAATAATATTTTGAGAAGTCAATACAGTCGTTTGTATTTAAGCCTCCCCCAATTTAAAATTCAGGTGATAAATGCTCAGGAAATATCCATCATGGTTCTGGAGACATCAGAGGGATTGCTACATGCGCCAGTGAGAATGATAAATAAGATCTAATAATGATGTAAGGCATACCGACGTCATCCTAAAATTGTGGTACAGAAATGATTTTAAGTAGATAAGAATATGACCTATTAAAAAAGTTTAAAAATTATATAACTTGATTTACCAAATTTACTATAATTGAAATCTGAATAAAGAAGAGCATAAAACATTAAACAAAGGATTCATTTAAAAATAGTCAAGTAGCTATGAGAAAAGGTAAAAATAGTCAGGTAGCTTGAGAAAAGGCAAATCGTCAATAAGATTTTACTCTTTCACTCAAGCTGCCATATTAAAAGAAGAAATCTCAGATATTTGTAGCAGTACTTGGAAATATCTGTATTGCCAGAAAAGTACCCTTTCATCTGGGGGCTTGGTCATTTATTACTCTATAGAAGCTAAGTGTTAACCCCCATGAAATGTGACAGGTCTAACTAGTTTAACTTAAACTTTGTAGTGGAAAATCACTTTATCTTTGGTGTGGAATTATCGTATACTCAGTTCGGTATATCACTCAAGAAGAAAGGCGTAATAAGAAGTTAGGCACTAACAAATACCTATATTCTGTTGTTTGTTGGATGTAATTAGGTAAGGGGAAAATGGCACTAAAGAACCAAGGTAGATTATATTTTTATCCAAAGAGTTTCTTATCTGTAAAGTTTTCACCAGTGTGGCAAAATGACCAGTTTTCAAGAAATCAGACAGGTTAAGAAGTTTGTTAGGGAAAAAAAAAAAACGTTAGCAAGTAGAGACCACAGGTTCTGATCATGATGGAGTAATCTATAACAGAATCAGCTGCTTACTGAAAAGGACTGTCAAAAATGTGCTAAATATATAAAACCTCTATTTAAAGGCATTGGAGAGATGCCAGTGCAGTCAGGATGGGCAAGGATAAAATTCTGAAGAGAAGTGAGATGAACTCAGAGTAGAGCTACACATTCACTCTATTTTGTTTTTCCCCAAGAACATTTGCAAATTCTCAGGGTGGTGGGGAATAGAATACTGAGAATGAAAACGGAGTAATACTAGGATAAAGACACAGGAGTTGATGTTAAAAGCTTCCAAAGCAGGCGACACTTAAGCAAAATTTCAGAGAAACCCCGTGCAGTTGAGCCATTGTACTAACTTTGAAGTTCTACAGGGAAGATGAGAATTATAAACTGAAGGATCTGTTTCCTTGAGAGTAATTTTGAGATTTTATGTGAAGAAAGAAGGCCAGCACCTGACTAGATATTGACAAGATAATTCTATGAGATGCTTAGTGCATCTAGAGCTGTGCTGAGAAAGAGTCCATGTGACGGTAGTTAGATTAGGGGAGGATCATGCTTACAGATCTGCTTACAAGCTGACAACATTTTGGCATCTCAAGAACTAAGCACCCTTGGCGTGAATGTTGGACTTCTGAAAGCAGACACCTTCTGGGTGATGGAGGTGAAGTTTTCTTAAATGGCTTCGATCAGAGGAGCCATGGAACCAGAGTAGGGGATGAAGAAGAGTGGCAGAGAACTCATGCTGACAGATCTCTAAGGACATGCAGGTATATTATTACTTAGAAAAGGTTCTAAGTGATAATCGAGGAATTTTTTAAGAGGATACTTTGTGTGCTATAGGTTTATGTGTTGTATACAAACAGCGAGGCTAAAATACATCCCAGTTGGATTATCATTAAAATTTAATACGATTTCATGGGACTTCCCTGGCGGTCCAGTGGTTAGGACTCGGGACTTTCACTGCCGTGGGCCCAGGTTCGATCCCTTGTTGGGGAACTAAGATCCCGCAAGCTGTGCGGTGCGGCTAGAAAATAATAATAACGATACGATTTCGGTCCTGATCACAATGCTAACACACAGATGTTGTGTCTACATCACAATCACATAAACTTAAAAACGTCAGACCTCTTCAGAAGTAAGTAAATAGTCAAATCAAGGCAGGTAATTCTTATTGCTATTGTTTCCACATAAATCTCAACTAATCTTACACAAGTACGTGGGTGATAGCAAACCAACCAATAAACCTCCCATCTCCACAAGAGCAGCTTATAGGATAAGAAGACACACTGACCTGGTTTGACATTTCAACACATAATTTAAAAATAAATAAGTCTGCAAATTACAGCAAATCATTTCTAATCGTAGCATTGTAGGGAAAGAGAATTCAGATTCTGAAGTTGTAGAGAGCATTGGGAATGTGAAAACATCCTTCATCTCATCAGCATGTGATCTTTAATTGATCCCCAGCCACCAGAGAGCTAAGAATTATCGGTGAAGGTAAAATAACCCTGAACTGGGATTCAGGAAACAAAAATTCTAGTCTGGGCAAATCAATTAATCTATTGGCCCTTAGTTCCCTCAGATAAAGAATAAGGAAGTTAAACTAAATGATCAGAATGGAATTTTCCATCTGGGTCAGTCTGTGAATTTATTTATTTATTTTTTTAAGGACCATCAATTATTTTTCAATATCTTCATAAGAACAGGAAAATGACAGTCTTTGCTCTATTCAGCAGCATATACTTCTTTGCAGCTGATTCCTGAGCAGAAAGAATAATGGACTAACAGCTAATTTGTGGAGTAAAGGTTTGGCATGTCCTCTAGTTAGTTACATTCTTTATCAATCATCCTTTCATTTTTTGTCCCAAGTCTGTGATCTTCCAGGTAAAATCTTGAGAATTTTGGAAATACATTAGCTCTTTCAAAGCTTTTAGGGACCATCGTACTATGTCAGGAGACTATTAAGTAGAACAACCCCTGATTTAGTAGGCATTGTTGAGAATTAGCTTGATCCATTTAGGTAAAATTAGTTCAGTGCAAAAGTTTTAAGCTTCACATGTGAGCTTATGGCATTCCTTTTGATGGCTTAGAGCTCTCTCTGACGCCCTGGTTTGGGACTGTCTCTGGGACAGTGAAGTTTGTTAGGAAATGCTCCACGCTAACTGATATCTTTGGTTGGGAAGTTTTACTTCCTTGAAAGAGCATAACAGAATTTCAAAAGTGATTTTGACTAGAGAGAATAGATATAATTTTAGTTAATATTAAAAATGAGAAAAAAGAAGAAAAAAAAAGAGCTTCATGCTTGGAAGGAAGATTTTGCCAATCATCAACCTAGCTGTTTATGATTACTACTTCATCAGAAATACTAGCTATAAGAACCTAGCTCTAAGGACTCTTTTTCCTTAAGGAATTCCTTTTTTCCTGTTTTTAAAATTTGTATAAAAAGGAAAGCTTAGTGTAGATCCAGAAATTAATGGGGAAATTACTCTTGGGAAGCTGGTAGTGGATAGCATAACTTTACAATCTGGTAACTCTAAATTTCACAAGTAATTGCAGGCATAAGAGTTGGAGCCCACGTTGAAGTTATAATGAAATTACCACAGAAAGCAGCCATCTAACCAACAGAAATCTAGCAAAAAGTTAAAGCTACTTTGTTGCCACCCAAAAGGCATGTAAATAAAGTCTTTGAAAACCATAGGGAATCCATCAATAAATTTTATACAGATGTAAAGGATGACATAAAATAGAATTTGCAGTATTATCCCCTGATGAGAAAAAAAATTCATTTTTTCTTTAATGAAAAAAATATATCTATCTCAACTTGAACACCTTTTAAAATCTATTAAACTATAATCTACTTAGGAAATCTACATGAGTTAGAGTGATTTTAAAACTGAACTACTGAGCTTCCCTGGTGGCACAGTGGTTAAGAATCCACCTGCCAATGCAGGGGACACGGGTCCGAGCCCTGGTCCAGGAAGATCCCACATCCCATGGAACAACTAAGCCTGTGAGCCACAACTACTGAGCCCAAGCACCACAACTACTGAAGCCTGCGCGCCTAGATCTTGTGCTCGGCGACAAGAGAAGCCACCACGGTGAGAAGCCCACACACAGCAAGGGAGGGTAGTCCCCACTCGCTGCAACTAGAGAAAACCTGCATGCAGCAACGAAGTCTCAATGCAGCCAAAAATAAATAAATTTAAAAAAACTGAACTACTAATCTCATTACGTAGGCGTATATTCAGTTAATAGAAAAGAACCCTTATGAAAAGTTGAATTCATAGCAAATTATGACTGATGTCTTTGAGAACAAGGACTACATCTATACGTAAAGTATTTATACTAGATACTTTTGTTTTACTTTATTAAAAAGCTGTGACAAATTTCTCAAAAGTTATATCACATATTACAGATGTTATTCAAATTGTGCTTCAAAACTGATATAAAAATCTATAAATGCTATATTCTTGATATGCAGGGAATCTTGTATTTTCAGACACAAGTCTATCTGATGTATGAGTCCTTTATACCTTTAAACTTTACTTAGAAATGATTAAATTCTAAAAATTATTTTTTGTAAAATCCCATGCCTTCTTCTCTACAAGTGATATGCATACTTTTTCAGTAGATACAATTTAGAATAGAAACACAACATAAGTTGATTATAGTGGTTCAAGGTAAAGATAGATTATTATGGATTGGTGTAGTCAGAGAAAATTTAGTGGAGAAAAGAGTTAAGCTCGCTTAAAGGAAGGGATTTATCAGAATTGAGCCTCGTGTCTTAAAAAGAAGCAGGATATGCATATAGACAGACATTAGCATGGCATATGTAAGAATGAGGAATTAAGGCAGACAATACAAGGATTTATACAGAAAAGTTCAGCGGCAAAAGGTAAACAGATTCTGTCAGTTTTTAATAGAGAAATAAAATTGTTTAGGCTTAATGTAGAAGAAAGTAGGGAGTCAATGTGTCTGATCTCTACTTTTTAATGCTGGATAGGGGCATGAGGCAGACGTGATTTTAGGAGGATTAATCTTCGAACAATATTCAGGCAGCCTCTGAGAAAGGAAAGACAATCACCAGAAAATACTGAAAAAAAATTTTAGTAATAATTCTAATGTAAAAGTATGAGCATCTGGTTTCTGTACAGATAAAATGTAAATAAAGGAATGGGAAACCAAAAGGGCCAAGTAATGCTCAGGCCTGGTCAGAGGCAGTAGGGAGATGTACTGTTTCAGAGAATTTCAAAACAATAATAAAACTGAATAAAAGTTTATCTGTTTCTAATGTCAAAGATAAAATACATTTTCCTGACAAATTTTGGTCTAAGTACCAAACAGTTGCCATCGTTACTGATGAGTTTTAATCATACACACACAAGCTTTACCTTCGCCTATTTTAATTACTTTTCCTCAATAAACATTGCAGTTAAGGGATGTTAATTCAAAGAACTTCTGGTTATAAAATCAACTCCCATTACCCATGGCCTCCACTATACCATTTCACGTTCATTTCAAGAGTCAGTTCATGAGAATTCGGAATCCTTTGAGCTCATTTCAGGTAGTTTGTGTTTTAAAGCCCTAAGGTATTAGATATTTCTTCAGTAAAATGCAGTACTTTTGAAATAAGCAGAGGGTATGGTGATTTTTAAAATGAAGAAACAGAATTTGAGGTTTTTTTACTTCTGTAATATTTACTTATTATTATTAATTTGTGTATTTTCAAATGACATGATTTTATATATATGTATATATACATATGAGATCCAGTAAAACAAAATTGTCACTTCTTTTCTGACTATTATTATTTGCTTCATTTTAGGATTATTATTGAAAATAATTTTCCTGTATAGAAAAAGTGGGTGTTAGAAAATAATTCACTTCAGCTGTCAAAATGTTAAATATACTGCAGAAATAAAATAATAGTAGAGGCATTTGTAGGCCTATATATAAGATAAATGAAGAGGAATCATCAAAGGAATTTTTGGGCTTCTTGTTTAGGGATTAGGAATATTAAACATAGTAAAGAATCTGGAACAAGGAATCAGTTAGCTAGTTTGTGAGTAGAAAGAATGGGGAGAAAAGATAGTGAGTTTGGTTTTTTGCATATTTGATTTGATATGATGATGGCTACTGTAAGCTAAGATAGAACATATACATTTATAGATCTATGTCTACATATGTATTATAGTACCTTATATTGCATTATGGTGATTTGGTGAAATGTTTATTTCTTTGGATATATTGTGAATCCCTGATATTTAACCAAGAGCATGGCACGAAGCAGCTACTCAAAGTGCTCAAAGATCGAGCACATGAACACATGTGAAAAAGTTTCAGACCTGAGAACAGGTGAGCTATGAACGCCAGAGATGTGTATTTTGCAATTAGATTGCTCTTTTCTTGAGGCTGACCACTAGGGTCTTTAAAATTTTTTAATTTATTTTTTAATAAAAATTGTATGTATTTAAGGTGTACATCATGATGTTTTGATACACATATACACAGTGAACCGATTATTATGTCAAGCTAATTACCATATCCGTCACCTCACATAGTTACCTTATTTTTGTGTGTGTGATGAGAGCACCTGAAATCTACTCTCTTGGCAAATATCCTGCATACAGTATATACTATTAACTGTAGTCACCATGCTGTACATTGTATAGCTAGAACTTATGCAACTTTGTACCTTTTGTCTAACATCTCCACATTTCCCCTCCCTCTCCACCTCTGGTAACCACCATTATATTCTCTGTTTCTATGAATGTGAAGTTTTTGACTCCACATGTTAACAGATCATGGAGTGTTTTTCTTTCTGTGTCTGACTTATTTCCATAGCATAAGGTCCTTCTAGTTTTGTCCATGTTGCCTCAAAATGGCAATATCACCTTCCTTTTTAGGGCTGGGAAGCCATCTGGTCCTGGGGTTTTCTTTGTTGAGAGGTTTTTGATTACTACTTAAATTTTCGTATTAGATGTTGGTCAGTTCGGGCTTTCTATTTCTTCTTGATTCAGTCGTGGTAGGTTGTATGTTTCTAAGAATTACCCATTTCTTCTCTATTATTCAATCTGTGCATACCTGGGGTCACTGCAATACTCATCTTTAGCTTAGATTTTACTTCCTCAAAGATATTCTCTGAGCATCTTACTAAAGAATCCCACTCACCATCTATGGCATCACCCGTGTTTATTTTTATATTTATTTTCTATATAATTTCAGTTAACACTAGTTGAAAGTATGTATTTTCTTACATATTTACTCCCATTAGAATACCAGGTTCTGTTTTTTTTCCTGTCCTGTTCACTTTTGTATTAAAAAAATAGTACAGTGTTTAGCATTTATTATTATTTTTTTAGAAAGAATAAGATCATAGATTTTTCTATAAATACTAAACATTAAAATTAAAAATACTTTTAAAATAGTCATACTTTGGCAATATAAATGCTACAATGTGATTTACCATTCAAATTTTACACTTGCTGTGTGAAAGCTTCAGGTGATCCTTCATAATATTTGCAAAAAATAGGCATTGATTATTGCATTAATGATTTAAAATACGGTGTCTCACACCAGGGCCTCATGATATAGAAATTATATTGTAGAAGAGCTAGATATAGACAAGATGGAATAAATAAAGCTACCCCTCTTTATTCAGGCTGAGAAACTAGAAGAAGGAGAAGCACACTGCTCTTAGAGGAGTCCAGAAGTAAGGAAGATACACTGCTAGAGACTCATGCAGCAAATCTGTTTTCTGTGCATCGCTGCCCCTACAAAGTAACATAGAATTTCTTTTAGTTTTGATGCTTAGTTACTTGATTCACTTAGATTATCTCTATTATCTGATGACTTTGGTAAAATTACTCATAATAGAAAATCTATGAAAGGCAGACTCATGATCATGACTATATCTCAGAAAGATAATGCCTTTTCTTGACATATACGATACACATACTGGCTCTCTACTGTGCATACTCTACTGTAGAGCATGAGCTTCATATAAGGATTTTTAAAAATTCTAAAGAAAGGAGAATACAAAAGCTTCTCATTAAATCAACATATATGTGTTTTCACCATGACTTCTACCATATACATATTGACTCTACAAAGATGGTTCTTTGCGGAACAATATCTACTTAAGTTAATATGACTGATCTTAGAAATAATCAAACTCAACATAAACCCACAAGAGCATAAATCTATGTACGACTGATAGCTAGAATCAGGACCAAGTCTTTCCTGTTTCCTAGGCAGGACCATCATGAGGTAGCATTTTTTTTTTTTTTTTTTTTTTTTTTTGCGGTACGCGGTCCTCTCATTGCTGTGGCCTCTCCCGTTGCGGAGCACAGGCTCGGGACGCGCAGGCTCAGCGGTCATGGCTCACGGGCCCAGCCGCTCCGCAGCATGTGGGATCTTCCCGGACCAGGGCACGAACCCGCGTCCCCTGCATCGGCAGGCGGACTCTCAACCACTGTGCCACCAGGGAAGCCCAGAACCATCATGAGAATGAGGTTTTGTTACCAGGTAAATATTACCCATTATGCAGTTACCTAACCACCACTCAACCCCTTGATTTCTTTTTTGCTTTTCTATTTTGACAGTAGTTCAAGTAAAAAAAAAAAAAATATATATATATATATATATATGTCTCTTTATTCAATTTTCCTTTCAGTCAATTCTGTCAAACTGAGAAGACAAGAAAAAACCAAGAAAAAATGTGCAGCATATTTTGATAGATCTCCTTAGAATGGACATGACATCTGTCTAATCATAAGGGATTAAAATGCAACATAGTCCTTAAACAGACAGCCAGACTGTCTGCCCTTGACAACTCCTTCTGTCTTTTCTATCATGCTGAAAATGAAGGAAAACTTCATGCATATGACCCCACTGATTTGGAATTTATAAGATTAAGGCATAAAAAGCACAGTTGTTTTAAAAGGTTGCATGACAAAGTGTATAGGGTATTATTTGGAGAGAAAGAAATATAGTCAATTATTAAAACTTTAAACTAAGGGAAAATTGTATTTTCATATATTGTCAATAATCCTTTTTTCTTAATAGATAATTACTGTTATTTTTAGATTAAAGGAGAGGAATATTTTGGTACCTATTAACCTATTAGCTCTTTTTTACTAAAATATAGGACTAGTGTTAAAAATATAACCTGTATCTTATTTTTAGAGGATATATTTTATATTTATAATTGCATTTTCTTCGAGGGTAGTTATAGAATTGTAACACTTATGCATATTGTCTTCCTCGCTTGTTAAATATATATGTGTGGATTCCTTTTCCTTTTCTTCTTATTTCCCCTTATTGTTTTATTGAAAGATTATTGTTGGTGACTAACTTTACAATGTAGTCATTAGGTTAAGGAATATTCAAACAGAACTGGCATTCAACTTGAGAAGTAACTAACATCACCCAAATTTGAGTAATGCAGCTGTTGAAATGTGTATTCCTCTTCTGGGGAAGAGAGTGAAAATCTTTTTTATTTGTTAAAAGTGTTTATGTTTATGTTGTTGGAAGGATGTTCCCATACGTGTAGAGCTTATTTATGGATACTGACTAGGCAAAGGGGTGGACCTGAGGCTGGGGTTTAAATCTACACTTCTTCTTTGCTGACTTCCATTAGGTTCTACCAATAGGTGAGGCAAGAGGAACATTGGAAGGCAGGAGGAAGAGGAAGAGGCATGTTTCCTCCTGTCAGCTTCCTGTTTCTGCCAGCATCTACTCAGCCACTGTTTTTCACTTCAGCAGAGGCTTCCGCTTCCAGTTTCTTCCAATACCATCCCAGATCCAACCTCATCCTCCTCCTTAGAGACACCACAAATAGCTGGGTAGCAAGCTTCCTCAGAGTTTTGAGTCCCAGGTCTTTAGGGCACTGCACTTTGGACTGGTGACAAAGAATTTGTCTGCAGATTAGACAATGCAGATTGGACTGACTTATGGTGCGCATGAACACATTTGGCTTCATCAGCATTTGTTTCTTGCCCTTAGGCAGCAGAGACAGAATATCTTACTTCTTCCTCTTTTCTTTTCTTTTAATCAGGTTTATGCATACTCAGCTCATGTGCCCATTCACATAAAACCTCTGAGGTAACCAGCCTCTAAAATGATCCCCAATGTTATTGCATTACTGATATTCACAGCCTCCTATAGGTTTCTCCCACATTGTATCAGAAGTGATCTGTGTGGCTAACAGAATGTGGTTGAAGTGATGGTATGTCACTTCTGAAAAAGCATTGAGTTTCTACTTTGCTCTCTTTTAGACATTCACTCTGGAGGAAGAAAGCTGTCACATTATGAGCTGGCCTTTGGAGAGGTCCACATGGCAAAGTCTTAAGGCTTTCAGCCACCACAGAGCAAGAATCTGAGGTCTTCTGTCAACACCCGTGGATGCACCATCTTGTAAGGGGATCTCCAGCCCGAGTCCAGCCTTCAGATACTTTCAGCCCTAGCCAGTTGCAACCCCATAAGAGGCGCTAGGCCAGTCCTAGCCAGCTAAACTGATTCTGGATTCCTGACCTTCAGAAACTGTGAGATATAATAAAGTCCTGCTTATTTTTATGATGCTAAGTATGGGGGTTTATTTGTTACACAGCAAAGAATATACGGTACACCTTCTATCTTGTAAAATTGAATTTTACTTGTCAGAGTATGTCTAGAGAGCTAAATATTGCAACAAAGTATAGAGTTTGGGAATATAAAGTAATTGTCTTTATATGTCTTCATAGCTCTTCCAAGTTAGGAAGAGTTTTTAAGAGTGGTGCATCCAAAGTAAAGGGACCTTCTGAAATTCTTAATTATCAATACTTTGATCATGTTATTAAAAACATTAAGCATGCATTATGCCCTTCTGATATTTCTAATAGTGACAGTTTATTTCTCTTTATTTAAGAAATGAAAATGAGGTTGATTTTTTTTAATCAATAAATTTAGGAAGAAAAATGTCATCTAGTAGTATATGGTGCTATAGGGTTTGATATCTCTTTTCTCTTCGTATCATACTTTTTTCTTTATCTGGTCTATAACTTCCTACAAATCTTATTCTCAATGTTGGTATTGTATTGCTTATTTAAATTAAATGATTCTCTCTCTCCCAGCTCCTCAATTTTGAAATTTCCTTTCAATTTGTTAATTCCATATTTAAAAGCTTCCTGAACTTCATTTGCTCCTTTTTTTTTTTTTTTTTTTACAAAAAATAAGGTTTTCTTTATTGTGAGAAATCACATCAGATTCTTTTCTTCCAGCTTAAATTTCTTAGTTTACAATCCAAAATTTCAAATTTATGTCTTTGCTCTTCTAGCCTTCTCTGAAACTGTTACCAGCTTCACTGAGCCGTTGTAACTCTTTACTAAAATTTACAACAACAATAAAAATAGTGATTTTGTAACAAGACTAATCAGAATAACTTTAAGGGGAATAAAATTTTACCTTATTTGATCTTTTTACAAGTGTGAAACCTGCTCTATCCCTGCTTTTTCTTTACTGCCTGTACATAGAAGTGTTGTAATTAATTTGTAATTCATAACTATGTTTTGTGAGCCAAGGCTCATTTGTGTAAATATGTTTTTCCCCTTTTACTATGTCTCCATACTTTGAGAATAATTATGACTCAATCCTATAATTAATTAGTAGCTTTACACATTCATTCAACAGATGTGTACTGCAGTAAATCTTCATATCACATAAGACACAGACAAAATTGTTTTGAATAATGAAAAAGCTATATTAAAGGAGCTTGTATTTCAGTAGAAAGAATAAAGTATACACCCAAACACCTATCGGCAACATAAGGATTTTAGTAATCAATTAATTTAATCTGTTTTGATGAATTATGGCCATAGGTCATTATATGTGTTCAATAAAATATATGCTGTTAATAATAAATATGTAAAAATGTCAACAATTTGGTGAGAAATTTAATTTCTCTGAGATGTACTGAGTGTTTTAAGTTTCAACATTATAAATGTGTGGTAATAAATCTGTTCTATCAAGAAAAATATATTCTCTTCTAATTCTTCTCTCTCTCAGCTCCCCTGCTCCCTGCCTTTCTCTGTTTTTCTCGCCCTGTCTCTCTCCTCTCTTCTTCTGTCTTTGAAGTTTTTCTCTAAGTTCAAATGTCCTGAAATACTGAGGTGGAAGATTCCGTGGTTCTTCGGCAGAGTTTATGAGTTGACTTACAAAGAGAAGAATCTTGAGTTTGGGAAGGAAAGGTTATTTGCAGAATAGGAGGAAATAACTTTAATTATATCTTGGATGTAATTTATGAAAGAAAGAGATCAGGAATGTCAATCCTAGGATGCATAATCAAAGAAGAATCCTTGACTTTGTACCAACTGTTTGGAGAATAACATATCTATTTATATGAATTACATTAAAATGGAAATATTTTAAAGTATGAAATTATTTTACAGACACTTTAAATTTTGTTTTATGATTCTCTCCTTTAACTGACTTTTAAAAATGTATAGCACAGTGATTGTAGTTATTAATACTGTACTGTATACTTGAAATTTGCTAAGAGAGTAGAACTTAAGCATTCTCAAAATGATAATGATAATAATAATAGTAATAATCAATAACTATATGAGGTGATAGATCGGTTAACCAGATTTTTAAATTAACTAAATATATACTTTTATCAAGTAACCTTTATTTTAATTCTCCATCTTGAATAAATTTTAAAAAAAGCGATAAAAAGGTAAATAAGAAATCCCAAATACTTGGAAAAAATTGAAATATACCGCTAAGACACTTTATGTTAAGCAAAGGAAGTTGCAGTTTTCAGCACACATCCAGGGGATAACTGAGAAGGTGGAAATTGAGTTTACAGTGATGTGATATCCAGGGCTGGGTTCTAGTCTAAGCATCCCTCGAAGGACTGGTCGGATTGCCACAGGTAAAGCACTCTTTGACTTGTGCCAAAGGTTTGAATATTACATGCGTGAGAGAAGAGGCAAAAGGCTGAAATCACTCAAGCCACATTCCAACAGCTTCCCTAGTTGGCTTGTGCATATTCAGAATAGATTCTAAATAAATTGTTTCTCCTTCACAGCATGTGGTAAGGATGATATTTCCTACACAGATGCAAGGCCAGCCCTGTGAAAAGGTATAAAAGACATTCATTTGGAGTGATTTATGGAATATCAAACACTTTCAACTTGGCCAAATAACTTCTTAAAATGTATATGTGTGTGTGTGTGTGTGTGTGTGTGTGTGTGTGTGCGTGTGTTGTGTACAGTTGTCCAAATTCTCACCTTTGACATTGGAAGCTTTTGGATTAAAACAGTACATTTTTCTATTTCAAACAGAAAATTGACAAAGTTTAAGAAGTTTGATAACATTTGCATTGCATGGTGTATGTCATGTGCTGGTGCATGTTTTCACAGTTTTTGAGAGGGAAAACCTAGCAATAAGTACTAAAATTTTAAATGAAAATACCATTTTATATAATAAGTTGGCTTTAAAGTTTTCATAATATATACTATAACTCATACAAATTGTGAAATAAAGTATGCACCAAAATTTGTTGCTTACAAGTCCAAGAAAACTGTGAACAGCCTAAATGTTCATTAGTAGAATAAAGATTAAAGAGATTAATGCAAAAATATATAATGCAGAAATTTTTAAAAAATACATCCATACGTGCTTATTGAAGAAAAATTGCCAAGATAAAATATTGCGTGAGATAAAAGAACAGGATACGGAGTGTGATTTTTTCTGTATGAGTATACTTGCAGGCATACATTTAAATATACATGAATTACATGGCTCTTTGTCTAACTTAATATATTTTGTATATGCATAGAAATTCCTGGATGGATACACAAGAAACTGTTCTAAGTGGTTACATATGAGAGGTGAGGATAATTAATTTTACATTTCACCTTGTACCATTTCTATTTAATATGATTTTTAGAAATAGTTGTTTTAATAGTATATATCCCTCCTCCCCTTTCCTCTTATTCACATCCTCACACCATTTAATTCCTTGTGCTATCAGAAATGATTCTATTATGCCCATTATCCTAGTTTACATTAATAAAAATAAGCCCGAGAGTGCCAGGTCACCTCTCACTCCTTAGATTTTCATTCCCAAATACTTGTTCTATTTCTAACCGGCCCCACCTCTTATTCCTTTCCAAACACTAAACTGTTCTGTGTCCCTGCAATTCACAGTCCATCAACAATAAAACCTTCCTTATCTTCTCCAATTGTTCCTTCCCTTTGTTACTCAACACGAAACTCGTTTTTCCTGGGAAGATTCTGCTTTCTCTGTGGCCCTGTCACGTGGTGGCTAGAGGAGCAATCCGTTTCCTCCTCGTTTCTCATTTCCAGTTCCAGATAGTTCTCCTACCACCTTCCTAACACTCAGATCTAACACTCTTGTCATTAAATTATACCGACACTGTCTTTCCTTGGTACCATCTTCTACTAATGACTCACTCTCGTTCTTTAACATTCCAACACCTCTCTCGCTGCCATTCTTTGTAACATTATGCCTGTCATCATTGGTGATGATATTAACATCATTGTAATAGTCTAGTGGATAATTCCCTCCCTTCTTGTCCTTCAGGGACTTCTCCTCCAATCTATCTCAGCCATTCCCGCCCTTCATCACTGGAAATAACGGAAACCTCTGCATTACTCTACTTCACTCTTTTACTTCCACTTCTTAACTTTGTAGGTCACTCTCGGTATTCTGACAATTCTTGGACTCCATTGTTACATGTACCTGACTGATCTTATCTCACTTGACTGTTTCCACCACCTCAAATTGTCATCTTCCTAATTACTCGCATTAGATTCCATGATCTTATATTACAGTCACTTCCTTGCTACTCTGAAACTTCTTTGCTCCTTTCTTGGTCCATGGGACTCACTTGCAGAAATGCCAACTCCAGATCACATCCGATGCTCTGACTAACCTGTGCCTGCACTGCCGAATATACCTGGAGAAATGCACACAACCAACAACAGCTTGCTAGCGGGATGCTAAGTTTGCAACCACTTCCCTCAGTGGAACCCTAGTGATGCTGTGTTCTCGTGCTATGCTCTAGTCCACTCACTTGCTCACTTAAATAGACTTCTCTTCTTTCATTGAATTTCCAACATCTCTTTCTGTATCCTTACTCTTATCTAATCATCTTGTTTTTCTTTTCAAGAAAACAATGTTAGCATTTTACTGTGAACAACTCTCAACAAGACTCATTTATATATGAAAGAGTTAAAAATAAGTTTGTTTTACATAAAGTGAAAACAGTGGGCCTGCTACCCAGGCTGCTTGGGTTTCTACATATTTCACAAACCCCCTCAGTGGCTGGAAGACTCTTCCATGGAAACTGAAAGCATCACAGACAGAATTAAGAATCCTCTGATCCAAAGAACAGGATTGATAATATCTAAATTCTTGTAGGAGACAAATTACGAAATTCAGCATTGTTCTCGTTTCCTCCACAACATACACAAGTAATCCACTCCACTGTGCTGGCACAGACGAGCTGCTTCGTAAATGGGAGCTAGCGTTATTAGTGCTCTTATGTGTAACGCACACTATTGTACATAATGTGCTTGGGCTCAGAAAAAAGAGAGTGGTAGGTGGAAAGATAGAAGTAAGATATTATTTCATAGAATTCCATCACCTCACAGAAGGTTAATATTTTCCCATTTGTTCTAAGAAACTGGGTAGGTAAGATTTGTGATTCTCTTACTCCCCCAAATAATAAATAGTAAAGCCATATACATTGCTTCCATCATGAGCAGAGCATAAGTCAAATATAGCACTGGGAGCATCTCTGAGCACTCTGTCTTTTAAGATGTTACAAATAGTTCCCCTGTCTCTATTTTAATTGTGAGAATTATTCTTTACTCTGCAATATATACTGTATCATTGAAGATGCGTATTTCTCTTTTAGGGAGGATGACAAGATGGTGTTTTCATAGCAAGAGAAAAACTTGAATTGGATAAAGGATTTTATAAATCCAACGTGGGCAGGCTTTATAACAGTATACCAGTGAATGGTATCTATTAACAGAATTTGATTTGCTGATGACACAGAAATGTGATATAACATTAGCAAAGACATGTTGGGATCATTCTTGTTTTTGATAATTTGGTGAGTTGATAGAGAGGTGCTGAAAGCTGTGGTCTGCACTTTGATATGATATTTGCCATTCCATGTAGGAATAAACTCAATCATTTCTGACTGCTCTAGCACTGATATGTTCAGTTAAATTTAAGATGTTCTCCAATCAAACAAGCATCTAAACAACAGTAAAATTCAATCATAAAAAATGAATTTCTTGACTGACATAAATGAGCAACTGTGACATCTGAAGGGAATACATGCCTTAGGTCACTGATGACTTTCACTTCAAAATGCTGATTTTTCAGTGTCAGGATAAATCCACCTGTAGTGATATATCACCTGTACGATGTTTCTATAGCTTTATTCCCTATGTTAATGAGTTTTCTTCCTTTTTCTTTTAGTAAAATGAATCATCAAAGGACCAACTCAAGGAGAAATAAAAAGAAAGCACTTGAATATAATATTTTCATGGATTTTTAAAAGAAGCTTAGACTTTGATCATTGCTTATTTGATCAAAGAATATTTGGTACCCTTTGAAGGGAACTGTATTGTTTTAGTATCCATCAGATTTTATTCACAACTTCATCATGACAAAAATGAAAGGAAAAAAGCTGTTTCTATTGTGAATTGAATGTTTATATATAAATCAAGCATGGCAATATATACATACATATAATTTTAATTTAAAATATCACTGCTCTTGGGTAAACAGATGTCATCCATTGTGGAAAAAAATAATTAAAATAAATAGTTGAATTCAAAGTTAAAGGTGGTGGGATTCGTTCTCTATGAATATTTTAAAATAAATCATGTTAACGTCTCATCATATGAATGATGAACAATATCTCGACGATGATTTATCACAGTATTTCTCTTAAAGAATCACTAAAGTACTGTAATAAATGTATTAAATCTAACAATTGACTTCTTTGTAATTTAAAACTCGGGCACTCATTCATAAGTCAGGTTTTTGCTTGGATTCTAAGGCACTCCCTGGAATAAAGTTTAATATCCAAGAATACCTAAAAATAAAAAATAATATATTTATATTTCAAATGATTTTTTTTTTCTTTTGCGGTACGCGGGCCTCTCACTGTTGTGGCCTCTCCCGTTGCGGAGCACAGACTCCGGACACGCAGGCTTAGCGGCCATGGCTGACGGGCCCAGCCGCTCCGCGGCATGTGGGATCTTCCCGGACCGGGGCACGAACCCGTGTCCGCTGCATCGGCAGGCGGACTCTCAACCACTGCGCCACCAGGGAAGCCCAAATGATTTTTACTTTTGTAAATACTTAACTGACTTGCAATCCCATGGAGGCTTGTATTAATTTTATTGTTTATTTCTAATACTGTGATAAATGTCATGAAGTATTCATATATGGGTACAACTTGAGTTCTTAAAGCTTATAGTATAAGGCAGAATGCATTTTCTTTCTCTGCTGTGTCTAGGATGTATACAGTATAAAACATCTGGGTTAAAATGTGAAACAAAGAATCTGGGAGATTTGTTTATACAAGTTCATGGATTCTTCTCACTGGAAATTCGTGGATATCTGTGGCTTTATTGAAATATCCTAAGCTATCTATTAGAAGCATTTTAGATATTAGAGAGAGCCTACTAGCCATTGGATTGCCGGTGATCTATTTTAGGCATTTTGATTCAGTAATGATATCACTGGGATTATTTTGTACTATAATTTTGCTTTACTGCTTTATTTCTTAGAAGGAAAATTATTCTTAGAGATCCACCTAATAGTATTTTTTGTCTTTGCCAAGGGCTGTTAAAGACCAATAGTTGTCTTTTCTCTCCCTTTGGTTCAAGAATATCTATTTTGGGCTTCCCTGGTGGCGCAGTGGTTGAGAGTCTGCCTGCCGATGCAGGGTACGCGGGTTCGTGACCCGGTCCGGGAGGATCCCACGTGCCGCGGAGCGGCTGGGCCCGTGAGCCGTGGCCGCTGAGCCTGCGCGTCCGGAGCCTGTGCTCCGCAGCGGGAGAGGCCACGGCAGTGAGAGGCCCGCATACCGCAAAAAAAAAAAAAAAAAAAAAAAAAAAAAAGAATATCTATTTTGACATCGGTAATTCAGAATGACTTTGATATTAAATGGAAAGTGGCAATAGTGTAATCTTTCACTTTGCTCACTTAATTTATTAAAAGAGGACTGAGATGTTTCTTATTACTATGACTTTTAACCTGATTTTTTTCTTACTTCCCTTAAAATTTTTTAGTTATTAAAACTTTTGTCCTCTGACTTATTTTGCTAATCACAATACTCTCTAGGTGCATCCACATTGTTACATACGTCAGAATTTTATTCTTTTCATGGATGAGTAATATTCCATTGTGTGTATATATATATATATATATATATATATACCATACATATATCTCCCACAGGAAAGGAGGAATGGGTGAGATAGGAATATGGGATTAAGAGACACAAACTACTATGTATAAAATAAATAAGCAATAAGGATATATTGTACAACACAGGGAAATACAGCCATTTATAAAAATATTGAATCACTATTTTGTACTTCAGTAACATATGTGTCCTTAATCTCTTCTTTCTTTATTCTTTCTGCACATCTGGTATTATTTTTGTTGTGGGGTGACTTTTAGGGTCTTCTTACCCTCACCTGCAGCTCTGTGAGTCCCTAACAGAGGGTAACAGACTCTATGTGGCCTTATTAAATGTACAAATACAATTAAGTTATTCTTCTGCCTCTTCTACTGCCGCAAGAGAAATAAAAACATACATAAACAAATGAAATGTGTTTTAGAGACAGTTTATGAAAAAAAATCTTAGAAGCAAATAGATAAAGCAGTTGTTAAGAACTGAGCTGATCAAAAACACAAGTGTTGGCAAAACTGTGGAGCAACTGGAACCCTCTTATACTGCTGTTTGGAATGTAAAATAGTGCAACTAATCTGGAAAATGTGTTGGAAGTTCCTCAAAATATAAAACACAAAGTTACCACATGACTAGAAATTCTACTCTCAAGAGTACTCAAGAGAAATGAAAACATATCTCCACAAATAGGCTTGCAAATGAAGGCTCATCCCATTATTCACTGAAGCCAAAAACTGGAAAAAGAAAACCCCAAAACTCAAATGTCCATCAACTGATGAGTCCTTAAACAAAATGTTCTATTATTTGGCAATGGAAAAGTGTGAAGTACTGATGCATGCTACGACACAGATGAACTTCACAAATATTAAGGAAAGTGAGAGAGGTCACAAAGGCCCAAGAATTGCATGACTGCATTGATAAGGATTGTGTAGAACAGGCAGGTCTAGGGACAGAGCGTAGATTAGTGCTTGTCTCAGGCTGCAGGGTGGAGAATGGGGAGATGATTAGGAGAGAGCGCTGACTATGGGACTTCTTTGTGAGGTGACAAAAATGTTTCAGAACTAAACTATGAGGTTGCACAATGTTTTTTAGCTTCCCCGTGGATGTTGGGACCAACCCCTTACACAAATTAGTATCTTGAGACTGATTATGCCACACACACCAGGAGGATATGAAAAGGTTCATTATTCTCATGACGGGGCTCTCCAGGGAGAGCAGCTGGCACAAGCTGGTCCAGATGACACAAGTGAGAGAGACAAGTGGCTTTGGCTTTTACTGTGGTTGGGAGGTGGGCCAGGGTTTTTGTGGTTTGAACTTTAAACCAGTGCCAAGGGAGGGAAGTGTGGGCTGTCTTACTGCCTTAGACCAAATGTGGGACAGAAGAGAAAGGCAAGGGGGAGGAGGGGTCGTGTTTGACACCTTTCAGGTCAAACATCCAAAAGGCAGTCTTTCTCCTTGTTATGCACAACTCTGCAAACATACCAAAAACAGTGGAATTGAACATTTTAAATGGGTGAATTTTTTGGTGTGTATATTACATCTCAATAAAGCTATTTAAATAAAAACTGACGAACACGCAATCTTGGCTAAGATATGGAACTAACAGAAATATCACATATGGCTGATAGGAATTAAAAAAATGATAAAACCACTTTGTAAAAAGTTTTTTTTTTTAACTTTAAACATCAACTTATCATTTGAGCAAGATGTTCCACCTTTAGGTATTCTAATCCAAGAGGAATAAAAATATATTTCTATTTAAAAATTCATACAAGAGGGCTTCCCTGGTGGCGCAGTGGTTGAGAATCTGCCTGCTAATGCAGGGGACACGGGTTCGAGCCCTGGTCTGGGAAGATCCCACATGCCGCGGAGCAACTGTGCCCGTGAGCCACAACTACTGAGCCTGCGCGTCTGGAGCCTGTGCTCCGCAACAAGAGAGGCCGCGATAGTGAGAGGCCCGCGCACCGCGATGAAGAGTGGCCCCCGCTTGCCACAACTAGAGACAGCCCTCGCACAGAAACGAAGACCCAACACAGCCAGAAAAATAAATAAATAAACAAATGTGGGGTTTAAAAAAAAAAGAAAAGAATTTAAAATTAATCAATACAATCATAAATAGCATGTAGGTCAAATAATAAAGCATAATTAAAATTAGAAAAAAAAATTCATACAAGAATGTTCATAGGATATTTATTTCTAATAGACCACAACTTCAAACAATCCATGAACAGGGGAATGGATGCACAAATTCTGGTATATATATGCGGGTACTGCTACCTGCAAAAACAGGAATGATTCTCATAGACAGCTGGGTGAAAGGAGCTAGAAAAACAAAGAGTTGTGTGATTCAGTTTCTGTTACGTTCTTGAACTGGCAAACTGATCCACAGCGAAAATAATCAGACAAGTAGTTGCCTCTGTGGGGAGCGATGGACCAGTTAGGGCCACAAGGGAAATTTCTGGAGTATTAGAAACATTCTATAGCTAGCCAGGACTTAAGGTTAGATAAGTATATTAATTTGTCAAATGTATGCAACCTAGATATGTGAAATTCAATGTGCATTGATTTTATCTCGAAAAATACTATAAACTAGTCATAATTAAGTAGGGGAGCTTTGAATTGGGGTAAGTATTGATGATTCAAGAGTACTGAGTTATTAAAGCTAGGAGATGGGTACACGAGGTCTTATTATACTATGTGGTTTACTTTGTACATGTCTGAAATTTCCCATCACTAGAAGTTTTTTCAGAATTTCACAGGCAAGGATGATGGTGGTGCCTGAGAGAAAATAGAGGTCTCTCTCAAGGAAAATGATATGGCAGACCAGTTCTCTTTGCCTGAGAAGTACAGCTCACTCTAGTGAATCAGAGGTTTTATTATTGTGATAGAAACCTACTAAGTTGAGGCACCTGATGAGGTGAGCTCATTCAGATAATATCAAGAAAATACATGACTAAAACGATTAACGCACTTGAAACGAGGCACAGAGCTCCCCAAACTCAAGGCATGCTGCCATGCTGTGTCTTAATTTATGCTTCTACATACATTTGTACATTTTTTAAGGATCTATTTAACGTGTTTTGCTGTTTCTAATTGCATGACTTGTGAAGTACCTAGGATTTCGGTTTTTAATTCATAAGACTATGTAGGAACTGTTGTATATTTAAAATATCAAATGTTTTACTCATGCATATAGACATAGAGTCATACCTTCAGGTACTGGCAAAGATGTAACTCATGATATCTGCTTTTGCTCAATTCTTTTTGAAATAGGTTAAGTGCATTATTTAGTATTACAGCATAAGCTTGTTGCATATTTAAGGCTTATTTGGAATTTCTAATTCCCAGGTCAATTCTACACTAATTTTTTTTCATGTTAGAACATGAAAAAACCATATTTTAAAATCCAATATCATGTCTCACAGTAAAATGTAAAGGTATTGCTTTAGATATCTACTTAAGCTTGCCTACTGTAAGTTCAGATACGTTTTTTAATGTTTGAGTTCATATGTTTTCTTCAAAAATTACACAAATTTGTATCTGACTAGAGTACAGGTATTAATATGTGTCCTATGGCTTAAATCAGGCATTTTGTGCAACTGCATGTATATCATTATTTTTGTTATTATCATCATTTAAGTTTATTTTTGAAGTATCAGTGGTCAAATGAGGAGCGTAAGATAAAAAGACCTCATTATTTAGACTTGCACATAACCTTCAGTTCATGCTCAGACAATTCATTAAACAAAAAAAACCCAATGCAAATTTCCATATCTTTTCATTCAAACCAGATAGGTAAGTAGAATGCTAAGCCTCAAAGTCGTTGACACATGCAAGTCAGATAGAATAGCTGAACCACTAAATGGTGACAGAATTTCGTCAACAATGCTTGTAAACAGGGTCTTCAAAATTCAGCATTATCAATAATAGAAAATAAGATTGTATTTTTTAAAGGTAAAGAGCAAAGATGAGAGTGCTGGTAAGTGTCGAGACACACCCCAGCCGTAATGCAGAAATGAATTCGTTTTAAGAAAACATAGTTCCTGGTTTTTACTTACGCTCAATTCTCCCCTTATTCTTACTCTCCACCCCTAAGTCTCTGAGGTCCTGCTCCACTAGTCTGGCAGTTGTCAATGTATATTGATGAATCAAAATGTACTATTTTTAGACATAAAGACCATTACAATCAGCCTCTAATACTGAACCACAGAATTAGGTAGACAGCCCATCCATATGATTACTACATACACGGGAACACCAAAATTGTGTGTTACTTTTGTGACACTGGGAATATTTGCAAATGTCTTTGCTGGGATAAAAAAATTAGGATACATATTATAACATCAACTATTTTGTGTGTTAAATAAGAAATCTTCATAGGAAAGCTATGAAGAGTCTTTGAATGATCCAATGTCCTCTTGCAATATTATATATTATTTTAAAATATTATTAAGGCTTTCTTACTGCAAAGATACTAATCACCTGCTCCTGCACCTGAGTTCCTGTCTTGTGCTCCCACTGGTATTTACACGTGCTTCTTACGTATCTTAGCACATTTTGACCGCACATATTTTTCCTTCATCTTTGTCATGAGTTCCTGGAGGTCAAAGACCACTCGTTACTCACCTCTGGATATCAACAGCTACCAACTATACAATGCTGTAGGAACACATACAGGAAGGTGAGAGTTAAGTGGGAGTGTATTGTTTCACTGAGTTGGGCTCCGTTTGAGTGACAGCAACTCTCTGAAGTCTACACCGTGTGAAATGAACTCTCCTCATGCGGGCATTCCACCCCTGTTTAAAGATCTAACCTGTGACCTATTTCCATGAGTCCTGTTAGAGAAACCACTTATTCTCAATTACTGATATTTTCTCCCATGTAGAAGAACATCTGTTCTCTCTGCTGCCTCCCTCTTCCTCACTCTTCTCTCAGGGAAAGAGGTGATTGTTGGGTTAGTTTGAGTTTTTTACAGAGAACCACGTGTCTCAGTTACTCCATTCTGTGAGGCTTCCTGCTTGCAGAGAGCAGGTCCTCTGATTCGCTCCCAACCAGAAGAGGCTCAGAAGACAAGGCTCTGCCTCATTGGGAGATGCCTGGGAGTTCTCAGCACGACTGTGTCTGGGTGGGTCATCTGTGTAATTCTACAGTTCACTGTTAGAAGTCCATAATTGCCTGACCCAGGTAGCATTCAATGTGCTCTTTTGATCTCACTTTATTTTGTCCTCTAGAGCTTTAGGTTCTGTAGGGAAAGGTCTTCAGCAGGAGAGGCCTGCAGTTTGAGGAAGATAAGTTCAAATCAGGGGTGAATTGTCAGTAACTTGTGTATTGATCGAGGAACTTTGAGACTTAAAAGGAGCATTGTATCAATCAAAGTGATTTGGCATGATTGAGGCTCTGGTGCTGTCAGGGAAGGGACTTTAAGGGTTGGTGGCACTGAACTAAGGAAGGCAATGAGGACTTGTTGTTATAGAGATAGTGGTGGCTGTTTTGTTGGAAGGTTTATAGGGACCCCTATTGCGTCACTTGACTGTTTTCTCGGTCGTGTGCTTGGCTTTAAACTGTTGCAGGCTTAAACTTTAGACTTTAAGCAAGTGGACCACATGGGATTTTGATGTTAGCAGTTCCCTATACCTCATGACCCTTTTTACATGGGCCAGTATTTACTGTTATAAAGAGAAGGTTTCATTAGGACAGAGTTAAGTGGAAAGGCTCGGGAGCTTATGGTGCAGGCTACTATAGACTTGTCTTAAATGAACAAGCACAGCCTGGACTCTTCTGTAAAGGATGGTGACTTTGAAGTAGTAATATTTTGATTCACACTGGCAAAAAAATCTACTTCTTTCCTTTATTATCAGCCAGATCTACAGGATGGGATATGTGGCCTGAGCCACAGAGCACTGGTGAGCTTCCAGGTTCAAACTGCTTAGATGACATTGACATATTGTGCTCTGCATTCAGGGACAAGTGTGAACATTGTGTGAGATGATCTTGACTTTCTGTGGCTTGTTCATAGGCTCAAGATTCACCCCTTATGACATGACCTGTAATTAACTGGATTTTGCGTTGACTATACAATCTATGACCATGTGTCTGGAATTTAAAGACCCAAATTAAACCTTTTCAAAGAGCACATGGTAGGGATGTTGGTTGTCCTTACGACTCTGGGGCATAAGTTTCAGAAGCATCAATAGAAGATTCAGTTCAAGAACCCCCTGAGGATAATTCTTAAGCTAGCACA
This sequence comes from Leucopleurus acutus, assembly GCF_964270905.1. Lineage (NCBI taxonomy): Eukaryota > Metazoa > Chordata > Mammalia > Artiodactyla > Delphinidae > Leucopleurus > Leucopleurus acutus. Next base: position 153,534,592 of record NC_139146.1, on the reverse strand, counting down.
AACATTGAGATTGCACAATGTTTGAGTGCTAGAAACACAGGACTCAAACAGAAAATGCAAGTTAGAATTTTGGATACACAGAAAAGAAAATGAAATACGCCTCAGTTAAGATCCAGTGGCTGGAGTTTGGAGTTGTCTCCATATTAAATTCCTAAACTTTAAAAGAAGGCAGAAATGGCTTTAGTATATATTTTGGGCACTAACCTTCACTTCTACATACACGGGCATACACACCACACACACACACTCAAATATCATAACGCTGGATTCTGGTTAGGTTGTGTTGACTGTCAGCATACTAACAGAGCTAAAAACACTGAGCAGTGAGTCCTAGTAACACAACACGGCATAACACAATCCTGGTAAAACAACTGCTCTAGGCTCTAGAGATTGTCTTATTTTCTGAATTCAGTGCATGTAGTGCCAGTTCTGTGACAGTCCTGTATCCTTTTATCAGTATATGTTCTTTAATAGTGAGTATCTTAGAGCCTTACCATTGGACTACCATACTACCTTACCATACAACTCCTTAAGCTCTAACTGAACCACCTCCCTATGAGTTAGAGACAGGTTAGGCAGAAGCTGCAGAAAAAGAACAAACAAATCTACTTAAACATTGATAATCTTTCTAGAAAACAAATAACATTAATAAATTAGGTAGGTTACACCTTGAACTTTATATTTTTTAACTTCAAGTAAATACGGAAAGAGAATTTGACTTTGCACTCAAATCCATTTGAGCTTCAATTCTCAAGAGATGTTAACTTGTAGCTTTAGTTTCTGCCAGAGAATTTGATAATAAGAGGTAGTTATTTCAAATGTGGGGTAACGTTTTTGGTGCACTGTATTAGAGTATCTTTGTGAAGTCATTTGATATCATTGGAGGGCTTTTGAAAGGCTATATTGAAAAATATGGCTAGCATAGAATGGGAATTAAAAGAAGAAATAAAATTTCAGCCTTGAATAGAGACTGGCCTTGTAGCTAACTTAATTAATGCACTATTATAACCCATTTCAGGCTCTTACGTTTCCCAGGAGCGTTTATAAAAGAGCAATCTTTGTTTTGGGGTCCTTTCTTCTTTGTCCCAATAGACTGAATCATCCTCTTTGATCAGAGTGTTAATGGTTGAGCACAGTGGATTAAAAAGACAAAAAGCTGGGGCTTCTGGAAGAGGTACGTCTTTTTTTCATTTCTCGTGATTACTTCCAAGTGGAGGGAGATCCATCAGTCAAAGACTCTTCAGCTCTCTCTGTTCTTTCGGGTACTGACTTACCTCATTAGTGAGGATAATATGAGTTTCACAGCAGATATTCTTCAGATCCTCAGACTTATCTGTCTGCAGAGACCATGCGCAAAAGTCTGGAGCTCTAATGTTCAACATCAACAAGTCCAGTTTTGCTGCACACCTAAGCACTACCAAAAAGTGAACAGCAAAAACTCAATGGCATTTTAGTCTGCCTTTTCCTGATTATCTTTCATTTGTTTCAGAATTTGGTTATGAAAAAAGGATCAATTTTCATCATCTATTAAAATCTCAACAAATTCCAGAGAATTATTACCCTGAATTTAATTCCTTCTGTGTCACTTTTTTCACAGTGGGGTAGAGGTGTAGAAGATAAAGAACATATACAGGTAAGAGAGATACACCGTGGAGGAAGTTAGAACATCATGCTAAAGTGTGCTATTTATGACTTTGCCTAAAGGAGGCATTTTGGACATAAAGTCATTGAAGATTCTGATATTTGCCTCTTACAAAAAAAACTTTGTAAAAACCCAACCAAGTGTTTATTTTAGATAATTGTCTAAAATAACGGTCAAATAGTTTTCAGATTTTTAGACATGTGCTTCCCCACGAGGAAGGAGTGTGTTGATACTCTAACAGAATGACTGTGATTCTGGGCTAGCAATAGCTTGCTGGTGGGCTAGCTGAGTCTAGTTGAAGGAAGCACAGATGTCACCACTGCCAGGCTCAGGTTTCATGATATCAGACAAGGAAGTATCCTGCTGATTGAGACGTTTGCCTGAAGAGTCTCAAAGTATTTTACTGTAAGGCTCACATCATCACATAACTATAAACTGATTTTTCCCATCTCATGACTGTTTAGGTTAATTGCTTTTATCCAAACAGCTTTCCTCCTTAGATTTCAGCTACAATATTGGTGTTCAATTCATTACATAACTTAATCGTAAAACAAAAATTTCCCAAGTGAATGATTCTTAACGTGATACAGGTTATATAATTCCTTAAATACAAAAGTTGATAGCCACTATTCTGTTTACTACTTTACTGAAAAGACAGTACATTTTAAGTTTATTTTTTGAAGGGCAAAAATGCGGTTTAAATATTCATTGATGGCAGAAACGAAATCCAACATATACATTCTGTTCTGTGGAATACAACAAGTTTTCAGTTTGACAAGCCTTTGGTGAATTTGTGAGTTTGATATTTAACATTCTAAACAAAGGCAAACATTTTGCTGATTCAATTTTATTACCAATGGATTGCAGTTAGGAATTCAATGACTTGTTGGAAGAAGAACCAAATGCTGATATTTGATTATATAAAATATACAGGAAATTTTATTTAGTGTAATTTTATTCTAAAAGTTATCGAATAACTGAGATATGGAATCCTTGCTTACATTCTAACAAATTTTAAATAACTAATGTGAGAATTAAATAGCATTATGCGGTATGTCCTATGGAAAACATAGAATCTTCTCAGTCGCCCTTGTACCATGGATTATTAGAAAATTAACACACTAACATTGACAACAAATACAACTATTAAAAGAAAGACAATGTAATGATGCATTTTAATTCAGTATTATTCTCTGTATCAGCCCTGTCCAATAGAAATGGTATGTGAGCCGTGAATATGAGCTACATACGTAATTTTAAACTTTACAGTAACCATATTAAAAGGGTAAAGTGACTCAGATTATGTTCCTATTAATGATATATTTTAATATATCCAAAATATTTTCCTTTTAGAGTGTAGTCAATATAAAATATGAGAGATTTCACATTTATTTTGTTAGGCCTTCTAAACATACAGTGTGTTTTACATTTTCAGCACATCTCAACTCAGACTAGACATATTTAAACCCAATAGCATCAAGTGCCTAGTGTCTGCTATTTTAGTCAGAGTAGCTTTTGCTGAGGAAGGCAACACCTTCATTAATTGTACACCTATGTCCCTACTCATATGTGTGAATTATTTAGTTATCAAATTACTGGAGCAAAGGGAAATGTTTCTGGAGTAAAAATATATATATATGAAAGGGTTTAAGGAGAATAGAGAATAAATTACCTCTGTTCCCCACAGAATCACCTGGTTTTACCTTGAGCCCACACTAATAGAGTGTCAGCTGCAGAAGCTGTTGGAAATTTTTGGTGAAAATCAGGACTCAGCAAGCAGGCCTAACCGAGAATTATGAGGGAGCGATTCTCTCCAGTTCTGCACAGGACTTATTTACTCTCCAGGGCTCTGAGTAAATGAAGCTATAGAGTATGAAGGAATTCCATCATAACTGTGGACAAAGCTTTCTCTTCAGGAGAGCCAGAGAGACTTTTTGAGATATTTTACAAACAAAGCAGATAACAAAATATGGGAGGAGGCGTAGAAAAGGAAGAATAGGACAGACATCGAATGAGGACTCTGCCATATTTGTCGAGGAGATATTGGTAAGGAATTCTTTGGGGCTGCCCTCCAAAATGAGGCATTTGGTGTGGGAGTCTAGAAGGTAGAAATCTTGCTACTAAGAATGTGAGGACTATTAAGCACATAGGTAATCACAGCTGATGTATTTGAAATTAAATACTAACTTTTTATATTACTCAGGAACAATAAATGCAGTATTTGGGGATAGTTCATTTTCAAATACCAAAACTCATGTATCTACATTTCTGTCATTAATGTGACTAAAAACATGGTAATTCTAGGTTCTAGAAGATAGCTTGCTGTTGCTGGAGCAGGGCTCATTTTAAAAAGTGTATGCAAATAAATAAATAACCCTGAACTAAAAAAACACATCGGAAGCAAAGTTGGAGAAATGCAAATAACGCATAACCAAGAGTTACCGTTTGAAAACATGAGGTAGTGTGGCCACAAGTAGAAGTAGAAGAAATTAAAGCAAATGAAATCCTTAGGTTAGTAAAAAAGCCAAGCTCTGGTTTGTTGCCAGAAATCAGTGGTAGAAGTTACAACCTGACAGTATTCAATAATGAGGATTTATATTTTAAGCAAGGCTTTGAGAAAACATGAGTGATAGGAAAATATGAAGGACAGCATTAATTAATAAAAAAATAAGGTCGCAGTCAGGTTCAGAATTATTATTAACCCGTGGACAATATTCTCTAGAAATAGTAGCTACCACAAATTCTGTGAGGAGAAGATGCCGTGTAAACTCTGCCCCCCAAGTATTCAAAAGATGGATTACAATGTAGTACAATAATCCTGATGTGCTGAGGAATCACTTAATAGAAACAAATACAGACACTCCCTGAATGTAGTATGTTGTATCCCGAGCAATCAGTGGCAAATTAAAATGGCATCATTTTAATATTATTCTCTTATCAATAGAACACCAGAGAGCCGCTCCTGTCTTTTCCCAAAACTTCATGAAAGTCTAAGTTCTAGCTACAAGATCATATAATATACAACTAAATATAGCTGATCAATATTTTTGTAAAATAAAGTGTACAAAAATGAAAGTATACAAAATGAAGCATTTCTATGAATCGTAACAGAGCAAATCACAGCACTGCTTCCTTATTACCAGCCTGGCTAGACAGGACATAGGTAAGCTGTGAAAGTGATGGTCCTAGGGAGACGATAAAGGTGCTGCCGCCAATGGTTTGGAGCTGCAGAGCTGGGAGAGAGACAACCAAAGCTGGGATAGCAAATGCTGGTGCTGTGTTGCTCAGCAGCACATACAATAGACTATTCCTGACTTTCTGGATCGCCATTACAGAGATAATAATAGGCATAGCCAAGATTAATAGCCACTTGTCTCTGACTCCAGAGCTGGCTCTGAAATAACGTGCTACTCTGCCTCTCCTATCGTGTAGCTTTATGAACATGTACATGTTACTACTGAGAGGAACATACGTAGGAAATAAGTGGAGACTTTCAGAATTGTAGTAGAAGAAACAGGACAGGGCTGCTACATTCATAAAGGGATAATATTTTATCCATATAAATATTTTATCCATATAATATCCATATTTTATCCATATAATACAATACTATGATGCTCTATAGGGTCTCAAGTTTACATTTTGTGCAATTTGTCCTTATTTTTTCATCTAAATATTAGAAAGTAAAAGGATACCTTCAACAAATTTATGGAATTTAGAATAGCTTCCTTGAGGACATTTTGCCAAGCATCTCTGGGGATACTCTTGGGAAAACATTCACTTAATAGTTTTTTTGAGAAAATGAAGCAGAGAACCTTTTCTGTTCTCCTTTTGATCTCATTTTAAATATCCCTCCAGCAACTGAAAGTATTAGTGATTTGACAGCTGGTCTTTCTTTTTCTAAATTCAACGTTGTAATACTTTCTTGCATATGTTTTTGGGCAAGGCCACGTTAAGTTATATTCCTGCTTACATATGTGGTTTTAGAAAAGTCCATAGGCATAATTGGATGAGCACTGTGTGGATCTAATTAGAATTTTCAGCAAGTTGAGCCGGAAGTGCTTCTACTCTGATATGCATGTGTAATTTCCACTAAAGCGAGCAAGGATAACTAAGGACCGTATTTTCCCCTTTGAGCCTTTGAATTTTGTGCACTCCAGATGCTACAGAGACTCCCTATGACTATTCCCTTATTCAAGTTGTTGATTCGTTATGGCAATAGAATCCCTTATGAAATCACTTTTGCTGGCTTTAATGAAGTTTTAGACCCCTCCAAAGTAATATAAGTTCTGGTATGGAGGGGTTAACTTTTAAGTGATGGAAGAAATATTTGCTAAGTGAAATGAAAACAATATTTGTCAAGGCCATCATGCCTCTAGTTTGATGATTCTCGACAAGGTACTGATACAAGCTGGCAGAAAGATAGGAACATCCCTGCAGATTAAAATGCAAATTTTATTGCAGAAAACAGCCATACACAGAAAGGCCATAAAGCCTTGCAGCTTCTGACAGCAGCTTGCAGAATCGGTGCACTGAATCACTCAATATCTTTAAGTGTCTATCCTGTTCTGGAACTCTCATAAACATCTGCTCACACTGTACTCGTGCCAAGTTCCAGTTTTAAGAATATACAGACTTCAGGATTAAATAACTGTTGGACTAAGCACTTTTCTCCAGAGTAGATTGTGATTGAACATACTCTTAATTAAAAAGAAGAGTGTGGGGTAAAGGGTGAGAGTGTAACATCATATAGAGATATAGGTCCTAGATATGTAATTCCTATTCTAAAAAAATAATATGAACTTGATTTTGCTGAATTATAATGTTATATCACATGCAACAAATGAAGTACTTTAATTCTGCAGTGGAAAGAAGAGACACTGGGATTTATTCAAAAACACTAAGTGATTCTTAGAGACCAGAGCCTCTCCTAGGCTGAACCGATACAGAGGGAACAATAAAATAGTCTGTCCTTCAAACACTTAGAGTTCGTCAGGGCCTTAGCCTCATAAACAACTAAGTCCAGTAGCCTTGCTTAAACAGCAAGTTCTATGCTCAAGATTGATTTTGTTGTAATCTCTCAATTATATGTAGAGAAGCCACCCTTTTCCGTATGGCAGAAAATCTGATTTTAAGTTGCTAACATACATTCAGAAAAAGTGGCAGTTAGTAGATGATCATGAATGCCAACGTTGACAGTAGTTAGTAGTTACCTTGTAATAACCAGTTGTCCTTGGGATTAGGGCTACTAAAAGCACCAAACTGGATCTTGGCCAATGTCGAAACCATAGTGATGAACGTGGGGCTCCTTTTTCTACACTTCATGTTGACTTAATGCGTTAGAGTATACACTGGGATCACCTAGAGGTTTATTTTGTTTTACTCAGACATTACTTCTAAAGATCACTGATCTCATTCTTTTCATCTCCCCAAATTAAATTCTTAGAAGAGGGTTTAATTTTGTATATGTGAAACACTTTACTGTTGCCCTGTGTTCTTCAAGTAAAGTCAAATTTTGCTTTTGCTTGAACTATGCACTCTACAGTCAAGACTGAGTCAGCTGTAGACATTTAATATGTAGCATAGTTTATATTCAGTTTTCTTCTATCAACCAATATAATTTTAGGTTACTGTAAACCATCTGCATATTAATTTAATATGCCTGGGAAATGGATAATCCTGCATGTACATATGTAAAAAAAAAAAACTTTGTACGTATTTTGAATTTAAATTAAACAGATTAAGGAAGGTTTTGTTTTATTATTTACTTTTAAAAGTTATTCATGCCTCTGTTTTCCTTTATCACTTTGAATAACCTAAAGTTAATTGTATTTGCCTTATCTTTAGTTCCATTTAAGTGTGTTTTAATCTTATTCTTTTCTCTTCTGCTATCTCTAACTTTGATATACAATTTTAACAGTATTTTGCACAACATAAATAATAGCTCTTAAAGCACAGGTCTGACATTTTCTCACGGTATTCTTTGCTGCTAATATTTTCGTATTATATTGCTACTTACTCTGAATATTACAAAACCTGCATCAGATTTTACATGTAGTATAAATCATTCTAGGTAGTGAATAGCCCAAATAGCGACTAGAAAACAAATTTGCATTCACATATTGTTGTTTATTACCTAAGGATATATATCTCCTCCTTAGAGGGGGAAGTATATATTATGAAACATGAGAGGGCTGGGTATTGACCTGTGATCTGAGGGCAGATAATGACATGAAAGAATCATTGCAAACCAGTGTTGATTTAATTTCTCATTGTGAGAGAGTTCAAGTATTAAAAATGAACAAATGCCATTCTTAGACATTACAGAATATAGAAAGACAAATTATGCATGGATATATTCGATGGTTTCAGGGTAGTCCTGCTGTTTTAATAGTTTTGACAAATACAGTTGTTGAATAAGGGAAGTGACTTTCAGCAAATGGCCCTGCAAGTCTATGAGAGCTATGCTTACTGATAGGGAGCAAAGGTCTCAAAAGGATAGTCTCTCTTCCCACAGATCTTTCTATGAAGAGAAACTGTCTCATCTTCAAGGATTAAAAATGAGAAATTGAAACCAATTTAGGGATTCACATATGTTTTGTATTTAAAAATGGTAATGTATGGAAGAACTGTCTTCTCTCAGCTAATTACTTTTTCATAGGAAGCCAAATTTTATGTGTCTATTCTAATCTGTGAGTTGGAGCGCACACACACACACCCACGCACAACACATCTACTTAAATTCTGATAGTAAGGGCTTCATTTAATATTTTTCCTTCCCCAATTTTTATTGATGATTTTAAACTCAGTATAATCTTCTCTTTTATCCAGCTGATCAGCTTGAAAAGAGGACAGAAGCCAAGCCCACCATTACTGAAGTCTTCCTGCTTCCCAGGCCACCAGAATAAGATAAGAATGGTCATATTCCAGCAACTGTAATTCTCATCACACTGTTATTACAAGTCATTGACGGGGAGTAGTGAGCACATGGCTGACAGGTTTTGAATGATAATTCTTCCATTTTTCTTTTAGGGATCCAAAGGCAGTTTATTCCCTCTGGCAAAGCTTCCCTTACAAAACTGTGTGGCTTTAATATTTTATTTGAAACCCTATGTTATTATATTTGACATGAAATACATTCCATATTTAAAATTGAATTCAGTGGGTAGAGGTACTATTACAACATTTTATCATGATTTTGACATATTTGATACATTTTGAAGACATAGTAATATTCATCTGATCAAAATAATCTGCAGTTGAGTTGAGAACACAAGATGAACATGGGTGTGAAAGATACATACTTATATATATTTTTAAATGGAAAGCAGAAAGAGCAATTTGTCAAAAGATAATGCATGAGTCAATTGTTATGCATCATTAATAAATAATGATACTATTTATCATATTTATATATATGTATTGTATTTGACATTTATTGAATATTTAATGTTTACCAGGCATAGGACTAAACTCTATTAGGATATTATTTTAGGATATTATTTTATCCTTTCACAAATGTCATAAATTAAGTAATAAGTCCTATGAGTCCAGGATGTGGAGAGATTTCCCTGTGATGAAAGACCCTAAAATTACCTTTGAAAGATGGAACATTTAAACTGTGTCCCTAAGTGTCTAGTTACTAGTATTTAAAAGTTTCTCATTCTAAAGTATATAAGAAGACATTATAAATAAAGAACATCATTTTGGGAAAAAGTGTGGCAGCAGATTTATGATGACATCATGTGAAAAATAAAGAGATCAGTCTGACAACTTGGAAATTGTGACTACAATGAATGGGATTTAGTACAATCTTGGAATGAGGTTTTAGAGAATTTTGTGCACTTGGCTAAGATTGCTAATCTTATTAATTGCTTAATATATGTCAGATATTGTACGAAAAGCTGTACATATAAGAAATAAAAACACATTTTATACTTACAAGAGCCATATGAGATAGTACTTTTATTATCTAGATATTGCCTTTGACGAAACTGAAGCACAGAGTCTGACTTGCCCAAACTCACACAAGGAATGAGTAGTAAAGTGATTGTCTTGGATAGGAAATGGGGAGTCATGGCATCTAAGTTGAACAGCAGAGAAATTAAAGATTATTGGGTTTTCGGGACTAGTAAAATGGGAGAATAATATTGCCATGGTCAAAATAGGAAATCAAAAAGGGAATCCAACAGGGAGGACTTAAGTGAAATAACATGCTGTCTTCTGCATTTTCAAGACATGAAGGAATGAGGATAAATTTCTCAAGGACACTGTTATGAGTATACTTACACTAAGAGCAGTAGTGCCAATGACAGGTCGTGTGTGTGTTATTTTTCAGTTGTTTAAAGGATCATGGGCTAGGGGGTCAGGGAAGGATCCCTGCATTCAGGGATCAAGGTTATGATCTGTGGAGAGAGAAACTCTAACTTCAAGCCTGGTTCTAAGACTTACTAACTGGACACCAGACACATCTGTTTTATAATCTCAATATTGTCATTTAAAACATGATTGAACAGTTTTCGAGATTGTCAGATTATAGACTCAACGAGATAGTATGTGTAGAAGTACTTTTTAAATTATTGCTTAAATGTGAAGGTTTTGTCTTATAAGCCCAGTTTCCATGGGTGACCAGTATAAGTGGCAGACAGAGCCTTTTAACAGCAGAGGAGAACACAGCAACATTGAGTTCTCTCTGCTGCATGAAGGAAACTGGTCTCATTATGCCCCGGGGTCTGTTGGATTGCCTGGGCTTTGAGTTACACATTATAGAGAGTAGATGGTATTTTTTTTGTTTTTGGTTTTTGTTTTTGCGGTACGCGGGCCTCTCACTGTTGCGGCCTCTCCCATTGCGGAGCACAGGCTCCGGACGCGCAGGCTCAGTGGCCATGGCTCACGGGCCCAGCCGCTCCGCGGCATGTGGGATCTTCCCAGACCGGGGCACGAACCCGTGTCCCATGCATCGGCAGGCGGACTCTCAACCACTGCGCCACCAGGGAAGCCCAGATGGTATTTTTTGAATCAACAGCCAGATTTAAATTTCATTTTGAGAAAGTTTCCTAGATCATTCCATGTTTTATTTTAAAGAAAAACAATTAGAAACAATTTATCTTCTACACTGCCTAGCTATCAAAGGGGAAACCAAAACCAAAAGCGTCTGTGTGAAGTTCCTGAGAGTCTACTGAATTTGTAGGCTAATTAATCTAAAGGAATAATAAATTAGCTCTGTAATCTCATTCTTTCAGTCTGGCCACCCACTTACTTAATATTTAATTTTCTGCTATTTTTAATCTTTTACTGCAGCACACTTATTCTGGATTAGACTTTGAAATAGTCATTTGGCTATTTTAGTAATTTCTGTCTGATTTAAAATGTTTCATTATTTATCTAATATTACTGGCCATTCAGAGCTCTTCAATTTGGAATCTCTATAATTCAGAATTAATTATAAAGCAGATATTGTAATGTTAGAACTTCAGCTTTAAAAACTCAATGCCTAGCCAGACAAGAATGCCATTGGAGAAATATCCTTGACAACTACATTATCAAGAAACATCAGTTGGGTTGGTAAAGGTTAAGACAGACAATTACCTCTGGTTGCTGCTCAGATGGTCACTGTGCATTCTGGCATTTTATTCATCTTATTTCAATGGAATGAGAGTTTAAGTATACAAAGTAATTACCTGAAGGCTGAACAGATTGGATTGGACATGGCATCCTCATCAGAATTCAGCAGAAGTGTAAAATAATGAAAATGAGCATAAAGTGGAGAGGAAATCAAAGACGGGCAGAGAGAAAAATCTATGTTGTTCCTTAATCGATATGACGAATAAAGGGTATTCTTCTGACCTTAAATTTTGTTTTTCCACCACTTTTTAGGTTGGCACATGACTATAAACTTAACTGCATTGAAGATTTCCAGTTATCAGTCATGCAAACTTAAAGAACTAAGTCTGATCATAAAGGAAACAGATGGAGAGGTCACTGCCATATACCCTTCTCTGAGCTTTGTCACACCATTGCCATTCAAAGCATAGTCCACAGAATTAAAATAGCATCACAAATGGATACACCACCCATAATAACTTAGCAATATAAACTTGTGTCATAAAATATAGCTATATTTTAAAAAAGATCCTCAACATATTCTGTTAAGTGACTTTTCATTAAATGTAAAAGATCTCTGGAATAAATCCAGTTTATATTAAAAGAAAACAGATGTTTTATTTTATATTTACTCAGACTTGGATTGACACCTAATTATTTTACATGTCAGTCTTGAAATAAATATGTACTGCCGTTAATTTCACAGAATAAAAAAAAATTTGACAAGTAAAACAAGTAATAGACATGACAATTTCTCCTTATAAGAAATGTTTTGGAGTGGTCATGAATTTCAGTTATGAGATGCTGTCACTAATTTAGAAGACTAGAAATAGTTTGGATAGATAACATTACATGTAGCCGACTATTGGGGGAGAACTTCATGATTGAGCTAAATTAAATGTATTTTTAGAGTGTGAAATTGCTCTCTGAATATACACATAGCAGTGGGAAAAAATCAACTTGAGACATATGGTGAGTATGGGATTAACAGAAGAGAAGCAGTGTGAAATAGAATAATAAAGTTATACTTCCTAAGGATACAGTTGCTTAAAAAATGATAGAAAGATATACATGTACAATTTTTTGAGGGATTCTTGGTATTAGAATGAAAATAAAACTAAAAAAATATCCATTAATACAAAATTCCTAAATAAACTCTCAGACTCATATAAGTTGAAGTAATATATATATATATATTCTAAAATGAATGAAGGCAATTCATATGCAGTTAACATAAAAACCTTTTTATGATATTAACTATTTTAGAATAGGTACTTAATAAAATCTTATTTTTATGTAAATAATAAAAGTAAATCACTAAATTTAATGATTGCAAATTTAAATATTATTTTTAGAAGAAAAATCCAGAAACTGCAATTACATCTAGGAACAAATAAGTGAGAATAAAGAAGAACAAGTACCTTCAAAGAAGAACAAATACCAATCCTTCTCCAAATCTTTAAAAAATTAGAAGATGAGTGAGCACATCTGAACTTATGAGGCCAGGTTTACCCTGATACCAAAACTAGATAAGGGCATCACAAGAAAAGAAAATTGTAGGTCACCATCCCTGATAAACATTGCAAAATTCCTCAACAAAATAGTAGAAAACTGAATTCAACAATATATTAAAAGGGTCATACACCATGATCAAGTGGGATTTGCTCCAGGGATGCAAGGATGGTTCAACATCTGTAAATCAATCAACACAATGCACCATATTAATAATAAAAAATTAAGAAAAAATTATATGATCATCTCAATAGCTGCAGAAAAAATGTTTGACAAAATTAATCATCAATCTATGATCAAAAAAAAAAAAAACTCTCAAGAAAGTTGGTGTAGAGGGAATGCCTCAAGATACTAAAGGTCATATATGATAAGTCCACAGCTAACATCACACTCAGTGGTGAAAAGCTGAACTTTTCCTCAAAAATCATAAGCAAGACAAGGATGCCCACTCTTGCCATTTTTATTCAACAAAGTATGGGAAATCTGAGTCAGAGTAATTAGTCAAGAAAAAGACATAAAGGCATCCAAATTGGAAGTGAAGTAAACTTATCACTATTTGCAGATGACATGATACTATATATAGAAAATCCTAAAGACACCACCAAAAACCTGTCAGAACTAATAAATGAATTCAGTAAAGTTACAGGACACAAAATCAATATACAGGAATCTGTGTATTTCTACACACTAATAACAAATTATCAGAAAGATAAATTAAGAAAGCAGTTCATTTACAATTGCATCAAAAAGAATAAAATACATGTGATAAAATTTAACCAAGTAGATGAAAGACCTATACAATAAAAACTATAATGCATTTATGAAAAAATTGAAGAAGACAGAAATAAAGTGAAAGATATTCCATACTCATGGATTAGAGGAATTAATATTGTTAAGATGTCCACACTACTCAAAGCAATCTATAGATGCAATGCAATTCCTATTAAAATTCCAGTTGCATTTTTTTACATCAATAGAACAAATAATTCTAAATTGTGTAGGGAATCACAAAAGACCCTGAATATTCAAAGCAATCTAGAGAAATAAGAAGAAAGCTGGAGGCATCATGATGTCTGATTTTAAACATTACAAAGCTATAGTAATTAAAACAGTACATTACTGGCTTAAAAACAGACTCATAGACCAATGAAACAAAATAGAGAGCCCAGAAGTAAGTCCACACATATACTGTCAATTAGTTTATGGCAAAGGAGCCAATACAATGGAGAAAGAACAGTTTCTTCAATAAATTGTATTGGGAAAACTGGGCAGTCACATGCAAAAGAATGAAACTGGGCCACTATTTTATACCATACATGAAAACTAACTCAGAATGAGATTAAAGACTTGAATTTAAGACCTAAAACCATAAAATTCCTAGAAGAAAACGTAGTCAGGAAGCTTCTTGACATTGATCTGTCTTGGTGATGATTTTTTTGGATTTGATACCAAAAGCAAAGCCAACAAGAACAAACATAAATAAGTGGAACTACATCATACTAAAGTCTTTGTACAACAGAGAAAACCATCAACAACAAAAAAGGCAATCTACTGAATGGGAGAAAATGCTTGCAAATCATATATTTGAAAGTAAGGGGTTATTATGCAAAGAACTCAAATATCTCAATAGCAAAAGCAAACACTCCAATTAAAACATAGACAGAGGATCTGAATAGACATCTTTCCAAAGAAGACATGCAGATGGCAACAGGTACATGAAAAGATGCTCAACATCATTAATCATCCGGGAAATTCAAGTCAAAACCACAATGAGATATCATCTCACACCCATTAGAAGGGCAATTATCATAAAGGCAAGATGTAACATGTTGGCAAGAATGTGGAGAAAAAGGAACCCTTGTGCACTTTTGGTGGCAATGTAAATTGGTGCAACCACTGTGAAAAGTAATATGGAGGTTTCTCAGAAAAGTAAAAGTAGAATTACCATGTGATCTAGCATTCCCACTTCTGGGTATGTTTCCAAAGAACATGAAAACATTAACTCAAAAAGATATGTGCCCCCCCTATTCATTGCAGCATTACTTTCAACAGCCAAGATGTGGAAACAACGTAAAAATTCACTGGCAGTGAGTGGATAAAGACAATGAGGTGTATATACATACAATGTAATATTATTCAGCAATGAAAAGAAAGAAATATTGCCATTTGCAACAATGTGGTTGGACCTTGACAGTATTATGTTATGTGAAATAAGTGATAACAGGGAAAGAAAAAAACTGTATGATATCACTTATATGTGGAATCTAAGAAAGCAAAAAGAAAAACAAAAAACTAAGCTCATAAATACAGAGAACAGGTTGGTGGTTGCCAAAGGTGTGGGTTGGATATGGACAAACGGGTGGAGGGAATCAAAAGTTCCAAACTTCCAGTTATAAAATGAATAAGTCCTGGGGAGGTAATGTTAATACATGCTGGTGACTATAGTTAATACGATTGTATTGAATACTTGAAAGTTGCTAAGAGGCTAGATCTTAAAACTTCTATATCACAAGAAAAAAAATTCTGTAACTATGTATGGGAACAAATGTTAACTAGACATATTGTGGTGATCATTTTGCAGTATTACAAATATCAAACTACTATGTTGTACACCTGAAACAAATATAATGTTGTATGTTATTTATAGCTTAATTAAAAAAAAAAGATTAGCATCAACCATCCTAAGAAAATTTGAACAATGATTAAAAATTATACAGACATGAAATTAAGAATGAATACTATGTATTAAATGTAGAAAGGACAATAAGTTGGTGATCCTTTCAAAATCTGAAATGGGTTTAAGACACAGGTGATGGAAAATAGTGGATAATGTGGAAGATATTAAGAGAGAGATGAAAGCATTAATTTTTATATACATTTTACTCCATATTTATTAGAAGAGAGAGTTGTGAAATGAAATTAGTATTTTTTTCAAGTCTAATGTGCATTTTTTTAATTTTAGAAATATGTGTCTTATGGTGAAATAAAGTAGATATTAAGCTAAAATACCTAAGGCACAGTTTTGAACTAAACATATAATTTATGCTAAACTCCAAGTGGATCAATAACCTCTTAAAAGGTAGAGACTTCTTTCAAACTAACCCTTTTATACACTTTTCACTCAGGGACACAATGACTTCAGTAAGTAGAAAATAATCTAAACAAATTGGGAGCCATTGTCCATTTCTTATTTGCTGAGCTTGCTTGACCTAATTTATACTTTATCTGTCATTCCACTGCCGTCACCTTTCTGATTTTTACATTCATAGGATAACAAACAAAAAGTGCATGATCCAGGAGAAGGTAGGTCAAGGGGAAATGTGAAAAACATCTAACTTTCCTTGGACACTGAGTAGAACATATTGAAACTCTTTGAGCAGAATTAGGAATAACAGCAATATGGATACATGATAAGGGATATAACCTTTGAGGCAATCCAGATTCCAAAGCACCCAAGCTGCATGGAGAGCATATGTGATGACAGAAGAACGGAACTCTGATCTCGGTTCCTAGGTCAGCAGTGAAAGAAGTGCGTGTTAAGCATCACAAATTAAGCCAGGTTGCTCTCCATCAATCTAATCTGATTTTAAACCCTAAGCAAATATGAAAACATTAAGCAAATATTTTATGATATTAATTTTATCATCTCAAAATGGTGTCCACACACATGTTTTTAAAGTTACCTGCACACATGTTTTTAAAAATACCTTAACCATAGTATAGAAGGTGAATAAAATGAATTATTAACAGATAAATATATATATTTAAATAGATATGATGTATATATCATACACACACTGTCTATCTCTATCAATCTACCTACCTATCAATAACCTGGGTATTATAATTTGAGAAATCCAGCCTTAATTTCAATCTTTCTGTTTTATGAATATACCACAGATTACACTGTGACCGGACATTTAGCTTGAAACATATAACTTGCCCTCCAACACACCATTTTTATTGTAAGCTGTAGTAATAGTAAACTGTGAAGCACTCAGTTCTGGGTAAAACTCCTGGTCCTGAAATTTGTAAGTATTTTTTAAATTTTTATTGGAGTATACTTGATTTACAATGTTGTGTTAGTTTTTGCTGTAAAGTGAATCAGTTACACATATACATATATCCACTCTTTTTTAGATTCTATTCTCATATAGGTCATTACAGAGCATTGAATAGAGTTCCCTGTGCTATACAGCAGGCCCTTATTAGTTATCTATTTTATATATAGTAGTGTGTATATGTCAATCCCGATTTCCCAATTTATCCCACCCCCTCCTTTTTCTCTGGTAACCAAAGATTGTTTTTTACCTCTGTGACTCTATTTCTCTTTTGTAAATAAGTTCATTTGTACCATATTTTAGATTCCACATACAAGTGGTATCATATGATATTTGTTTCTCTGTCTGACTTCACTCAGTATTACAATCTCTAGGTATATCCATGTTGCTATTTCATTCTTTTTTATGGCTGAGTAATAAACAAAATCCAACAACACATTAAAAGGTTCATACACCATGATCAAGTGGGATTTATCCCAGGGATTCAAGGATTCTTCAGTATACATAAATCAATAAATGTGATATACCACATTAACAGATTGAAGAATAAAAACCATATGATCATCTCGAGATGCAGAAAAAGTTTTTGACAAAATTCAACACCCATTTATGATAAAAACTCTCCAGAAAGTGGGCATATAGGGAATCTACCTCAACATAATAAAGACCATCTATGACAAACCCACAGCAAACACCATTCTCAATGGTGAAAAACTGAAAGCATTTCCTCTGAGATCAGGAACACCACTTTTATTTGACATAGTTTTGGAGGTCCTAGCCACAGAAATCAGAGAAGAAAGAGAAATACAAGGAATCCAAATTGGAAAAGAAAAAGTAAAACTGTCACTGTTTGCAGATGACATGATACTATACATAGAAAATCCTGAAGATGCTACCAGAAAACTACTAGAGCTCATCAATTAATTTGGTAAAGTTGCAGGGTACAAAATTAATACGCAGAAATCTGTTACATTTCTTTCTTTTTTTTTTTTTTTGGCTGCACTGCACAGCATGCAGGATCTTAGTTCCCCAACCAGGGATCGAACCCAAGCTCCCTGCAATGGAAGCACAGAGACTTAACCACTGGACTGCTAGGGAAGTCCCTGTTGCATTTCTATACACTAACAATGAAAAATCAGAGAGAGAAATTAAGGAAATAACCCCATTTACCATTGCATCAAAAAGAGTAAAATACCTAGAAATAAACCTACCTAAGGAGACACAAGACCTGTACTCAGAAAACTATATGATACTGATGAAAGAAATCAAAAATGACACAAACAGGTGGAAAGATATACCATGTTCTTGGATTGGAAGAATCAATATTGTCAAAATGTCTATACTATCCAGGTCATCTACAATTCAATGCAATCCATATCAAATTACCAATAGCATTTTTCACGGAATTAGAATAAAAAAATTTACAATTTGTATGGAAACACAAAAGACCCCAAATAGCCAAAACAATCTTGAGAAAGAAAAATGGAGCTGGAAGGATCAGGTTCCCTGACTTCAGACTGTACTACAAAGATGCATCATCAAAACAGTGTGGTGCTGGCACAGAAACAGAAATATAGACCAATGGAACAGGATAGAAAGTCTAGAAATAATCCCACGAACCTATGGTCAATTAATCTATGACAAAGGTGGCAAGACTATACAATGGAGGAAAGACAGTCTCTTCAATTAGTGGTGCTAGGAAAACTGGACAGCTATATGTAAAAGAGTGTAATTATTTTAACTTATTTTGAGCATTTTACTTTTTCTGTTATATTTATTTGTGTTGGTTTGGATTCCTTTTCTTCCCTATTCAAATTTTTACTATTCAATGGTCAGCAACATCCACAAATCCAATTAATATATTATTTTATGTCTCCATTCTGGTTTTAGGTGTTAGAATAGTGACCAGCATATTAATAGATCTAAAACCTCCAAGTGTATCACTAGAGTTTTACTTCATATATACCCAAAGGTCAGTGTTCTTAAAGCTTACCATATTTTAAAAAATATAGTACTAAATAAAAGCTGGGATAATCAAAAGTTTTCAAGAGAAAGTAGAATTTGAGTTGTGTTTCCACGTCTTGCAAAAAATTGGAATGGATTTTCATGTTAGGCATGAAAATTATCTTCAAAATATCCAGCCTATGGTGCTGAAGACAATTCTCTCTCTCTTTCTTTCTCTCTGTCTCTCTCCAGCTAAGGAAAATTAAACTTGGAAACTAATAAAAGTGAGAACACGTCAGTTAAAAATGGTCAAAGACTTGGTTTCTGTGTATATGTGATATTCGAGGGAAAATTTAAGTTATTTATTAAATGAAGTCTAATAGAGAAAGATATATTTAGAGCTTGGATGAAATTATTTTACCTTTTTTTTTTTTTTGCTTTTGACCTCAGCTAGGAAGCAATGAAAAAGAAGCACAGATGATCAAATGTACATAAAGATAGAAATGCAGGCCTCCTCATCTCTCCAGGGGATGCTTCTGAAATTCCATGATCTCAGCAGCTAAGATGCAGAGAGACACCTGCTGAGAGAGATGAGCCCAGAAATGTCACCACTTGCTGTTTTCTTTTCCATTTATGTCCAGATGAGGGTGGGACCCATGTCAGACTATCTAACTCAGTCTTAACATCTGAGGTTTATAATTGTTTACTGGTCCAGTCCCATGACCCAGTTTGATAATGCTTACAAAGTATCACATATCACCCATCCAATGAGAACTTTGAGGTTGAAAAAGACTACAGAATTGATCTAGAGCTAACAGTTGTTTGAGTCTATTCTAGACCAAAGGTCCAAACCAGTAATCTCATTATAATTCCTGTTGCAGCTCATGTAATTCTAATACTTTATGTAATGCTAATTATTTCATTAGAAAACTCCTTTCAGAAAGACTTTTTTGACAGCGCTGAATGTGTTCTAAGAATACCAATGATTACTTTATAATCTTATAGCTCCCATGAGCTGCTTTTAAGCCTGCATCTGATTTAATAAGGATAAAAAACTGTTTATAAAATCTCAGAGAAATCTTTTTACAATTAAAAGAGTGAGTAGGTTTGTACTATTCTTATTAACTAATTAAAATCAAGTGAAAAAGCATGTATTAACATAATTGGAGAAAATGTTAAGCTAAAATAATTTGATTTCATTTTAAATAATCTAGATTTACCCTGCTTATGTGATATGGCTTGGATTTAGCAAATCTCCCATCTCTTACAAAATGTAGAAAACTAGTTGAGAAATAAAATATTCTTTTCTTTCAAATCAGGGAGAGTCTAAGGTATTCCATTAAAAATATGCTCATATAGATTCATATTGAGAAAACGATCTTTCTCAGTCCTTTTTGTTTAGATCTCCTTGTGGTAAACTGACAATTTTTGCTTGAGTGTCTGTTTATAGAGCTGCTTTTCCAATTCCAGAAGTTCTCTATTGCTGGAGTCAGCATGCATAAAATGAAACATAGTTGACAAAAAGAAGAGCAAGTCCAAAGCACCGACTACACACTCAGAAAAAGCAGCCTGTGGAAGAGATAAGGCAAGGGGAAGAGAAATGTGTATCTATACAGAGTTCCCTGAGCTGCACAATGAATTCCTATGAGCCCTGAGCATATTAAAGGTAGTCCAGGTTTTCAGCTCGCATAAAAGGGAACACAGTGATGTTGTCCTCCAGAAAGAAGAGTAGGCTTACTTTCCCATTGTTTTTCTTTAGACCCTACTGAAGAGGTTTTGCATCTTCTAATCTCCCTTAAGGTGTTGAAACTACCAGTGGAAAAGATGACAATAGCTGATAGACAAGTTGAAACCCCTGACTGTGGTTTGAACAATTCCTGGCTTCTCCACACCCGTTCATTGGAGTAGACGTTCAATCTTATGTAGAAGAGGCCTCATATTGCAGGAGAAAAGTTACATAGAAAATCTGAAATTTTGTTTTTGCTCTAAACCTTTTCTCCTTCTGAAGTATATGACTTATAAGCTAATGGCTGTGTGTTAATCATATAGACAAGAGTCCCAGGGTGGTTATTTCATAGCCTATATATAACAAAGACAAACGTGAACCTATACCTCTTAAATTATTGGCTTATATTTCCACACACTTTTACTGGGCTCTTTCCCCATATTCAAAAAAAAATGCCTAGAATCCTATTTATCTCTTTCCCACATAATACTTATCCCTCTATACTCTCTTTCATTATCTTCTGAAAACTTTCCCCTGCCTCAATCCATAAAGGACTACTCAGGGAAGAACTGACAGCTTTCCTGACCCATCCAGGGAAACCCCTTTTGTTTACTCCTCTAGCTGGCCCTCTTGTAAGGCACATATTCTATATCCATATATTGTATGCGTGATGTTACAAAAGCAATATTCTAAGACTCCTATGAATGGGAAATAACAGGGACAGGAACACAGTCTGCTGTTCGCTCCATTAGCCTATTGTTAAAAACAAAAATAAAAACTCAACACAGTGTTCAATTCTGTAAGCATACACACATGGTAGAAATCTGGCCTCTAACAGGATATTCACCACTGTCACATGCTAGGTGAGAAAATTACTTTTAAAATAGCCAAAAATATTGACAGGATGGTGGTAAAATAAGCTTAAATTTTGTTCTTGCCTAGTGACTTTTCATTCAAAATTGTTCTTACTTTCACTATTGGAAATTTGTACAAATAAGAACAATGTGTGGGAAACGTGCAAAATCCATATGGTAAGTGGGATGATAGTGTATACGTTTACCTGCTTTCATTTAATTACATACTGCCTTTCCAGTGCAATAGTATCAAAAGGGGGCTCGGCTAACTTATAGAATAAAAAGAGAGAAGAAACATTGCATTCCATGTGAGCAATAACTTATTATCCCTTTAGACCCCATGCATAATGTTTATTCTTTTCTGTAGTGTAGCAGAATTTTAGAAGGTACAATACAAACATTGCTAAGCTGTTGTTAATTTTTCTTCTATTCTCCTGAACATTGTGGAAGGCAGTTCACTACTGTCAGGATGTTAAACACATACCTAAGTGCCTTCATCACTCTGAGGTGACAAAGTGCCTTTTAGATTTCGGAAGTGTTAGCTATGAGATTCCAAAGCAAGATTTATACTCAAACCTCAGTCTATATCATAAATGAGAACCACATATATCTTTGTTACTCTGAGAGTTACTGATCCCTTCTTGACAATATTAAAATCAATGAATAGGTCACAAATTATTCTTTCAACAAATGTTTATTAAGACCCTACAATGTGTCGGGTGAGATCATCTTTCAAGCCTTGTGAAGGCAGATAATGTAGAGCTGCTTTAGACAGAAGAAAGTTTAGAGCTTATGTCAAGTGCCAGTGGAAGACACTGAAGAATTTTATGCAACTGTATACAGAATAGTACTTAAGGGCAAAATGTGAGTCTGTAGAGACACATCACAGGCTAATTAATTAGTCCAAGAAGGAATTATCGTGATTAGCACAATAATAGTAGAGCCAGTGCAAAGCGGAGACACTGGACATTAAGACAGATTTTGAAGACAGAGGAGGCTAAGAGTTACTGAGTTACTTGGGTGAGGGGAAAGTGGTAGTCAAAGACAGTGCTTCAACTTTTGACTTGAGCAACTGATGGGAAGTCATGAGCTGTATTTAGCTGTGGAAGTTTACGAGAGAATGAGATGGGAGTGCCAAGAGCAGGAATGAAGATATTTTTGACATGTTACATTTGAGACCACTGTAAGGAAGTCTACACAGCCTTGTTGAGTAAGAAGTTGGAGGTTCAGAGAATTCAGATATAAATTAGGGATCAACAACTTATAGTCCGTCTTGATGAGCCAGCTGAAATAGAGAAACTGATAGTGTAAGAGAGAGTAGGAATAACTTTTTGAAAAAAAAGAAGGGAAAGATTTCTAGCAAGGATATTTCAACCATGAGAGCAAGATGGCAGGGAGACAATTGTATTTGCTTTTGAAAAGAGGAAGTTAGTCCCTTCAGATTCTTTCTGTTTTCTCAGTGAAGCATGTGTCAAGATAATTAGCTGAGAATGAAGAAAGAATAGGGAAAATGAAAAGTAAAAGGGATAGAGAAAATGAGCAATAGAGATTTGAGATAGGAGGAAATGAAAGAAAGTGTAAAAATATAGTCAGCTTTTTGAGTAGTATAAAGTGTTTATTTGAAATTTGAAGCCTTGAATTTTAGGTGAGATAAATCAGTTCTGATGTGTGCAGTCATGGAGAAGACAGAAAACTGAGTTTAATTAGGTATCAGGTAAAACAGATGGAGAAGGGGAAAGGGAGTTGAAAGTCTCGCAAGGGTGTTGCTATAATTGTGGAGCACTGAATCTAAGTTGAGTAGGAAATGAAGTGAAGACATGGGCTGGAGAAAGAGCAGTTCTGGAAAAAAATCAATTGGAGTTTTCAATAAGGTCAAAATATTGGTAGAAAAGAAACTGAACTAGAATGATAGGGAACATGTTGAGAGAGTAATGTTTTGTTTTGTTTCATTTTGTTTTGTTTTTACCTACCTCTGAGTCCTAAATTAAGTGGTAATTAAACAAAAACATGCTCATTTGAGAGGGCTTTAGAGATAGCAGTGTTGTCAGGATATCACTGAGTTTCTATTATAAAGAGGTAGATGACATGCAGAAATAGTTTGAAAATTTGCTGATTATAGATGTTGTCAGTAAAATATATCATATGATGTTTTTTGAGGTTGTGTAAGTATAGGGAATTATGGCAGATTAATGGATGTGTATGATGTGAAGTGGACTTGGAGGCTTGGGTCTCTAATTGTGTGCAAGGTAAGTGATGAGGCATCTATGGTGCATGGTTTTCTAATGGTGTAAGGGGTGTAAGAGGCTCATGAAGTCCATCATGGTGGTCTCTTGAGAAAAGGCAGGAAACCAGTGCAATATGGATGGTGTGGGGTCTCTGAGCAGTTTTCATTCTAGTCCTAGGAGAGTGGTAGCCAGTGAGTGTTCCTAAGGACCTGCTTAAGGGATGACTTCTTTAGGTGACAGGCTCTCTGAGGACCTTTTTACTTTTCTTTTAAATTTTTATTGGAGTATAGCTGCTTTATGATGTGTTAGTTTCTGCTGTACAGCAAAGTGAATCAGCTATACGTATACATATATCCCATCTCCTTTGGATTTCCTTCCCATTTAGGTCACCACAGAGAATTGAGTAGAGTTCCCTGTGCTACACAGTAGGTTCTCATTAGTTGTCTATTTTATACATAGTATCAATACTGTAAAATGTCAATCCCAATCTCCCAATTCACCCCACCACTCCCTTTCCCCCTTGGTATCCATATGTTTTTTCTCTATGTCTGTGTCTCTATTTCTGCTTTGTAAATAAGATCATCTATATCAATTTTTTTCAGACTCCACATATATGCATTAATATACAATATTTGTTTTTCTCTTTCTGACTTACTTCACTCTGTATGACAATCTCTAGGACCTTTTAATCCAACAATCTTAGTCTGTGCACACAACTTCTCCTTCAGTAGGAGATAAGGAACTTCCTCTTCTTTAAAGTGGCACAGTATTGTTGTGGCCGGACTGGGAGGGGCTTTTAGACACTGTTTCTCCTCTGTACCACAATGCTGTAAAGAGAAATGAGTATATATATACACACACACATATGCATGAGTTAACATAGTTTAATGTTTGTCTGTGGGTATCTTCAGGCATGGTTAGCTCATCACTTATGAACTAACAGTGGACCCCAGCTCTTTTTCATTGTGCAAAAAAGAATTAAGATGTAATGTGTATACATACTTACACAAACAAATGTATATATATTTATTATACATAAATATATTTATTTATAAATCATATGTGTGCTCATGGACCTATATATATATTTTTAAATATATACAAAAATAAATATTAGAAAAAGCAAATTAAGAATATATATAGGTAGAAATTCTTATAGTTTCCTTCCCACAAATAGCGTGCCTGTCTAAGATTTTGGAGCATGGCTGTTTCATTTTGCAGAGCACTCAGAATATATAGTTTACAAAACCCACTATCAAACTTAAAACTAATTCAGAATTAGAGTCATACATTCTAAATATATATAATAAAGATATATTTCATTTTCTGAAAAGTCATAGAAAGATTCCCTAATTCACAGAGTGTAAGAATGAGTTTATACAATAAAATATATATTTTTCGTGAGATTCTGCTTGTTTTCAGCCTTGTGAAACCTGATTTCTGGATTTACTGTTTACTACAAGATATTTTTGTTTGTTTGCTTCTGACTGCTTTTAGAGTTAGCATGTAGGCAAATTTAAGTGTTTTCTAATGTTCTTATTTTTACGTGTAAACATAAATCTAACATGTGTCTTAGTATGGCACCCAATCTGATTCTCCTAAGTCTTCAAATTCACTTCCTCTTTATCCCCATTGTCCCTACTTGATCTGAAATCCAACCACCCAATATTTGGTTTGCTTCAATAGTCTTCTTTTCTGTCTAATCCTACTCCCTTTCACCTTTGACACAATCTGTGACCCATCCCCACATTTCTATTCTAAATTTACTTCTTGTATTTTGTAGCTGTCATGCTTGCTAAGGTGTGTTGATGTTTATCACACTGGATTTTAATCTTTCAGCAAAATATTTATAGTACTCAAATTTTTTTAAAGAATTACCTGTTTTCTATTATCAACTTAAATTGTTCTTCCTTTATATACCAACATAAGAACTTTATTCCATAAGTTCAACTTCTTATTTTACCCTACATAGTTTATTTCTATTTCTTATTCTGCATTTTGTTTGATCTTGTTCGTTCAGTCATCTCCTTTTATGACTCAATCTGTATATTATGGTAAAAGTACATTGCCACAAATTCCTCTTTGAGAGAGCAATGTAACTGTAAGAAATTAGCTTAAGTAGAACCATGAGTATTCTCAAAGACACAAAGGCACACTTTAAAACTGTACCCATTGGAGGATGGATCCTGGAAAATGGAAGCACTTTTGTTTGAAGTGGGATAAGAACACTTAAAAATAAGACATGGGCTCAGGCTGAGATATTCTGCATCATAAAGAGAAGAATATGAATGTCTCTGGAAAAATCCGGGGGAAAGAAAAAAAATTTCTAGCAAGGTTGCAACTGTATAGGAAATACGTGAGAAGAAATCTGAGTAGGGTTGTTGGATATTGGAAAATAAATATGTCTAAGGAGATTGTGTATTAATTTATTTTGTAGAAATTATATATTTTCCCTCTGTACACACATTAGCCACTGTCACTATTTTCTTCTTGTTTTTTAATTCACTGAACAATGATAAAGAGGATCATAGAGGTATCAGTCAGATTCTAAAAATACCACACAGAACCTAAATATTTTCTACTGAATCAATACCTATGGATTGCTACATTCCATCACTTGGCTTTACTCTCTTCCTTTCTCACAAGTTGCTCTATAATTATAAGTCCCAGGAATGAGTTTAGAATGGATTAACATTCTTCTTAAATAATTGCTGATATGAATTGGTAGCCTTTTTTCACTTTTGCATTTAGAAGACATCTTTTAAAACAAAACATCAACAATTTTATACTAAAACTAAATTAAGCAGTAGTTATTTGAAAGTCACAACTTGGTTTAGAAGAGAAATTGATCACATTCCTAGAGACTGGTGACATATCCTGCAACTAATAATTGTCAGATAAATGAATAATGAATCGTACACAGATACAGTTACTGATGAAAATATTCACCAGTATATATTTACTAACTATAAAAATACCTATATTATTTTCAAGTCTTCTATATCTAATAAGAGAACATAATCAATATAAAGCTCTTGAATTCCTGACTGATGACTTTTTGATGGAAATGTTATGATTTTGATTTAAAAAGTTATTTATCCCTTCTGTCAAACATTTATAAATTGCATACATATATGTGAAACGCTATGTATATGTGTGTGTTCTTGTCTATCTATCTATATCCATCCATAAAATCAGCAATGACTGATTTAGAAAGTGAGAGGTATTGAGTTGAATACGATAGTTTCATTACTGGCATAATTATTCCATCATTATAGAAAACAATCAGAGTCTTTTAGAAAGACAAACAAATAAATATTTTGAAATGCTTACTATTTACTGACATTGAAATAAAATACATTGAAAAAATATGAAATTGCTCTACATATCAACATAAAACAAAAGTCCTCCAGGCAACTGACATAAAACACTGCTGATTTTGACTGTCCTATTTTTATAAACAGGCTGAAACAACCTCTAGATACACGAGATTGATCTGGATGGGTTAACCTTGGCAGCAGGTAGCAACACTGCCACAGATCAGACACACCATCCAACGCTGCGCAGTGGAAAGTCTGCCTGAGCCACATATTTTAAAAACTGCAGCACTACTTAATGCTTTGAAATGTTAATGGTTCTATAGGCTTTGCCACCATTGCATACTTCCTTCTAATTAATGCTTTTTAAAATTTGTTTTAATTTTATTTTTTAATTTTTAATTTTATTGGAATATAGTTGATTTACAATGTTGTGTTAATTTCTGCTGTACAGTAAAGTGAATCAGTTATAAATATATATACATATATCCACCCTTTTTAGATTCTATTCCCATATAGGTCATTACAGGTTATTGAGTAGAGTTCCCTGTGCTATACAGTAGGTCCTTATTAGTTACCTATTTTACATATAGTAGTATGTATATATATGTCAATCCCAAACTCAAAATTTATGCCCCCCCCTTTTCCCTCTTGGTAACCATAAGTTTGTTACAGCCACTATGTAGAACAGTATGGAGGTTCCTTAAAAAACTAAAAATAGAGCTACCATATGATCCAGCAATCCCACTCCTGGACATGTAACCAGAGAAAACGATAATTCAAAAAGATACATGTACCCGAATGTTCATTGCACACTATTTACAATAGCCAGGACATGAAAGCCACCTAAATTTCCATCTACAGAAGAATGGATAAAGAAGATATGCTACATATATACAATGGAATATTACTCAGCCATAAAAAGGAATGAAATTGTGCCATTTGCAGAGGTATGGATGGACCTAGAGACTGTCACAGTGGGTGAAGTAAGTCAGAGAGGGAAAGACAAATATCATATGGTATTGCTTATATGTGGAATCTAGAAAAATGGTACAAATTAACTTATTTACAAAACAGAAATAGAGTCACAGGTGTAATCAATGCTTTTAATATTAGATGATTATACTATTTTCAGCACTGCATGCTTTATGGCCATATACTGCTATATGATACACTAAAATCATTAACATTTGGAAATATTCATGTTGACTGTATTTTAAGTTTATGGTGAGAAATTATCTCAGGTCAGTGTATTCTTACTGCTTTGTGACCTAATTAAATAGACAGTGTCAACTTTTCCTCAATAAATAACCAGTCTGTTGTGACTGCACATCCAACCTCCTTAACAAAAGCTGCTGCCCATGATCATTTAATTTTTTGGTAATATGCAAAGTGTCTTCTACAAAAATTGTACCCTACAATCACTCTCTCAGCGCCTTCTCATGAGTTGATGGATTCAGTCTTCTAAGTCTATCCTGTAAGTCTTTCTAAGTATCTAGGGTTGCCTCTCCTTTTTACTCACTATGGGAAATATTAAAGTCTTCTCCAAACACTGGTGCACAAATCATATTTATTAATTAAATTAAAACTTTTTTGGCTAAAAAAAATTCTAAGTATCTAGCACAGTTTATGCATTTAGAAAGATAAGAAATAATTTAAAATCACTCCCAAATCTAAATTTACAATACTGACCTCATGAGGTTTAGCCCTACCATGTACTTTCTTGATATTTCTAACTTCTTGTCAGTGCTTTGAGCTGTTTACATACATGCGTTAGCACACATCTTCTTTCTCTACAATTTTTTTTTCTTTTCCTGATATTTTAAAATTTCAAATCTAATATGAATTATTCCTCACTCTTACTCAGTAGGGGTGGGAAAATTCTATTCTACTCTAATAAAGCCTTTTACTTGTTTGTTTTTAAATTGTTTGGCCGCAAGGCATGTGGGATCTTCGTTTCTTGACCAGGGGTGGAAACCGTGCCCCCTGCATTGGAAGCACAGAGCCCTAACCACTGGACAACCATGGAAGTCCCTAACAAAGCCTTTCAGAGCCACCCTCTTGCTGGCTGTGCCAGTGGACAAATTCAGGCCCTCTTCTTCTCTCACCACTGGACATAATTAGACGCCCCCTCAAGAGTTTCCTTGCCCTCATGCTTTTCTTGGTATAATCCATTCGAAAAACCCACCTAGAGTGCACCTGGAGTTCAAGTCACTACCTAGCACCTAGACAAGCTTATGGCAAAAGTAAATGTTTAATAAATATCTTTCATATGATTAAACAGACTTTAACTGTTAACTTGACCACAGGGTCAATTTGCACCAGCTTCATCACTGGCAGGCACAGTGCTATGTACATTAATTAACACAACAGCCTGTGTACCCCCATTGCCTACACTGTCCCTAGCCTAGACTGTCTGCATTGGCTTTTATGAGCTCACTCATATTCTCCTGCCCTTTTTCTCTCTTGCCTTCTGGGACTCTAAATATACATGCTAGACCATATCATGTTATTCCACAGGCTAATCAGGACTTGTTCATTTTTTTCACTCACTTTTCTTTCGTTACTTCTATTTGGATAATTTCTATTGTTATGTTCTAATTTTCACTAATCTTTTCTTCTGCATTGAATCTGCTAAGTCAATTCAGTGAATACGCATATATATATATATATATATATATATATATATATATATATACACGCAATATCTTTCGTATCTATCTATCTATCTCTATCATCTCCAAGTTCTAAAGGCTCTCTGTTTCTTTTTAAAAATGTCGTCCATGTCATCCCTTATCTTCTTCCCAGTTTACTTTAAATCTTTATGAATATTATAACAGCTGTTTTAGCATCCTCACTTACTAATTCTACCACCTCTGACTGTTTTCTCCTTTGGATGTTTACTGTACGGACTCAAGGGATCTGGCCTGGCTCTGGAGGCTGTGGCGGGTGTGCTGGGAGATGTAGTCCCCGATTTATGTAGAAATTGAGATTGTATGTTAACCCTGCAGCCAGAGTTCACTTTCTAGAACACAGATGTTACTCTTTCACTTAAAATTCCTTAATGAGTCCTTATTACATTCAAGGAAATTTCCAGAATGCTCGACACACCTCATGGTTGCCTCTCCAACCTCACCTATTTTGCAAAATCTTTGCTGTATTTTCTTACCCTCCATTTACTAAAACCCAAATCAAATAAACTGAGACTCATAAAATGAGTTTTTGGGAAACATACAATGGGTTTAATATACATCATCAATGATCATCATCATAAACACATATTCCTTTGGCGTTCTTAGAACTATTTTAATTACATTTGCCCCACATGAGTAGTACAGACAAGGTTAGGTTTTCAAAAGTAACTTGTTCACTTGGATCAATGAGTTTTAATAGAATTCATTAGAACCTGTCTTAGAAGTTCTGAATTTTAGTTTCTGAAAGTGGGAGTTAGTTGTCTTTATTTTAATAACTCCATTAAGTAATAAGGAAACAGAGCCAGGGTGCAAATCGCTGCACTGGGAGGTAGGGGGTTCTATCCTTACGTTCCTACCATCTGGCATGATGCCTGAACTTCAGGAGGCAGTCAGGAATTCTCTATTGAAGAAATTTACAAAAAAAACCCAGTCTTTTTGCATTTTACATATATACAATTTACATAGCTAACATTTGCTTAAATTATATTGGCATATAAATATATTTGTTGTGACTCACTACCACTTTAAAAGGGGATCAAATCTAAAGTGGAACAATCAAGATGCCTATGCATTTGTGATGCCCAGTTTGGTGCCAATTAATTTATCTTTTCAGTAGTTTACTTGCACACAAGATACCCAACTGCATAATCTCTTACCTCAAATTCTTTGATTTTGTATAAGGGATGATGAAAACATGTTTATATGTCTTCTTATAAGTAATCAT
This sequence comes from Leucopleurus acutus, assembly GCF_964270905.1. Taxonomy (NCBI): domain Eukaryota; kingdom Metazoa; phylum Chordata; class Mammalia; order Artiodactyla; family Delphinidae; genus Leucopleurus; species Leucopleurus acutus. The sequence goes on along the minus strand of NC_139146.1, from coordinate 153,503,790 downwards.
TTAGTCTGAAATATTTTTGCAAATATAAGACATTATAAAAAAATTGTGAGAACTTTGTGTTTGGCTTTGTTAAATGCACATTAGCTAAGTCAACATGACCAAGTTGTTGCTAGAGAATAAACCAAGAATTATAGAACAAAATAAATATTCTCATATTTAAAAGAATACCGCCATCATTACTCAAATTAAATGGTAGATATAAACCTCACTGTACTTTTGTCATCTCTTTTTATTTCAGTCTGGTGATTTGTGATGCAGACATTATTCTAGCTGATATTTTTTATTTTTATTTTATTTTGTCAGACCTGCAAGCCCTTCAGCCAAGGATTTAACCTCAAAGAAAACAGAGTTTAAGAACCAGTCATCCAACATCAAAGTACTAGGCAAGCTGTGCTATGACTGCTTTGATAATAATGCATTTTCAGAAATTCAAAAGCTTCAAGAATAATATATTTTAGAGGTAACCATGTGTTATACACTGGGTTTGGGTGACCTTATTTTAGAAAGCCGCCCTTGCTTTACTTTCCAATGAGAAAGTCCTGCTGTATTATTTTGCATTCTTTGCCTTAGCACAGATAAATTTAATAATTTGAATGAGGGTTTTCTTGCCTTTCAGTGTTGGTTATGTTAGATCATCATCTTATAGGCTGAATTACTTCCTTCTCAATCATTCATGTTTTCCATCACCTGCTGGGTGCCTTCAATGTGAAATATTATTAGAGGTTATTTGAAATATTCGTAATGTGGACCATGACCCTTGCCCTCCAGGAGATTTAGGGTGGTGGTAGAGAGCAATGCTACAAAAACAACCTCAGAAAGTTAACAGACAATGAATTCATCATACATTTATTCTAGTCTCTTCAAAACTATTAATTGGATATTAAGCAAAGGTGAGTAATTTAATCCTTCTGCCTCTCAACTTTCTCACCTAACGTATGAAAATAAGTTAGATTTAGTTTTCAGCCACCCCATTGGCACAGCTCCAAGGCATGTTCTCAATGGGTTCATGAATTTTGCTCCCAGGTATGGATCACTTGATCACAATTTCCTCATCTATAAAATGAGAAGGCAGGACTGACCTTTCTCACCCTAAGTAGCCACAATCCTAACACATGCTGTGACCACAGCAGAATAAATTGTTGTGAAAGAGAAAACACAGTGTAAGCCTTTTCTCCAAGGACAGCATTCAAGACATCTAGACATGCCTAGCTTCTATTTCAGATGTAATATGAAGAGAGACCCTGAATTTTATTCTGTAGCCATCACATAAAACCTTTAGTTGGAAAATTAGTCTCAAAATTAGTTTTTTCTTCTATAATCATGTCTATTCTATTCAGGAATAAAGAATTCAAAAGCTAGTTAATGAAAATTACCAGCGTATGGGGTCTTTGTTAAGATAATTTGGGAATCAATTTTTGATACACTGATTGATAACATACCCAGCTATCAACCATCATTTAAAACATTGTAAAAGAAGAATTTCTCAACCTTGGTATTACATTTATTCCAATATTTAATCTTTATATTTCAAACCTTTATCCTTTTCACTAGATACTTTCCTGGGAGTCTTCAGCCCAAATAACTGTAAACCCCTTAGACTGGTCATATGTGTCCACCAATTCTTACTGGTTAGTAATTCTTATTGGTGATGGAGTGAAAAATAAAATATCCCTTTTGAGGGTGGTTTCTACAGTCCCTCCCAGATGGTTTGCACCCAAATCTTCTGGCCTCCACGAAAAGCTCCTTCATTTTGTTCATGTGACAATGGCCTTACTAGTGAGATAACTAGAAGTTCATCTCTCCATCTGATACTAATTCACAGATGGCTTGAACAAAGTACTCTGGTCCCCAAAATTGTAAAAATGCTTACAGGAAGTGGTATTTCATTTTGCACATACATACTGATACATGTGCACACACGCACATGCACACACACACATTTATTGCCCCAAGTCAATTAGAGTACTTGGGGCTTTTCTATCTGGATGCATTCTGATGTAACTCATCAATGCTACTCCCAGAAATATCAGTCTTCTCCCCAACTCCATACTCTCAGTTTTCAGGAAATTTCCAAACGGAAGTGTATCAAACACACTCTGAGGTGTTCTTCAGTGAGTTACACTTTTGTATAATTCCCTCCACTTGTATGCCAGTGGAATCTGCGATTTGCTTTTAGCCTGTAGAATATGGAAAAAGGTGAAGATGTTTTTCAAATGTAATGAAGGTACTAAATCAGTTGATTCTAAGTTATGCAAAAGGGAGAATACTCTGCCCGTGTGGGCCATTTCATCAGATTTAATCTCTTAAAAGAGGGATTAGTCCCTCCCAACAATAGTGTATTATAGACTTCAAAGTTCCTAAGACACTGTATCTTAATTGTTCTCACACAATAAAGAAATGATAAACGTGTGACAGGATAGAGGTTTTATCTGTGCTATAGTGGTCATCATATGGCAATATATATGTGTGTCAAATCAATGCATTGTACATCTTAAATTTATGTAATATTATATGTCAATTATAGCTCAATAAAACTGAAAAAAAAACCACAAAACAAAAAAACCAAAATCCTCCCCTCAGCAGACATAAGTGACTCATACTTAGGGAAAGAGACAAAAGGATGGAGGGAATGATGATGTCTGTCTCTTCTGACCAGAAGCACCTGAACCAAGATTCCTGCTCAGACAAGAGGCTGAAGAATCCTTATTTTATCTAGGAGAATTATTCAAAGAAAAATCATTACCAGTACAAGGAAATCTAATTTTCTCTTTGTCATGCTCAGTGGAATATTTATTATTTACCTAATTAACTTTTAAATGTACATGCAAAGTCCTTTACCTTTTACATATTACATTGTTATGGTAAATTAGTAATTATTTACATATGATACTGTTATACTTATAATAACTACATTATTATATATTTGTGTTATAAAATTGAACTCAAGAGCAGACATCTCTCGCTTTAGATATATTAGTTGCTCTCGGAAAGAAATGAAAAGGGCCATATCTAAGTTAAAAATTAATACAAAAGTGTCGTGAAAGACTTCTTGATTCATGAATTTGACACTTTGGTGGTGTTACCTCTAAATTAAATGTAGATCTAGGTATATGTTATACATATGTGATACTAATAGTCTTGTTATGTCATGCAGATATAATCTGAGAAACCCAGATAAACCACAAATACATTCGCACATTATTTTCAGATGACGTTTATCCTTGCTTTTATGCAAATATTGTTTATATGTTAATAGATTTATTCGATTTTATCCTTGGGAGGTGACCTTTTATTACTGCACCTTTTAACAGGGAAGGAAGCAAAGGTATTTGGAAATTCAATGACTGCAGGGCATTTACACAGCTGGTAAGTAATGGAGTCAGGGTGGTTTTTCTTGATATAGCCACTATATGTCACACTGCACCTGGACTTACAAGGCTTATCGCTATTATTAAAATGTGTCTTATAATCTGTACAAGAATTTTATACAAAATAAAAATGTATCTTACAAGTGTTACATATAATTATCAGTCATCTATCCATGTATCTGTCTCTTTTATAAGACTATTTATCAATCTATCCATGAGCAATCTATTGATATTTCCTATCTATATTACCACTTAAGAAGATAGAGGTCTACTTTCATAACTATTAATTATAAATAATTTGTTTTTCATAGCTCATGCTAAAAGTGGAAAAATCAAATTCTCCCAATCAATCTAGTCATTCTTGTTTTGGCCTTGGTGACTTGTGATGTATCTCATTATTACTTCAATTTTAAATGTATTGGCTCTTTTCCCAGTACTTTAAACAATAAAGAAAATAATGAAATATCCTGAATATGTTTATATCTTGAACATGTGATTTTTTTCATATTGATTTTTAAGGAATGACATTGTGTATGGTATATATTTACATGACAGATTTGACAGGTTAGGAGAGAAAGTGTAGTGTGAAAAACTAATTGTGGTCAATATAATTCTGTAAAAATGGATGTATGTTCTTTTAAGTTTACCAAAGAAATTCCAATATAAGTGAACTATAATACAATAAGTAAGATTAAGTTTTAGGTTGCTTAAAATAAATATATTATTTTCTCCTGTAGAATATTTATAAAAATAATGTAGCTTGACAATATATAAAAAGGCACAGATAGGATAATTATAACAAAAAGCCTTCTCTCTTATAAATCTATTGTTTAATCTTCTGTTTAAATTGCCAGATTTTTCTTTTTGGCTGTGTTCTAACTTTAAATTTTGTGTCACCAGTTGACATTATAATTGATATAGCAAAGGAAGATATTTAGATTGAAACTTTTATTAAGTTTAAGTGATCTCCTTTAAATAGCTTTATGTCAGATCATTCTCTTCAGAATATAAGGCACTCATTGTAAGTAAAATATGTGGGGATTTTATTTAATATTTTGCAAGACAATCTAATCAGTGCCTCTGTTATATTTTTTAAAAATCAGCAAAACTGGGAATAAAATAAGTACAACTTAATTCAATATATTCATCAGGTCAGCACTTTTCATCATGTTTTCTCATTTGTACATGGGTTTTACATGAATTTCTTGTTAATACTCAGGATCTTGTTGACTTCCTGAATTGTACAGAATAATTTTTCTTCTATTATGGGCATTTCCACCACCACTTTGAAATAAAAGTAATTGTCATATATATCAAACAGCATGTTTTCCACCATCACCCCTAACCCCAGTCAAAATTAGTAGTTGGAAGTTTTAAAGTTACTTCAAATATAGTAACATAAAGTGACAGAATTGTCTTGACAGCATTGATGATTTCTGTGTATCTTTAGGCACATCTAAGATGTGTGTTAATTATTCTCTGAAAAAGAATATACTATTTTAAAATAATATATTTAAGACTACAGCCAAAAAAATAAAAGTGTCCTGGCAGAAAGAGCTCAAGGATGAAAGTGTGGATATGAATTCTTCTTCTGATTCTGAGTTTTAATTTCTTAGAAAATAAATTTCTTACTTACCAAACAAAATTTGATCAAATAAAGAAAACCAAAATATGTGCTTTTCAAAATTTAATGTGCACACCGATTACCTGGGGGTAATATTAAAATGCAAATTCTGATTCCATAGGGTTGGGTGGAGTAAGATGCTGCATTTCTAGGAAGTACCCAGGTGACACATAGACACATATATATGTATATATAATTTATATACATTCCTTTTTTAATATTCTTTTCCATTATGGTTTATCACAGGGTATTGAATATAGTTCTCTGTGCTCTACAGTAGGACCTTGTTGTTTATCCATTCTATACATAAAAGTTTACGTCTGCTGACCCCAACCTCCCGCTCCATCCCTCCCCTTGGCAACCACCAGTCTGTTGTCTATGTCCGTAATTCTGTTTCTGTTTCATAGATAGGCTCATTTGTGTCTTACTTTAGATTCCACATATAAGTGATGTCATATGGATTATCTATTGATAACTTTCATAAATGGCACCATGGGTAAGCCATGAAAAACCTGAGGCTACCAGAAGCCTGGAGAGAGGGCTAGTACAGATCCTTCCTTAGTGCTTTTAGAGGGAGCATGACCCTCTGATACCTTGACTTTGACCTTATATCCTCCAAAACCATGAGATAATAAATTCTGCTGTTCTCAGTCACTCAGTTTGTGATACCTTGTTATAGCAGCCCTAGGACACTAATAGACCATGGTATGGCCATCCATCACCCACATCTACATACCCTTGACCTTGTCAAACTTAGAATCCTGGAATCATATGAAATCTGAAATTTGATCTTTGAACTCGCTGACCACGACTTCTTGTGTTTCCAGCATTTTGCTTGGTTATTCCCCCTGAACCTTTCCTTTGACCAGACTTGACCCCTCTACATTTGCCAATTGATTTCCTTCCAAGGTTCACTTCCTTCTCTCTATAGTCAATTGCCCATAACCCTTCGTTTTAACTATTCTCTTTCTAATAATTGCAATTTCTTTCTCTTGATGTTCTCTTGCTCTTTTTGACACACTCTAATCCTGAATTAACAGCAGGGTTTTTTTGTTTGTGTTTTAATGCTCTTTTACTTAACTGCTAAGTAGAGCAAGGAGATAAACTGCATAAGCCTGGATAATTTTTGTTTCCAGTATTTTATTTTGGATAAAGTGTATATACAGTGAGAAGCATAAATCCTACACATATAATCTGCTAAGTTTTGACAAGTGTGTTCATATTCCTATCACAACATAAATATATTTAGAAACTCAAAATGTTTCCCTTGTCATAATTCCTTTTCAACAACCACAACCTGGTCACTCTGAGGCCACCAGATATTGTTCTGCATCCAGGATTTTCTTTTCCCACAAAGAAAAAGAAATGAAAGCCATCCATTTATGTATATCAGTAGCTCAATCCTTTCTATGCAGAATAGTAGGGTTTTGTATAAATACGAAATAGTCTGATGCACATTCGTGTTGTTTCCAGGTTTGACTATGATGAACAAAGTTTCCATGAACATTCTGAGCATACAAGCCTTTGTGTGGACATATGTTTTTATCAGTTGGATAAATAACTAGGAGTACAATTTCTGTGTGGTATGGTGTTTCTTGACTTTATAAGAAATTTCTACATCTTTTCCAAAGAGATTGTAGCATTTTACATTACCACTAACAATAGACAAGAGTCAGAGTTGCTAAGCATTTGTGAAAATATTTGGTGCTTTCAGTGTTTATAGTTTTAGGTATCTTAGTGGATGTACAAAATGTATCTCATTGTGATTATAATTCATAAATCTGAATATTGTTCTCAGTAACTGGGTCCTCAACCATGCCTGGAAAACACTGTGATTTTTGTTAATGTGACATTTTGTTAATGTCAAAGTAGCACACGTTGCTGGCCGCCTCCCACAGAATCCATCCAACAGACATAGGCTGTGAAGTACTGGAAGACATGGGGAGAGGCAGCAAGAATCTAACAAACTGATAAAACTAGTGGGAACCCCTCCACCAAATGCCCTGTCACTGCAGCTAAAAAGTTAATTACCTGCACACAATCTTTCTTCATCTATACGATTTTAATTGAAGAGGTGTTCCTCTTCAGGCAAACTCTTAGACCACGCAGTATGTCTTGGTGGCTCCCTTAGAGAGGAACTCTTTAGATCTTTGTATTAATATATGTAATATATGTAGTAAAATATCTACACATACATGTATTTATTGCTTTAAGCAAAATTTGTGTTTTTATGGGAAACAAATATTCATTGCTATTATGGAAAATGGCAAAAGGAAATGACAAATGTAAAACAACCATTGAGGCAAAGAGACTGTTCATGTGTGAGACTGTATTTAAATAATTAACCAGTGAGCCCACTCTTTTTAATTTTTATAGGAGTATAGTTGCTTTCCAATGTTGTGTTAATTTCTACTGTACAGCAAAGTGAATCAGCTCTATGTATACATATATCCCCTCTTTTTTGGATTTCCTTCCCATCTAGGTCACTACAGAGCATTGAGTAGGGTTCCCTGAGCTATAGGTTAGGTTAGTGAGCCCAATCTTGATCAGGTAACTGGAGAAAAAAGATCTTATATTATTTCTATACAATAAAAAGATGTCCTACAAATTTTGTAAATAGTCCAAACATTTTCAATAACATTTGCTTGGAAATATGTTACTGGCAGTCAAGACATATTATTTAAACATATTTCAAAATATTTATGCATCCCTGCAATACTTTGGTGGTATCTATATAGCAAGGCTGAACTGATGACTTTGCTAATCTTTACCTTTTGTGTGATTTCCCCAGGTGTCTGAGATTTTTACAGGTATTGTGATTTGTGTTATTTATATAGTGTCTGAGATTATAAAACCAACCCAGGAAAAAAATAAAATAAAGTAACCAAACAAAAACAAAATTGTCTTGCTGTGAAAATTGAGATTTTTGACAATGGTATTATGTGTTGCCTCCTTCTATGTTTGCTTCCAAATTATATACTGTCACTTTGATTAAATAGGTAAAATATATTCGTCAGGTATCTATGATTTTATTTAATCACATGATCAAATCAACTCTGTAATTCTACCGATGTTGTCTTTTATAATCAGCTTTTACAGCGGAATAAGTAAATAATGAGTAAATGATTTGGAATCTCTTACACCTGAAACTGTGGTTCAGATTTGCTACAGGGCCTGCCTCAAATTATGTTTTTCAGCCTCAGGTCATTGCTCTTGGAATCTCTGAGCCCTTCAGGCACCCCTATGGGTGATTTTAAGTTACTGCAGGGAGTTGAGGGGCTTGGCTAGGAAGGGAATGTCTTAGGACAGGGGTTAATATAGGATGAAGGGGGTTCAGGTTTTGAACTTGGGAAGACTGAAGGATTCAAGAAAGCTGAAGGAAGACAGAAGGTAGTCAAAAGGAGTAACAAGGAACAGGGGATGGGAAAGGTCTCAGATGAGCTGGTTTGGGGAGATTTCATGTTTCCCAAAGAGGCCATGAAGTTGCAAATTACCCTTTGTCAAATTATTCTATTTTGGAGATATTGGCCCAAAGTAGTGCCATAGTGGTGGAACATAGAGTCAGCAAAGAAAGAGTGTGTGTAAGGGGGGCTGCACTGTGGAATGAGAATTACCCATGGGATTAGACCAGAGAAAGGAACAGAACAGGCTTCGCAAAAGAGCTGGGAAGGTTCCTGCTCAATAGAAAAAAGTCAGGAGGCGTCCTACTCAACGGAAAGACTCAAGTACTTAAGCCAAGGAAACATCCATCCAGGAAGATGCTTTCTGACACAGAAATGAGCAGGGAGGAGTTTCACTCAAAAGAAAGTCAGAGATTAAACCCCACTCAAGAAGACCCAAGAACTCTTCCAATCCAGGAAATTCTCCCTCACACAGAAGTTCTAAATCTGTCTTCTAAAGTGAGACCCAAATCTCCTCTATTCCATCATTGCTGCTGATTTTCAAACTTTTGTTGTAATTGCACACTTCACGAAAACCAACTTAAAATAATATATTTAGAAATGAAATGAAAATAAATGCAGTTTATCTCAAAAGAAGTGTGTAAAGAAGTTTTAAATGTATCTAAAACATTGTATTAGTACCGTGATTAAACCATGCTATAGCTCAACTAACTCTTCCTGAGTTCTGGCTATCAATTCCTATATCTGCTCCAAATGCATCAGTCTCCCAAATCTGATCATGTAAATTCAGACAAATCTTTTAATCTACTAATTACATAATTTAATAGTATCAAAATAGCAACATATTTTAAAATCAGTAACTTTAAAACTTTCCTTTTCTAAAAACCTAAAGGGTGGAAACTAAAAACCCTTGAAGAACAGGGAAAATTTTAAAATTAAGGTAATTGATAAATTCTATAATAAATATCTTCATTTAATAAGATTAGTTTTATTTCCTCTTAGCATAAAATACTCATTTAACTTTATATGTATACATAAAATATGATATAAAATTTAACAATGTTTTCCTTCGAATGTTGAGTTTTTTGTTGTTGTTTTTTTTTGCGGTATGCGGGCCTCTCACTGTTGTGGCCCCTCCCGTCAGGCTCCGGACGCGCAGGCCCAGCGGCCATGGCTCACGGGCCCAGCCGCTCCGTGGCACGTGGGATCCTCCCAGACCGGGGCAGGAACCCGTGTCCCCTGCATCGGCAGGTGGACTCTCAACCACTGCGCCACCAGAGAAGCCCTGTTGAGTTTTTTAATGAATGAATAAAAAGATTCTACATTTTTTTTCAGAATGATGATTTTTAAACAATTCTTTGAAATCCATATTGCTTCTAATTGTAGGCTAAAATACTAGTACATCTTTTAATCTTGTTTCACACCCTAAGAGAAAATTGATTTGAGAAATTACTTTTCATATATTAGTGGCATTGATCATTTCTGATTTGTGTTTTTAAAATTTTTCTCTACGATTCTTAGAGTCTAAATATTGCTGATAAATAGCATAATGAATTGTTAAAAACACCTGGCATATTTTTATGATGAGTAGCATCCATGCTACTGACCACCATAACTGGTATTTCTTCTAATGTCCAATCAATGACTAGAAAAATAAATATATTTCCAATAAATAGCATGTAAATATTTCACTAATTGAAAAGTCATATTGAGTAACTCTCATAAGTGTTAGAATTATCTTTTTCTCCAGAACTTTTCCTTTCTTAGAAATATTACAGATGCAAGGAGTCAATCTTCATTATCATGCAGTGTGATTTCACCTACTTTTAATGAAAATTTGTTTCACTGTAGTTCATTACAAAGCTGATTTTCAACATTTTTGCAATTCTATTGATTCTTCGTGAAACCATGTCATTGTCTAATGGAATAGAATAAATTATTTCATTTAGATTTCTTTCCATCACCACACTAATAATGTATTGCACAGCAAGTAAGATTAATTATTCTCTAATATTATGTGACTTACAATATTTTCTTATCATTAATCTTATTCAACAAACAATAACACCATACAATAGGAACACTATCACAATTAGAAGACTTTTAATCATAGTGGAGTGAATAACATGGCTTCAATATTTCTAATAAATATGGGAAATAATATATATAGATAAAACGTTGTGTTAGCATGTTTATTTGTAAAGCGTCCACTTAATTTTCATGCATTTGTTGCAATAGCAGTAAAGAATATATGTTAGCAGAGTAGGGCATTAGTACCTTCAATTTCATGTGGATATTAAAATTAAATTCCAAGCCCTTAAATGAAGATTTTTACTGCAGCTACTCAAACTATTACTCTGTGACAAAATGTAAACCTGAAATAAATAATAGACACGATGTGAATGCTACAGCTACAAATATATATGAAACGCAGTATGTACACTTTTTTTCTGCGATATCTAATCTGTTATCAATCTTACCCATTATCATTTTCACCTGGATCATTGCATAGTATCATCCACATCTATACTTAGCATGTTTTATGTTTATTCTAGGTTCTCGAACATATGGAATACAGCTAAATAACTTTTAATGCCTTTGTCTACTAATTATATCATCTCCGTCATTTCTAGATTCATTTTGATTGATTTTTCTCCCTGTTAAGAGTTTTATTTCCTTCTTTGAATGCCTGCTAAGTTATGATTGAAAGCTAACCATTTTGAATTCTAACGTATGCTGGATATTTATGTTCCTACAACTATCTCTCAGGTTTAATCTAGTATTTTGTTACATTACTTAGAGTTTGATCCTTTGGGGTTTTCTGCATTTGTTAGTTGATACAAGATCAATGTTTTGGGCGAGTTTCCCTCACTACTGTCGTAAAACCCTGTGTATATACTATCAAATATCCCATGGTCATGAGGTGGGCCACACAGCTATGTTTTGAGCATTGGGTATTGTTTCTATCTGTTTAAATGGAGTTCTCTCCAGTCTCAGTTTCCTCACATAGTTTCTCCTGGCCTGTGCTATACTAGTTTCCTCAGCGTGTGCTGACATGACTGAGCCCCTCTGCAGATTTCTTGTGTCTCCTCTGTGCTGCTCTTTCTTTGGTACTCAGTCCTGTGAACTCTGACCACCTTGGACTCCTCAAACGCCCATTTCTCTCTCCTCAACTCAGGGTCAATATTCCTGCACCAGGGCTTGGAAACTCTCTTGAATCAATTAGCTCAGGCAAATGTAGGGCGCACCTTCTTTGTTTCCTGTGTTCCTTTACTCCAAGCTTGATTTTAAAAGATTAATAATGTGCCTTGAAGATCTTTTCACATCAGCAGAGATGAATCACTATCATTCTTTTAAATAATGCTGTTGTAGTGCATCCTGTTGTTTTCCTTATTGAAAATGCTTCATTGAATATCTTTAATATATGGCTTGCTGAAGGTTTTCAATATACACAGTACAAGGAATATTTAGTTCAGTTTATACGGTGGTGGATATTTTCAAATTGACGTGCGTAGGATTTCCACCAGTTTACAGTGTATATTAACAAACTGTGAGGAATAAGTATTTTCAGTTACCATTGTTTGTTACTTAAGTGGTAGTTTAATGCTATCAGGCACAAGTGTATCTGTACCCTGCTTCTGCCAGTTACTAGCTAACTTGGCAAAAGCTTTAACCTCACTGAATCTTAGTTTCTTTTCTCTTTAATCAATGTGAAAAGAGTATTCTATTCATTGGTTGAAAGACAATGTATAAAGAGTTTATTTAAAACAATCCTTGGAACATTGTAAACCCCGATTCAATGAGAGTTTATATAATTATCATTATTATCATTATATAGTAATATTATTATGTATTGCTATTATTAAAATGGTTTTAGGTTAATGCCAGTAACTTTTGGCTTTTGGAGATCTACACGGATGTGTAACATTGGCATCTGTAGCTGTCATCCGCTGATGCCTTTTCTTATAAATCTACTTTTCCCTCTTTTCTGAGGAACAAAAAAAACTCTTTTGTCTTAGTAAATTTAAGAACAGTTCAAATTGAGTATGACATCCCTGAGACTTTACAAAATTTCATCTTGTGCAGGAGTTACTAAGTCACCAACTGATGTGAAAAATTTGAACTGGTGAGTTCTGTTCTTTCAGGTGGAGAATTTCTTACACTGAAGCAGTTGCGTGTGAACTGTAAGTGATGTCTCGAGACAGATGCAGGTGACAAAATGTGTCCCATGACTCACGGCACACCTGGACTGACACAATAAGGGTAATGAGAAGGATACAGTAAACTTTTCTATCCTTTCTGAACGCTGAAGAGAGTATTAGAAAAGCTAAACTCTGGTTTTTCCATGTGTTTAAGTCAAAGTGTTTCAATTTAGTCTTGTTCAGAAGCTCAAAGCTAATTATACTATTACACACTGGACACACAAGCACAAATCTTGATCAGAAAAGGGTTTCACTCATCAATATGCATGACGGTATTGAGGTGATACGGCAGGCGCTAAGGAGCCTCTGTTAGCCTTGTCTTATTATCCTCAAGAAAAATACAAATAGCTCCGAGGAGAACAGGGAAACCCGGTTAGAAGTGTCAGAGTGGAATATATGACTGAATTTGGAAGATTAAATTCTGCCAAATTACCAGTAATTCGAAAGAAACAGATTTACTGAGATTCAGATATTCTGGTTCTGGTTCGCTCTCTTGTGACAAATGATGCCTTTTTATTTTGACTATAACTCAGAAAAGGTTCAAGTTGCTCCAGGGAAAGTGAGTATAAGATCATCTATTTAAGTTAATAGCATATGGGAGAGTAATAAGATATAACAGAGCAGATCAATTAATTGTTTTCAACTCAACATAGAATACAGTTTATTTCACTTTTGATTTAGCTAAAATGCCTGGAACAAATTAGCTTTGCCATGGTTCGTTCTTCTCTTTTAATACAAAACATAGCCAAGGCAATTGAAAAATTAGGAACTTGTAATTAATTCTATAAATTTAAAATGTAATAAGACTCAACATTGCTCAATGTCCTGTTGATAACTAACCCTCAACTGAAAATCAAATCAAAATTGGAGACTGTCTATGTTGTTTGCATTATTATACATATTTTGGAGATATATTATCTAAACATGTAGCAGAAGAGAATTTTGCTGGTAATGGGACTCCTTTACTTACCTGAATTAATATTTTGAAAACATTAATCATTAAGGAAGAATTTACATCTCATAGGAAGAATCTCATAATAGATTCTAAACTGCAAATTATTTTGAGTTTAGAATCATTTTACTTTTGTTCGCATCATTTACAATACATGTTTTTCCTATATTTACAAATTCTTGGGGTCATTTTGAAGTTGGCAAAAAACATCTTAGCAGTATTTTTTACTCAAAACAATAAAACAAATAAATATCCCTAAGGACTCTTTCCACAGTTAAATTATCGAAATGCATATGGGAATTTATCAGGGCATCAGGGTGGAACGATCCAGGGGAAATGAGTTACATTCCCAACTACACTGGGTCCAATTTTTTATAGTGTTCATTGCAATATGTGGTTTTGTTCCAGGAAAAAAAGAGGTATTAAAATTGCTTGGAATGAGTAACCCCACATTGCCCAAGTATGTTTAAGAACATACTAAGTTGTGAAGCACTTGATTTACTTGCAGAAAAACTTGGTTGGGTATTCTATGTGTGCTCTAAGCAGAAGTGCAGCCCCCCTGACAGAAGGTAAAAGCCCACCGGTGGCACTGGTGAGCAGATGGCAGTCATCACACTCGGCTCTGGTTCACTCACTCAGGGGTGCTACTGTCCTTCCTGCTTTGTGTGCAAGTTGCGTTTCATTTAGCAAACCCCAAAAAGGTAGTTCCATCAGCAGGCCAGAATAAAGAGATGGGGGTTCTTCTTCATTACTTTTGCTTCAAATATCATGTTATTAATTTTTTCTCTAAGTGAAGAAAGATAACGTGCTCATTTCCTTTCCTTTTATCAATAACACTAACACTAGGGCAGGGGATTTAGTGACTTCTTTCTTTCCTAAGGGTGCAAATGTCACAAACTATAAGTTAAGACAATAGAAGAAGGAAGAAGAAAAGAGAATATTTTCTCATGTTTTATCCTTTCATTTCTATATTGAGCTAGTCCTTTAAAATGCTTTATATATACTAAACAAACAAAAATATAATATTAATTCATGAATATTTTCTATGATATATAATTTCTATTTAATATATTATGAAGACTGATTTTATTCTGTGGTATTACTGAAAATAGCAAGCAGAGTGTGTTTTCTTTGCTTTGGACATGTACCAAAATTAAATCCTTCCATTACAAGAAACTTAGTGAATTCCTGCCAACCCCCAAAGAAATCAATGATGTGTAAACTTGTAGTCATGGCTGTTAACAGAGATTTAGAGAACAGAGATTTAGAGAACACATGTGGTATTGCAGTAATTCATTGTTTTGAAAAGAAAATTGTTAAAAACTTTGTACTAAGGGAAAATGGATTGGCAGGGGATTTATGTTCTTCATAGACAAAGAGTTTTCAGTGATTATATAGACATTAATGCCTCTCCACCTTGTGATGGGCATCTTGAAGTCCCACTCAAAAGAACAATTAATTTACATTCCCACCAACAGTGCAGGAAGGTTCTTTTTCCAGCACACCCTCTCCAGCATTTATTGTTTGTAGATTTTTTGATGATGAGAATTCTGACTGGTGCTAGGTGGTACCTTATTGTGGTTTTAATTTGCATTTCTCTAATAATTAGTGATGTTGAGCATCTTTTCATGTGCCTCTTGGCCATCTGTATGTCTTCTTTGGTGAAATGTCTATTTAGGTCTTCCACCAAGACTTAGACATAGAGAATGGACTTGAGGACATGGTGGGGCAGGGAGGGGGAAGGTGGGGTGAAGTGAGAGTAGCAGAGACATATATACACTACTGAATGTAAAATAGCTAGTGGGAAGCAGCAGCATAGCACAGGGAGATCAGCTCGGTGCTTTGTGACCACCTAGAGGGGCGGGATAGGGAGGATGGGAGGGAGGCTCAAGAGGGAGACGGTATGTGGATATATGTATGCATATGACTGATTCACTTTGTTGTACAACAGAAACTAACACAGTATTGTGAGGAAAATTGTACTCCAGTAAATATCTATTAAACAAAAATAAAACAAGGTTTCATGTGGACACATTAAAAAAAAAACTGAATAGTGTGATAAAGATTAACTCACTCTCAGAGTGCTGGAAACTTTATCCTTTTAAAATTTAAATTTATGACTTTTTAAAAGACTATTAAAACAAAGTTTTTGAAGAAAAATATTTTGCAAGTTACTTTCTACAAAACCAAAGGAGTGTTGTCATCTTTGACTCTATCCTAAAATGTATTTTTTCCATAATGCGTCAAAATTGAAAAAGTGAGACAAATATTTTCTTATGGGATATGCAACAATATTAAAAATTAGCCCTTAAGTGGTTTTGTATCATTGTTTGCATGCACGGATATATAAATTGCAAAGGTAAATAAGTAGAAAACAATTACTACAATCATTTGTCTTTGTTCAAACAACAGACTGAATCTGGGGACTATGTTGGTATTTTATCTGTTGTCAGTGTAATAGAGAGAGGCACGTGGGTGATATACGTGCCATATGATAAAATAAAGAATAATGGGTGAAGATTCAGAGCAATGCTTTGGAGACTGATTGCTTGGGATCAGATTTTAACATTTTTTGACTACATGACAGTAGGCAAATTACATTCTTTACATTTCTTAGTTTCTTCAACAGTAAATGGGGCTTCAAAGGGCCCCCTTATAGAGGAATACTGTATGGAGTAATGTCTGGTGCATAGCGACCTCTCAACAAGTTGTAGATATTTATAATATCGATGTGGTATATATTTTTGGCATCAAATACTCCTATTCCAGTCTTATGCTACTGAGGATATTCTATAATTAGGTGCAATGGTGTATAGAGATTTAGATACACAGTGGGTCACACATATAATAGGAATTCAGATGACATGGAAATAATACCTTGCCCTTTCTGGTGTCTTTTCAACCCATTAACAATTAATGATATCATTAAAGACTCGAAATAATGATAAGACAAAAGCTGAAACAGAAAGGCAAAAATTGTAAGGACGGATCAAGGAGAAAATAATTATTTGGCCCATTAAGTGTTGTGCCTTCCCCAGAGTGTAACTGAACCCAGGTTCTGCTTCTCTCTGCTCATTAGCCAATAATTCAAGAGGCAAGTTTCAGTAGAAAGGAAAGGTGCTTTAATCAGAGAAGCTGGCAAGCTGGGGAGAAGGTGGACTTGTGTAACCAAACCAACTCTGAAGATCCTGCTCAGCCATGACAGTTGTTTTTTGTGTTTGTTTGTTTGTTTTTGCGGTACGCGGGCCTCTCACTGTTGTGGGCCTCTCACGCGCGGGCTCAGCGGCCATGGCTCACGGGCCCAGCTGCTCCGCGGCATGTGGGATCTTCCCACACGGGGCACGAACCCGTGTCCCCTGCATCGGCAGGCGGACTCTCAACCACTGCGCCACCAGGGAAGCCCCATGACAGTTTTTAAAGGGAAAAAAGGGGGAAAATCTCAGTGAATCATAGAGAGAGGAAGTTGGGTTCTGCATCATTCTCCATCGCATACAAGCTGGCTGACTCTCTCTTCAGATGTTATCTTGCCCAAGTGATCTGCCGGCAGGATTCCTTAGGGGGCTGCTGAGGGTAGAGAGCTAGTCATTTGTTAACTAATTAATTCTTCATTCTTCTTTTTATCTTAGAAAAGAATCAGCAGGTTAGGCAAGGTAAGGCACGGTGTGCATTCAGGAGAGCATAAATCCGGGGTTAGTTTCAATTGCTTAGTCGTCTCATTCCTATAATTAGGTTTTTAAGGTGAGAGGGGGACAGAAATGGGTAGACAGGGAAAGGGCAAAAGAGCTGTGTTCAAGAAGACTTGAAATAGGGAAAGGGAGGTTATGATAAGAAAATGTAGCCTTTATTTTTTAACTTATTTTTTATTTGATATATTTGCTTTACAATGTTGTGTTAGTTTCTACTGTACAGCAAAATGAATCAGCTACACATGTACATATATGCCCTCTTTTTTGGATTTCCTTCCCATTTAGGTCACCTCAGTGAATCAAGTAGAGTTCCCTGTGCTCTACAGTACGTTCTCACTAGCTGTCTGCTTTATACATAGTGTCAATAGTGTATATATTTCAATCCCAATCTCCTAATTCTTCCTACCCCCTTTCCCTCTTGGTATCCATAAATTTGTTCTCTACATCTGTGTCTCTATTTGTGCTTTGCAAATAAGATCATCTATAACATTTTTCTAGATTCCACATATATGTGTTAATATATGATATTTGTTTTTCTCTTTCTGACTTACTTCACTCTGTATGACAGACTCTAGGTCCATCCACATCTACACAAATGACCGAATTTCATTCTTTTTATGGCTGAGTAATATTCCATTGTATATATGTGCCACATCTTCTTTATCCATTCATCTGTCGATGGACATTTAGGTTGCTTCCATGTCCTGGCTATTGTAAATAGAGCGGCAATGAATATTGTGGTACATGACTCTTTTTGAATTATGGTTTTCTCAGGGTATATGCCCCATAGTGGGATTGCTGGGTCATAGTTCTATTTTAGTTCTATTTTTAGTTTTTTAAGGAACCTCCATACTGTTCTCCATAATGGCTGTATCAATTTACATTCAAGTTATGACTTTAACCTTGATTTCTGCAGTTTCACATGTATTTACTTGAGTGTGTGTGTACACACAGGTGTGTGTGTGTTTGTATCTAGTTCTAGGCAATTTATCACATCTATTTGTTTGTGTATCCACTGCCACAGAAAATACAGAGAACAACTTCATCTTTACAAGGATCCCTCACATTACTTTTTCCTAATTGTATCTTCTTTCTCCCCACTCCTAACTCCATCCCTAATAATTGACAACAACTAATCATATCTGCATTTCTATATATTTTTTTCATTTCAAAAATGTTACCTAGGGCTTCCCTGGTGGCGCAGTGGTTGAGAGTCCGCCTGCCGATGCAGGGGACACGGATTCGTGCCCCGGTCCGGGAAGATCCCACATGCCGCGGAGCGGCTGGGCCCGTGAGCCATGGCCGCTGAGCCCGCGCGTCCGGAGCCTGTGCTCCGCAACGGGAGAGGCCACAGCAGTGAGAGGCTCGCGTACAGCAAAAACAAAAAAAAGCATTTATTCTTGAAATAATGTCAGCCCAAAAGAAGAATGTATTTACTTAGATGGAGTTAAGAGTACTGGCCCTGGTAATATTTTCAGCTGTGTTTGTTGTCATTTTTGCCCTAGATTTGTATGCAGTCTTTTATCTTTTCTTCGAGGCATGCACTCAGTTTTATTGTGCTGGATATATTCTTTATTTCATTCAATTTCACGTTTTAATGTTTTCTTGCAGACTTCATGGAAACTAGTAAATAAATGCAACAGAAAAACACACTCCTTTGACTTACCTAAATCTTCTGAAGGACAGTGCAAATTTCTACTTAAAGAGTATGAAAACAAAATAAATAAACACATAAAATCAAGTAAAACTTTCATCAACTAAATTCAGTGAAAAGTCTTGTTCATAATGTGCTGGAATTAACCCAACTAACGTGATTCCCTCTGACTAGTTTAAAAGCTAGTAGCTATGGATAAGCTCTATAATGTATAATTTGAAATAAATATACTCTGTCCCCATTTTTCAAATAGAAGGGTACTTTCTTTTCTCTAAATGTGAATATATAATTTTTATGTTTCTCTTTTTTAAGTAATTGTATTACTTCATGAATATACTAGGTAAGTAATTAATAGCATTAAGAACTAATTTTGGACATTTAAAAAAATCAACCTAATATTATCTCAAACCTCTTAAGTTCTTCATTTTTAACAATGTTACATATTGTGTAGCATTTATAACAAAATATAGTATATATCTAAAGAAATGATTGACATATTGTCTCATCTAAGTCCTCTACATGGCCAAGGCCCTCTGAGCTTCTCTTCCACACTGCTGTGCCCTGGGGTTCTGTGGACACACCAACTGCAGAAGTTACAGAAATCCTCTCATTCTTCCCATCCAGAGATAACACGGTCTCACAAAATCTGAGACCATTCACCTCTCCCAAAGTCAACAACCTCTCCCTTTCCAGTTGATAAACTACCTGACTCAAATCACTCTAGATTTTTAACAAAAGCAGCTTTTGCTGCTAAAGATGGGCAAAGATGTAGGCAGAGCCACACACCCCCATTATAAGCCTAAACCTCAAAAAGCTGATCGTTACACAAGAACATAATGTCCTGACTGACATAATATAATCGTCGCCCAAAATAAACCTTCAGTGCTCACACCTGCTCATTTCCCTAATATAGTCCAACTCATTTTGATCTGGGTGAAAGCTCTCTCTATCAGTTGATGCTTACATTCTGTGAATCTTCTATGTTTTGAACAGCTTGCAGCTAGCTGCTGGAGTAAATTAGAACATAATAAAACTGGAGTGCTTATATGCTTGCTTACAGTATCAAGACTGAGTTTTTGCTTTGTTTCTTATATGAATTAGCTAAGTGCCAATAAACTGTATTGCTATACAGTTTCAGATGCATTAATACCATGTTTATGCAAACATCAGTTATCAAACGAAATTACTTTTGTTTTGAACTTGATTTTCAAAACAACAGAATATCAAGGTGTAGATCATAAAGCCATTATTATCTTTTGATTTTAGATACTTATATTTATGATCATTAAGTTTATAATACCTCAGTGATATTAAAAGAGACTTGTTGAAAAACATAATTAAGATAAATGTCCTGTAAGAACAGGAATTTACCAATTATGTATGAAGCAATTTGGATTTGTGAATGAAATGTATAATTCCAGAAATTGTCACAGCATCTTCACAATGAAAATAAGCAAGTTCATAGCCAAAATGTAATTCTTTAATTCTTGACCAAGGGACTAGTAAAAATAAATGGAAGTGGGAGGGAATATTTCATTCTTCCTTGTAAGCAAACCCTTTTGACATTGTTTACAAAATCCAAGCTGGGATATAGTCCATTGTAATAGGTTATTACAAATAGTTGTAAACCAATCAAATAATATTATGGTTGGGCCTTGAACAATACTGGGGTTAGGAGCAACAACGCTCGCACTGTTGAAAATCTGCATACAATTTAGATTCTCCTCCTTATGTGGGGTTCTGCATCCATGGACTGAACCAACAACAGATCATGTAGTACTGTAGTATGTATTTAGTGTTAAAAATATCTCCGTATGAGTGGAGCAGTGCAGTTCAAACCCTGATTCTTCAAGGGTCCACTGTATTTCAAGATTTGGGGCATCAAATATAAATTTAACAAACATAGAAATGGCTAAAAATTAATATCAAAAATAGAATGAATTAAATTTTAGTGCATATTTTATAATTATGAATTATCTATTGCCTCATAACAAATTACTCTAAAACTTTGTGGCTTAAAAAAGCATACATTTATTATCTCACAGATTCTGAGGTCAGTAAACTGCACACAATTTAGTTGTATGCCTCTAACTTGGAGTAACTCCTATTCACTCAAAACAAGAACTGAGATTGAAAGAGAGCAAGCAAGATGAAAGTCAAAGTCTCTCTGTAATCAAATTTCAAAGGAGAGCTTCAATCACTTTTGCCATATTCTCTTCCTTACAAGACAGACCACAAGGTCCAGCTCAGAGTCAAAGGGAGGAGAGGACACAAGGATGTGAATACCATGAAGCACAGGTCATCAGGGTCCATTTTAGAGGCTGTCTGCCAAAATTCATTTGTATATTTATGTACACATAATTGTCTATTATTAAAAAATTAAAAAATCTCTCCCTAAAGCCACATGCATTTATTACTTTACATATGAATATATATACTTCCATTTCACAGTAAAAAAATGATATGGGCTAAATGACCACCTAATAAATATTAGCTAAAGTTAAATCAATGCCATTTCCACTCATATCTAAGCTGAACCAAATCTATTTTAGAAATACACCTTAGTGGAAAAATGGTGTTCCATTTTTCTACATGCTAGGGACTTCCCTGGTGGCATGGTGGTTTAGAATCCGCCTGCCAATACAGGGGACACGGGTTCAATCCCTGCTCTGGGAAGATCCCACATGCGGCGGAGCAACTAAACCCATGCGCCACAACTCCTAAGCCTGCGCTCTAGAGCCCGCGAGCCACAACTACTGAGTCCACGCGCCACAACTACTGAAGCCCGCGCGCCCAGAGCTCATGATCTGCAGCAAGAGAAGCCACCACAATGAGAAGCCCGCGCACCGCAAGGAAGAGTAACCCCCGCTCACCGCAACTAGAGAAAGCCCGCGCGCAGCAACGAAGACCCAAAGCAGCCAAAATAAATAAATAAAAATATTTTTCTGCATGCTAGACCAGCTGATTTGATTTCATAGTCAACAAGGGAAAAGCTAACATCACAAGTAATCTCTGCACATGGTTTAGTTTCTAATAAAAGGATCCTATACAAACTTGAAAACTTTTTTGGTTTCTAATTACGTTATTTTGCCACTTTTGTTTCCACTTCTGTTTTCTTATGAACAAGAAAAAAGCATATGTAAATGCTCCTGTTAACTCCTGAAGAGGAGAAGGGTCCACAGTGATGCACTAAACGTTGGGATTTGAATCGGCCTCGCATCAGTCATGCTGCAGAGGACTTTCCTGAATATTCTACGTGGTTGTCCTGAGTACTGCTGACATTCAAACAACAAACAGCCACCACTACACTAAAAGGAGATACTAAGTAGAATTAAATACCGTCCAAAAGATCAATGCATATCTTTTGAATAATACAAAACTCCACAGAACGTAAAACATAAAAATAAAGAAGTAATGAATATTCTCCTTTGAATAGTGGGACCTGGATAGACAGTCTGTGAAGATGACAGGCTGAGCACACGTCCATGCCTCTTCCCTTTCCTAAGTTCCTCTCTTGAATGATAACTGCAAAAGGAAGCTGGCAGACCCTGAACTTCACATTTAATCTGGATCTTCATATGTGAGAGCAGCCGACTAACCCAAGAGCCCTACACAAGCTCCCATTCACCTGGTAGTGTGAACTATTTTCAGACTTCTAAGGATTGCCATTGGTAACAATCATTAAGTATATTTATGGAAACGCTTAGAGTTCATTTAACAATGTGTCAAGTGAATTAGGAAAAAGAACCCACAATTAAAGTAAAAAAAGACGACACAAAAGAGTAAACCCTCAACCTTGAAATATATAAATGAGGTGATGATAATGTAACTGAAAATTGATAATATATTTTATAAAACTATTACAATAGTTTTCTTGTTTATGAGATACGAGGTGTGATTTTGGGGGAATCATCCTGGAAATTTGCTTTCTTTAGCAAGCCCAAATGATTTTGTAAATCATCTCTAATTCTGAAATGATTCCCCTTAAATTTACACTACTTATAGTAGATTCACTTTTTCTGGAACTGAGTATTGTTCCAAATATAAAAGTGATTGCTTCATGATATGTATATTTATGGGGGGGTGTGTGTGTGTGTGCACATGTGTGATGAGTGTTGAATGCATGATTGTCCTGGTGATGTGATGGACTTTTGACTGGAAGTGAAATGCTTTAGTAAGTTAAGGAAATTCTCTCTAAGTTGTACATTCAAAATATTTTTCTCTTTAAAAGTATAGGTAATAATCATAGTGATCATAAGACCCAATCAATCATCATAACATCCAAACATTCTATGAATTAAAATTATTTCTATGTGTGCTCCTAAGGTAATCATAATAAGAGAAAAAATACTTTGCCAGAAAAGAATTTATAAGAATCAATTCTTTAAAAAATTATACCTCTTATAACAACTTATTACTTTAAAAGTTAAATACCAATTTTATCAGATTGGGTTTTATCTTAAATTATTCTTATATAAATAGTGTCTTAGTGATATTAAAGTTATCGAGTCAGCCAAGTGTGCAATTTCAACCTTTAAAATTCAAACATGTGCACAAATATGATATTGCTGGTAATGCAGCGACATTAAGTCTCTGCAATCTTTAGAAGTAAAAGCGTGGTATTTTTTAGAATTTCATTAAGCAAACTTTGGGTAAGAGAAACATTTTATTTTTCATAAATAATTTCAGGAAAGTTGAGTGTCTTCATTTTAAAGTGTCTCTCTCCCACAATAGATTGATGAGATAATTGATTGATAGATTGTGGAGGTCAGATAGAGATGAGTAAAATATTAAAATCGGAGTTAATACTGAATTTAGACTCATACACATTGTTTTACTGTTTAGTTTTGTTTATAGGTTTGTTTCTTTTTCGCAGTATTGGTGATAGAATTAGTGTCAAAAAGAGAGGAAAATTAATTGTTTCATAGAGTGTTCATTTAATATCAAAAAAACAATGGAAACACTCCACTGACAACTATAAAATAAAGATTTTAAAGATAATCGTATCTAATTTCTACCTGTACACTCTTGAACATATGCTTGTTAAATATTCTTAAAGAATAATTAAGAAATAATATACAACTTGGGTCTACTTTTATAGAATATGTAACCCTTGATGCAATTTGAAATGACTAACAGTGATCTATATATTTACAATTTACCATGTTTTCTCATTGTCAGATAATAAGAAAACTAAGCATCAGAAAAACTTCCATTACCAACAAAAACACAGTTTTCATGAGACTCAATGAAACCCTGAGTCACTGACCTGCCACTGCCTTTAGGAAAGGTTGGAGTGAGGCAAACAAGGGATGGACTTAATGGACTAATTAGTGCCACGTCCTGCAGGAGTAACCCTCAACAACAGCTCCTCATTTCCCCAAATAAGTCCTGGGAAGAAAGGACTGGGGCACATTTGTGCAACTAATTCTTCATCTTTCTTTGTGCTGTAGATTCACTAAATAGGCCTCTTTGCTGTACATCCATTTCTGCAAGTGATCTCATGATTTCATTTTGGAACTCTCATGTTTTCTTCATGTCTTAATCCTGACATTTTAAACTTTAATATACAATCAATATACCTTAAAATTCTTAGTGGTCCTTGCTGAAATATGGGCCTAGGAGAAGAGTGGCTCATTTTGGATAATTTTGCATTTTCAAATTTATTTATATTAAATTAAGCTAACAATGAGCATGTGCTTTTTTATTATTAAAATAAAACCTTAAACTATTTAAAGTTCAAAATTGATATAAATGTTTTTATATACATAAAATTTGTTATATTTTAACATTAAACATGGATCTGCCTCTCAGTTTGTAATTATTCACAGGATGACTTTTGATTAAAGAAAACAATTAGAATCAATTTCTAAATCTCCTATAAAATTGTTTTCTTCAATATATCTGGACTTGTCAAGTTTTAAACATAACTATGTGATATGAATAAACTACCAGTGGACATATCACAATCACTGGCAGAGCAATTGACCAAACCCACCATTCTATGATCCTGTTTATTTTTCCCAGACAGTTAAGAAAAAAAGTCTCCTTTTATAATCTTTGAGTCATTTTATCATATTACATATTGCATCAGCTAGGTAGTAAGCATTAGTCAACAAAAGAGAAATGATTCTAGATATTTCAAAAAGAGGACATTTAGTATGAGAAACCAGTAGAAAAAGTGTGGAGATGACTGACTGGGAAAAAAGAAAATGAAGTAACCGAAAGTTTATTAATAGCAGGAAATATCTACTCCCCTTTATTCTGGGGGAGTCTCTCATTTGCTGCTGCCCTTCTAGTACCATGTGGGACACTATAAATATTAGGTAGGGTCACCTGAACAAGGCTGGAACTTCTAAGAATGAGATGCCTAGGACTGGCTGCTATCACAGAAGAAACATCCTAGGAGTGAGGCTGGGACCAGCAGGGATACATTAACACCTGGCTCTGGGGAGATGCTCTGAGCTGGGGATGCTACAAAGGACCGGAATCTCCTGGATTCGGCTGTATCTGCTGCTGCTGGACGGGCACTACCAAAACTAAGTTGAAACAGAAAGAGTACTCTCCCTCTTCCTAATCTCCAGCACTCTGAGACTTACCTTCCTTTGGCAGGGTCACCCAGAAGCCAAATGCCAAGAACTTGTGAATAGAACATTGTGAGGGTCCTAGTTTCCAAATAACATGTAGCATTAAATAGAAGAGTGGAAATGGGGCCCCTGAGTTCCCGAACGTAAGAAATATCTGTTCAATCATTAAACAAAACTTTTGGAGACCATGGTGCTTTCATAAGAGCTTCACAAAACTAGAATCCTAACTGTGTACCTTTTCATTTGTCACTGTTTATAGAAACTCAACACACTTAATACCATTACTTTTAAAAAAGACATAATTCAATTGCTGGCTTGTCATTAGATTATTTTTTGAGAAATGATGTACTTCTGAAAGCATTGCAAAGTAATTTTCTTTGAAAATTATTTATATATTGATGGAAAATTAGGAGAATGCGCTTAAAAACATACTATGAAATGCTGCTTCATAATCTAAATTATTCTGCTTTATATGTTACTGTGTGACAAGATGTACGCAAAATGATTTTAAGGTTAATGCTTCAGACTATTATTACCCCAAAAAATGTTGTGACATTAACAGTAAAACAAATTTGATTATTCTTTACTCATGAAAAAATAAAATGTGTGTTATTTTTTGAATTATTGATAAAAATAATATCAGATATCGAGTATTAATTCATTTATTTCCGCACTCAAAATGGAAGTACCAAACTATCAGTTGAAATTGATCAATATAAATAGAAAAAATAAACTATTAATTCACTGTAATATACATATTGAAATGGAAGAGATATTCATGTACTATATCTTACAGGAACATTGTTTCCAATGAATGCTGGTTACATATGGAATGCGGATACTTGAACGGCAATGTCTCAGCAGTATGTTTGCTTAGAGGAAGTTTAATGATACTGCATAATAGGAGACCCTTTTTTCAAATATGACTACATGCAGGAGGTGACTTTCCACCTATTGAGTTTTAAATGATTTTCTTATTGTTCAACATGCAGAACAAAGCACAGTGTGCCTTAGGAGAGCCAGAGGCTGTAGCATCAGAAGACCATAGTTGTTAGCCAGTAACATGGGCAGCCAGAATTTCAGAGCACGCACTAATTTCAAGTCATTAGTAAAAAGGGCCAGAAAAAGAGGTACCAAATAAGTATCACCCAAATAGAATCCCGAGGTTTCACTGTAAGGGGTACTCTTCTCTTGGATCAGTAGTTAAACACTATTTTGTGTTCCTTAATGAGCAGAAAATACAGATGTTTATGAGAGCCACTGTGTTTTCTTTATATGTAATAAACTTATTCACAGTTCTCACAAATGCTATTTTAAACTATAATCCCAAATAAAATAATCATCTATGCAGTATGCTTATACCTGCAGATCTGCATTGGCTCTGAGATTTGTCTTAACCTGAGCTTATTTCTATGTAGATATGTCCAATATATGAATAAAGTGTGTAATTTTTTACAGGCTTCTATATTTTATATGGCTTCAGCAAATTATGAAAACAAAAATAGTCTTAATTACAAAAGTTTTATCAATAAGGATTAAATCATTCAAGTGTCTGCTGAGTTTTGTATCAACAGTGTATTCTTACTATAAAGATTATAGGGTAAAAATTCAACATGTGCTAATAAAAGAGAGTGATCACAGGTGACTTTAAATTAATATCACTATGAAATACAACTGCTCTAACCATACCCGAGGCCTTGAGTGAATTCAGGACGGTGTGTATCCAGACCCAACCAGAACTAGGTGTAAAATAGTGAAAAACTCACTTTTATTGTTCTAAGCTACTGAGAGTCCAGGGTGGTTTGTTACCTCTGCTTAACCTTACCTAATCAGAAGGTTAAATCCAGTAATATATTCTTTGCAAAAAATAGACTAATATACAAATCTTTGTATTAATTTCATTAGGAAGATGGGGCAAAAAAGTAAGAATGGAGATAATAATAATGTCAAGCAAATGTAAGTTCAAGTAAAAAACAATAATGAAAATAGAAAGAATATGTAAGTACATTATATGTATAATGATGATGAGATGTATGATGAACATATAATGATAATAAACCTCAATGTGCATAAGATGTGAAACAAACACCTAAATTAAAAATAATTAGACATTTAAGGTTATCTTAATAAAATGTTTTTATGTGAAGTAGGAGATCTCATTATCCTTGAGACCTAATAATAATAATAATAATAAATTAAAATTGTTATACAGAGCATTTAATAAAGTGATCAAATAGACACACAAAAATCTTCACAATATTTCAATCTAGTATAAATTTAGTATCAAAATGAAGCAAATTTTTCACATGGAAAGGAAGTTTTCTGGTTTTAATATTCAATTTATACTGGATTAAAATATCTTGAGGGCTTCCCTGGTGGCGCAGTGGTTGAGAGTCCACCTGCCAATACAGGGGACGCGGGTTCGTGCCCCGGTCCAGGAAGATCCCACATGCCGCGGAGCGGCTGGGCCCGTGAGCCATGGCCGCTGAGCCTGCGTGTCCGGAGCCTGTGCTCCGCAACGGGAGAGGCCACAGCAGTGAGAGGCCCGCGTACCAGGAAAAAAAAAAAAAAAAAATCTTGATTGGGCTCTGCTGGCTAAACTTTAGATTATTTGCCTTTTTATTCATGGATGCGATTTATTTTTAAGTACTAATTTTATGTGAAAATAGTTGCCTGACTATGTACTGAATGTATACCAGATATGGTTGCAAATATTGTAACATTCTCTGTACGTATATTTGATTACTCTCTTAAATGCTTTTTCTTTGGTTGGAAAGACAATATTATAAAAATATAAATTCTCAGAAAATGTCTATCCATTAAATTAAACTACACTGTATATCCCCTAAGAGTTACACTGTTATTTTTGTTTTTCTGAATTCTGTTAACTATTCTTGAATTTCATCTGAAAGAACAAATTTTTTAGTGTAGCCAAGAAAAGGATACTAAAGTATAACAATGACTGGAGAATATCTCATTAGAGGAGCACACTATGGGCTCACTGTAATTAAATCAATATTTTACTAGACTAGGAAGAAATTAATAACCCACTAGACCTCATTATACAGGAGAATAATTAAAATGTGATAAGTTGATGTGAAATATATTATTTAATTAATGGTTCAGGTATATCTTGCCATCATCTGATTTTTTTAAAAAGATAAGTACTCACCTCAGAGTATTTTAAAAATAAAATTCATACAGAAATAGTCTTAAAAAACATCAATATGTGTACCTTAAAAATGAATAAAAATACATACACATTCCAGAAGTAGAAGATACATACTTAATCAAGACTTTAAGGGAGCACGCGTTTCCGCAGAGTTGGAACTCCCGGCGGCTCGGGGTCTATTCCCTCCGCCGTCACGGAACTGCCCCGGAGCCCGAGGGGAGGGCGGCCTCACTGAGGCTGCCCACTCTGGAGGGGCTCCGGCGGCGGAAGCCGCGACAGTCGTGTGTACGACGGGCCGATTCCACATATAAGCAAGATCATGTGGTACTGGTATTTCTCTGCCTGACTTACTTCACTTAGCAAAATACACTCTGGATCCATCCATGCTGTTGCAACTGCCGTGTGGATGAAAAGCTCTTGGTGCTCCAGCCAGGAGGCAGGGCTCTGCCTCTGAGGTAGGAGAGCCAACTTCAGGACACTGGTCAACAAGAGACCTCCCAGCTCCACATAATATCAAACGGCGAAAATCTCCCAGAGACCTCCATCTTAACACCAGCACCCAGCTTCACTCAATGACCAGCAAGCCACAGTGCTGGAAAACCTATGCCAAACAACTAGCAAAACAGGAACACAACCCCACCCATTAGCAGAGAGGCTGCCTAAAATCATAATAAGGCCACAGACACCCCAAAACACAGCACCAGACGTGAACCTGCCCACTAGACAGACAAGATCCAGCCTCATCCACCACAACACAGGCACTAGTCCCCTCCACCAGGAAGCCTACACAACCCACTGAACCAACCTTAGCCACTGGAGACAGACATCAAAAACAGGAGGAACTACGAACCTGCAGCCTGCAAAAAGGAGACCCCAAACACAGTAAGATAAGCAAAATGAGAAGACAGAAAAACACACAGCAGATAAAGGAGCAAGATAAAAATGCACCAGACCTAACAAATGAAGAGGAAATAGGCAGTCTACCTGAAAAAGAATTCAGAATAATGATAGTAAGGTTGATCCGAAATCTTGGAGATAGAATGGACAATAGAATGGACAAAATGCAAGAATCAGTTAACAAGGACCTAGAAGAACTAAAGATGAAACAAGCAACAATGAACAACACAATAAATGAAATTAAAAGTACTCTAGATGGGATCAATAGCAGAATAACTGAGGCAGAAGAACGGATAAGTGACCTGGAAGATAAAATAGTGGAAATAACTACTGCAGAGCAGAATAAAGCAAAAAGAATGAAAAGAACTGAGGACAGTCTCAGAGACCTCTGGGAAAACATTAAACACACCAACATTCGAATTATAGGGGTTCCAGAAGAAGAGAAAAAGAAAGGGACTGAGAAAATATTTGAAGAGATTATAGTTGAAAACTTCCCTAATATGGGAAAGGAAATAGTTAATCAAGTCCAGGAAGCACAGAGAGTCCCATACAGGATAAATACAAGGAGAAATACGCCAAGACACATATTAATCAAACTGTCAAAAATTAAATACAAAGAAAGCATATTAAAAGCAGCAAGGGAAAAACAACAAATAACACATAAGGGAATCCCCATAAGGTTAACAGCTGATCTCTCAGCAGAAACCCTACAAGCCAGAAGGGAGTGGCAGGACATACTGAAAGTGATGAAGGAGAAAAACCTGCAGCCAAGACTACTCTACCCAGCAAGGATCTCATTCAGATTTGATGGAGAAATTAAATCCTTTACAGACAAGCAAAAGCTGAGAGAGTTCAGCACCACCAAACCAGCTTTACAACAAATGCTAAAGGACCTTCTCTAGGTAAGAAACACAAGAGAAGGAAAAGACCTATAATAACGAACCCAAAACAATTTAGAAAATGGGAATAGGAACATACATATCGATAATTACCTTAAATGTAAATGGACTAAATGCTCCCACCAAAAGACACAGATTAGCTGAATGGATACAAAAACAAGACCCTTATATATGCTGTCTACAAGAGACCCACTTCAGACCTAGAGACACATACAGACTGAAAGTAAGGGGATGGAAAAAGATATTCCATGCAAATGGAAACCAAAAGAGAGCTGGAGTAGCAATTCTCATATCAGACAAAATAGACTTTAAAATAAGGACTATTAAAAGAGACAAAGAAGGACACTACATAATGATCAAGGGATCGATCCAAGAAGAAGATATAACAATTGTCAATATTTATGCACCCAACATAGGAGCACCTCAATACATAAGGCAAATACTAACAGCCATAAAAGGGGAAATCGACAGTAACACATTCATAGTAGGGGACTTAAACACCCCACTTTCACCCATGGACAGATCATCCAAAATGAAAATAAATAAGGAAACACAAGCTTTAAATGATACATTAAACAAGATGGACTTAATTGATATTTATAGGACACTCCATCCAAAAACAACAGAATACACATTTTTCTCAAGTGCTCATGGAACATTCTCCAGGATAGATCATATCTTAGGTCACAAATCAAGCCTTGGTAAATTTAAGAAAATTGAAATTGTATCAAGTATCTTT
This sequence comes from Leucopleurus acutus, assembly GCF_964270905.1. Classification (NCBI taxonomy): domain Eukaryota; kingdom Metazoa; phylum Chordata; class Mammalia; order Artiodactyla; family Delphinidae; genus Leucopleurus; species Leucopleurus acutus. The sequence continues at coordinate 153,472,609 of NC_139146.1, read as the reverse complement.
TCTGACCACAACGCCATGAGACTAGATATCAGTTACAGGAAAAGAGCTGTAAAAAATACAAACACATGGAGGCTAAACGATACACTACTTAATAATGAAGATATCACTGAAGAAATCAAAGAGGAAATCAAAAAATACCTAGAAACAAATGACAATGGAGACACAATGACCCAAAACCTGTGGGATGCAGCAAAAGCAGTTCTAAGGGAGAAGTTTATAGCAATACAAGCCCACCTTAAGAAGCAGGAAACATCTCGAATAAACAACCTAACCTTGCACCTCAAGCAATTAGAGAAAGAAGAACAAAAAAACCCCAAAGCTAGCAGAAGGAAAGAAATCATAAAAATCAGATCAGAAATAAATGAAAAAGAAATGAAGGAAACAATAGCAAAGATCAATAAAACTAAAAGCTGGTTCTTTGAGAAGATAAACAAAATAGATAAACCACTAGCCAGACTCATCAAGAAAAAAAGGGAGAACACTCAAATCAATAGAATTAGAAATGAAAAAGGAGAGGTAACAACTGACACTGCAGAGATAAAAGAGATCATGAGAAATTACTACAAGCAACTCTATGCCAATAAAATGGACAATCTGGAAGAAATGGACAAATTCTTAGAAATGCACAACCTGCCAAGACTGAATCAGGAAGAAATAGAAAATATGAACAGACCAATCACAAGCACTGAAATTGAAACTGTGATTAAAAATCTTCCAACAAAGAAAAGCCCAGGACCAGATGGCTTCACAGGCGAATTCTATCAAACATTTAGAGAAGAGCTAACACCTATCCTTCTCAAACTCTTCCAAAATATAGCAGAGGGAGGAACACTCCCAAACTCCTTCTACGAGGCCACCATCACCTTGATACCAAAACCAGACAAGGATGTCACAAAGAAAGAAAACTACAGGCCAATATCACTGATGAACATAGATGCAAAAATCCTCAACAAAATACTAGCAAACAGAATCCAACAGCACATTAAAAGGATCATACACCATGATCAAGTGGGGTTTATTCCAGGAATGCAAGGATTCTTCAATATACGCAAATCTATCAATGTGATAAACCATATTAACAAATTGAAGGAGAAAAACCATATGATCATCTCAATAGATGCAGAGAAAGCTTTTGACAAAATTCAACACCCATTTATGATAAAAATCCTGCAGAAAGTAGGCATAGAGGGAACTTTCCTCAACATAATAAAGGCCATATATGACAAGCCCACAGCAAACATCATCCTCAATGGTGAAAAACTGAAAGCATTTCCACTAAGATCAGGAACAAGACAAGGTTGCCCACTCTCACCACTCTTATTCAACATAGTTTTGGAAGTTTTAGCCACAGCAATCAGAGAAGAAAAGGAAATAAAAGGAATCCAAATCGGAAAAGAAGAAGTAAAGCTGTCACTGTTTGCAGCTGACATGATCCTATACATAGAGAACCCTAAAGATGCTACCAGAAAACTACTAGAGCTAATCAATGAATATGGTAAAGTAGCAGGATACAAAATTAATGCACAGAAATCTCTGGCATTCCTATATACTAATGATGAAAAATCTGAAAGTGAAATCAAGAAAACACTCCCATTTACCATTGCAACAAAAAGAATAAAATATCTAGGAATAAACCTACCTAAGGAGACAAAAGACCTGTATGCAGAAAATTATAAGACCCTGATGAAAGAAATTAAAGATGATACAAATAGATGGAGAGATATGCCATGTTCTTGGATTGGAAGAATCAACATTGTGAAAATGACTCTACTACCCAAAGCAATCTATAGATTCAATGCAATCCCTATCAAACTACCACTGGCATTTTTCACAGAACTAGAACAAAAAATTTTGCAATTTGTATGGAAACACAAAAGACCCCGAATAGCCAAAGCAATCTTGAGAACGAAAGAAGGAACTGGAGGAATCAGGCTCCCTGACTTCAGACTATACTACAAAGCTACAGTTATCAAGACAGTATGGTACTGGCACAAAAACAGAAAGATAGATCAATGGAACAGGATAGAAAGCCCAGAGAGAAACCCATGCACATATGGACACCTTATCTTTGATAAAGGTGGCAGTAATGTACAGTGGAGAAAGGACAGCCTCTTCAATAAGTGGTGCTGGGAAAACTGGACAGGTACATGTAAAAGTATGAGATTAGATCACTCCCTAACACCATACACAAAAATAAGCTCAAAATGGATTAAAGACCTAAATGTAAGGCCAGAAACTATCAAACTCTTAGAGGAAAACATAGGCAGAACACTCTATGACATAAATCACAGCAAGATCCTTTTTGACCCACCTCCTAGAGTAATGGAAATAAAAACAAAAATAAACAAATGGGAACTAATGAAACTTCAAAGCTTTTGCACAGCAAAGGAAACCATAAACAAGACCAAAAGACAACCCTCAGAATGGGAGAAAATATTTGCAAATGAAGCAACCGACAAAGGATTAATCTCCAAAATTTACAAGCAGCTCATGCAGCTCAATAACAAGAAAACAAACAACCCAATCCAAAAATGGGCAGAAGACCTAAATAGACATTTCTCCAAAGAAGATATACAGACTGCCAACAAACACATGAAGGAATGCTCAACATCATTAATCATTAGAGACATGCAAATCAAAACTACAATGAGATATCATCTCACACCAGTCAGAATGGCCATCATCAAAAAATCTAGAAACAATAAATGCTGGAGAGGGTGTGGAGAAAAGGGAACACTCTTGCACTGCTGGTAGGAATGTGAATTGGTTCAGCCACTATGGAGAACAGTATGGAGGTTCCTTAAAAAACTACAAATAGAACTACCGTATGACCCAGCAATCCCACTACTGGGCATATACCCTGAGAAAACCAAAATTCAAAAAGAGTCATGTACCAAAATGTTCATTGCATCTCTATTTACAATAGCCCGGAGATGGAAACAACCTAAGTGCCCATCATCGGATGAATGGATAAAGAAGATGTGGCACATATATACAATGGAATATTACTCAGCCATAAAAAGAAACGAAATTGAGCTACTTGTAATGAGGTGGATAGACCTAGAGTCTGTCATACAGAGTGAAGTAAGTCAGAAAGAAAAAGACAAATACCGTATGCTAACACATATATATGGAATTTAAGAAAAAAAATGTCATGAAGAACTTAGGGGTAAAGCAGGAATAAAGACGCAGACCTCCTAGAGAACGGACTTGAGGTTATGGGGAGGGGGAAGGGTGAGCTGTGACAGGGCGAGAGAGAGTCATGGGCATATACACACTAACAAACGTAGTAAGGTAGATAGCTAGTGGGAAGCAGCCGCATGGCACAGGGATATTGGCTCGGTGCTTTGTGACAGCCTGGAGGGGTGGGATAGGGAGGGTGGGAGGGAGGGAGACGCAAGAGGGAAGACATATGGGAACATGTTTATGTATGACTGATTCACTTTGTTATAAAGCAGAAACTAACACACCATTGTAAAGCAATTATACCCCAATAAAGATGTTAAAAAAAAAAAAAGACTTTAAAATCAGGAACTCAAAAACAAATTTCATTTACGTATGAATGGGTACCCAAAATTCCATACATAAATATAATATAAAAGTTAATAAAGTATTATTTGGCAGTTATTATTAAAATGTATTTCTAAAGGGCAAAGATCTCTGATAACAAGCAAACATGGAAAGAAAGTACGTGCACTCCAACAGAAAAATGACTGAAAATTATAGTGTATACAAAGCAGGTAGAGTTTAGTAGACATTAAAAAGTATGACTAAGTGGATCGATACACAGCACGTATGGATTTCCACCTCATGCTATTGCACGAGAATAAAAAGTTCCAAGAGGGCCAAAAGTATGCAATGATATGTTATGTTTGGACACAATAACAGAAATTTCTCTCCTATATACTTATGACTGTTTACCTATTTACAAATATACATGCCTCTACAGGGTTATCTGATCATAAAAATACAATTCCAAAGTATAAACATCAAGGTGTTAAGAATGAGGACAGATGTTGAGATACAGAGTGGAAGATAAGAGAGGAAAGAAAGTGGGAGTGGAGAAATAAGAAAGAAATAAGTCATTAAAAATAAAAATAACTGCTTAAAGGTAAGAATACAGTTGCATTTATGCATTTAGAAAAAGTCATGCATGGATGTGTCTTTATGCAAAACAAATTACAATTGAAGCAATTGAAAGGTAAAAGGAAACTTAGCTTTAAGAACTATATGCACATACACACTGAAATTTATCTGTTTAACTTTGAAAGAAATCAAGGTTTTAGATGGAAAAGGCATTGTCATGATGCCACCAAAATCACCCTTCCACGGTCCATTTTGGGCATTTCTCTTCCACTATAATGCTCTTGCCTGCTGAATGCAGAAACAGCCCCAAATCTTTCTTTATGTAGTGCTTCAGGTAACTAATAACAATGGACAGGTTTAATCCTTCTCAGCCCTTCTGGATTAACGCAACTCTGACTCAAATGTCTCAGTTCTCTGGAGCAAGCTGACATGATGAGCATCAAAAGATAAACTGGGGAAAAACTTAATTTCACATCTAAAATATTTTATTTTTAATTCAGCTTTAATGAAAAATGTATCTAACCTTGGAGGAGATATTCCTCTTCTCTAAACTTTGTTATTCATAAATTCTTTTAGGTCTCTGCTATCGCACTCTGCCTTCATGATATAAAAGTTAAATATTCTGCATAGAATATATGCTTATTTATGGCCATTAGCTAAAAGCATATTGCAAATACTCAGTGGGATTCTCATAGTTAAGTCGAGATCTGCAGCATTTTTTCTCCCTTGATCATTTTATTTACGTGACTTGGCACATTATCTTTTTCCGTCCTAATAGGCCATTCTACAAAATTCAGTGTATGTCCATTATAGCACTTGATTAAAAGTACACTGACCCCCATTAGTCCCACCGAGCCCTAGAGAATCACGCAGTGTTCTACATCATTAAAGTTTAGGTCACAATCTCAAATTTTTATGACTCAAGGTAAACTCCAAGCTGTGAGAACCTGATGAGAGCAAGATAACTAAAAATTGAAGCAGCAATATAACAAGGAACATTAAATGCATTAATGAACAAACATAACCGTAGAAACTTTTAGGAACCAGGAATAGATCTCCATAAAATAAAATGAAGAACCATTACAGGTAAAGACAAAGGGTTTCCAGTGGAGCCAGAATAATATAAGTACCAGTAAACTACCCAAGATTATTTGAGATTATTTTTTTTAGGCCTAGTAATAAACTCAGGAGAAAAAAGAAAACTATCTCATTTGGTACCTTGTAAATTCTGTTGTTGTTGTTGTTTGCTTGTTTAAATTTCAATGTGTTGCATTTTGAATCTGCATATCTAGGTATGTGAAATATTTAATTTAATACATTTTAATATTTGAAAGAATGAGTTAATGGATAAAAACAAAACTACAGGGCCTCCTTGGTGGCGCAGTGGTTGAGAGTCCGCCTGCCTATGCAAGGGACACGGGTTCGTGCCCCGGTCCGGGAAGATCCCACATGCTGCGGAGCGGCTGGGCCCATGAACCATGGCCGCTGAGCCTGCGCGTCCGGAGCCTGTGCTCCGCAACGGGAGAGGCCACAGCGGTGAGAGGCCCGCGTACCGCAAAAAATAAAAAATAAAAAAACTACATATTTTGACTTCTAATTTGACATTTTGCCATCTATACTGCAAATTATTTAAACAGGATACAAAGCAAGCAAACAGCCAACTATAATCTTACAGCACTAATTTATTGTAGAATCGTAATTTTCTAAGCCCTAAGTTGAAACTCAAATATAATTCGTAAGTCTCAGAGAATTTAACAGCTATAAAACTTTTGTTTTGAATAATTATTGTCTGTTAAATAAACACATTAAAATCTGAAGTTTTTGATACTCCATTTGTTGAATACTCTGATTAACACCTTTCAATTGATTTTTTGTAAAGCAACAAATATTAGCTTATTAAAAAAAAATTTTTAAACTTTTAGGATACATAGATTTGTTTTAAAAACTGAGAATTTTAAGAATCAATGATTCTAACATTTCTTAATTCAGTTGATACCAGGTAAGGAACAGCATGTACTAAATTCTGCTAAAATATATATATATAAATATATCTTTATTCAACATTGGCTTTATTGCAAGAAAATTTTGATCCTGATATCTTATAGTGTATATATGTAAAAATATTGATAATCTTTGACCATAAGATCTTGTATTTGATTGTCAGATATCATAGTTTCGATGTATTTCAAATATTTATGTACCACAACCAATTTCAAGAATAGGTATTTTTCATTTGGTTAGAATATTGTGCTCCACCATAATTTGTATTTGTATTATCATTACAAACAAAAATAATACATCTTTTTTAAAATTTAGAATTTATACTACAGTCATTTGATCTATTAGGAAAGTCATGATGGTGTTTCTTCGGGTTTGCATCTTCTGGTTTCCATATTGTCAGTAAAATGATTGTGTCATTTTTTTGAGGTTTTTGTTTTTAGATTCCAGTTCTAATAAAACATCAAAATATCTTATGATCACTCTCATTAAAATTGTATTAGTCCATGTATAAAATCTTGCATCAGTTCTGCTATATCACTAATGGAATATTATCTATATTTGCTTGTCTTGTTTTGGAATATTTTTGAAATTGGCAAAAAACATATCCCAGGTGTCATCGTTCTCCATCAGTTCTTCTGATACTAAACTTCAGTACAGTGGTTATGAAGAATGATGCATATTGCAATTGTCTAAAGACTTAAAAAAAAAGCCTACTAGTGGTACTGAATTCTTTATTCCAGAGAGAGCCAAGTTCAACAATATGAATCAGTGAAGGTAAAGTAAACCAGTAGAAATCCTTTGAACTGAAGCACGTACAAACAGAAAAAAGGCTAAAAAAGAAAAGAAAAAAAAAAAAAACCAACAGAGAACATAGCATCTAAGGTCTGTGGGACCATATCAAATGGTGTAACAGACACATAATTGGAATGCATAAGTAGATTCCACATATACAAATATAGAATGGACAGAATAATAAATATTGAAATAACAAATAAAATTCCCAGAACTGAAGACAAACACCAAACCACAGGTCTAAGACACTCAGAGAATAGCAAAGAAGATGAATATTAAGATGAACTAGGAAAACTGTCATATCCTATTGAATTGCTGAAACCAAAACCAAATACAAAGAGGAAATCTATCAGAAAAGAAACCCAAATAAACAAAAACTAAATTATCAGAAACCATGAGAACACGAAAACATTAAATAACATCTTAAAAGTCTTGTAGTAGGGGGTGAGTTACCTCAGAATTCTACACCCTGTAATAATATCCTTAAGAAATGAAGGGGAAATAGTACGTTGCTCAGAAAAACAAAACTGAGGATCCATACAATAAAATTGTATAAAATGCTGAAATTAAGCCTAATTCTATTATGTATACCAACAAGGATGAATGGGACAAATATTGAGAAATAGGATTCAACAGAAAATAATACTACTCTGTGATTCCTTTCAAAGAAATTATAAAAAAGACAAAACTAAACCACGGTGCTACAATCCAGAATAGGAGAGGAGCTTGGCGACTGGCAGAGTGCATTGGTTAGGTCCCTAGAGTGCTAGTCACACTAGCACTTTTCCTGAAGTGTGCTATTTACCCGCTGAATGCACATATACCATATACTCTATGCCCTGATTTAGTACAATAACGTATATTGCTTTAATGTTTTAAAAATTTTAATAAAGTTTTCAACATATTTTTCCAATTTCTGTAATTTGCTTCTTGTATACCATGCCTTTCCTTACAAAGTGTATGTGCTAATGTACATGTGTGTTTTAAAGAAGTATATCCTTCAATCAGTCTTTCAGTATGGTTTTTTTTTTTTTTTTTTTTTTTTTTTTTTTTTTTTTTTTTTTTTTTTGCGGTACGCGGGCCTCTCACTGTTGTGGCCTCTCCCGTTGCGGAGCACAGGCTCCGGACGCGCAGGCTCAGCGGCCATGGCTCACGGGCCCAGCCGCTCCGCGGCATGTGGGATCTTCCCAGACTGGGGCACAAACCCGCGTCCCCTGCATCGGCAGGCGGACTCTCAACCACTGCGCCACCAGGGAAGCCGTAGCATGTTTTTTTTTTTTTTTAATGTAAAATATTAGCCTGTAAGCATGTCTGAAAAAATGTTTTTTATTATTCCTGAATGGATATTCCATGTGCATAAGATAGAATGTTTCCTGCCATTTTTTTCTCAGTAGTTTCAAGTCCTTATTACATTCCCTTCTGTCTCTTACAGTTACTAATGAACAGTTTAATTACAATTGGATTTTCTGTCTTTTGAAGGTTATCGGGTCTTTTCAATCTAGTTAAATTACTTTGTCCTCTAATTTTTGATGCATTGTAGTTGCATTTTAGTTTGTTCTGAAATAAAAATAAATATCAAAAAATAATCCTAAATAGTACTTTCTAGATAAATTGGATACCAAGAGTCTACTGTATTCGGGATAATACATAGTCAGTCATACAAGCCATAATTGGCTTGATTGAGTTTCTTATCATTATTCAGTATATCTATAATGGCCCCTCATGTTGAGTTTGAAAGTTTAATTCCTGTTATTCTGTGGAGCTCAAATTGATTCTACAGTTTCCTATTAACACACCTAAAACACTGAAGTGGATTCAACCTATCACTTGGCATTTTAGTATTCTTGGGCATATAGTTTTTAAAAAAATTGCAGTATAGGTTATATACTGCATTTCACACAATGAAACACCTTGTATGTATACACTGATCTCCTAATATTTACTGTTCTAGGCCCCTTACCAACCAGCAATACTATTCCCCACTGCTTCTGAATCTGAATAAATTTTCACTTGGGTGGTTTTATTTCCAAACAAGCTAGATAACTAGATGCACTGCCCAAAGCTCTGCTCAGTGGAGAACTTCTCGTATTCACTGTCTTTTAGGGATACTCCCTGATATAAGCAAGTGTTTCATGTTGGTTTATACCCAAATATTCAGTCGACCCATCACTGATTAGTCTCTGTCTCTTTGTTCATTCTCTAGCTTGTCAAAAGAGACACCCTGTGTGCTCAAAGGTAAAGTAAGGGAGAAGTGACAATGGAGCTGACCATTTCATTGACACAGGTGTTATTGCTCCTGCTTGTGTGCTACCCTGGAAGTACCACTTCCAAATTACAATGGATTGCTGCCGCATGCCCCTGACATCATGACTTAGTGAGTAGATTGAAATCAACATTTGATGGATAGCTTGAACTGTGTGATCACTTAGTATCTTAAAGTCAAACGTTTCCTTTCTACTAAGACTTAATAGTACGAAAACAGAGCTAGTTGTCAAATGTTAAGCAAGTCTCTATTGTAGAAATAAAGGCCACGTTCCAGTTCTCTAGTGAGCTTACATTTTGATTCTCTTTAGGGGCTTGGCATAAATGTTTCATGATATTCTGTACCATTAAGACAGCATTAATTCTTAGAACTTCAGGAAACATGGCCCAATTAACAAGGCTGCTTACTCTGCAGATGGGACCCCGGTAGAACATTTTTATATTCTTGACTCATTTCAAAACCTTTACCTTTGTGTACCATGTGGTAAATTGTCAGGAGAGTGTGGAATATGTGTTCTCTACTAAGGAAAGTGGCAAGAAAAAAATTAGTATGAAGCAAGAGAGCAGGGGAATACGTGTTACCTATCAAAGTTGAGATTCCATATACAGTTTCCAAGCAAAAGAAGGGCACTAGCCTTCGACTGAAAGAAGGGGACATTTTTGCAGGCCAAGGAGTATTTCAAGGAAATCTGAAATTTCCAAGTTTCTGAGTCCAACCACTCAGATGATTCTCATCCCATAGATCAGGATTCTGCTCTTTTTCAGTCATAGCTCTGATTTTGGTGTTGCAGACTTGCTAAATTTGGAATTAAACTTTACTAGAAGCTCATCTACACTTAGTTAATCCCAGTCTTTGATCCTGGATCCTGCAGAATTTCCTGCTCTCTGCTGCTGCTGAGAATCCCTTAATATGTTGCTAAGGAAAATCTCTGGCTTTCTCATTTAGCTTTAAGTTGATGATTAATCACTGTCTTCCTTTATTGTGCTTCTTGAACACATCAATTGCTCCCAGTAAGGGTTATACAATTCCATCATACTTTCTAATTTATTTCTGGTATGACCAGAAAACATAGTTGGTATAATTTCATATTTTTAACTAAATAAACAGAATATCTGAAGGAAAATAATCAGCAGATGGGCTTTCACAGTGAAGATCTGAAAAAAATCCCCACTGCCTCTGGTGAAGGAAGGGAATAGTAAGCACTGTGAAGTATGCCCATATTTTACTCATAACAAAGGCCTGTTTTCCAGAGAAAAAAATTTGCCAGAGCCTTAGCCTCAGTAAGCGAACAATATTCTTCCCACTCTGGCCCCCTGCAGCTTTCCTGTTGCACCTAGAAAATGGTGGCATGGGGGAGAAACACATAGAAAACAAGGGGTTGATGCTTAAAGAAAATAGATTGCAGACTCTGCAACCTGGGAAGGCTGTAGGAGAAAGAGAAAAATATATATACACTAATAGAAAAATGCTTGTGAAGGTCATAGTCCCAAGACATAGGCTCAATAAGAGACTTAGATATCATTGGAAGATTATAGAGCACACCCAAACCTTACCATCACATGAAAAGGGCTCTGCTATAATAAATGTGGATTACAGATGAAATTGCTGAAACGCACAGACAAATTTTAAGGAGAAGTACACAGGGAAACCCAGAGTCAAGACAGAATACAGGAAAAAAAAATATATTAGAGGAATCTGAAGCCTCATGCACCCATAATTACAATATTAAGCACAGCACAAGTTCTTGCCAGTTTAACAAAAATTCCTACACTAAAGACCTATTTATCTCAGTTCCTGTAACCTGATTTAACATGTCTGGATTTCAACAAAAAAATATAACATGTCTGGATTTCAAAAAAAAAAAAAAAAACGGGGGGTGACAAAGGTCAAAAAATAAAAAATAGCTTGAAAAGATAAGACAACATCAGCACCAGATTCAGCTATAACATTGATATTGGAATTATCAGATAGGGAATTTAAGATAACTATGATTAGTATGTGAAGAGCTTTGCAGAAAAAGTGGAGGGCATGCCAGGAGAAATGAGAAATTAAAGCAGAGAGATGGAAAATCTATGAAGGAATCAAAATGGAATACTAGAAATAAAAAACATAGTAAGAGAAATGAAGAATGTCTTTGATGGACTCATCAGTAGACTTGACACAACTAAGAAAATATAAGTGAACTAGAAGATTGGCCAGTAAAAACTGCCCAAACTGAAATGTAAAGATAAAAACAGTGGGAAAAATAAAAATAGAGAACTTCCAAGAACTGTGGAGCTAATGTTAAATTTAATGCTACAATAAGTGAAACACAGGGTTGTTTTTTAAGCTGGTAAAAATGTTCTGTGGGATATATTATGGTGGATGCACGACACTATGCCTTTGCAACACTGATAAAAATCTATTGCATAAAGAGTGACCTTTAATGGAAATAAATAAAATAGAGACACACTGCCCCTCACACACAAAATAATACAAAAGATCAATAAATCTAAGAGAGCAGAAAACTAGAGAGAGCCTCCCTCAGTGGCTGATGTTTTGAAAAGATAAACAAAATTGATAAACTTTTAGCCAGGCTCATGAAGAACAAAAAGAGAAAGAGTCCAAATAAATAAAATTGAAATGAAAGGAAAGAAATTACAACTGATATCACAGAAATACAATCATAAAAGAATACTACAAACAGTTATATGCCAACAAATTGAACAACATACATAAATTTCTAGAAAAATACAGTCTTCCAAGACTGAATCAGGTGAAACAGGTTAAATAGATCAATTGCCAGTAATGAAATTGAATCACTAATCAAAAAACTCCCAGCAAACAAAAGTTTAGGACCAGATGGCTTCACAGGAGAATTCTACCAAACGTTTAGAGAAGAATTAATACCTACCCTTCTTAAACTATTCCAAAATATTGAAGAGGTGGGAACACTTCCAAACAAGGCCAGCATTACCCTGATACTAAAACCAGACAAAGGCGCACACACACACACACACACACAAACACACACACACACACACACACACACACACAGAAAATTACAGGCCAATATCCCTGATGAAAAGTGAAATTCTCAACAAAATATTAGCAAACTATATTCAACAATGCATAAAAGGATTATACATCATGATCAAGCAGGATTTATTCCAGGGATGCAACGATAGTTCAATACCTTCAAATCAATTCATATATTACTCCATACTGACAAACTGAAGAATAAAAAGCATATGATTATCTCAATAGATGCAGAAAAATCTTTTGACAAAATTCAGTGTAAGTTCCATTTATGATAAAAATTCTCAACAAAGTTGGTATAGAGTGGACGTAGCTCAACATAAAAAAGGCCATTTATGACAAAACCACAGCTAACATCATGCTCAATGATGAAAAGCTGAAAAGTTTTCCTCTAATTCATGTAGATTCTATGCACAGAAATCCCTCCTCCATACGTGTGGCCTGTGCATAGTGACTTTCTTCCATAGGGTAAAATGTGAAGAGAGGTGAATAGTAAATTTACAGTGGAGAAATCTAGCTACACTATTCAGCCAGATGATCACAGTCAAAACCAACAATGATGAGCCATGTCCTCTCGGTATGATTTAATGAAAATTATACTTCACCTCTCTTGTCTTCCTCCACAAAATCCATAACTGCACTCTAGTCATTAAAAAAAGTCAGAATAATTCCAATAAAGAGGGATGCAATAAAATAGCTGGCCAGTACTCCTCAAAACAGTCAAAATCATCGAAAACGAGGAAAGTCTGGTAAACTGTTATAGCCAAAAGAAGTCTAGGGAAGCAATATTGTATCCTGGCTGGGATCTCATAACTGAAAAATGAACATTAGGTAAAATATAAAGAAATATGTATAAACTATGGATTCTAGCCAAAGATAATGTATCAATATTAGTTCATAATTGTGATAAGTATATTATTATAAGATATAGATGGAAGGGAAACTGGTCTCACGGTATTTGAGAGCTCTCAGGACTATTTTCAAAACTTTTCTGTAATTCTAAAACTATTCTAAAGTGGAACATTCATTCAAAATAAATCTAAACTACCTTTAGATATATTGAAAAAAATACAATGATATCGAGAGCATGAATAAACTTTTTCTTGTTTGGGATATTTCAAAAAAAAAATAGCTAAAGCATTAATGTTGGAATAGAAAGAATAAACACCAAAGGCTAAAAGGCAGAGTGATATGCAGTTATTTTATTTAAAATAAGAGAGAATGATTATACGTGTATGAATCTCTGATATCTCTGTGGGCAGGAGTTGGTACAGCAGATGGGCATGCACTAATTGTTCTATCCTTTCTACCATTTGTTCCATTTGTTCTAATTATCATGCGTTCAAAAAAATTGTGAGTGGTACCAGGAGGTACACTGAGGGTTCTCAATGCTAGTTTTCTAGTCCAATACATTTCTATTTGTAAGCAGAAGAATTTAATAACAATCACTTAAAACTTTAATCTCTAGAATGTAAAACAGAAAATTAGAGTGCATCCTTTCCCACCACTCTCCACAAGCTACCCAAGAAAAGGAAGTACTTTATATATGTGAAAATTGTGGTTTATAAAAATGAATCTGAATATTCTCAACAAAACATCCATTCAAAGGACTGCAAACTCTAAACTCTAAAAATGGCTAAAACTTGTGAATAATGTTAATAAAAATTGTTTTTGATGAAGGAAATATGAATCAAAATAAACTGCCTTTTGGAACACAGAATGTTAATAGATATTTTAAAACTAGGTAAACAGGTGAAAAAACATAGAGAAAAATGCATCTTCATGCATCAATTCCATTAATATAAGTGCAAAAAAATTGGAAATTAATTTTGAAATTCATAGCTTGGATCTTAAATATCTTGTATTAGTCAGGGAATAGTCAATAAAACAGAAACCATACTAGGTATTTAAAATGATCGATTTAATATAAGGAATTGTTTACAGAGACAAGAAGGCTAAAAAGCAAAAGTAAATAGGACAGAGAATGTAAGTGCAGGGTGCAGTATCACCCTAAAGACAGGAAAACAAAAAGGACCAGGATGGGTTCCCAGAAATCAGGAGATTGAATAAGGGGTAATTTGCATTTGTAATTCACATGTTTTAGGAATGGGTCATCTAAACATTCCGTACCTCAGGACTTCAGTGGAGTTCTGTGAAATGTTTTTGCTCAGACATCAGAGGAAGGAATATTTTAAGAGGCACAGTTTCAACCCTCTAGGGTTGAAAGAGCTGTTTCAACCCTCTAGGTCAACTTGCTGGTACTGAGGACCTTCCAACTCTGGGTAATGCTGGCAGGAATATAGAAAAGGAAAGATGTCATTCTCCTTGCCTCCTAACTTCCAGTTTTCTTCTAGTGACTCCAAAGTGCAATAAAAATTAAACTGACAAAAATGTATGGGCAATGTAGTTTCCTGAGTTCCAGTTCCTGCATCAGAGTATAAAATGTGGATTTGGAGCTGTAGACAGTAATCATAAATCAATCCATATCTAAAAGTCTGTTAAAATAAATTATAAACAAAGATGCAAAATGTACATTTTATTATGATAGTTATACTGGAAACAACATAAATGTGTATCCATCATAGTATTCGTACATAAGCATAACATAAAATCATAACAAAATCTCAAAAAGAAGTCTCCATACATTTCAGTGTTTTGTGGGGGTTTTTTTTGTGTTTTTTTTTTTCTTTTCAGTTTTCTCTGCCATTGCTTGTGTGTCATGATAATTCCTTCTATACATCTTTCAGAGCTGATCTTTCCAAAGTGAGCCAGAAACATGTGCTGAGTCTCTTTGAAACAAGAAATCTCAAATAACATATTTTCTTATGAAAATATATTACTTAGATTATAGAACAGGTAGCATTTGGAAAAGTCAAATACGACTGGAAGATGCTCAGAGCACAAGCTGACTTAGCAGTCAAGATTTATTTCTTTTTATTTTAAATACTTGATTGTGAAACAGATATCTACAAAAATGTAAATTTATTTTGGATATTTATAGGGCTACGGAATAGATAAGATATTATGCGAAGCAATTGATCAGAGGTGAAGGTGATGTCACAAGAATAGAAAATCATAAACAGAAAGGAGAGAAAAATGAGTTTAGAAAACAGTCTCTGGCGCTCTTTTATCAAGTAGGAGAACGTGAAGCCAAAACAGTATATCGAAGAAATTTAAAATGTGGAGACATTTTTAAAAATGCTGCTACGTGTTGCAGTTGTAATTCTGATAAAGAACTAATGATAAAATAAATTGCATTGAAGTTAGTAATATCCTTAATTACATCAACAGATCTGAAAATTAATTAACATGAAAATACTAGTATAACAATGACACACTATTATGATAAAATGAAAAAATACTATCTAGTAGCTCGTCATGTAGGCATACTTGTCTAAAATTGTAAAACCTTTTAGTACATAATAAAAGTCTCAAGAAAATGCCATTCAATGTTAATGTAGAGTGATGTTTCAAGTCCTGAAAATGCACTCAATTTGAAAGTATGGAGAACTACATTCACTCACTATGAACTGCTCTTAGATTTTACTAATTAGCAAGTATTTTGACAGGTGTTATACTACTTTGCTTTATGCTTTGGGAGTTCTGTTTAGCACGACAAATTTAAATAGTTATTCTCAACTAGCATATTTTTTATTCCCTTTAAAGTACATCTCATAAATTAAAAGCAGTGGGTGTATTATAAAATCTAATTCGCTTTCAAGCTTTTCCTGTCAGGTTTGTTTTTCTACTAGTAGTGAGAAAACTTGCCTCATATAGGTAATACACCTCTCTTCAAGTTTTGCAAAGAACACTACAGAATCCCTAACATTAAAGCTGGATATTTCTGAAAGTACATTGAGTCTTTCAAGTCATTAGGGGAGGATTTAGTGTAATAGAGCAGTAATTCACTGAATTTCAGGCATTGGTGGCTTAATGTAGTACAATGTAATTAACACTCAGGGAGTCGTTTATACACCTGGAAGGATCTAACCCATTGCCTACTTAATTGACATGATTTTTTAAAGAGAGATGGAGCACCCTAATATTTATTTGAAAAGAAAATTGGGATCAAATTACCTCTTCAAGGTCAGAGAAAAAATTAATTACTGAAGTAAGTCTTGAATTTTTGTTTCATTCTCAGTGTTTTACTTAGGATAAAAATCATTATTATGATGTGAACCTATGTGAGTATAATTCTGGTCTTTGTTTTAGGTTGGACTTTCAAAAGATGCAGGTTAATATACTATACAACCCTAAAGTTATACAGTGTATTTGTCATTTATATAAGGGTCACATGATAAGGTAGGCAAGTTATGCAAATATCACAGTCAGATTACCCTTGAGCAATCTCTGTGGAAGTTGCCACCAAAGAGACTTCCTCTCAAGAATCCAACATACTTTCAATATTAGAAAATATTCTTCTCTTGAGTACCAGGTGAAATACTAGGCTTAATTTTAGGAACTGTGAAAATTGTACAGCATTAAACACTAGAACCATGCTCACTGTGGCATGTTCCAACTTTGAAGGTCAAGGGGAACTTCAGTCAACTGAGAGTAAGGAAGGGTAATTGCACAGAAACATTCTAACTAAATTCTAGGCAGAACAACCTCCTCCCAGGATACCTGAGACAGATGAACCATTTCACTTCTAGGACAGTGGTACCAAACCTTGCCATGAAAGCAAGGAAAACAGGCTATACACATTCTTACAGCCTGAGTGTGGGCTACACTGACAGGATGGAATGGCAGGGGGTCACAGACATACATGGAATCCACACTCACTCAGCAGCTATTTCCACAGGTCTTGACCATGAATTCAAAGGCTAAGGAAAAGGCAGGAGACCTAGGCCAGCCCTGCCTTGTGGTACAAGGACACAAAACTCAGTCTGCTCCCCAGGCTCTACACTCATACAATGGTGAAGCCATATACTGTTGGAGCAGCAAGGAATACTCCTGTTCTGGATCCCTGACAAAGGTTCACTGCTGTTGAGGGAGAGGCAAAAGCAAAAGCCACCTGCTCCTGGAGCAGGGGAGAGAAAGGCCCTGCTTCGCCACAAGTCTTCCAGCAAATGACAAGCAAGTAAGGCACTTAGCACCGTGGGAGGGATAAGGCAAAAGTTCTCTGGGAGAGGGATTATAGAAAAAGCCACCTGGCCCAGTGAGTGAAGCAGGGACACCGATTAGACCAAAGATCCTGTACTGATACAAATCAGGAGTCTGTGATCATGGGGGGAGCAGGTGGGGGGCAGGACACTCACTCTCACAATAAGCCTCCATAGACATGAGGCAAATTTAATTAAATTTAAGGCAAAATTTAATTCTGGAGGACGTAGGAGAAAACTTAGAAAGCCCACGCCCATGGCAGGCACACAGGGCTTTCCTAAGACTGAGCTGAAGAGGAGAATTCAGAGATTATAGAAATAAGAAACAGTTGTGCTGCTTGGGAAGGGACCAGTCCACGAAGCATGGGGAAAAGCTCTTTGACACTTCAGACCCCACATAAGTCACAAGATAGCAGCAGAGATTATCTGAGTGTTAGATCAGAAAGACATATTCATCTATACAGTCATGATTAAGATGCTAAAGAATCTGGTGAAAAACTTGGCAACAGGTATGGACAGATGGGAAATTTCAGTGAAGCATTTGAAAGTATAACAAAGGGTTAAATATGAATGCTAAATGATACATAATCTATTACATAAAGCGTATTTATAGAGGATAGCACAGGTACAGTATTCCTTCAAAAGGTTTCTCAAGACTTAAAAGTTTACCAAAATCCTCAGAGTAAATAAAAGAATAAATCCATAGAGTTTGATAGGCCAATAATAATTATACAAACTTAAAAACAAAGATACAAAAGAGAGTACAAAAGAGAACAAAAAATCCAGGGACTGTGGGACAATATTACAACTATTGTACCAAATAAAGAGGAAAATGATGCCTGTAAAATTTCTACATTTAATGCATGATAGCAACACACAGACAGAAGGGTCTCAGAGAATCCCAAGCGAAGAATATTTTTTTAAAAAATGCATTATAGTTAAGCCTCTGAAAACCAAATATAAGGAAAAATTTTAAAAAACAGTGGAAAAAAACTTTACATATAGAGAAACAGATCTAAGAATACAGCAGACTTTTCACGTGAAATTTCCGAAGCCAGAAGACAATAGAAGGTCCTCTTTCACATACTGAAAATACAAACTGTGAACCCAGAATTGCCCATTCCTCTAAAGTACCTTTCAAAAATCTTGGCAAAATATGAGTTTTTTCAGAGAAAAAAAGTAGAAAAGTCTACTGCCAGCAGACCTGCTATGGAAAAAAAAAAGTTAAACAAAGGTGTTTTAGGCAGAAGGAAAATTAAATAGATGGATCTATTATAATGTGGATCTTCAAAAAGAAATGAAGAGAGCTGAAAATGGGAAGACAATACACGTGAACCATTTTATTTATTTCTGATATTTTTAAAGATAATACACTGTCTTAAACAAAATAGTAGAAAACTATTTTGTGGTTAAAATAACAATTTTAGCAATGTAACTTGGAGATTAAAGCATGTGTGAGGACATGGGGAGGAACTGATAGTACAATGTTTTCTACTCTAAATTAAGTGGTATTGACTTTTTTTTGACAAGAATGTTTCATATTACAGAGATGTGTTGTGAAACCTAGAGCAAGCAATTAAAAATAAATAGGTTTAAATAATAATTCAGTAGTGGAGACAAAATTAGCATAACAAAAATGTGCAGGGGATGAGAAAAAAAGCTAAGAAAAAAATGGTACATCCAATCTCAATTATAGTGATAACTAAGTTAAATACTAATAGACTAAATGTCACTATTAAGAGACACAGATAGTCAAGCTTTTTTTTTTAAAGAAAGAAGACCCAGTTCCTCAGGAAAAACATTTTAATAACGTTATGGATAAACCAAAAAGAAAAAACTGCAATCATGTAAACACTAAAAAAAACAAACAAACAAAAAACCCCCTCAGAGTATCAATATTTGTATCAGACAGAGTAGACTTGAAGACAATTAATATTACAAGGTATATTGAGGAATATTATATATTAATCAAATTGTCAAATTACAAGTGTACATAACAATCCCCTCCTTGCTTTAAGCTTATAAACTCTATTGTTTTATATATATTTCATTGCTTATCTACTTAATTCCCCTCTTCTTTTTAATTCAGCTTTTTTAACCTATGGTATTTCCTGCTGTTTTATAGACAGATAGGCAGACACACACACAAACGTACACACACGCAGACACACGGTGACAATTTAAACAAAAAATACTTTCACTTAAAGTAGACTTTCTCAAACTGTTCAACCTTTTTCATACTTATCTCAACTTCCAGATTTCACTTTATTGGTAAGTGACTCATAGTGGCTGACAACTTTCATAATGGGGGAAATTTAAAAGATATTTGTGGTTATGATAATTTTCCCTAGAAGCCATATTCTTCACTCCTGACTCATCATTACATACCAAATCATAGTGACCTGATTTGTTAAATGCTTCTAAATGCTTCTAAAAACTGAGAATAAATCCTTCAGCATTTTGGTGAGTTTATACTCCAGCAAAGTCCTTTGAATATGGTAGCCATTCTATGAACAGCCATTTAAGAATAGCTATTAAAAACAAACAAGCAAAAAGAAAGGATGCTTTAAAGATGAGTGTTCTAAAGCCTTACTATTAAAAAGTACAAGGATATCAGGGGAGATGTGATACCTCAAATATTATCTCAGGAATTTTGAGGGTTATAATTGAAATTATAATTTGAAAGTAATAATAAGGTAAATAAAATATTAAATTGAATAGTGGAAAAATTGTATTTTCATTTTCAATCAATATTAGACTTAATCACAAAGTTAGCTCATAGAATTTATAACACATCTTTACATATATTAACATACAAGTTAACATAAATTCTATATATTTATTATATATTATTAGTCTTGATTTATATTCAAGGAAACTGAAGTTTAATGTATATCTAATACTTAGTGTTGAAAACACACCCTTGGTATGACTCTGAATGCACTTAACTTTTTATTAGACCATATTGCTATTTCCATTAGATATAAAGCCAGTTCTCATTTTTGTATTTGTAATTTGAAAAAAAGATAGGACAACTCTTAAAATATGGGCATATTAAAATGTTACACTTTTCAACACTTTGAAAAGAACATGTCTTTATTAAGAGGAAGGCAGCTCTAAGAAACATGCCAATCATTTGTCTTAGTCCGTAAGTTTGTTACAGTTGTACTTTCACAGATATATAAAATTAAAAAAAAATTAACATTAATAAGTAGTAAATAGTATGATATAGAACTCTGGAAAAGAGCCACGATAGTTTACCAACTATAAGTACTATAGATTACTCTCTCTAAATAACCTTCTGCCACCTTTCGAGAAGTACTTCCTTTATACACCTGCCTATCAATGCTAGCCTCCCAGTCACCAAACGTATTTAACAGTAACAATTTTTGTCTGTCTTCAGTTGAATTGACCTTCATACAGACTGTTTATCCTTCAAACTACTCTATTTCCAGGATCTAATTAGACACACACACATTCAAGTCTATGACCACAGCTTTTAATGATCTTATTCTTTCCACCTCCCCAGCACTTGGTACCTCACGCTTTACCTCATATCATCTCTGCTTCAATTATTCCTGCTTATCAGAATCCAAAACCACCTCTTCTATTCTGCTACACTCTGAAAATAACTGATTCTCCTAGTTCATTGTAAAATCATTTAAAATGTCATTCTTTACATTCTCCATTCTATCCATCAATTACTTTGTAATTCCCAACTCATTGCATTCCAGTTTCTGCTTTACTACACTATTGAAATTAATTTTCTCAGGCTACTCATTTATTTCTTAATTATCTCTGCATTGTCCATATCTCAAGGTATTGTGAAATAAAAAAAAAACAGGCAAATGGAATGTTACTCAGGAATATGGATCTAAATAGTAGAGTTATATAAAAGATAGACATCCTTTATTTAAAAACATTTTTGGTTTTTCCAAATGAGAAACTGTATGTTTTAAATTGCTATGGACTGAGTCTAAAATATTTTTCTATTATTTATAAGGAGAGAAAAAAAAGTGGTGGCAATTTAGATTCAATGATCATTGTTTGATAAAAATTGAGATAGTTATAAAACAAAGAAGGATCTAATGTGTTAAATTTAATTAAGAGTTCAAATAATATATCAATTTAAAGATACTTAAATGTAGTCTGAATTGGTCAAATTTTACTTTGGAGAAAGCTGTGTCAACAGAAGAACTAACGGTACATACAAGTTGTTTCTATAGGTGTGCTAATATATAGATTATATATCAAGTAGGTTAAAAAGTGAAATCTACCAAGAGAACACAGGATAAGTAACATCAAGTTTTAGTTATGCCTCCAGCTGGAAGGGTGCTCCCCAAATGTGGTTGTGTACAATCAGGGTGAAAAAGATAATCCACTGTAAAGTAAGAAAAACTTACTCAAATTTCTATTTTCTCTATATAGATATTAAAAAGAAAATAAGTCCAGCTTATTAAATTACATGAAACTGTTTAAAATATATACACACCTCTGTACTTATCTCTACATATGTGTATTCATTTGATATGTACACCTATTCAATTACTATCTGTATTTCTATAACAATAACTTCAGCTCTTTAATGAATAGTGGTTGTTGATATTTTTATTCTTTCTTAGATTTCACTGATTTCAGAAAAATTGCAGTTTATCAGTAACTGGACATTTGGATATAGATTATATTACATTGTTACTACATAAATGTAAAAGGATTATTTTAAGAAATAATTACTAAGAACACTAAAAATAAAAACACAACAAGCAACAAGCAAATGAAGGACTCAGCTTCTTCTACACTCACATAAATTCTCCTCAACAGCTTGTGATAAGGAGAAATAGTAATTATATAATTGACAATAAAGCAATAAAAATCAATATTAGAAGTAAGATTATTAAAAAACTTGCATTTTTCTTTTTTTTAATTTTTATTGAAGTATAGTTGATACTTCAATAAAATGTTGCTGTAGTTTCTGGTGTACAGAAAAGAGATTCAGTTATACATACATATATATTTATTTTTTCAAATTCTTTTCCCTTACAGGTTATTACAAAATATTGAGTATAGTTCCTTGTGCTGTACGATAGGTCCTTGTTGGTTTTCTATTTTACATATAATAGTGTATATCTGTTCATCCCAAACTCCTAATTTATCCCTTTTCTCCTTTCCCCTTTGGTAACCATAAGTTTGTTTTCTAAATCTGTCATTCTGTTTCTGTTTTGTATAAAAGTTCACTTGTATAATATTTTTTCTTTTAGATTCCACATATAAGCAATTTGCAGCAGCATTTATAATAGCTAAGACATGGAAGCAATCTAAATGTCATTGACAGATAAATGGATAAAGAAGATGTGGGATATATATTTATTTATTTATTTATTTATTTATTTATTTATACACATATATGAACAATAGAATATTACTCAGCCATAAAAAGTAATGAAATAATGTCATTTGCAGCAACATGGATGGATCCAGAGATTATCATGCTAAGTGAAGTAAGCCAGGCTTTTTTTTTTAACAGTGATAAACTATATGTGTATGTGGTGTTCAGGTATTAGCTTAGTATGGAAATACTATTATTTTTTAATTCATATTTTGTTTTTATTTTTTAAAACACATGACATTTTAGTATAATGGTACAGGCAGATGGTGTACAGTACAAGTGTTTCATATGTGTTTCTAATGCTGAAAACATTTTACTGATAATTGAGTGATATGAAAATTTGAGAGATTATTTAATTAAAGTGTTATTATTGTCAAATGTACACATTTTCTTAAGAAGCACAAAGGTAATAGATGAGAAATTCAGTGAAGACTTAACCATGTTCTTCACTGTGAAACAGAGAGCTTGAAACCAATAAATATCGTAGATCTAATTAGCAAAAGATTTATAAATATACAATGGAAAATTTATGGCACATTCAAGAGTTTTTAAATAATTTAATTGAAATTGAATGTCTGTTGTCCTAAATTTATAGTGTGTCATTTAGAGTGCATATTGAACTGAAGGATGGACAATTCGTTGATATCTTCTATGACAAGGTATTCAACTTGAATCCTCTGAATTACAGAGCAGTGAGTCTCACATATTAAGCAAACTCACAGAATCTATAATTGAGGGAAGAGCCATGAAGTGAAAGGAAGCATTTATTAAATGACAAGGAAATGATTTTTTGAGAGAAAATCACATTTGGTATTTTTAGCAAGCTCATAGATTTGTTAGCAAAAGTTGCAGCATAGCAAGATGATTCTTATCCAATTCCCATTGCCCTTTCTTCCTGTCTTAGTTGGGAAGCAATGTGCCAGCTAAATAATCACTTGGCCAAGCTCCTTGCAGCTAAGGATGGCTATTCCGTTTTACCAGTAAGATGGTAAGTGGAATGCTGCTGAGTAACTTTGGGAAATTATTTGTAAGAAAACTTGGGGTTGAGACATCACTGATTGCTCTGTATCAAAGGCAGGGGAGAATCAAAAAGAATATTTTACTGATAATCATATTTTATAGACGGTTATTGATGTACCTGGTACCATTCTTAAGTTCTTTTTTTGGTAGGGGGGGCTTTCCTTGGACTGAGAATCTATAGATTTATCAGAATTCAGTACATTCACAAGATGACAGAAATGAAGAAGAAGGTCAATATTCTAAGACTGGCAGAGAGAAGAGACAAACTGTTTATTAAAGGGATTTTTTACAGCAACCATTTCCAGCTTCCATATACAGCTTCCATATATTGTAATGTGAGATAAAAAATAGATCCCTTATCTGTTTAGTCCACCAAAAGTTTACGTTTCGTTACTTGCAGCTGGTTCTGTTTTTGTATGTAATAAAAGAATGGTTTATGGTAAGCACTTCATGGGAAGTATTTGCATATTCAAAGAATACTCAATTTGAAGCTCTCCAATTTCTACACATTCCTAGACAACACATGCACTAGTCACATTGAATTGCCCTGTGCTTGTCATTTAATGTCCTCTTTATCATTTATATTCAATATAGCATGTCAGATTCAATATAAATCTGTTCTCGATATTTTCTCCAAAGACACAAATATCATGTTTTCCTGGCTGATCATGTTTTGCTGTTGTTGTTGTTTAATGCTTATCATATTATATTCTTATTTGTTCTTTTCACCTGTAAGTTCCTAAAAGGCAATATATTGTATTTGCATGTAACTTTATTACACTTTCATAGTAGCTAGTTGTAAGAAAATGTTAAAAGAATAAAGAAATGGCACTTTCATTATTTTTATACTGGGAGAGCTATAGGCTTATTTTTTCTTAACTGTGAATGTGTTTACTGAAAGAAAGACTTAGAAAAGCATCTAAAACAAATGTGAGATCAAAAGAACAAAGAACAAAAGAAAGTCAACTGCTCAAGGGCTTTTTTTCCTCCCAAGGGCTTTTTTATACTCTGTAAATTTTTGTTTAGCAAAAATTTGGGCTTGATTAACTATTTCCTTTCCCATGTTAGGGAAGTTTTCAACTATAATCTCTTCAAATATTTTCTCAGTCCCTTTCTTTTTCTCTTCTTCTTCTGGAACCCCTATAATTCTAACGTTGGTGCATTTAATGTTGTCCCAGAGGTCTCTGAGACTGTCCTCAGTTCTTTT
Source organism: Leucopleurus acutus (assembly GCF_964270905.1). Lineage (NCBI taxonomy): Eukaryota > Metazoa > Chordata > Mammalia > Artiodactyla > Delphinidae > Leucopleurus > Leucopleurus acutus. Next base: position 153,447,734 of record NC_139146.1, on the reverse strand, counting down.
CATTCTTTTTTCTTTATTCTGCTCTGCAGTAGTTATTTCCACCATTTTATCTTCCAGGTCACTTATCCGTTCTTCTGCCTCAGTTATTCTGCTATTGATCCCATCTAGAGTATTTTTAATTTCATTTATTGTGCTGTTCATCATTGCTTGTTTCATTTTTAGTTCTTCTAGGTCCTTGTTAAACGTTTCTTGTATTTTCTCCATTCTATTTCCAAGATTTTGGATCATTTTTACTATCATTACTCTGAATTCTTTCTCAGGCAGACTGCCTATTTCCTCTTCATTTGTTAGGTCTGGTGGGTTTTTATCCTGCTCCTTCATCTGCTGTGTGTTTTTCTGTCTTCTCATTTTGCTTATCTTACTGTGTTTGGGGTCTCCTTTTTGCAGGCTGCAGGTTCGTAGTTCCGGTTGTTTTTGGTGTCTGTCCCCAGTAGCTAAAGTTGGTTCAGTGGGTTGTGTAGGCTTCCTGGTGGAGGGGACTAGTGCCTGTGTTCTGGTGGATGAGGCTGGATCTTGTCTTTCTGGTGGGCAGGTCCACGTCTGGTGGTGTGTTTTGGGGTGTCTGTGGACTTATGATTTTAGGCAGCCTCTCTGCTAACGGGTGGGGTTGTGTTCATTTCTTGCTAGTTGTTTGGCATTTGGTGTCCAGCCCTGTAGCTTGCTGGTCGTTGAGTGAAGCTGGGTGTTGGTGTTGAGATGGAGATCTCTGGGAGATTTTTGCCGTTTGATATTATGTGGCGCTGGGAGGTCTCTTGCAGACCAGTGTCCTGAAGCTGGCTCTCCCACCTCAGAGGCACAGCACTGACTCCTGGCTGCAGCACCAAGAGCCTTTCATCCACATGGCTCAGAATAAAAGGGAGACAAAGTAGAAATAAAGAGGATAAAAGAAAATAAAAAGTAAGGTAAAATAAAATAGTCATTGAAATAAAAAATAATTATTAAGAAAAAAACTTTTTAAGTTAAAAAAAACAAAAACAAAAAAAAACGGACGGATAGAACCCTAGGACAAATGGTGAAAGCAAAGCTATACAGACAAAATCTCACACAGAAGCACACACATACACACTCACAAAAAGAGGAAAAGGGGGAAAAAAAATAATAAATCTTGCTCTCAAAGTCCCCCTCCTCAATTTGGGATGATTGGTTGTCTATTCAGGTATTCCACAGATGCAGGTGCATCAAGTTGATTGTGGAGCTTTAATCCGCTGCTCCTGAGGCTGCTGGGAGAGATTTCCCTTTCTCTTCTTTGTTCTCACAGCTCCCGGGGCTCAGCTTTGGATTTGGCCCTGCCTCTGCGTGTAGGTCGCCGGAGGGCGTCTGTTCTTCGCTCCGACAGGACGGGGTTAAAGGAGCAGCGGATTCGGGGGCTCTGGCTCACTCAGGCCGGGGGGGGGGGGGGGGGGGGGCACGGAGGGCGGGGCGGGCCTGCGGCGGCAGAGGCGGCGTGACGTTGCAGCAGCCTGAGGCGCGCCGTGCGTTCTCCCGGGGAAGTTGTCCCTGCATCCCGGGACCCTGGCAGTGGCGGGCTGCACAGGCTCTCCGGAAGGGAGGTGTGGAGAGTGACCCGTGCTCGCACACAGGCTTCTTGGTGGCGGCAGCAGCGGCCTTAGCGTTAATGTCAGTCGTTGGGGTGCGCACTGTTAGCCCCGGCTCGTGGCCGTCTCTGGAGCTCCTTTAAGTAGCGCTCTTAATCCCCTCTCCTTGCGCACCAGGAAACAAAAATACCAGCATTTCTTAAGTAAATAAGTGCTGTCCATAAAGGTTATTAAATCTTTTGTATCCTACAAGACCCCCAAATATATAAAGATAAACAATGTCACCTATGCCAACACTGCTATTATTTTTATTGAATAAAATATGTGATCTTGCTCTACTTCATTAAAATGAAAAGCTGCTCTGCAAAAGAAATTTTCAGGAGAATGAGAAAACAAGCCACAGACTGAGAGACAATATTTGCAAAAGACACATCTGATAAAGGGTTGCTATTCAAAATCGACAAAGTACTCTTAAAACTCAACAATAAGAAAGCAAACAAAAAAACGGACCTTCAGGGACACCTCACAAAGGAAGATACATAGACAGGAATAAGCATGTGAAAAGATGTTCCCTATCATATGTCATAAGAAAAATGCAAATTAAGACAACAATGAGATGCCACTACACACTATTAGAATGGCCAAAATCTAGAACACTGACAACACCAAATGCTGGTGCAGATGTGGAGCAACAGGAATTCACATTCACTGCTGGGGGAAATGTAAAATGGTACAGCCACTCTGGAAGACAGGAAAAGGAAGAAAAACGTATATAAGTATCTAAGGAGACGGTATGAGTTTAGTTTAATTTCAGTAAACCTTGAGTACATTTACTTTTCCTGAAATCAGCATTCTGGGTCAGTGAATATTAGTATCCCACTGTAAAATAAAGGAGATAATTTAATTTTTCATCTTTGATTTCAAGGTATAATTTTATATAAAGGACATTAAAAACCTAAAGCCATTTTTAAAGCAAGGCAATTCATAAATTTCTTTTGAAGGTTAGTTGTAAACATAGAGTAAAACCTCATCAATTTCAATAATTGAAGGAGAAGCTTTTTTAAAGTCAGCCTGGAAATTATGTTGGCAAAATGTTGCCTATAATAATTCCTTCTGGACTTACTCTAATAAATAAATATGAATCATGCAATTATCACATTGTTTGTATGCAAATGAATCCTGCTAAAATGTTTAAAAATGATTAAACAAGTTCAATATTCTGTTTTTTCCCTCTGGCACTATTGAGAAATAGCTATTAAAATTTGAAAAAGTTACACAATTTTTCTGGGGCTTAGTTTACTCATTTACAAAAGGGGCTGAAGCTTGATGATTTCTAATTCCATTTCACATCTACCCAGTTATTTTCTGTGATCTACTATATTCTTTAAAATTTAAAATTACTTTGAGAAGACGTTTCAAATTACTTGAAAATAAATGCTTGGGTTACTTGTTTTGTGTCATCTCCCTGCCCACCCCCCGCTCCAAGGAGAATAAATAATAAACAACCTGGGTGATGTAGTCACCTGCCATAGCATGATTCTCTGTTCACGTGGTACATATGTACTCAGCAGCTGGACTCTGCTTATTTGAGCCACCTGGCCAAGGAGGCAGCTACTGTGTTTCAAGACAAAACATGAGTCAACCTGGAACTCAGCTCTCAAGTTGTATGTTGTGTGACCTTATGGATGAACACCAGGGCCATCATTTATAAAGCAGGATTGGGAGTGGTGAACAATAAAATCTACTTTACTGTTTTGTTTGGGTTTTTTTGTTTTGCACAGGTTAAAGAAAAGTGCTTTGCATTTGGATGTACTCAATGACAATTAGATTTTTTATCTGTACTCAGAAGAGTAATTCAGACACCTGTGTTAGGACTTCTTGCCTCGGTATACACAAGAGAATTGAGACACTGCAATTGTTTCAATATTTCTTCTCCTATCCACTGAGAATTAGAAAAAAGTAAAGGGATAGAGTTCCGGGAAGATGGCGGAAGAGTAAGACGCGGAGATCACCTTCCTCTCCACAGATACACCAGAAATACATCTACGCGTGGAACAACTCCTACGGAGCACCTACTGAACGCTGGCAGAAGACCTCAGACCTCCCAAAAGGCAAGGAACCCCCCACGTACCTGGTTAGGGCAAAAGAAAAAACTAAACAGAGACAAAAGAATAGGGACGGGTCCTGCACCAGCGGGAGAGAGCTGTGAAGGAGGAAAAGTGTCCACACACTAGGAGCCCCTTCGCGGGTGGAGACTTCGGGAGGCGGAGTGGGGGAGCTTGGGAGCCGCGGAGGAGAGCACAGCAACAGGGGTGCGGAGGGCAAAGCGGAGAGATTCCAGCGCAGAGGATCGGGCCGACCGGCACTCACCAGCCGAGAGGCTTGTCTGCTCGCCCGCTGGGGCGGGCGGGACTGGGAGCTGAGGCTCCGACTTTTGTCGGAGCGCCGGGAGAGGACTGAGGTTGGCGGCGTGAACACAGCCTGCAGGGCGTTGGTGCGCCGCGGCTGGCCGGGAGAGAGTCTGGGGAGGGGTCTGGACCTGCCGAAGAGGCAAGAGACTTTTACGTCCCTCTTTGTTTCCTCGTGCACGAGGAGGGGGGATTGGGAACGCTGCTTGGGAGAGCTCCGGAGACGGGCGCGAGCCGCGGCTAAGAGTGCGGAGCCCAGAGACGGACATGGGACGCTAAGGCCGCTGCTGCCGCCGCCAGGAGGCCTGTGTGCGAGCGCAGGTCACTAGCCACACGCCCTTCCGGGGAGCCTGTGCAGCCCGCCGCTGCCGGGGTCCCGGGATCTGGGGACGGCTCCCCCGGGAGAGCGCACGGCGCGCCTCAGGCTGCAGCGTCACGCCGGCCTCTGCCGCTGCAGGCCCGCCCTGCACTCCGTGACCCTCCCTACCCCCCGGCCTGGGTGAGCCAGAGCCTCCGAATCAGCGGCTCCTTTAACCCCGTCCTGTCTGAGCAAAGAACAGACGCCCTCCGGCGACCTACACGCACAGGCGGGGCCAAATCCAAAGCTGAGCCCCTGGGAGCTGTGAGAACAAAGAAGAGAAAGGGAAATCTCTTCCAGCAGCCTCAGAAGCAGCGGATTAAAGCTCCACAATCAACTTGATATACCCTGCATCTGTGGAATACCTGAATAGACAACGAATCATCCCAAATTAAGGAGCCCTGTGGATGAAAGGCTCTTGGTGCTGCAGCCAGGACTCAGTGCTGTGCCTCTGAGGTGGGAGAGCCAACTTCAGGACACTGGTCCACAAGAGGCCTCCCAGCTGCACATAATATCAAACAGCAAAAATCTCCAAGAGATCTCCATCTCAACGCCAGCACCCAGCTTCACTCAACGACCAGCAAGCTACAGTGCTGGACATCCTATGCCAAACAACTAGCAAGACAGGAACACAACCCCACCCATTAGCAGAGAGGCTGCCCAAAATCATAATAAGTCTACAGACACCCCAAAACACACCACCAGACGTGGACCTGCCCACCAGAAAGACAAGATCCAGCCTCATACACCAGAACACAGGCACTAGTACCCTCCACCAGGAAGCCTACACAACCCACTGAACCAACCTTAGCCACTGGGGACAGACTCAAAAAACAACAGGAACTACGAACCTTCAGCCTGCAAAAAAAAAAAAAAAGGAGACCCCCAAACACAGTAAGATAAGCAAAATGAGAAGACAGAAAAACACACAGCAGATGAAGGAGCAAGATAAAAACCCACCAGACCTAACAAATGAAGAGGAAATAGGCAGTCTACCTGAAAAAGAATTCAGAATAATGATAGTAAGGTTGATCCGAAATCTTGGAGATAGAATGGACAATAGAATGGACAAATTGCAAGAATCAGTTAACAAGGACCTAGAAGAACTAAAGATGAAACAAGCAACGATGAACAACACAATAAATGAAATTAAAAGTACTCTAGATGGGATCAATAGCAGAATAACTGAGGCAGAAGAACGGATAAGTGACCTGGAAGATAAAATAGTGGAAATAACTACTGCAGAGCAGAATAAAGAAAAAAGAATGAAAAGAACTGAGGACAGTCTCAGAGACCTCTGGGACAACATTAAACGCACCAACATTCGAATTATAGGGGTTCCAGAAGAAGAAGAGAAAAAGAAAGGGACTGAGAAAATATTTGAAGAGATTATAGTTGAAAACTTCCCTAATATGGGAAAGGAAATAGTTAATCAAGTCCAGGAAGCACAGAGAGTCCCATACAGGATAAATCCAAGGAGAAATACGCCAAGACACATATTAATCAAACTGTCAAAAATTAAATACAAAGAAAACATATTAAAAGCAGCAAGGGAAAAACAACAAATAACACACAAGGGAATCCCCATAAGGTTAACAGCTGATCTTTCAGCAGAAACTCTGCAAGCCAGAAGGGAGTGGCAGGACATATTGAAAGTGTTGAAGGAGAAAAACCTGCAACCAAGATTACTCTACCCAGCAAGGATCTCATTCAGATTTGATGGAGAAATTAAAAACTTTACAGACAAGCAAAAGCTGAGAGAGTTCAGCACCACCAAACCAGCTCTACAACAACTGCTAAAGGAACTTCTCTAGGCAAGAAACACGAAGGAAAGGACCTACAATAACAAACCCAAAACAATGAAGAAAATGGGAATAGGAACACACATATCGATAATTACCTTAAATGTAAATGGACTAAATGCTCCCACCAAAAGACACAGATTGGCTGAATGGATACAAAAACAAGACCCATATATTTGCTGTCTACAAGAGACACACTTCAGACCTAGAGACACATACAGACTGAAAGTAAGGGGATGGAAAAAGGTATTTCATGCAAGTGGAAACCAAAAGAAAGCTGGAGTAGCAATTCTCATATCAGACAAAATAGACTTTAAAACAAAGACTATTAGAAGAGACAAAGAAGGACACTACATAATGATCAAGGGATCAATCCAAGAGGAAGATATAACAATTGTAAATATTTATGCACCCAACATAGGTGCACCTCAATACATAAGGCAAATACTGACAACCATAAAAGGGGAAATCGACAGTAACACATTCATAGTAGGGGACTTTAACACCCCACTTTCACCAATGGACAGATCATCCAAAATGAAAATAAATAAGGAAACACAAGCTTTAAATGATACATTAAACGAGATGGAGTTAATTGATATTTATAGGACATTCCATCCAAAAACAACAGAATACACATTTTTCTCAAGTGCTCATGGAACATTCTCCAGGATAGATCATATCTTGGGTCACAAATCAAGCCTTGGTAAATTTAAGAAAATTGAAATTGTATCAAGTATCTTTTCTGACCACAACGCCATGAGACTAGATATCAATTACAGGAAAAGATCTGTAAAAAATACAAACACATGGAGGCTAAACAATACACTACTTAATAATGAAGATATTACTGAAGAAATCAAAGAGGAAATCAAAAAATACCTAGAAACAAATGACAATGGAGACACAACGACCCAAAACCTGTGGGATGCAGCAAAAGCAGTTCTAAGGGGGAAGTTTATAGCAATACAAGCCCACCTTAAGAAGCAGGAAGCATCTCGAATAAACAACCTAACCTTGCACCTCAAGCAATTAGAGAAAGAAGAACAAAAAAACCCCAAAGCTAGCAGAAGGAAAGAAATCATAAAAATCAGATCAGAAATAAATGAAAAAGAAAAGAAGGAAACAATAGCAAAGATCAATAAAACTAAAAGCTGGTTCTTTGAGAAGATAAACAAAATAGATAAACCACTAGCCAGACTCATCAAGAAAAAAAGGGAGAAGACCCAAATCAATAGAATTAGAAATGAAAAAGGAGAGGTAACAACTGACACTGCAGAAATAAAAGAGATCATGAGAGATTACTACAAGCAACTCTATGCCAATAAAATGGACAATCTGGAAGAAATGGACAAATTCTTAGAGAGGCACAACCTGCCAAGACTGAATCAGGAAGAAATAGAAAATATGAACAGACCAATCACAAGCACTGAAATTGAAACTGTGATTAAAAATCTTCCAACAAAGAAAAGCCCAGGACCAGATGGCTTCACAGGCGAATTCTATCAAACATTTAGAGAAGAGCTAACACCTATCCTTCTCAAACTCTTCCAAAATATAGCAGAGGGAGGAACACTCCCAAACTCCTTCTACGAGGCCACCATCACCTTGATAGCAAAACCAGACAAGGATGTCACAAAGAAAGAAAACTACAGGCCAATATCACTGATGAACATAGATGCAAAAATCCTCAACAAAATACTAGCACACAGAATCCAACAGCACATTAAAAAGATCATACACCATGATCAAGTGGGGTTTATTCCAGGAATGCAAGGATTCTTCAATATACGCAAATCTATCAATGTGATAAACCATATTAACAAACTGAAGGAGAAAAACCATATGATCATCTCAATAGATGCAGAGAAAGCTTTTGACAAAATTCAACACCCATTTATGATAAAAACCCTGCAGAAAGTAGGCATAGAGGGAACTTTCCTCAACATAATAAAGGCCATATATGACAAGCCCACAGCAAACATCATCCTCAATGGTGAAAAACTGAAAGCATTTCCACTAAGATCAGGAACAAGACAAGGTTGCCCACTCTCACCACTCTTATTCAACATAGTTTTGGAAGTTTTAGCCACAGCAATCAGAGAAGAAAAGGAAATAAAAGGAATCCAAATCGGAAAAGAAGAAGTAAAGCTGTCACTGTTTGCAGATGACATGATCCTATACATAGAGAACCCTAAAGATGCTACCAGAAAACTACTAGAGCTAATCAATGAATTTGGTAAAGTGGCAGGATACAAAATTAATGCACAGAAATCTCTGGCATTCCTATATACTAATGATGAAAAATCTGAAAGTGAAATCAAGAAAACACTCCCATTTACCATTGCAACAAAAAGAATAAAATATCTAGGAATAAACCTACCTAAGGAGACAAAAGATCTGTATGCAGAAAATTATAAGACACTGATGAAAGAAATTAAAGATGATACAAATAGATGGAGAGATATACCATGTTCTTGGATTGGAAGAATCAACATTGTGAAAATGACTCTACTACCAAAAGCAATCTATAGATTCAATGCAATCCCTATCAAACTACCACTGGCATTTTTCACAGAACTAGAACAAAAAATTTTGCAATTTGTATGGAAACACAAAAGACCCCGAATAGCCAAAGCAATCTTGAGAACGAAAGAAGGAACTGGAGGAATCAGGCTCCCAGACTTCAGACTATACTACAAAGCTACAGTTATCAAGACGGTATGGTACTGGCACAAAAACAGAAAGATAGATCAATGGAACAGGATAGAAAGCCCAGAGATAAACCCACGCACATATGGTCACCTTATCTTTGACAAAGGAGGCAGAAATGTACAGTGGAGAAAGGACAGCCTATTCAATAAGTGGTGCTGGGAAAACTGGACAGCTACATGTAAAAGTATGAAATTAGATCACTCCCTAACACCGTACACAAAAATAAGCTCAAAATGGATTAAAGACCTAAATGTAAGGCCAGAAACTATCAAACTCTTAGAGGAAAACATAGGCAGAACACTCTATGACATAAATCACAGCAAGGTCCTTTTTGACCCACCTCCTAGAGAAATGGAAATAAAAAGAAGAGTAAACAAATGGGACCTAATGAAACTTAAAAGCTTTTGCGCAGCAAAGGAAACCATAAAGAAGACCAAAAGACAACCCTCAGAATGGGAGAAAATATTTGCAAATGACGCAACTGACAAAGGATTGATCTCCAAAATTTATAAGCAGCTCATGCAGCTTAATAACAAAAAAACAAACAACCCAATCCAAAAATGGGCAGAAGACCTAAATAGACATTTCTCCAAAGAAGATATACAGAGTGCCAACAAACACATGAAAGAATGCTCAACATCACTAATCATGAGAGAAATGCAAATCAAAACTACAATGAGATATCATCTCACACCAGTCAGAATGGCCATCATCAAAAAATCTAGAAACAATAAATGCTGGAGAGGGTGTGGAGAAAAGGGAACCCTCTTACACTGTTGGTGGGAATGTAAATTGATACAGCCACTGTGGAGAACAGTATGGAGGTTCCTTAAAAAGCTACAAATAGAACTACCATATGACCCAGCAATCCCACTACTGGGCATATACCCTGAGAAAACCATAATTCAAAAAGAGTCATGTACCAAAATGTTCATTGCAGCTCTATTTACAATAGCCCAGAGATGGAAACAACCTAAGTGTCCATCATCGGATGAATGGATAAAGAAGATGTGGCACATATATACAATGGAATATTACTCAGCCATAAAAAGAGACGAAATTGAGCTATTTGTAATGAGGTGGATAGACCTAGAGTCTGTCATACAGAGTGAAGTAAGTCAGAAAGAGAGAGACAAATACCGTATGCTAACACATATATATGGAATTTAAAAAAAAAAAATGTCATGAAAAACCTAGGGGTGAAACAGGAATAAAGACACAGACTTACTAGAGAATGGACTTGAGGCTATGGGGAGGGGGAAGGGTAAACGGTGACAAAGCGATAAAGAGGCATGGACATATATACACTACCAAACGTAAGGTAGATAGCTAGTGGGAAGCAGCCGCATAGCACAGGGAGATCAGCTCGGTGCTTTGTGACCGCCTGGAGGGGTGGGATAGGGAGGGTGGGAGGGAGGGAGATGCAAGCGGGAAGAGATATGGGAATATATGTATATATATAACTGATTCATTTTGTTGTGAAGCTGAAACTAACATACCATTGTAAAGCAATTATACTCCAATAAAGATGTTAAAAAAAAAAAAAAAACACAATGCTATACCACTATACATCAACTAAGATAGCTAAGCTATAAAAAGACTGACAACATCAAATGTTGACAAAGATGTATTGCAACTGCATCTCTCATAAATTGTTTTTGAGACTATGAACATGTAAATTCTTTGTAAAACTGGTTGACATATAACTAAAATTTTAAACACAAATCTACTTAATATCCTAGCAAATTTACCCTTGTTTATTTTTTCAAAGTAAAATGAAAATGTATGGCCACAAAAAAAAAAAAAAAAAAAAAAAAGTAAAGGGATAAATCTAAAAAAACTTATCTAAGTGTTAGCTTACTAAAAACACTTTAAAGCATGAAAAATTTTGAGTGTGATAACACAACTTAATATGAAGACAAACTAGATATAGGCCATAAATGTACTGCAAACATTTAAAAAATGTTACTATTCCCAGACTATACTTATTTTATATTATTTTTACTTATTTTTTACATTGCTTTGCATCCAGTGCTTAACATAATGTCTTGCAATAAAACGTATCTAATATGTATTTCTTGAATGAATAGAATGAACAAATGAATAGGTATGAGGGTAAAACAATATAGTAACATTATAAATTATATACAATAAGTTGATGAGACTGAGACAATGAGATGATAAGAGATTTCAAATTCTAATCTACTCATTTCAGAAGAGAAAATGAAGAGCAGAGCTTTTAGTTAAGATTGCCAGGGTCACACTCAAAAATAACTACCAAATTAAAACACTGGTCTTCCAATGTCAATGCTATTTTATTCATTTAATTTTATTATAAAATATTACACATATAGAAAATGCACATAAAATGTTCAGTATAATGAGTAATGATGAAAGAAACATCTTTGGAATTATCAAGTAAGTACAGAAGTGGAATACTGTCAGCACATTAGAAGCCACTCATGTGTCCTATCACATATACAATACCAGCTCCCCACAAGTAACCAATATTCTACCATTTTTTGCTATTACTTTCTTGTTTCTATCATAGTTTTACCAAGTATCAATGTATCCCTAAATAGCATAGATCTTTTTTTTTCTAGGATTTAATAGCACATAAATAGATATATACAGTATATTGTTTCGTGTTTATCTTCTTTCACTCACTATTATGTATGTTTGCCAGTTTCATACATGTTTTTGCTCACAGCTCCTATGTATACTTCCTACTTGCTGTATGTCATACAGCAAAGAGTCATATATATATTCTTTTTCAGATTCTTTTCCATTATAGGTTATTACAAGATACTGTGCTATACAATAGTGCCTTGTTGTTGATCTATTCTACATATAGTAGTGTGTATCTGTTAATCCCATACTTCTAATTTATCCCTCTCGACCCCCTTTCCCATTTGGTAACCATAAGTTCGTTTTCTGTCTGTGAGTCTACTTCTGTTTTGTAAATAAGTTCATTTGATTCCACATATAAGTGATATGATATTTGTCTTTCTCTGTCTGACTTACTTTACTTAATATGACAATCTCTAGGTCCATCCATGTTGCTGCAAACGGCATTATTTCATTCTTTTTTTATGGCTGAGTAATAGTCCATTGTATATAAGACAGGTTGTTGCTTTAGCTGAAGACCCTGACACCTGGCTGTCCTGCTCTCCTTCTTCAGCTTAACTGAGGTCTTGACAGCTCTATATCTGTTACATAAATGGAATCAATAATTAATAACCTTCACAAAAGAAAACACTAGGCCTAGATGATGTTGCTGGTGAATCTACTGCACATTTATGAAAGAAATAACACAACCTCTCCACAATATCCAGAAAACAGATGCAGAGGAAACACTCCTTAATTCATTTATGAAAGGAAAATCACAGACCAATGCCACTCATGAACTTAGACATGAAAAGCCTCAATAAAATAATAGCAAGTTGAATTAAACAATAAACACAAGCAAAATTATACCCCATGAAGAAACAGAATTCATTTCAGGAATGCAGGTGTCTTCAACTGGAGTTTCTTTGGGGCTTTTGGCTGAGGTCTCTGCCCAGACCTCCTTATTAGGGGGAAGTCAATATTTAAAATTAATAATGTAGCTCACCTTATCAATGGGCTAATAAAGAAAATCATATGATCATATCAATTGACACACAAAAAAGTATTTGACAAAACCCAACACCAATTCATTAAAAAGATCTTGAAAACCTAGGATAGAGAACTTCTTTGACTTAGTAAGGAATATTTAAACAAAACCTCCAGCTAACTACATACATAATGATGGAAAGACTGAACACTTTCCCACTTAGACTGGGAAGAAGACAGGATGTCCTTTCTTGTCACTCTTATCTGTCAACATAGTACTGAAAGTTCTACCTAGTGCAATAAGACAAAAAATATATACATACAGTTTATACAGAAAGAGAGGTATATATATATATATATATATATATATATATATACACATCTAGCAGGCGCCATATTGTCTATGTAGAAAACCCCAAAGAATCTATAAGAAAAGCTCTGTAACTAATAAGTGAGCATAACAAGGTTGTAGGATACATGATCAGTATGCAAAAGTTGATTGTCTTCCTATATATCACCAATGAACAACTGGAATTTGAAATTGCAAAAACAATACCATTTACATGAAGAAGTGAAATATTAATATTTATGTATAAACCTGACAAAACCTATGTAGGATTGATATGTGGAAAGCTGTAAAAATCTGCTAAGAAAAATCAAATAAATGAAGAGACATTGGAATACTTAATACTGTAAAGATGCCAATTGTTCCCAGCTTGATTTATAGATTAAACGCAATTCCAATCACTATATCAGCAAGCTATTGTGCAGATCTTAACAAAATGATTAAAAATTTTACATGGTAAGGAAAAGATCTAGAATAGTCAACCTAATACTAAAGAAGAAAAACTACGTTGGAGGACTCATCCCACCCAATTTCAAGACTAAACATAAAATTACAACGATAGAGACAACATGGAACAAACAAAAGAACAGACACATAGATAACAGACTAGAAAGCCCAGAAATGGGCCACAGGGCTACAGTTATCTGAGTTTTGAAAAATGTGCACAGACGATTCAATAGAGAAAGAATAACTTTTCAACAAATGGTGCTTGGAAAATTGGATGTACATAAGCAAGAAACTTGACATCAACAAAGCCTTACAATTTATAGAAAAATTGATTGAAATTACAGTCCCAAATGCAAAACGTACAACTCTAAACTTTATAGAATAAAACAGAGGAGAAAATCTATGTGACCTTTGTTTTGGTGATGAGTTTTCAGATACAATATTAGCAGCACAGTCCATGAAAGAAGTGATTTATACATTGAACTTCAATAAAATTAAAATTGTCTGCTCTCTATATATAGAAGATTCTGTTAAGAGAATGAAAAGACAAGCCAGTATGAACTCACATATGTTATAGTTTGGTTTATGATGCAATTCGTTATCATCATCATTATTATTCTTACTATTGCTACTATTATTACTATTATTATTTTGCTCAAATTGTCCCATAGTTGGCATTGGGTGCTCTTTCAGTCAACTCTCGTGTCCTTTTGAGATACCCTTATTATTTAATTTGTTTAGTACTTCCTCACTTTCTGACAATACAAGTTGCTCCAAGCTCATGTTGTATATTTCTTGCCCCAGTCCTATAATCAGCCATTTTTCCAAGGAAAATTGGACCTTTTATTGGAGAATGGTATTAGAAGCCAAGATCTGGGTGTTAGATGTGTTCCTTGCTACTGAGGTGTTATTGCTTCTAGGCCCTCTCAGCTGATTGAGTAATGATGTATGTGTGTATACTAACCTTTGTAAATACGCATAGTAAATATTTCTATATGAAACTATCTATATCCTTATTCAGCTAAACTTCAATCCACAGTGATTTCTCTAACTCTTATCAATTACCACACAGATCTAGGGGGATCTAGCCTAATTCTCTTGCTTTCTTTGAACTACCACTACAACAGTTAGAAATCTTGCTCCCACCATCTTCTTTCCATTTCAGTGGAATATGCATAATAGCGTATTATAGGGGAAATTCATATAAAGTTCATATAGGGAATTTTAAAAAACAGGGTATTTGGGGAAGGTTCATACAGGGAAAACTTGGTGTATGATATGTGGAAATTCTCTGCCTGGCCTCCTAAACTTTTCTGTAAATCTAAAACTATTGCAAAATTAAAAAGATTATAAAAAAGAATGGGCATTATTATATACTTAGCTTTCTACATTTATTCTTAACAATTTGAACATATTCCAAGGTTATTATATATTCTTAGAAAAGGTATTATTAGGTGGAAGTATAACATTCTTTTTGAAAACTATAATATAATTTCCTAATGTGATTTTCATGCTTTTAAATATTTGTTTTAAATTTTGTGGTATTATATGGAACAATCTAATGAATATTTGTAAGTATATAGCTTTGAGCATAATTTATATTATATCATTTCACTAACTTTTTGGAAGTAGAAATAACTGAATAAGATATGTGAACGTTGTATATATACACATTTTTTAACATATATATTATTTTTTAAAAAAAGTTTGTGTTTATTCCAACTTTATCTGAGGTTAATGTGAATTTCTGCCTAATTTGCCCTGGAAAATACTATTTATCATCCTTATTACGTATTTGCATACTTTGTAGCTTATGTAATTTAATTTTCAATGTTTGGTTGTATCAATGAAGTTGATTGATTTTTCTATATTCATCAGCCATTTCTAGTCCTATTACTATTTACTGCATCTTTTAAATCTTTATCAGTTTCTCACTCTGTTGTTACTTAATGAAAATTGCTCTGTTGCTTCTTAATAAGTTTTTCCAGAGCTTTTATTTTATTAATGCAGTTTTAACTTTCTCAGAGAACTTTCATTTAAGTAAGATTTTCACATTGGTTAATAGAATTAAGCATAATCTCCTACAAACAAAGGAAAAGGTAAAGTAATCTAATAAAAATTGGTGTCAAATTATTGAGGTTTATTTAATTACACTCTATTCGGAAGCATAATGTTTTACATTTAACCAATTTTACACTTTACAAAGGGTTTTTAAATCCATTGTATTTTACAGAATTGCATAATGTCAAGTTAGATCTCATTCCCAAACTAAACTTTGTCAGTAACTAACAACTTGTGTATTTCCGCTGGGCCTCTGTTTTCTCTTTTTAAAAAGATACTGTGTATTTAACAGTACCTACACCCTAGGCTTACTGGAAAGATAAAATTAAAAAACAAACAAACAAATAAGTACCTTTCTCATATAGAAAGCACTCAATAAATGCTATTCGTGATACTGCAGCTGATACTATGATGACTGCGATAGAATGTCTAACGTCCTTGCACAAGAATGCTTACAATGTGACTGTAATGTACGCAAGACAGTCATTTTATGATTAATATACAAAACTAAAACTTGTAGTGCTTGGGTGACTGTCCGTCTCCTAGCTTGTAAGTGTCAGAATGCTGAGGAGACACTGGTTTTCTAGCCTCTGTTTTGTGCCTTTTGCCTCCCCCACAGTCCCAGATAATATACCTCTGAGCCAGTGCTATCTTTGAAGATAAGCTGCTCATGGATTATTCGTATGACCATAGCTTCTTATTCTGTTGCTGCTTAAATAATCAGACCCCCAAAATGTAAAATTCTTTATTTAGAGGTCTGTACTATGTGATTTCTAACCTATTTAACATTTTCAGCAGTTACCTCATTGATAACATGGCAGATTCCTGTCAAATCTGCAGAAGATTCTTACCTCTGAGAGATGGCTATCAATTTGGTGAGTGACAGAATCAAGATACAATGCATTTTTTAAGAGGTGGAAAACCAGTATCAATTGCTACAGAACAATATAAGCAATATAACAACATACATATTCTGCAAAATAATATTGTATTTGTAAATATATGAGTGGAGTAAAGTAAGATTAGTCACAAGAATTGGATATGGGAACAACAACAAAAAAACTTGTATACTGACTATCATTGTTTTAAGTAACGTGACAATATGAGGTGCTGCTAAAACATAAAACTAAGGCAATGTTACTGGTTAGAAATTTTAAAAATTGTGTGAAATCTGTATTAGGGAAGTTGATATGATTGAGGGTGATAATATCACTTGTAAGATACATTATTGCTTGTTAGGTAAGATGTGATAGTGAAAAATTGATAAAATGGAGTGAGCTTGGAATACTCTATGATCTCAAAACCTCGATATATAAACTTAATAAAATAAACTAGGTCTTTTTGATATACAAAGAATAGACCTTTAGTATGTTCTAAATATTTTAAGATTTACAAATATGGTGATGTTGCAATCATTGCCCTTTAAAGTGATTACAGGTGGGAAAGTTAAATGTCCAGAAAGAAAGTCACTGCAGCGTTGTAACCAGGAACACAGACACTGGACCCCACAGCATAGGTTTGAATCTGGCCCTTCTGTTTACTATGTTATCAGTTTCGTTGGGCTCTTAGCACCTGGAGGCCATCTGAATTAAACAGACAAAAAGCTCATTACATTTTTGAGAGGATTATATTTTCTAAATACCTGAAAGAAAATAGAAAACTATTGAAGACCTAAAACAAAATTTGTATCCCCAGGTGTCTAGGTCCATACTGTGGGCTAAAAATTTCTTCAGCACCCACAAAATACACATTTCACAAATCCCTTCAGGTAGAGCAAAGAGGATATAAAAAAGGAACAACTTGCAGGAGGGCAGAGTCAGGGCCTTCCAGGAACAAGGGAGCTACATCCCAGGGGGAGGCCTCCATCCCCACTTAATCGCCCAAAGACATCTCAGAATTACTATAGACCAAGGGCTTAATTTCCTCTTCACTTATCTGAATACAGGAATTTACTGTAATCATATAATCCCCATTCCACCTATGGAATTTGAATGTATGAGGAGAAAGAGAGCTCATCCTTTTATTGCATAGGTTTCTAGATCAAGGGGAACCACTTGGGTCTGATAAAGACATAACTGAGCACCCTTCAGAGCTCCTGAAATTAAAATTGGATACCATGATGTTTTTACTGGACTGAACTTTTGGGTTGTCTCCTTCGGGGATTGGGTGAGTATATAGTGCCTATGGGGAGAACTGAATATTTATTGATAAAAGGTAGATTGTCGCAACTATACTTCAACTAAAAAAAGAAAAATAATTCCAACTTGGAAAATATCTGAAAGAAAAAACATGGTAGATTGTCTGCGGAAATAATGCATTCATCAGATATTTTTAACTCTGCCTTCTGCGTACATGGATGAACTTCCTAGCTTCCTTGACCCTGAGTGGTGCCCAAGATATGATATGTGTATTAAGATATGAATTTTACTTCTGGGTGAAAATATTTAATTGCTGGTTTGAGATCCTTCAGAGATCTCAGTTGCTCTGGCACGGCAACCAGAAACATTCAAGGTGAAGACTGCTTCATCACCCGAAAGAAACTCAGTGGGCACAGACACCTCCCAACTGGTGGGAGACAGGCAGTGTGTGCAGAAAGGAGTCTTTGCTGTTCTAAGCCACTCATTGAGATTTTGGCATTCCTACATGCCAGAGCATAATCCAGCCTGTGCTGACTGATACAGGCAAAATAACAAAGAAAATGATAGAGAGATAATAAATAGAGAGATAGCTCAGTAGGTAGTAGATAGATCTGATATAGGTATATCTAGATGTGTATATTTATATATCTACATATATATACATCACATGTATAGATATATATTTAGTTTGATATGAATTTATTTTTGTGTTTATGCAAGTATGTGTATATAGTATAGATATAGTAAATATATATATCTATTATATATAAATATATATTTTATATATATATATATAAGATGGAGAAATTCTAGTATATTCATAGCTAGTCTGAGTTATTTACTAGAAAGAAAAAATAGAATCTGGAGAAAGACTATAAAACTGGTAGAATTGTGCCTTGCAGAGGAGGGAGGGAAAGGAATCTAAAGTATGAGTGTGGACACCAGCTTTTATAGAAGTCTGGGCAGCTTATTCACAATAACAGAACAAAACTGGAAGGGCAGAGAAAAGTGGTGCGTTATCGACCAGGCAACAACTGCAGAGAAGACAGGAGGGCCTTGATAAGAACAGTAAATATAGAGCAAGAATTGTCCAAGAAAAAACGTGCTGGGTAAATTTCAGAAGTTTGTAAAAACGATTTCTATATAGATAATGAAATACTTGAAGGTGTCTCTGAATTTCTAGTACAGGTGACTGAAATTTGTAACATTACTGATTTAGGCTGAACACAAAGGAAAGACAGGTCCCCTTAGGAGAGAGGCAGGGCTAGAGGTGTGTGTGGAAATCAACCCCTAGTGTGAAGAATGCTGGCTGAGCAAAACAAAATAATCAGGTTTTACTGAAGGTAAACTAAAATTAACACTATTCATTAGCACCAAGCAAATAACAATAAATTTCCATAATAATCTCCATGAAATGAATACATTTTATTTCTATAGGTTTTACTTCTTTAAACTTATGATCATTGTACAGACAAACCAATGAATAGATTAATCTAAATATGTAAATTATTTCCCAGGCTCGTTTTACTTAATTCACCTTTTTTCCCCTAATACTCAGAACAAGCACAGAAGAGAAGGATTATGTTTCTCATTTTAATGAAAAATAAAAGGAGATGGAGGTTAGGTGTTTTGCCCAGTTCACACAGTTAATAAAAAGCAGAGGTGAATTTCAAGCCCTGGTCTGAATAATTCTGGATCTCATGGTTGTTAACAAGGCATTATGCTACCAAATGTCTTACAATACTTTTTTTTTTAATCATTAAGCAAAGGCTCCCTTGTACAAGTTTTAGCCATCTCTTCCACCTTGATCATCAGTCACAAGTATCTGCAAGGTTCTGTAGTGCTCTGCAAACTGGCACATGCCTTACTGGTTAAGATAGTCTTCATCTAACCCCTCCAAGAGGAATACTTCACATCATGTGACAAGGCAGCTACTTTCTCCATAGTATCTTCAGTTTTAGCCCTGCAGTCCTGTTGGAAGCAGCTGCCTATATAGATATTAGAGCTAAGACTATGTAGTGAACAGATTTGATCATGTTCATGAAGCTATCTTGTTCAACTGTCATAATAAATAATGACTGTATAAGTTCAGATAATGGGTTTTTAAGACGTAATAGACCTGACCATTTGTGGTCTGGATCTTTATGCCTTAATATAACCATAATTGGCTGTTTAAAAAATGGAATTCTTTTAATCTCATCATAACCACTAACACACATGCATTTTACATAGTAAAGTGTGAAGAACCATTTACCATAAATCTCATTTGAGAATTGGGAACCCACAATACACCCGAAAAGATTTATATAGATAAGCTGCATTCCTATTTCCAGATGAAGAACACATTTTTAATTATACCACGCAGAAATATATGCCTTTAAATTGCAACTGTATGTGGACTTGTAGACAAAGTAACAGATATAAGAAGAGTTTTCTTTTTGATCTACAAAACTACAAAAAATATATTTTTGAATTCAGTCAAATAAATCATAAATTAAAATGGAAACACAAAGAAAACTGAGCTACTTGAATGGACAGGTCAACGACGGAAACTTTTCATAGAGGACCTTCAAAATGGCAGAGGAGTAAGATGTGGAGATCACCTTCCTCTCCCAAAATACATCAAAAATACATCTACAAGTGGAACAACTCCTACAGAACACCTACTGAATGATGGCAGAGACCTCAGATTTCCCCAAAGGCAAGAAAATCCCCACGTACTTGAGTCGGGCAAAAAAAAAAAAAAAAGAAAAAAACAGAGACAAAAGAATAGGGACGGGGGGCTTCCCTGGTGGCACAGTGGTTGAGAGTCCTCCTGCCAATGCAGGGGACATGGGTTTGTGCCCCGGTCCAGGAGGATCCCACATGCCACAGAGTGGCTGGGCCCTTGAGCCATGGCCGCTGAGCCTGCATGTCCGGAGCCTGTGCTCCGCAACGGGAGAGGCCACAACAGTGAGAGGCCCGCGTACCGCAAAAAAACAAAAAACAAAAACAAAAACAAAACAAAAACAAAGAATAGGGATGGGACCTGCAACTCTGAGAGGGAGCTTTGAAGGAGGAAAAGCTTCCACACACTAGGAAGCCACTTCACTGGTGCAGATGGGGGTGGGGAAGCTTGGGAGCCACAGAGGAGAGCACTGGAGCATGAAGGGCAAAGCAGAGAGATTCCCGCACAGAGGATCGGTGCCAAGCAGCACTCACCAGCCAGAGAGGCTTGTCTGCTCACCCGCCGGGGCAGGCGGGGGCTGGGAGCTGAGGCTCGGGCTTCGCAGGTCAGATTCCAGGGAGAGGACTGGGGTTGGCTGAGTGAACAAACACAGCCTGAAGGGGGTTAGTGCACCACAGCTAGCAGGGAGGGCATCTGGGAAAATGTCTGGAACTGCCTAAGAGGCAAGAAACCACTGTTTCAGGGTGTGCGAGGAGAGGGGATTCAGAACACCACCTAAACGAGCTCCAGAGATGGGCGCGAGCCGTGGCTATCAGGACAGACCCCAGAGACGGCCTTGAGAAACTAAGGCCGCTGCTGCCACCACCAAGAAGCCTGTGTGCAAGCACATCTCATTCTCCGTCCCTCCCCTCTTGGGAGCCTGTGCAGCCCGCCACTGCCAAGGTCCCGGGATACAGGGACAACTTCCCCGGGAGAACGCACGACACGCCCCAGGCCGGTGCAACGTCACGCCGGCCTCTGCCGCCGCAGGCCCGCCCCGCACTCCGTGCCCCTCCCTCCCCCACGGCCTGAGTGAGCCAGAGCCCCCGAATCAGCGGCTCCTTTAACTCTGTCCAGTCTGAGCAGGGGACATGGGCGACCTACATGCAGAGGCAGGGCCAAATCCAAATCTGAGCCCCTGGGAGCTGTGCGAACAAAGAAGAGAAAGGGAAATCTCTCCCCGCAGCCTCAGGAGCAGCGGATTAAAGCTCCACAATCAACTTGATGTACCTGCATCTGTGGAATACATGAATAGACAACCAATCATCCCAGAATCGAGATGGTGGGCTTTGGGTACAACTGTAGACTTGGGGTTTACTTTCTGTATCTAATTTGTTCCTGGTTTTAAGTTTATCTCAGTTTAGTATTCAGACCTTATTATCATTGGTAAATTTATTTATTGATTTGGTTGTTCTCTTCTTTTCTATATATATATTTATCCTTTTTATCTTCTTTTTGTGGGTGTGTATGTTTATGCTTCTTTGTGTTATTTTGTCTATATAGCTTTGCTTTTACCATTTGTCCTAGGGTTGTGTCTTTTTTTCTTTTTTGTATAGTTTTAAGCACTTGTTATCATTGGTGAATTTGTTTATTGGTTGGTTGCTCTCTTCTTTCTTTCTTTCTTCTTATATTTTTATTTTTTATTACTTTTTATTTTTAATAATTTATTTTTTATTTTAATAACTTTATTTTATTTTATTTATTTTCTTTCTTTATTTTTTTTTCTTCCAGCTGTGTGGCTCACAGGGTCTTGGTGCTCTGGCCAGGTATCAGGCCTGAGCCTCTGAGTTGAGAGAGCCAAGTTCAGGACAGTGGACCACCAGAGACCTCCCAGCCCCACGTAATATCAAAAGGTAAAAACTCTCCCAGAGATCTCCATCTCAACACTAAGACGCAGCTCCACTCAATGACCAGTAAGCTACAGTGCAGGACACCCCATACCAAATAAAGAGCAAGACAGGAACACAACCCCACCCATTAGCAGAGAGGATGCCTAAAATCATCATAAGGTCACAGACACCCCAAAACATACCACCGGACTCGGTCCTGCCCACCAGAAAGACAAGATCCATACTTAACCACCAGAACACAGGCACCAGTGTCCTCCACATGGAAGCCTACACAACCCACTGAACCAAACTTACCCATGGGGGCAGACGCCAAAAACAATGGGAACTACAAACCAGCAGCCTGTGAAAGGAAACCCCTAAATGCAGTAAGTTAAGCAAAATGAGAAGACAGAGAAACACACAGCAGATGAAGGAGCAAGGTAAAAAACCACCAGACCTAACAAATGAAGAGGAAATAGGCAGTCTACCTGCAAAAGAATTCAGAGTTATGATAGTAAAGAGGATCCAAACTCTTGGAAATAGAATGGAGAAAATACAAGAAACATTTAACAAGGACCTAGAAGACCTAAAGAGCAAACAAACAATGATGAACAACACAATAGATGAAATTAGATATTCTCTAGATGGAATCAGTAGCAGAATAACTGAGGCAGAAGAACAGATAAGTGACCTGGAAGATAAAATAGTAGAAATAACTACCACAGAGCAGAATAAAGAAAAAAGAATGAAAATAATTGAGGACAGTCTCAGAGACTTCTGGGACAACATTAAATGCACCAACATTCAAACAATAGGGGTCCCAGAAGAAGAAGAGAAAAAGAAAGGGACTGAGAAAATATTTGAAGAGATTATAGTTGAAAACTTCCCTAATATGGGAAAGGAAAGAGTCAATCAAGTCCAGGAAGAACAGAGAGTCCCATACAGGATAAATCCAAGGAGAAACACACCAAGACACATATGGATCAAACTATCAAAAATTAAATACAAAGAAAAAATATTAAAAGCAGCAAAGGAAAAACAACAAATAATATACAAGGGAATCCCCAGAAGGTTAACAGCTGATTTCACAGCAGAAACTTTGCAAGCCAGAGGGTGTGACAGAACATATTTAAGTGATGAAAGGGAAAAACCTACAACCAAGATTACCCAGCAAGGATATCATTCAGATTTGAGGGAGAAACTAAAATTTTACAGACAAGCAAAAGCTAAGAGAATTCAGCACCACCAAACCAGCTTTACAACAAACGCCAAAGGAACTTCTCTAGGCAGGAAACACAAGAGAAGGAAAAGACCTACAATAACAAACCCAAAACAATAAGAAATGATAGTAGGAACATACATATCAAAAACTACCTTACATGTAAATGGATTAAATGCTCCAACAAAAAGACACAGGCGGGCTGAATGGATACAAAAACAAGACCTGTATATATGCTGTCTACAAGAGACCCACTTCAGACCTAGAGACACATACAGACTGAAAGTAAGGGGATGGAAAAACATATACCATGCAAATGGAAATCAAAAGAAAGCTGGAGTAGCAATTCTCATATCAGACAAAATACACTTTAAAATAAAGACTATTACAAGAGATAAAGAAGGACACTACATAATGATCAAGGGATCAATCCAAGAAGATATAACAATTGTAAATATTTATGCACCCAACATAGAAGCACCTCAATACATAAGGCAAATGCTAACAGCCATAAAAGGGGAAATTGACAGTAACACAATCATAGTAGGGGACTTTAACACCCCACTTTCACCAATGGACAGATCATCCAAAATGAAAATAAATGAAACACAAGCTTTAAATGATACATTAAACAAGATGAACTTAATTGATATTTATAGAACATTCCACCCCAAAACAACAGAATACACTTTCTTCTCAAGGGTTCATGGAACATTCTCCAGGATAGACCATATCTTGGATCACAAATCAAGACTTGGTAAATTTAAGAAAATTGGAATTGTATCAAGTAACTTTTCTGACCACAATGCTATGATACTAGATATCAATTACAGGAAAAAATTAGTAAAAAACTAGAAACACATGGAGGCTAAACAATACACTACTAAATAACCAAGATATCACTGAAGAAATCAAAGATGAAATAAAAAAAATATGTAGGAACAAATGACAATGAAAACATGGCGACCAAAAGACCTATGGGATGCAGCAGTTCTAAGTGGGAAGTTATTAGCAATATAATCCTACATCAAGAAACAAGAAACATATCAATAAAACAACCTAACATTACACCTAAAGCAGTTAGAGAAAGAAGAACAAAAGCACCCCAAGGTTAGCAGAAGGAAAGAAATCATAAAGATCGGATCAGAAATAAATGGAAAAGAAATGAAGGAAGTGACAGCAAAGATCAATAAAACTAAAAGCTGGTTCTCTGAGAAGATAAACAAAATTGATAAACAATAGCCAGACTCATCAAGAAAACAAGGGAGAAGACTCAAATCAACAGAATTAGAAATGAAAAAGGAGAAGTAACAACTGACACTGCAGAAATACAAAAGATCATGAGAGATTACTACAAGCAACTATATGCCAATAAAATGGATAACCTGGAAGAAATGGACAAATTCTTAGAAAAGCACAACCTTCTTAGACTGAACCAGGAAGAAATAGAAAATATACACAGACAAATCACAAGCACTGAAATTGAAACTGTGATTAAAAGTCTTCCAACAAACAAAAGCCTAGGACCAGATAGCTTCACAGGTGAATTCTATCAAACATTTAGAGAAGAGCTAACACCTATCCTTCTCAAATTCTTCCAAAATACAGCAGAGGGAGGAACACTCCCAAACTCATTCTACGAGGCCACCATCACCCTGATAACAAAACCAGAAAAAGATGTCACAAAAAAAGAAAACTACAGGCCAATATCACTGATGAATATAGATGCAAAAATCCTCAACAAAATACTAGCAAACAGAATCCAGCAGCACATTAAAAGGACCATACACCATGATCAAGTGGGGTTTATCCCAGGAATACAAGGATTCTTCAATATACACAAAACAATCAATGGGATAAACCATATTAACAAATTGAAGGAGAAAATCCATATGATCATCTCAATAGATGCAGAAAAAGCTTTCTACACCAATTTATGATAAAACCCTGAAGAAAGTAGGCATAGAGGGAACTTATGTCAACATAATTAAGTCTATATATGACAAACGCACAGCCAACATTTTTCTCAATCGTTAAAAACTGAAACCATTTTCACTAAGATCAGGAACAAGACAAGGTTGCCCACTCTCACCACTATTATTCAACGTAGTTTTGGAAGTTTTAGCCACAGCAATCAGAGAAGAAAAGGAAATAAAAGGAATCCAAATCGGAAAAGAAGTAAAGCTGTCACTGTTTGCAGATGACATGATATAATACATAGAGAATCCTAAAGATGCTACCAAAAAAAAACTAGTAGAGCTAATCAATGAATTTGGTAAAGTAGCAGGATACAAAATTAATGCACAGAAATCTCTTGCATTCCTATACACTAATGATGAAAAATCTGAAAGAGAAATTAAGGAAACACTCTCATTTACCATTGCAACAAAAAGAATAAAATACCTAGGAATAAATTTACCTAAGGAGGCAAAAGACCTGTATGCAGAAAACTATAAGACATTGATGAAAGAAATTAGAGATGATACAAATAGATGGAAAGATATACCATGTTCTTGGACTGGAAGAATCAACATTTTGAAAATGACTATAGTACCTAAAGCAATCTGCAGATTCAATGCAATCCCTATCAAACTACCAATGGCATTTTTCACACAACTAGAACAAAAAATTTCACAATTTGTATGGAAACAGAAAAGACTCCAAATAGCCAAAACAGTCTTGAGGAAGAAAAACGGAGCTGGAGGAAACAGCCTCCCTGAGTTCAGACTATACTACAAAGCTAAAGTAATCAAGACAGTATGGTACTGTATGGTACAGTATGGTACAGTATGGCACAAAAACAGAAATATTGATCAACGGAACAGGATAGTAACCCCAGAGGTAAACCCACACACATATGGTCACCTTATCTTTGATAAAGGAGGCAAGAATACACAGCGGAGAAAAGAGAACCTCTTCAATTAGTGGTTCTGGGAATACTGCATGTAAAAGAATGAAATTAGAACACTCCTTAACACAATACACAAAACTAAACTCAAAATGGATTAAAGTCCTAAATATAAGGCCAGACACTATAAAACTCTTAGTGGAAAACATAGGCAGAACACTCTATGACATAAATCATAGCAAACGAAAATAAAAATAAACAAATGGGAACTAATGAAACTTAATAAGTTTTGCATGGCAAAGGAAACCATAAACAAGACGAAAAGGCAACCCTCAGAATGGGAGAAAGTATTTGCAAACCAAGAAAATGACAAAGGATTATTCTCCAAAATAGATAAGCAGCCCATGCATCTCAATATCAAAAGAGCAAACAGCCCAATCCAAAAATGGGCAGAAGACCTAAACAGACATTTCTACAAAGAAGATATACAGATTGCCAGTAAACACATGAAAGGTTGTTCAACATCACTAATTATTAGAGAAAGGCAAATCAAAACTACAGTGAGGTGTCACCTCACACCAGTCAGAATGGCCATCATCAAAAAATCTACAAACACGGCTTCCCTGGTGGCGCAGTGGTTGAGAATCTGCCTGCCAATGCAGGAGACACGGGTTCAGAGCCCTGGTCTGGGAAGATTCCACATGCCGCCGGGTAACTAGGCCCGTGAGCCACAATTACTGAGCCTGCGTGTCTGGAGCCTGTGCTCCGCAACGAGAGGCCGCGATAGTGAGAGGTCCGCACACCGCAATGAGTGGCCCCTGCTTGCCACAACTAGAGAAAGCCCTCACACCGAAATGAAGACCCAACACAGTCATAAATAAAAATAAATAAATAAATAAATAAATAAATAAAACTTTAAAAAAAATCTACAAACAATAAATATATATAAATAGCTATATGTAAATTTCCATTTTGCAACTTTCCTATTTAAATGATAAAATAATTTTAGTAATATTTCATTCAAAATTAATTTTTGTAAATAATATTCTAAGTGTACTATTATCTTCTAATCATCTTCATGAAACTCCCCATCACATTTCAAATTTGCTGTACTAATTTTAATAAAGACCTGGGAAATTTTGATTCACATCACAAATGAAGATGGAGTAATGTAGGGTGGTCATTACTTAAAGACTGTTAAACTGTTTCCATGTCAAACAATTTTTATTTATACCTCTGATTGTTTCAGTAGTCTCGATGCAGGTTGTTATCCACTAACACCGTCAAATCTGTTCTACTGTACGTATGAATATCTAGAGTTAGCCTGATTTGATAAAGTGTGTCATTGTTATTCATGGAGGTTTCTGGTGTATTACTGAACTTGTTTTACTTTTTGAAGTGTAAAATACAACCAGATAAATACTAGAACCACCCTCTGTAAATATGCAGTTCAACAAATAACCACAAAGGAAATACCTGGGTTGACCACCACCCAGATCAAGAAATAAAATAGTACCATCACCTATAAGACTCTTATTTGTCCATTCCCTAACATAATCTCCTAATCCCTTGCCAAATATTAACCCTACTTTTATCTGTCAAAGTAGAGTTTTGTTTTTCCTGTTTTTATATAAATCATCATGCATTAATATTATTTTTTAAAATGTATTTATTCACGGGTATATCCTTGAGGACTACATTCTTTGACTCAGCATTACAATTGTGATCCATGCATGTTTATGCATGTAGCTGTACTGCATTCATGTCTGTTGTTGTATGATATTCAGTGGTATGATATATTGCATTATTAACAATTCTTTTCCTAGAAATGTGATTTGTTTCTGATTTTGCTTATTATGAAAAATAATACCTGGAATAGTTTTGTTTATGCTTGGTGTACATAAACATGCATTTGTTTTGGGCATAATCCTGGAATTAGAATTGATGGATCAAGGGTATGTGTCCCTTCAAATCTAATATATACCTGAATTTCATATCCCCACTAGCAGTGTAGGAACGTTTACTTACTCCACATATTCTCTATTACTTGCTATTTTCAAAATGTTTGATCTTCACCCTTCTGATGAGCATGCAGTGGTATTTCATTATAGTTTTAAGTTGAAATTTCCTGACTACAAATGGTTGGTCAACTTTTCATATTTTCATTGACCTCAGATATCACCTTGAATAAAGCTCCTTTAAGATTTTTAAGGTTCTTTTTCTTTTCTTCTTTTCTTTCTTTCTTTCTTTTCTTTCTTTCTTCTTTCAACATATACTTATTTTATTTTTGGACTTATTTAGAAAGAAGGTTTGAGATTTGTCTGCTCATAAGAAGCACTTATTCAAAACACAATGTAGAACATTTCTTCATGTCAAATTCATGAAAACACTGAGAGATTCCTGTTTGATTATATGTCAATTTTCTTTTTTTAACCTAAAATTAGGCTGACTGCCATTCTTATACCTTTCTACATTGGTTAGGCTCTTCAAGTGTTAAGGGAAGTCTTAGGTGGGAGCTCCCTCCTCAGTCAAGCAATGTACGTTATAATAGTTGCAATATTACCCCTGATAAGCTGTTAAGTCTTCAAAGGCAAAAGTAAGTACCTTCCCTTTTAGAACAGACCATTATTTGGCGATGCTACTGTCAGAATCAAAATAAATCTGTCAAAATGGAAGAAATCTTACCTGCCACAAACCAGACTGAGGGCCTTATCTGAAATAAGTTGTAAAGTAGGCAGTGAGGAGGAGTTTGATTTCCCCATCAAAGAGGTGATACACTTTAAATCACAATTTATTCTTAGACAAAAGTCAGAATGCCATTCTAAGCAACACTAAAATCTTTTCTGTTATTTTGATGGAGAGCCCTACACAGCTTATAAATCAGACATAAACTTGCTGCACTGAGGCAGGCCATGTGCCCTTTCCATGTATCCAGTGTGCTATACAAGAACACACTGCCATCAATCTCCACAATCCGCAGTGTGCAAAGGTAAATGGCCAGTGCTTCATTCCCTCACTCAGATTTTTCATCTCAGATGCCAAGCCAGTAAAGTCTCTAAAGAAAGCCTATTCAGAGTCTTTTGTGCCTATTCTTTGTCAGTTCTTTGCAACTTTTATTACAAGCTCACTACCTTGCTCCTTGCTGCTTCTACAGCTATATTCATTATCTCTGCTCCCTAGCTACCAAGTGAGCTCCAAAAGTGTGGGTGCAGGAAGAGCAAACAGAGGTCTCAGTAGAATATCTGAGATGGAATAGCAGATACTTAACTGTAGTGACCATAGGTCCCAGTTTGCTGGAGACAATTCTGATTTAGCTTGTGGTTCCAGTATCCCCTCTGGTTTACTCTCCTGGTCCCACCACTGTTCAGTCTGAAAAGTGAGGTGGTTTGAATCTGGGATTGCATTGTCTCCCTTGCCATAAACTATAATCTCTACTCTGACCCAGGGAGTAGATAGCGTAGGGCAATTTCAGAGTATAATATCAAATTTATTCATTAGTTTATTAAATCATAATATGAATAACCATTTTTATGTAAACTGTGGATAATGGATTTCAACTGAATCTCTTTTACTTTCAACAATTTCCTGTTTCAGTTGACAGGAAACTGACACAGGAAGAAAGTTTTTCCTTGTGTTGTATGTGCTTCATTACCAGTAGGGAAAAAAACCTATAAATTTCAGAGGAATCTATTCCTATTAATTGTTTGGTTACTTAAATTTTTATATTAACAGGCATGCTGAAATATTAAAGTCATAAAAATCCTGGATATCAAGTATATTTTAATTTTAGTTTTGAAATGTTGATATTGATAGTCACAGAAAAAGACCACCATTTTCTTAAAGATCCTTATTTCATTTGAAAAGTTAGTTATTACTATTTCAAATGTATGTAATTCACATAATTAATTACATATGTTATAGTGCCAAATAAAAACTAAACTATAGCCATCTATCTTTATATAAAAATAATGTTTAAAAACCCCACAAAATTAAACACTATAATTCCAGAAATTGGATAGTGTTTCTGTAGGTGTTTAATAAAATGTGTTATTTAACCATTAGGAAAACTATGATTATACAAGCTCAAAACATTTTAAATGAAAAACTGTACCTTGACCATTAACATTCAAAGATACTGAATTACCTATATCATTTAGTCATTTCTAAAATATGTTTAATATCTTTGGTCTTCTGTTGAATAATATATTTTCTTTTCCACTACAAAGTTTTAGTTTTCATTACTTATATGTCCAAGCCTGAGAAACCATGGTGTGCTGAAGATACAAGAGTATGAACAACTGTTTACTACACACCATTCAGAGAGTTGGTGGAGTCACCAAGCTGGAAGATGGACTTGGCCAAATCTTGCCCTTAATTCAAACCATGCTGCAGTCAGTGGCAGTGGCTTGTAACTTGGGCAAACATTAAACGTCATGTAGACTGTTGCTCTTTCTTCATTACAGTCCCTCAAACTTTGGTCTTTGAAAGTGCAAGGGAGCATGTTTCACATTCATCACATACACACTAAATAACCAAAGCTGTTCTGGCAGAAAGTCAGGGTCATGAAAAACTACCCTCTGAATACATAACCTATTCTGATTCCTGAAACATATTTCCCAGGTTAAAAAAATGTTCCACTCATTTTTCTACCTGTATCTGTAGATACAGACCACCTTTCTGTGTGGTTTTGGGGGGTAGGTACATATTCCATTTCTATATATCTTATGACTTATGATACCACCTTCTGTGAGTCTTCTTGAAGCCCTTTCTCTTTTATACCCATCCCACATTTCTTTTGACATTTAGGCTGTGGCATCCTCAGCTTCAGGTTTTCCGTTCTGGTGGTGCCTCAGAGAAGGTCACTTCCCATGTTTGTGTCCTCCTCCTGTGCCTTCCCCAGCAGTGCTCTACTCTAACTTCCTAGTGTTTTTTGATAGAGGGCAGTGGAGGAGGAATTCTCTGTTTTCCTGAGTAAGCCACGTCATAAGCAGGCATGGGGTCCCTAGTGTCAGGGAGGGTGGTCTCCTAGGTGCCCTGGTGCTCTGAGGCTCTATTTCTAGATACCTCCTGCCTCTCTCCCAGAAGGACAATGTTCTGTATTTTAGTTCCTTTGCCCCAGCTGCACAGGACCCTAAGGACCAGTGTTTGTGACCTTCCCCCAAGGAAATTAAGACTTTTGTTCCACAGGATAGATGGAGAAGAATGGTTCAGGTCGACTTTCCTGATGCTGTCTCACTGGTTTCTGCCCCCACCCCCCAGGTCTAAAACACAAAGAATACTTTTTTGGAAGAAATTAGCAGTTGGTTTTAAAATGGTAGGAATTAACTTTTGCTTTATGTTTCAAATTAGGAACATTGTTCAAATTTGAAATGTAGGCTTCAATTAGCTATCCATCAAAGATAGCTATCAACTAAAGAATAGAGCTGGTATTAGTGCTGTATAAGGAATTCAAAAATATTACTTAATGGAAACACGATAGATTTATATTCCCAAACTACTCTATTAAGTAAAACTGCTCTGAGGAATTAGCATGTATGAATTATAGTCTAAAGTAGGCTGTGTTTTGGTAATTTAATTACATGAAACTACTAAAAGTGATAACCATGTTACAGCTTCTATCCTTTCTTGAAAACATAACAGTAAATAAAATATTTATTTTTTTCTGTAGGTACTAGACTCTTATCTAAATACAGGTTTTGCACACAAAAGAAATCTTGTCATTAGTCTTTTAAAAACTCTGTTTTGAGAGAATAAACAGAAATGTCTTTAAACATTATTTACTCAACATGTAGTGAACAAATATTTAGGGAGAAACAACTATAAGTCACCTATTTTCTAGGTTGAGGTATTTAAATCAGTGCACAACAACCAAGTCAAAATCCCAACTCGTGTAACTTATTATATTCTAGTAGGAAGAAAGAAAGAAACAGCTAAATGTAGACTCTGATGTCAGATGTTGACAAGCACTATGAAGAAATATAAAGCAGAGTAAGAAGAGAAAGAGTGCTGAGTGGGAAGGGGTTCTATTTTAAATGCAGGTGTTACAGAACCAAACTTAGGTCAACTCTCCTGTGTGCAGTAAAGCCAACTACTGATACTGGTTGTGGTGAAGAAAAGTGCACCATTTATTGCAGGGCACCAAGCAAGGAGAATGGACAACTCATAATCAAAAGACTTCAACTCCCCAGTGGCTTTCAGGGAAGGGGTTTTAACGGCAGTGGGGGCGGGGGGGGGGCTGCAGGGTGTGTGATCAGTTCATGCACAGTTGTGGGATGACTGGCATCAAGGTGAAGTTTCAAGCATCATCATCCTTCTGGTTTCAACCGGTCTAGGGTCTATGTGCTTGTGCTCAGCAGTTTTCATCTGGTGGGTCTGCTTCCTGTAAAAACAACTTACGAATGTGTGTCATGCCTTTATCTGTATCTTTCAGGGAACTGGGAGTTTGGTGATTCTGCTATGTGGCCGATTTAAAGTCTAAATCATTACCAGTTTCCCCACCCTACAGCTGTTCTTTGTTTCTACATCTTCACATTCCTAATCATTAACTCTGGAGCAGCATTTAGAGACTCAGTGAAGGCCTGGGAGACTAAAGAAAAAGCCTTGTACTTCAAAGGACGGGGACACAGCGGCATGTATATGGCTTCACATGAATGATATTCACCTCTGGGACACTCTGAGGAGTTGGCGTTTGAAGAGGCATGAATGAAATGGTAGGCTAGACCAGGGGATCTGTTGAAAGAATGATCCAGGACAGAGGCTCAAAATGCAATGAGGCAGGGAGGTGAATGTGGCAGAATATGAGGAAAAAAGGATTTTAGAAGATTAAATATTAACTTGATCTTTGTAACAGCCCTATCACTTACTCTGGCTTACAGATGAGCAAACAAAGGCACACTAGTAATAGGACAAAGGTCATACATCTTGTAGATGCCTGAACTTGGATTTGAATCCATAGTCTTTGATAGCTACAACACTATGAACCGCTTACACACTAGTCTTTCTTTCTTCTTTCTTTTTTTTAAGTTCTTAGTGGTTTTATTCAATTAAAAAAAAATTTTATTGGAGTACAATTGCTTTACAATGTTGTATTAGTTTCTGTTGTACAATGAAGTGAGTCAGCTATATGTATACATATATCCCCTCCCTCTTGGACTTTCCTCCCCAGACCATCCCACCCATCTAGGTCATCACAGAGCACCGAGCTGAGCTTCCTGTAATATTTGCAAATGAAGCAACAGACAAAGGATTAATCTCCAAAACATAAAAACACCCTATTCATTCTTTTCTTTCACCACTCACTAACTGCTTTTGTAAGGTCCCTGTTTAACTGGCGCCTCCACTACTAAGCTCATGACTTTCATACACTTGAAATATACACCATATTCATTATACTCTGTTCAATAGCCTCACACCCTTTCAGGTACAAAGATATATCTGAGACCTTTATACCTTTTCCATGAAACTAGCATCATCTTTCTCAACCAAAACTAGTATTTCTCACCAACTACTATATTTTTTAATCACCTCGTGCCTCTTATTTTGAAGGTTTATTTATTTGATTACTTTTCTTGCTTCTATTTATTTTAAGAAAAAAATGGGGGTTTTCCAAATTCCGAGCAGTAATCTAATTTTGACCAATAAGAAAAATATATAGGGGTAAATTTTTAAATAATAAACATATATTTGAGTTTTTTAGCATTCTGTGAAAAGAGGAAACATGATCATTCCTATGGTTCATTGTTCGTCAGATTAAAAAAAAACTAAAGGTGAAAGATTCATTTGGATGCTGTACTTAGGGTGTGTGTTTCATGGGCAGTGAATGAGGAGTGGCAGACAGGAGGAAGTGATTCTGGGATGCTGTGGGGTCATGAAAGAATATTAGGAAGAGCTATAAAGCAACCTTTGAGGGATTACAAATGAAAAATGTAAATAAGTTCATTTGTATCCTTTTTTTTTTAGATTCCACATATAAACAAAACATGATATTTGTCTTTCTGTGTCACAGATGCAGAAAACAAACTTATGATTACCAGGGGATAAGGGGGCGGGGGATAAACTGGAGATTGGGATTCACATATACACACTACTCTATATAAAACAGATAACTAATAAGGACCTACTGTATAGCACAGGGAACTCTACTCAACTTTATACTCTACTTTATAAAGACCTACATGGGAAAAGAATCTAAAAAGAGTGGATATATGTATATGTATAACTAATTCACTTTGCTGTATACCTGAAACTACCACAAGATTGTAAAAAACAAAAATTTTTTTAAAAAATGAAACTTTAAAATTTGGTTCAGGCTGAAAGGCCTTCTCGGTAAAACTTGGCTTAAAAGGAAAGTGCTTTGGTTTAGGAAACCCGCCTAAGCATGTCTTTGCCATATGATCATAAGGCTGCTCTATCACGCAGTGGCCAATGGACATAGAAGAGACAGTTTCTGAAAGCTCAGAGACTGCTACGACCTACAAGCTTCAGTCGGATTTTCATCTAGATTGTGAGAAAAAGGGAGAAGCAAAGGTTGATGTTATATTGCCATCTCAACTGACAGGAGGGTGAAATAAGTTAAACAGCCTAACTTGACTGATTTCCCAACCTTTTCTACACTAAGTTTTAATCCGAAGTTTTCGTCCCCTGACTCTATTCACTCCTGAGGATCTGAAGGAATACCTATTGATATCACTTGTGCCAATCACCCATTAATATACAAATCTGTTAAAAAGTATTACATATTTATGCATGTTTATAGACAGACATGCCTATATAATAATGCTGGAGGATGTTTTCATAGCAGTAGTAAGAAAACAAGATACAATAATGTATTAAAAATGAGTTTTTGTTATATTTTTCCAACATAGTATAATCACTAGTGCATCAGTTATCTGTTGCTATGTAACACACCACTGCGAAACTTGTTTGTTTGAAATAATAAATGCTTCTTTAGCTCATGCATCACTGAGTCGCTGTGAAACTGGCAGGTCTGTGCTGGCCTTGGTTATGTACCCACCCCAGCAGTTAGCTGGACAGACTGATAATGTTTGGCTTTACTAACTCTCCGTGGGCTCTTCCACATGCGTTGCACCTTGTCTGAGATGAATCAGCTGACTGACCCCTGACTCTGCTCCATTTGGTCTGTCACCTTCCAGGAGTCTATTCTGGTCTTATTCATGTTGTTAAAGAGAAAACCACAGGCTCAAAAGTTGTCACTTGTGCTAAAGTCCAGGATACCAAACCTCAACTTAGTACCTAACCTAATTGCGGTTTTAACCTTCCCAGGAATGTAATTTTAATCAACCCGTCTGGAATTTTCTGGTCAGCACCAATAAGGTCATGTGTCACATGGGTCCTCTCCATCCCCAGAGGAAGAAAAGGCCATCTGTGTGATAAAACCCTTGTCATTCTCTTTCCCCCCAAAATAAAATGTCCTGGCTTAAAAATAGTTCTTTCTCTTCTTTGGCTAATAGCTCCCTTGCCCCACTCTACTTCCTATAAAAACTTTCCATTTTGTACAACCTCTTGGAGCACTCTTCTAGTTTCTAGGTGGGATGTTGCCTGATTCATGAATCCTTGAACAAAGGTAATTAGATCTTCCAGTTTAATTTGTTGAATTTTTTTTTTAACAGTATGGAGGCTTCAGGAGTCCAAGAAAGCAAGCAGAGACATGCAAGACCTCTTGAGGCTGAAGGTTGGAAGTAATATCACATCACTTGCTTCCCTTTTAGCCAAAGCCAGCCCAAATTCAAGGAGTAAGGAAAGAGTCTCTACCCCTTTAAAAAAGACCCGCAAAGGCCCTCTGCAAAGAGCATGGATGTAAGAAAGCACGAATAATTGTGGCTACCTTTTCAATCTACCACGAGTGACCTTAACATATCTGTAGAGAAACTCTTAGCAAATTTCCTTAGCAACTTGCTGATCTGTGGCTTTACAGAGGAACCAAGAGATTTTCATCTATTTCATTATAATATTAGAAACAATTTATTATATGAAGTTTCCAGTTGCTTGCATATAATTTCACTCTTCTGCTATCCCTGTGAAATACTTGAAAACTTGTACCCTTGGGTTTTGTCTCCTCTGGATGTTACTAACCTGCAATAGAATGTGTTCATTGCTACTCTAATGCAGCAGTTAATTGAATTTCAGTACTAGTCAACATTCACCAAGGTCATCGTGAGTCAGCTTCCACTGTGACAGGAATCTATTATCATCAAGAAACACCAAGCAATTAATCACTGTATTTTAAGTTTGGTTCTTTTCATTTTTTCTCTGCTAACATCCTAATAAATGGAGACACATATCAAACCTTACAGTTATGAATTAGAATGTCTTTCCTAGTAGATGACTTATTGATGGCGAAGTGATTAACCTTTCATTAAAACTTGATATAAAATTCTTCCCTCCATATATCTGTGTTTATTACTCAAGCCCCAAAGGAGAATACATCAAACATAAGACAGCTTGGTTCTTTAAAACACTTTTGCAAGTCAGCGACTCATAAAATCTGTGATTTTCTAATTTCTCCTCCACTCCATCTACTTTATGATAAAAGGGAACAGGTTCCACACTCTCT
This sequence comes from Leucopleurus acutus, assembly GCF_964270905.1. Classification (NCBI taxonomy): domain Eukaryota; kingdom Metazoa; phylum Chordata; class Mammalia; order Artiodactyla; family Delphinidae; genus Leucopleurus; species Leucopleurus acutus. The sequence goes on along the minus strand of NC_139146.1, from coordinate 153,411,154 downwards.
TGAACTGTATCTTATTACCTACCTTCAGGATAGAGACATGGCGTTAACTAAGGTGGTATCCGATAATTCCCATGTAGCATCTACACAGAAAGGCATGACTCAATCTTTCATTTTGGTAGAATATTCTGTTTGGAATCAACATAGTGCACAACTTTGTAGAACTCTTCACAACCACTCTGACATAGTTGACACATACTGCATACGGTACCCATTTTTTAAGAACTGGATGTAAATGCGGTCTCACAATTAGTGTGACCAAGAGAAGTTATGTGTCTCTATACAGAGGAGCCTTTCAAGTCTCTGCCTATTTATTCCTTCAGATCCTCAGAGGCTGTGGTACTCTGATCACAGCGCAGCTGTTAACTCACACCGTCATCACCTTTTATCTTGTCTTGTGCTTTGACTCTGCTTATCTTTGATAAAATTCATTCTAAAGGCCAGCAAACTCCCCAGCTAAGAGTTCAGTGTTTTAAAGGCGTTCAGAGCTGCCTGCAGGGCCTGCTATGCTGCTTCCGTGGCTGGTGCCAGCACTGCACTGGTGACATCTGACAATGTCCATTAAAGGGCTGTCAGGCTGACACCACGCTGCTGTGAATCTGCTTCACTGAGATGAACACAATCCCTCCCGCTTTGCTATAATCAGTTACATTAGTAAAAAGAAAGCTGTCTTACTTGCCAGACTTTAGAGAATCTTCGTGCTGTAACAGCACTGTATAAAACAACTCAAGAAAAGAAAACCTCAACTCTGATCACCGCTCTCTGCCCTTCCCGCCCCTCCTCCTGTTTAAAGAAATGAGGCTGGGCCTGAGAACAATCTGAGTTTGGAATGCTAAGCTGTACTAGAATATGATGACAAAGCCAATGTTAAATGAAGAAACAAACAGATGTGCATTTTTCTTTCTGGGTGATTTCCTAGACTTTGCCAGTTGTAAAACCTAGATGACTTGAGACAATGCAAATAAGCTTTGGGAATGTATTAACTTTTTACTCAAGTCTTGATAATGAAAAGTAGTTGAAACTTTATGGCAGCTATTGAGACAACATCCCATTAGTAATTTTTTCCAGCTTTATTGAGATGTAATTAAGACTGTGTGTAAGTTTAAGGTGTACAAAGGGATGGTTTGATATACTTACATATTGGGAAATTAAGGATAATTCACACATTCATCACCACAAATAGTTACCATTTTTGCAGTGAGAACTTTTACGGTCTACTCTCTTAGCAACTTGCAAGTATGTAATACAGTGTCGTTACTATACTTGAAGTCTGGTAAATTCCAAAGGTGGAGTAAGACAAGGTCTTAAGAAGATCACTTGGCAAGAAAACTGTACTCCTGGGACCAGACACCAGGACCTGAAGAATACTCTCGGCTGGAAATTAGCTAAGGCGATTGTGAACACAAAGGGATAAAAATATTTTTCTTGAAAAGAGGGCTATAGGTTAAATAAACGGCAAAGCATGAATCTCCACGGTACAGAAGTAAAAATTGTCTAGGGACTCTATGAATAGAGAAATCCAGTGGCAATAGGAAATCAAGACGAAAAAGAATGAATGAACTCTCTTTAGAAAGTTTCCTAATGAAAATGGGACAAATTGTTCACAGAGATGTGGTGCTATGGCCCTATCAGCACTAGCTTACTGGGAGTACAAGACATGTATAAATTGAGAAGTTTAAAATATGTTATGAGGTAGATAAGCCAGAGATTGGCTGGCTACCCCACTAATACCATCTCTCTCATATCTCTAGCTCTACCTATTTCCATCTCTCTTTCTTAGGGGAACCATGATTTCATTTATCTCTTTCCTGGTGGACAAGATTTTCCAGAGGAAAATCATTATTCTAACCAATCCCATTCTCACTTGTGATAATAGTTTAGTGGCACCATATCTGTCCAATAAGACATGAGTAAGATTTACTGAAATGACCTACTTTTAGAAAAGTTTTCCTCAATATCATAAAGTTTTATGCCCCCCCTTAAAATTCCCACATTTTGTGCCACTTCCTTAGCACTTTAATGAAACTGTCTTAATTTTCCAAACTGAACCAACTGTTACCTCTCATGGGCAAGGATACTTAGAGCTATTGGGTACCTTGTGGTGTCAAATAGTTTCCGAGGCTTCTTTCTTTAAATGAGATGTAATTGACATATAAATTATATTAATTTTCAGGTGTATGACATAATGATTAGGTATTTGTATATACTGTGAAATGATCATCACAATAAGTCAAGTTGTTTAAAAAAATAAAAATGAACTCACAGATACAGACAAGAGATTGGTGGTTACCACAGGTGGAGGAGAGGAACAAAATGTGTGAAGCTGACCAGAGGTGCAAATTCTTATGCTTTTCACTTGGATTCTTCTCACTTAATGGCCATGTCATTAGGATCAATTCTAGAAAATGCTATAATATTCTTGAGAAAGTTGTCCTTGCAGAGTTTGCTAGACAGAAGAGGGGAAATCAAACAGCTTGTATTTAAGGATGGATTAAAATATATGGACTTAAAGACATTTAAAATATTAATTAGGAAGATACATTGTGTAGAGTTCAAGAGAGAAGAGAATTGTAAGTTGAAATCTTCATTTTTTTTCCTCTGTTTTTAAGAGTTAAATCAATCATCTGGGGTAGTCAATTTCTTTGTTGCCGAGAAAAATAGAAAGAAATGAAAGAGCTCCTTTCAACTTTTCTCATTGACAGCAAAGACCCTTCCTAATCCAAAGAATTATTGGAATAGCTTAAAGGTGGACAAATCAAAACTACCTTGAGGTCTTTGCTAACCTTACATGAATGGAGTCAAGTTTACCTTTGACAGAAATGATTCTGTGCAGAGGGAAAAGGCCAAGAGAGGTGTGCCAGATGAGCATTGCTTACCAACCTGGACCCCTGGGTTGGCTTTGAGCTCCATTTTCTTTTTTTTTTTTAACATCTTCATTGGAGTATAATTGCTTTACAAAGGTGTGTTAGTTTCTGCTGTACAACAAAGTGAGTCAGCTATACATATACATATATCCCCGTATCCCCTCCCTCTTGCGTCTCCCTTCCACCCTCCCTATCCCACCCCTCTAGGTGGCCACAAAGCACCGAGCTAACCTCCCTGTGCTATGCATTTTGATGGTTGCAGTCACAACTCATTGAAGTTTCTGGAATTCCTAAAAAAAATCAAATATTTGGAATCACTGTCTTTTGATTTGCCCAAAGTTTAGGAAATATTTCTGATATCTGGCATTGTGCCATTAAAATTATCTCAGCTTTACCTAGCAAATAGGTAAATAGAGAGTTATATATCTATCTCTTACAGTTTTAGAATCATTTCCTCTTTTTCCATTTGCTAGCTTTGATCTACAGTAAGTGCCCTACGTACGAACTTTCAAGTTGTGAACTTTCAAAGATGCGAATGTGCGTTGTCATGTCCTATCACGTGTTAGTTCACCTGTCTGGTGTACATTGTCATGTGTGTGCATCCTCTACAAGTGTTTGTGCTTTTGCGTACAGTACTGTATACAGTAGAGTAGTACATTATCTTTATTTCAAGCCCAGGATGTCCAGAAGCAAGCATAAAATCAGCAGTGATGTAACTAGTACTTTTCAAGGTATTGTACTGTAAGATTAAAAATGTTTTCTTTACTTTCCATGTTTGTTTTTTACGTATTATTTGTGTGAAAAGACTTGTAAACCTATTACAGTACAATACTATATAGCTGATTGTGTTAGTTGGGTATATAGGCTAACTTTGTTGGACTTAGGAACAAATTGGACTTAGGAACGTGCTCTCGGAATGGAACTCGTTCGTTTGTAGGGGAGTTATTGTATAGGTTTCAGGTATGTATTTGGACATAGGATAGTGATAATACCACCAAGGTATTTTTTAAGACTGGATCCATCGGAACTCAAGAGTGGGGAGCAGCAAGGGTAATCAGTTGGACTGACTGGGAGATCAGATCACAGGGACATCAGAAGTGGACCCCAGAGGCAGAGTGGGAGTTCTGTCCACTGTCAGGAAGTCTCATTTACTCTGCTTCCTGATATCAGAACACGTTGCAAAGAGGCCTACATGATGAAATATGCAGACTAAAATTACTGCAAATTGAAGGCATTTTTGACCAAATAAAATTGTATTTGTCCAAAATTGTATTTGAATTGCTGCTCTGTCTACCTCCCATGAGCCTTTTTCAGTGCTTGCAGTAATAAAATCCCTTTATTTAATAGAACAGAGTTGTGCCACTGCATCTTGCTGGTTTACTTCAGGAACCTCAAAGAGGCTCAAATGATGAGGAAATTAAAAAGAGAAGGCCAGAAACTTTGCTGTTGTTTCACTGTTTGTTTTCCTTTAGACATTCACTGAGATATTATCGCTCAAGGGGGGCAGACCAAAAACTGAAGGAAGTGGTCAGATAGTGAGAGAGCTTTTAAGATATACCCCGTGGTCTGGGTGAAAAATAGCAGAAATGGGCAAGAACGTTCTCCCTGGATATGAACAGAACAAAGCAATTCTGACACCTAGGATCATTATTCCTGGGATCAGTATTCTTGGGAGCAGCATTCCTGTTGTAGACCAGGGGTTCCCAAACTTTCTCAGCTCACACAGTCCTTAGTGTATCAAGATTCTTTTCTTCATGGTGCCCCTCTTTCAAAAAATACGCCATTCAATTGCAGTGAAATAGTTTACCCAAACTTAGATTGATATACATAAAATAGAAACAGAAAATCTTAATTTCATTCTTAAATAACCACAATATCTTGTGACTGGATATATACTCTTGGCATTAGACCTTCAAATTCTGTTCCATGGTGATCGTGTACTTGGTTTTTAACACAGGAACTCCTGCAAACTCAGATTTGCAAAGACATGATGTCATGAAAAGTAATACAGGGTGAATTATGCTTAACCCTAAAGTATCATGAGATGTCTAATGTTGAGTAGTGCTGTTGAGCGTTACTTTGTGTCCTTTGAAAATGTAAGATGCTCCACTGCAACTGCGTGGGTTTGCTGTTAGAACCCAGGCACCTCGGCACACAGTCTGGGAACTGCAGCGTAGATGGCGCCATCCTTACAGTGGATGGGAACCATGACAGCAACCAGGAGCTGTGTCTCCCAGGAGCTTTACTGTCAGATTGGTCTAGTGGCTGAGAGTTTTGATGCTAGAAAAGGAAAATCTACGTTGAATCCCAGCTCTGCCATTACTAGCTCCTTTGCCTTGAACTATTTATCTTTCTGCGCCTTAGTCTCCTCCTACATAGAATGAAAAATAATAAAAATCCATAGTACCTGTCTCATAAAGCTGTTATGAGTATCAAACTGAATCAAGCATACAAGGTTTCTTTTAAGTATATAGCAGATAATTCATGCAAGAAATTTCACTCACTACTATTATTATTGCCTAATCTCTCTCCAGAAATGTTAGGTTGACTACCGATTGTCACCAGTTCCTTGGCAACAATAGACATGTCATATACAAATATAAAGTTGAAATAAAGAATAACTTTTTAAAATTCTAAGTTACTCATAATAAATTTGGTGATTTAATGTGTAGTTGTGAGTTTTAACCTTATAGGAGTAAATTTTATTAGTAATTAAGATCTAAAATTATTTTTCCTGAATTAGATTTATTTTTCTAAACACCCCTTAGCTCATCTGATAGGATGAATTTTCATTAGAATGATTATCATATTCTGTGAAATTTTAATACTCCCAAAACATCTATGTCTTGCTTTAAACAGACATAAACACATATATACATATTTTGTTAGATGGCTAGGTTTCTTGCAATATAACACTCTATAGTATGATTACTGTGCTGGTATATCAATTAAAAAAAAACCACACATTTAAGGCTTGCTATGTGCCAGACACTGTAATGCATCACAAATATTAACACATTCATATCTTATAACAACTTCAATAACTACTGAACACACTTTACAGTGTTAAGCTGGGGTTAAGTAGAGTCATTTGCTTTCTATAAAAGGCAAAAATCCAGACCGTGAAAACAACTGATGAGGGCTTCCCTGGTGGTGCAGTGGTTGAGAGTCCGCCTGCCGATGCAGGGGACGTGGGTTCATGCCCCGGTCCGGGAGGATCCCACATGCCGCGGAGCGGCTGGGCCCGTGAGCCATGGCCGCTGAGCCTGCGTGTCCGGAGCCTGTGCTCCGCAACGGGAGAGGCCACAACAGTGAGAGCCCCGTGTACCGCAAAAAAAAAAAAAAAAAAAAAATGCTTCTAATGCCAAATATTGGAAGTAAAAAATCAAGGTCACATGAAATGATAACAAAAGTAGACAATTTTGCTTTTTAACTACTCAACTTTACATTGGATCACTTTTCCTTGACTGTGCTTAATAAAACTTACGGGGGTTCTTGCAAAATGTTATCATGAGCTTGTCCATTCTCAGTTTACCCCGTTTTTGTTTTTGCATTGAGAACGCCCATAACTTAGTATTAAGAAACTACTGCTCATTAGGCATAGTGCTAGTTTGATTCATATTATTTAATTTATTAAATCCTTAGATCGGTTATGTGATTACTAGTTCCATTTTATAAATGAGAAAAATGAAACTCTGATAGCTTAATTAAATAGTACACTTAAATTTTTATTGTTTAGGATTATCCTGAGTCAAAACAAATTCTTTAGGATACTATAGTGCAAATCTTATGCATGACAATATTTGTAGATAAAATTTAAATCATTGTACGAGGCAGCTTTTTGGGTTGTGGCAAGGACTCCTAAGATGTATCGTTAAATAGCCATTTTGTTCTTGGAACATGGTTATAATTTTGTGGCCTTGAAAAACAGAATTAAATTAAAAGAACCTCAGGGAGGTCATCTTATGTGTCTTCTACCTTCCAAAAAGCCTCTAAACTACCTTAATATGTGATTATCCATCATATTTCAAGACTCTACAGGGAAAGAGCAGCCGCAACTTTCTTCAAATTGCTGTTTCATTTTTTACCACCACTTACATTCAGGAAACATATCTTTGTGGTTATTCCAAAGTTCTCCCACTATTTCTTAAATCTCTTTTTCTTATTTTGCTCTCAGCGAACATGAAGAATAAATCTGTGAGCTGTACTTTTTCAGGTGTAGGGCAGGAGGTATTTTTTTATAAACAGGTTAAAATGTTTCCATTTCTTTACTTTCTTTTGTAAATCTTATATTCTAACCTCTTAATCTACTTTATGTCTCCATGTTAGAGTTGTAATATCAGAAACCCAAAAGAGAAGAAAATTACTCACCAAATGTCTAAGTATAATAGATCACTTTAAGATTCTATTAAATATTTATATAACCATACACTTTCCTTCTCTCTCTTCCTCCCTGCTCCTACCCCGGACTCCTGGTCTCTGTCTCCCTCTCTGTCTCTTGTTCTCACTCCCACACTTTGCCTTCTATGTAGGTATTCTCTACAAATATTCAAACAGTACATGACAATGATAACTGGTTTATTTAGTTTAAATTACAATTTTAATTAACAATAATAGTAACAGTAGCACTTGCTACATCAATGAGTAATTTATTTGGTACCCACTATATGTGACATATGTGTATGTTAGTTACTATATATACATTGTTTGTATTCTCACAATAAACTCTGCAAAATCACTGTTATTTGCCAAAATATATATGGATAGATACGAAGGTTCAGAGAAATTAACAAAATCGACTATGGCCATGCAGTTATTAATGCAGCCTGGATTTGACCCCTGGTATTTGTGAATATAATTTCCCTGAAGTAGCCATGTATTCAGAGGAGTGCTGGTAATCCTTGCTTCCTATAATGGAGGATAAGACTATTTAACATGGATCAAGTTTCTCCTCGAGGACAAGAAAACACAGGCAAACATATAATTTAAAGATTATTTAAAAGAATGAAAGAGTTAGCAATAAAATGGGGGATTTCTGGGCCATGACCTGAGGAAGAATGAGAGAGAGAGGAGAGAGAGAGAGGAAGGAAGAAAGGAAAGAAGGAAGGGAGGAAGGGAGGGGGGAGGGGGGAAGGGGGGGAGAGAGAGAGAGAGAAAGAAAGAAAGAAAGAAAGAAAGAAAGAAAGAAATGAAGGAAGAAAGAAAGAGAGAAAGAAAAAAAGAAAGAAAGAGAGAAAGAGAGAAAGGGAAAAGAAAAATGTGATCCCAGTAATGAAGACATTTATACCAGGGAAGAAAGACCTTCAAAATAAATCTGTGTTTTTAGTCCGAGGGTCTAAACAGTAACCATGGTCTGAAAAATGTTGGGATTCTGATTAACCATCCAGTATGTTAACCTTCGATCCAAAGGTCTTTGCCATCAAAGTTAAGTTTCAACTGAACTAAAGCAGCCCATTTTAAGTTGTCTTCCAAAGCTTGAACTTAAAAATAAATCCTGAACTTGGATTTGTATGCTCTGAGGTTGCATCAGAAGCAAGCAAAACAAATCATCATTGAGATATAATCACACTAAAGAATAATAAACAGGTATAATTAGAAATATTTTTCCAATACAATGTCCAGTATGGAGTCAAAAATGACCAGGCACACAAAGAAACAAGACATTATGGTCAAGAATGAGCAGAATCCACAGACAATTGAAATAGTCCCACATGAACTACAAATTCAATTTATGATGGCTATATTAGAAGATATAACAGTTAAACTTGAGTATTTTAATAACGTTCGAGAAGTTAAATTAAAAGGCATAAATATTTCAAAAATGAACTGATACGTATACACACAAAAACATGGTGATCAAAAGTAAGCACTTAATGGATGGGTTTTATAGCGGATTAAACAGAGATAAATGGAAAATTAATGAAGTGGGGGATCGGGACACAACACTATCTAAACTAAAGCATAAATAGAGAAGACTTGTGGGAACTCCCTGGTGGTCCAGTGGTTAGGACTTGGCAGGTTCACTGCTGGGGGACTGGGTTCGATCCCTGGTTGGGGAACCAAGTTCCCACAAACTGCACAGTGTGGCCAAAAAAGAAAAGAAAAGAAAAAAAAAGACTTGTCTTTAAAGCAAGTCTTAAAAATATCAAAGGACTAAAAGCATACCATGTATTTTCGCTGTACACATTGTAACTAGCTGAACATGTTCACATACTTGAATAATAAGAAATAAACTTAGAGATACTAAGTGTATCAAAGAAAAACCTTAATAGAAATAGGAAGACATTTGGAATTACAATATTATTGCTAAGAAGTTAAAAGGAGGGTGCAATCCACAACTCAATTTTGAAGACAGCAATACTTTTCTGTGAAAACCTAACAATGAGATTAGAAGAAAGGACAATTATATATCACTGTATATGAGAGATCAGCAATTTTTTTCTAAAAGACCCCTAACGTAAACATTTTAAACTTTCCAGGCTATACAGTCTCTGTTAAAACAATTCAAACCTGCTGTTGTATCATGAAAGCAGCCCTAGAAGATATATAAACAAAAGGTGAGGTTGTGTTCCAGGCAATTTCATTTATAAAAATAAGTGTGGGGTGGGCTGAATTACACCCAGATGCCCTAAAGTGATGACTCCTGAACTTGAAGAAAAGAATGGCCATCAGTCGCTATGGGGGAGATTGTAGAAAGAGCAGTTTATTAGGAATTAAGTTTTTGACATGTTGAGTATGAGCTGTCTATTTAACATCTTAATAGAGATATTGAGAATGCCCTGGGGTAAAATATTATGCACATCAGGAGGGGGGTCTATCTGCATATATAAATTGGCAGTCATTAGTATAAAAATGTGATACAATTCTGGGAAGTGTATAAACAGCTATTTTGCTCTCCAATCACTTTCCTTGTACCAGGGAAAATAAAGAAGGTAAATTAGTTGTTCAAATCTCCTTATGGATATAGTAATTGGAATCTTACTGGTAAATAAACAAACATTGTTTGTTGATCTAAAATTGATCAAAATTTGCTTACAGTATACCTATAATCTATGAATTTATATGAGTGGTCGCTGGAATATGTTATATAACTTATTTAGTTATCTTAACATTTATTAGTAATTTTTAATACTGGGTAATATTTCTGACTCATGTGAGTCTGAGTTGATGACGTGATCTTGTATATTATGTCTAATGCCATTACATAGGATCAGATTATTATAGGGTGGGTTTAGGCAGAGAAGAGAACCAAGAAGTGATATTCTTAAGGTACTCCAGTAGTAAAAGTCTTATAGAAGAGAGGGAAAGATGCAAAGAAGACTCATGGAGAACAGCCAATGAGGCAGGAGGAAATCCAAGGGGGCAGGCTAAGCTATAAGCCAAGTGAAGAAAGAGTATCAAAGAGGAGAGAGTGTTAATTGTGTCAAATGGCAGCTATAGGTACTGCAGTTTTGTGTAACACGTTAAGTACACTGGTGACCTCGGCAAGAAGAGCAGTTTTGGCTAAATGGCAAGGGTAAATCCTCAACCTGGGAGAGAATGTGAAATGCTCATTTCAAGGCAGTGAATGTTGACAACTATTTCGCACAGAGTTTTGCTGCAAAGGAGACCAAGGACTTTAGAGAAGAAGGGTCAAAAAGTTTTACTTAAGATAGGAAAAACTTAAAAATATATAGTTTTCTATGCTGATTGAAATAATCAATTAGAGGGAGAAGTTTTCAATGATGTAGAGAAGAGAATAATGTTGGAGCAATGCCTGAACAAGGAAGAGAAGAGGGGATCAAGGACATGGACTGAACAATGGGCATTAGGTAAACAAAGAGTTCATTTCTCACAAAGGGCAGAAAGTTTCTTCAAATGTGTACAGATGCTTGTATGTGAACAGATGTCCCAGAGAGAGTGTCCATATTCTTTTGTGTGCCTCAATTTTCCCAGTGAAGTCAGAAGCATGGTCTTTACATAAGAGTGTAGATGGGGTAGAGAATGTAGAAGGTTTTAGGAGAGAAAATAAAGTGTGAAATGATACTCTAGGACATTAGGAAAATAAATGGATTAGATAAATATAGTGCTCTTCTCCAGAAGCATTAAGAACGCTATTTTTCTTTTCGATCATGTATTTAAATAGGTATGCGCATTTTCTTTAATCACAAAGAGTAACATTGGGTTGCAAGATAAAAGAAATCAGAGATTGAATTAAATCATGGTTCTTGTTTAGCCAATAGTAGGAAAAGGTGAGGCAGGTGCCTAGAATTCAAGGGTAGATGCAAGGGAATAGTTATAATGATTGACCACGAACTGAAGTAGGATGAGAGGGGTGAAAAGCACCGCCAGTGGTGAAGAAGCATAAAATTGTGGGATGGCCAATGATTTGGACATCCTGGTTGAATTAGGGAGCACATAAACAAACCTGGAAAGCTAAGAGATAGTGGCTAGGGACTTATGCATGAAATTGTGACTATATAAGGCATTGCAATTATAAGTAATGATGACACTTCAGTGGTGATTCTGGTGTTGAGTGGAGGAATTTATGGAACTAAATTCGAGTTGTTGGAAAGACTATATGTACACTGAAATAGACAAGAACTAATTTTGGAATTAGACAGTACTTTGAACAGAAGTTCAATTCATTTAGAAATTCCAGGGAATGACCAGGTATTGAGAGATGGGATGATAAATGACAGATTCGTAGATTAATCTGATGATAGGAGATTAGATTTTTTTTAGTGTGGGTGGAGGAAATTGATCTGGAAATTGTAAGTAATTAGGAACAAAAAACATGGCTATATCCAAGACCAGAGGCCAAAGTGTTGTGGCAGAAAAATGCCATCACTCCAGAAATGAACAGGAATCTCCTCTTGAGAGAAAGCCAGGTGAAAAGAATACTCAAGAAAATTGAGGATGTAGAACTATTTGCTGTTAATGGACCGTTGAATTCCAAAAGGATACAGTGAAAGATTTTATGTGGTAGGACATGGTGAGGAAAGAGAAGGAAGTAAGGTGTAGATACACAAATCAGAAAAACAATGAAAATACCTTACAATACTATTTTTGGTAATAATGTAGAGCAATACACTTTCTTAAACACTGCCATTAGGAGTATAAATAGGTATACCTACTCGGTAAAGAGCTAGATTCTGTCTGGGGATCTGGTAAATTTGCATATATAAATAACTCATGTGATAGCAATTCCATTCCTAGGAATATGTCCTGGAGAAATGCATGCAGGCGTGTGCCAAGAGACATGGAAAAAATATTCATAGCACCATTGTTTATAATTGCCCCGAATGAGAAAATCGCCATGTGCCCATCAATAGAAGGAATTAAACGTCTGTGATTCTTATCATAATAGTATGCCTAAAACTAACACAACATTGTAAATTAACTATATTTCAATTTAAAAAATTGTTAAAAAATAGCAACAACATGCCAAAATGAAAGTAGGTAAGAGTGAAGCTTTTAATCCCTGACCGTGTGTGATATTGTAAGCATGAGGCTAAACCCAGAAGAAACGCCGACTCCAAGTTCCATTTTCCGCCATGAGTCAGTGCACTGGTTCATCAGAACGGGGGTTGGGGCGGGGGGTCAGCTCATTGTCATGGGAGACAAAACCAAAGGCTCCTATGGTTTTATGGACCCTGAGGCTGGAGGGAGGAAGCAGGAAATATAAGAGCATGGCTGGCCAGCACGGCCTGAACCCTTGAGTTTCTCTCCAGAAACTGCAATTCATTGTCTCTGCATCAAGTAGAAAGGCCAGCTTTCCTTTCCCCTGAGACCTGCCAGGTAGAGCCTTTGTAATTGTCTATGGTCAGGCTAGAAAAATTACACTAGATTATTTGGCCAGGAGCCAGACTTCTCCAGAGCTATTCAGGGTATCGATTTCTCCTTGTATGAGTTTTGGTAGATTGTGTCTTTCAAGAAATTATTTGGTCCATCTCATCTAAGTTATCAAATTTGCAGGCAGAGAGCTGTTCAAAGTATTCCTTTATAACCCTTTAACTGTTCATGAGATCACTATTAATGACCTCTCTGTCATTTCTAATATTGCTAATGCGTATCCTTCTCATTTTCCTTGTTAGCCTGACTAAAGGCTTATTAATTCTATTGATTTTTTTCCATAAATTCATATTAGATAATGTTGGCTGCTGCTGTTTCGGTCATGTGCACCTTAAATGATTTTTCTGCCTCCTTGATCTAACAACACTGACGAGAAATGTAGAAGTTTCCAACTTTAACAGTGGATATGTCTCTCTCTCCTATCAATTTGGCCTCCTGTTTTGAAGCTGTGCTGCCAGGTACATAAACGTCTAGGATTGTGACGTATTTTTGGAGAACTGACATCTTAATCATTGTGTAATGGCCCATTTATCGCTGGTCATCCTCCATCTTCTGAAGTCTGAAATTAATACAGATACTCCAGCTTTATTTGATTGTTCTCATGGTAAATATTTTTCCATGACATTTTTTACCCTATCAAGTCCACATATTTAAAGTGGGTTTCTTGTAGACAATATATAATTGGATCTTGTGCTTTATTTTATACACTCTAACAACGTCTGTCTTTTGTTTGGTGTAATTAGACCATTCATTTTAAAGCAACTGTTGATGTAGTTAGACTAATATCTGCCATATTTGTGTTTTCTATGGGTTATATTTGTCCTTTTTATATGATAGCATTTTAGGTCCTCTCTTAGCATATCAACTGTACTTTGAAAAATTTTTGGTGCTGTCCCAGAGTTTATAGTGAAGATTTTAAACTAATCTAAATCCACATTCAAATAGCACTGTACCACCTATACTGCAGGTGCTTTTCACCAGAGTATTTCCAGTTCCTTCCTCCCATCTCAAGTGACATTACTGACATTTGCTTTACTTATCTGTGCCCTATAACCACCTATACAGTAGTACTATTATTGCCTTAAACAAAGAGTTGTCTTTGGGATCAAATAAGAAAAAGAAATCTTTTTATATCCAGTTTTGGCTTCTCCAATGCTCTCCTTCTTATTTACCCAAGTTTCTGACCTTTGTCATTTTTCTTCTGCCTGAAGAATTTCTATCAAGATTTCTTGTGGGGCAGGTCTGCTGAAGATGAATTCCTTCATTATATTTTGTTTGAAAAAGAAATTATTTTACCTCACTTTGTAGGATAATTTTACTGAGTAGAAAATTCTAGTTTGGTGGTTTTTTCTTTCAACACATTAAATGTTTCAGCCTGTTCTCCTAGTTTCGAAGGAGGGGTTTATAGTAATTCTTATCCTCATTCCTCTATATTTAAAGTGCTTTATTTTTGGACCTGGATTTTACAATCTTTGCATTTGTTTTCCTACTGTTTGAATATACCTAGTTGTGTTACTCTTTGGTGGTTTTTGTTTAGTTTGTTTGTTTTGGTATTTATTCTGCTTGATGTTTTCTGTCCTTCTTGAATCTGTGGCTTGTTGTTCAATTACTCCAAATATTTCTTCTTTTTTCTCCTTCTGGCATTCCTATTCCACACATATTATACCTTTTGATATAGTCCCACAGTTCTTGGATGTTCTCTTTTATTCATGTATTTATCTCTTTGAATTCCAGTTTGCGATGTTTCTATTGACCTACTTTCCAGCTCACTGATTCTTTCTCCAGCCATGAGAAAGCTGTTGCTTAGGGCATCAAAGGCATTTCTTCATTTGACTGTGTTTTTAATTTCTAGCACTTCCCTTTGATCCTGTCTTAGAGTTTCTATCTTTATGCTTACATTATGCATTTGTTCTTGCATGTTCTGTTTTCCATTATTTAGTGTATTGATCTTAGTCATTTTAATTTCCTGGTCTGATTCCAAAATCTGCCATATCTGAGTCTGGTTCTCATGTTCTCTTCATATTCTTGTGTTCTAGCTTGTCTTCTAATTTTGTGTTGAAAACTGGGCATATGTATCTAGTGATCGTGGGTCTTTCCTTAGCCAAACTTTAGTCAGGCTTCTCTGAATTCTCTTCCCAACTAGGTCTATATTTTGGACTTCCGTTGCCCAGTTTTAACAAGAATCCTGTCAAGTTTAGCCAGAATCCCCCACCCCCAATATCTGACCAAATTCTTCATCATCCCTACCATCCCTCTGGTGGTATCTGATTACCCTGGACTGCCTTCAACAAGGACCCTATTAGGTTTAGCCATATACTTGATATTTCCTCTTAGTAACTTTCCATCCACCAACCAGCTGCCTGGCTATAAATTTCTAATTTTCCTTGTTGTATTCAAAGCTGAGTTTTTTTGTATTCTGAAGTCTCATTCCCTCTATCATGTTGGTCCTAAATATAATCTGTTTTTTATCATTTTAACTATTATGCAGCTCTGGTTTTCTTTGACACTGGTAACAGGAACTGAGTTAAATAGGCCTTTTAGTGCAAGATTTTCTGAAAACCTGGCCAGGTGTTAGGCTGTGTTGCTTTGTGCTGTGGTTTCCTCTGGTGTCCTTATTTTGTCATGTATCTTAGCTTTGTCTTCTAGAAGCACTCCTCCTCAGAAGGGGTCTCTGTTGTACAGCCTTTCCAGCTGTAATGCAGTGTTATACTGATAGCCTGTTAGTGTGGTGACAGGGATGTGAAAGGAGATTATTCTGTAATCTCTGAATTAAATCACAGTGCTTACGTGGCCCTGTGAATCAAGGCTATGACTTTCATAAGTATTTCTTCAGTGTTACCATGTTGCTCTGTGTTTTCCACTGACCTCTACTCTTTTCCCTGGGCACAGTGATCAAGGTCCATTCCCTTGAAGCCCTGACCCCTGTTGACTACTTTTTCCCTTTTAGTTGTAACAGGAAGGCTAAAAGGGCTTGGCTGGAAGGAATTCCCTTTCCCCAGCTGTTGTAAAACTTTGGCAAAATCCTTTCACTTGAATTCAGGCCTTTTCTATAGAGAAAATTTTTGGTAGATTTCACAGCGATTACCTTCCTTTCTACCTGTCAGAGCCAACAAGGGATCTTCCTTAGCTCTTTACCATGAGAACCTGGTGAGGTTCCTAGAGATAAACAAAAGTGTGGGGTCCCTTGAAGACAAAGTCCCCCCAGAAGTTTCTCACCCTCATAGTAATCTATATACAACCTCCAACAACCATCAAAGTTACCAGTTTAGTGTTCCCACCTCCTTAGGGCTCCAGTAGCTTCAATTCCAGGTGAGGAGATCAAGGTATTTCTCCCAGGATGTGCCAGTTTCTTCCTATTTTCATCTGGAACGTCTTCACTGCAAATTGATTTCCCTGAGTCCAAGAAAAGTCACTGTTTTTTGGTTTCTCCAACTTTTTCTTATTGTAAAGATGTGTATGACAATCACCAAGCACCTTAAACAAAGCTTAACTTAATTTCTTCTTATAGATTACCTCCTGCTGATTCCATTTTGTTCACCCTCCCTATTTATTAACTTATTATTGTTTTCCTGTTTTGTTAATGTTTTTCTCTTTCCTGAAGTATTTTGATATCATCTATATCTCTCTAGATTTTTAAATTACCTATTGACTTATTTAGTTCAAAATTAACTTAATATTCATGAAACTAAGAGCATAGAATAGTACAACACTATAATGTCAACCCCGATTTCTGCACTCCCAGTGGGAAAGAGTCATATTGCATGTAAGTAAACACTTATCCATACAGCATGATTTCATTGACTTCTGGGAAGATACTCTAATTCCAAACTAACTTTTCTCCAACCGATATGTGAAATCCCTCTAACAGAGATCAATCTTTGATATGCCTCAGTGAGAAATAAGACTTCAAGTGTCTCCTTGGAGAAGTAATATCTTGAGTTCAATTCTTCTTGGGCAAAATTAAATAACAAGTCCTTTGAAGACAGTAAGAGCTTGAAAGGGAAAAGTAATGGATCAGATAAGCTGAAAAAAAGTGAACGAAACCATAAACCTGGTGTGAAGAAACTTTGAATGTGTCCGAGTTCTCATTTAAAACACCAAGTCTATAGCTATATGAAGGAAAATGTCTTAGAGTTGAATCACAGAAAGCCAGGTAGAACTCACCCATAGGATGCTTGTCAATCACTGCCTGCTAGAAAATCGCCAGCAGTACTGAATAGAAATTTAGTAACCATTTCATCCCCACAGACAGAAAGAAACCAAGAGGGTAAGGCAATCACCCAATATCACAGAGGTAATTACTAGCAAATATGGAACTAAAAAATATTCTCTTTTGCCAACATTTGGTTTTGCAATATACAGTAAAAAGTTATTCACTTTGCTGGGATTTTTAAATCAAATAATAATAATAAATCATAATAAAATCACAAAAGCAGAATGATATAAAATATACTTCTCATTTTAATGTTTGGGCTTTGAAAACTTAAAAAGCTAGATTTGTTTTCTGGCCTTGAATTACTTATCTTGCATAAAAACCTATTTCAAGATGATGGGCTGAGCATATAACTCAGCTTCCCCCTGCCTACCTAAATGTGTAGTATTGATAGAAAAAACATATTTTTGAATACCTAAGGCTTTTGTGGAAAGCTGGAAATGAAATTCTTAGTGGACAAGAAATTTTGAGGGATACCGGGAATAAAGAAAATAAATTGCATATTATTGAATAGTAAAATCAAAGTGATAAGGGCTTGAGAGAAGAGTATGCATAATTAATATAGACTATCAGGGACCGAATTTATCTTCCCGCTTGAAAAAATAACAAAATAGACAATATACATAAAACAAATGTCAAGATAATGGACATTAGAAAATAAAGGATAATATTCACTGAGAGAATAAAACAGAAGATAAACCATAGAATTGCTCATGGAACAGGAAGGAGAAATCCAGACTCTTGTAATTGCTCTAAATTAAGAAGATTGAAGCTGAAAGTCCAAACAGCTGCAGGAACTAAAGTTCACAGTGCAGAGATATGTGAGGGATTCTTCTCAAATGGATTTATAGGTTCAGGCAATCCCAGTGAAAAATCTTAGTAGATCAATTGGATAGTATAGAGAGTACAGAAATAGATTCACACAACTATTGTCAACTGATCTTTGACAATGGATGAAGAAATTTCAACGGAAAATTTCTTATCAATAAATAGTTCAGGGAAAGTTAGATTTCCATATACTGAAGAATGAACTTTGATCCATACCTTATACCTCATAGAAAATTTAAATCAAAATGGATCCTAGACCTAAATGTAAACCCAAAACTTTAAAACTTCTAGAAGAAAACATAGGAGAAAATCTTTGTGAGCATGATTTAAGGAAAGGATGTGTTAATATAGCACCAAATACATGATTAATAAAAGAAAAAAATGGTAATTTGGAATTTATCTGAACTAAAACCTCCTACTTTTTGAAAAGACATTGTTAAGATGATAAAGCTATGCAACAGAGTAGAAGAAAACTGTGCAAATTTGACACTTGATAAAGGATTTTTATCTAGAATATACAAAGGACTTTTAATATTCAGTAATGAGAAAACAAACAATCCAATTAAAAATGGGCAAAATATTTCAACTGCAAGTCTAAAGTTTAAAGGGCTCACCATACCAACTAAGATGTGAGGTAATTCAACCTCCGATATACGCATATGAGAATGTAACATTGTACAATGCCTTTGGAAAGCATTTATGGGCCCATCTACACTAAAATATAGTGACATAAAGAAGAACAGCCGTCATCTTGGGATGGAGACCGTGAAGCAGTAGGTGGAAATACAAATGTGAGCAAACTTTTGAGGGTGACAGATGCGTTCATTATCTCGGCTGTAGTGATGGTTTAATATGTACTAAACATCGAAATGCACATTTTAACTATGTGCAGTTCAATTTACATCAATTAAACCTTAATAAAACCACTTTTAAATAACTGTGTATGGAATTATAAAATTTGTAGTTCAGTCGGTTTGATACGACTCCTGGAAAACTGAACCAATAACAGCTTAAATAGATGAGGGTTTTATTTTCTTTTTTTCCAAGATAAGAATTTCAGGTAGGGTCCCAGGGTGTCATTATTGTGGGAGGTTTCTTAAGTTTTTTGTTCAACTGTTACTGCTGTTGTGTCTTTTCCTCATAGGCTCAGGAATGTACCTCTATCTCCGGGAATCAAGAGCACGTCACAGGAGTTCAAAAAAGGAAAGTACAGACCTTCCACAGTCCACAATGGGATTACATCCTGAGAAACCCACTGTAAGTTGAAACTATTGTAACTTAAAAATACACTTAATACATACAGCTTCCTGAATATCATAGCTTATCCTAGCTGAACTTACATGAGCTCAGAACACTTACCTTTTCCTACAGCTGGGCACTATCATCTAACACAGAATGTATTTTATAATAAAGTGTGGAATATCGTATGTAACTGATTCAATACAGTACTGACAGTGAAAATCAGAGTGGTTGTCTAGGTACAGAATGGTTGTAAGTGCATCCATTGTTTACCCTGTGATGGTGTGGCTGCCTGGGAGCTGGGGCCCACTGTCACCTCCCGGCATCAGGAGAGAGTTTTCTACCACTTATTGCTAGCCAGGGAAAAGATCAAAATTCAAAATCAGAAGTACAGTTGTCACTGAATGTGTATCTCTTTCACATCAGCCTAAAGTCAAAACAGTTGCTAAGTCAAACTATTTTAAAGTTGGGGACCATCTACAAATGAAAAAGGGGATAAGCCTGTACCAGCTCACATTTTTTTTTTTTTGCGGTACGCGGGCCTATCACCGTTGTGGCCTCTCCCGTTGCGAAGCACAGGCTCCGGACGCACAGGCTCAGCGGCCATGGCTCACGGGCCCAGCCGCTCCACGGCATGTGGGATCTTCCGAGACCGGGGCATGAACCCGTGTCCCCTGCATCGGCAGGCTGACTCTCAACCACTGCGCCACCAGGGAAGCCCCCAGCTGACATTTTAAGCAGCCTTCCCCTTTTCTATACAGCTCTTCGGCCAAAAGTTTGTCCGACAGCAATCTCTCTCAAAAGAGAGTCTGTGAAATATAGTTTTCATTTTCTCTGTTTAGATTTACACATGGCCTGTCCAAACTAAATTGAAGTTTTTATAGTTTCTAGTAGTAATGAAGAAAGTGAGAATGGATATTAGATTGATCACTGGCAGTGTGTGCCAGAGGCACCAGTAGTCCTTTTCATAAGAAGGTGTGGATATAAGAAAGAGAAAAGTTCTCGAGATCAGGAGTATTAAAGTATATACAGTATGATTCCTGGAGAGTCAAACCCTGCATATTCTCTCCCCATCTACCTCTATCCTGACAGCAGTGTTACACGTGTGCACCACACACGGTGGGTAGCTGTGTGATTTGTTGGGGAGAATGGACAATGTCTCCTGTAGCCTGCCATACATGGGGGGTATGGGTAGCATCCCCATCTGTTAACAGATAGTGAAGCACCCCCCCAGTACCTGCAACCCCCAAATCTTATTTTCCATTAAAAAAGTCCAGAATACACATCAACTAGAATGCACTACCTTTCCACCCAGTACCCCCAAATTTATGTCAGAGGTCTGAGGGGCAAAATCAAGTGAGACAATGGGTAAGAAGCACCCAATGACTGAAAACAGCCGCTACCATGGATAGAACAAGAAATTCAACAAACGGTAGAAATCGGGCATATTGAAATTGAACTGATTTTCATTAGTTCTTTTTTCCATTATAGGTTATTATAAGATATTGAGTAGAGTTCCCTGTGCTATACAGTAGGTCCTTGTTGCTTATCTATTTTATATATAGTAGTGTTTATGTGTTAATCCCAAACTCCTAATTTATCCCTCCCCTCCCCTTTCATAATCATAAGTTTGTTTTCTATGTCTGTGAGTCTATTTCTGTTTTGTAAATAAGTTCATTTGTATCATTTTTTAGATTCCACATATAGGTGATATCATATGATATTTGTCTTTCTCTATCTAATCCACTTCACTTAGTATGATAATCTCTGGGTCATTAGTTTTCTTTTTTTATTTGTTGGTAAAGTGGAATATTTCCTCACATTGTAAAGAGTGTTAAATATTTATCCTAAAGTCCTAAGGAACATGTTAAAATATATAAGGTTTTCAATATTAAAAAGTGTTTTATGATGCATTAACAATTTCATAATCAAAATAAAGTATTATAAATAGCTAGATCAACAACAAGATTACAGCCAGAATGAAATTATAAAATTTATACAATTCCATTCAATTTATGCCAATGTACTTCTAAAAGCATCATAAATGAAATGAGAAATTTTCTCAGAAATAATAAATTATCAAAATTGGACCAGGAAGAAATAGAAAACCTGAGGGAAGTAATGCTTGTAGCAACAGTTGGAAAGATAATCAAGGATCTTACACATGCGATCCAGATCATTTTATAGCTGAAACTTGCCAAGTATCATCAATGGACAGTTCAATGTTACCTAAAATGTTCCCCAATGTCAAAAAAGAAAAGATTTTTGGTGCAAGCCGACAAGGTAAATAGTCAATAAACTTAACCCCCGCCCAGCCGCTCCGCGGCATGTGGGATCTTCCCGGACCGGAGCACAAACCTGCGTCCCCTGCATCGGCGGGCGGACTCTCAACCACCGCGCCTCCATGGAAGCCCTAACCACTTTTGAGGTATAAATATGATCAGAATATGATAATTTAAGAAATAATGGTCACATACATATCTCTCACTTTCAAAAATATCTTGAAGAGATTTTAGGTAAAGCTGTAAATAAAAATATTCATTCCTACTTAAATCAACATGCATTTATTGCAGTTTGTTTAAATCTAAAAGTGCAAATGGACTTGGAGACAAGATTCAGGCTAGTTCTGCAGGATAATGTGAACTACAAACGTTTTCTCTTGAGCTGACAAAGTAGATGTGAAAGAAAATATATAGTTGCTTCCAGAATGGGTTAGCTTTGAAATTATTTGTTTTAGTTCCAGGTTGTTAAAGATGTGTAATTTCTCTAACTGGTATCAATTTTTATCAGGAGCCAATGATAACTGTGAAGTTTCCTGGTATGATTTATAACAAGCAGAGCCTTGCAACAAGCTTTGAGTAAGCCTAAGTGAACCATATCAGATTTGTTTAGTAAAGCTGTGCTAATAGATTTTTGAAATCTGTGGTATGTCTCTGTGAAACCCAGTGGGGTGGATATAGTACCTGTCATCTATAGTTATAATTTGAGAATAAATGCAATACTGAATCAAAATTGAATTATGAATGCAGAGCTTTTGTATTTGGTGGTACATAAAGATATTTTTAAAGGCTCAGTACAGTTTGCTAGAAATGATTTATTAATGTGAGGAAAATGAAATAATACTAAACAGCAATGTTTAATGGGCGGTCATGTAAGGAAACGACTGGAGATATCAACCACAAATGTTGTCAAGTCTCAAAAATGAGAAGAAACCAGAAGAATAATGATTAGCAGATAACACATAGAATACTGGAATGGATAGCATCATATTTCAACTCCTGATGCCAATGTAAGCTTGCTCTCACTAGAAGCAGAATTGATGGCTGGTAAAATTGGTTCATTTTCCAACTTTATAAATATTTCAGAATCACTTTCCAGATTGCTTTCACCAGTTAATCCTGCCACCAGGGTAGCAATGCAAGAGGGTCCACTCTTCTGCATCCTGTCCAATGCTTGGTACTGTTAGACTTTGTGTGTGCGCGCCATCATTATGGTGTGAAAATTAAATCAGTGTTGCTTTTAGTTTCATGTCTTAGAATATCAAGTTAGATGGGCAGTTTTATGCATATGTCAACCTACACAAATATTTTAGTCATAAAACCTGGCTATTTTTCTATCGGTTTGTGGGTATTTTTACCGTTTTAAAAGATCTTTCCTATATTCTGAATACCAATTCTTCGTTGAATTTAATGTAAGTATATCATTTCACACAGGTACTTCTATTTTAATTTAGTTTTTCATTTTGTTGGTCATGCATAGTTTACTTTTAAGGAAGATGAATTTTCACATTTTCTTTTTTTTTTTGACAGACAAGTACCTTTTAATATGAAAAGAATTCCTGCAACCAATTCTAAAAGGATGAATGCATCATAGGGATAAATGGGCAAGGACACAAAGACAATTTGCAAACTACAGAAATGGTCTTCTGAGAGCTTTTCTTTCTTTTTAAAAAATTTTTTCTTGTCATATAAAAAATGTGTGATGTTTTAAACAAAATACATTTTTTAATAGCTGTGGACATTTTGCTGAGTGACTATACTGCCCGAGATGCCCCTAAGCCACCCATTTCCCCAAATGCCTTCCTCATTAGAGAACTTTCCCCCGCTTCTCAGAGATGAAACAAGAGGCCAGCTCTCCTTTTCCCCCATTGTTTAACTACCATTTTTTATCACTGTTGTTGTAGTAAGAACACTTAGCATGACATCTACCCTCTTGACAAAGTTTTAGGTGCACAATACAGTACTGTTAACTACAGGTACAATGGTGTACACCAGAGCTCTAAAATTCACCCACCTTCGGGAGCGCGGGGGAAGATGGCGGAAGAGTAAGACGCGGAGATCACCCTCCTCCCCACAGATACACCAGAAATACATCTACACGTGGAACAACTCCTACAGAACACCTACTGAACGCTGGCAGAAGGCCTCAGACCTCCCCAAAGGCAAGAAAGTCCCCACGTACCTGGAAGGGATTCAGAGCGCTGCTTAAAGGAGCTCCAGAGACGGGCGCGAGCCGCGGCTAACAGCGCGGACCCCAGAGACGGGCGGGAGACGCTAAGGCTGCTGCTGCCGCCACCAAGAAGCCTGTGTGCGAGCACAGGTCACTCTCCACAACCCCCTTCCGGGGAGCATGTGCAGCCCGCGACTGCCAGGGTCCCGGGACGCAGGGACAACTTCCCCGGGAGAACGCACGGCGCGCCTCAGGCTGCGGCAACGTCACGCCGGCCGGCGCCTCACGCTGCTGCAACGTCACGCCGGCCGGCGCCTCACGCTGCTGCAACGTCACGTCGCCTCTGCCGCCGCAGGCCCGCCCCGCACTCCGTCCCCCTCCCTCCCCCCGGCCTGAGTGAGCCAGAGCCCCCGAATCAGCGGCTCCATTAACCCCGTCCTGTCTGAGCGAAGAACAGACGCTCTCCTGCGACCTGCAGGCAGAGGCGGGGCCAAATCCGAAGCTGAGTCCCGGGAGCTGTGCAAACAAAGAAGAGAAAGGAAAATCTCTCCCAGCAGCCTCAGAAGCAGCGGATTAAAGCTCCACAATCAACTCGATGTACCTGCATCTGTGGAATACCTGAATAGGCAAAGAATCATCCCAAATTGAGCAGGTGGACTTTGAGAGCAAGATTTACTATTTTTTCCCCTTTTCCTCCTTTTGTGTGTATGTGTATGCTTCTGTGTGAGATTTTGTCTGTATAGCTTTGCGTTCACCATTTGTCCTAGGGTTTTATCTGTCCTTTTTTCTTTTTAAAAAAGCTTTTTCTTAATAATTATTTTTTATTCTAATAACTTTATTTTATTTTATCTTGCTTTATTTTATTTTATCCTTTCTTTCTTTCTTTCTTTCTCTCTTTCTTTCTTTCTCTCTTTCTTTCTTTCTTTCTTTCTACTTTTTCTCCCTTTTATTCTGAGCCGTGTGGATAAAAGGCTCTTGGTGCAGCAGTCAGGAGTCAGTGCTGTGCCTCTGAGGTGGGAGAGCCAACTTCAGGACACTGGTCCGCAAGAGACCTCCCAGCTCCACATAATATCAAATGGCGAAAATCTCCCAGAGATCTCCATCTCAACACCAGCACCCAGCTTCACTCAACGACCAGCAAGCTACAGTGCTGGACATCTTATGCCAAACAACTAGCAAGACAGGAACACAACCCCACCCATTAGCAGAGAGGCTGCCTAAAATCATAATAAGTCCACAGACACCCCAAAACACACCACCAGACGTGGACCTGCCCACCAGAAAGACAAGATCCAGCCTCATCCTCCAGAACACAGGCACTAGTCCCTTCC
Organism: Leucopleurus acutus; assembly: GCF_964270905.1. NCBI lineage: Eukaryota > Metazoa > Chordata > Mammalia > Artiodactyla > Delphinidae > Leucopleurus > Leucopleurus acutus. Next base: position 153,386,399 of record NC_139146.1, on the reverse strand, counting down.
ACCAGGAAGCCTACACAACCAGCACCCAGGTCCACGTCCAAACTTAGCAAACCAGGTCCAAACTTAGCAGAAGGAAAGAAATCATAAAGATCAGATCAGAAATAAATGAAAAAGAAATGAAGGAAATGATAGCAAAGATCAATAAAACTAAAAGCTGGTTCTCTGAGAAGATAAACAAAATTGATAAACCATTAGCCAGACTCATCAAGAAAAAAAGGGAGAAGACTCAAATCAATAGAATTAGAAATGAAAAAGGAGAAGTAACAACTGACACTGCAGAAATACAAAAGATCATGAGAGATTACTACAAGCAACTCTATGCCAATAAAATGGACAACATGGAAGAAATGGACAAATTCTTAGAAATGCACAACCTGCCACGACTGAATCAGGAAGAAATAGAAAATATGAACAGACCAATCACAAGCACTGAAATTGAAACTGTGATTAAAAAGCTTCCAACAAGCAAAAGCCAAGGACCAGATGGCTTCACAGGCGAATTCTATCAAACATTTAGAGAAGAGCTAACACCTATCCTTCTCAAACTCTTCCAAAATATAGCAGAGGGAGGAACACTCCCAAACTCATTCTACGAGGCCACCATCACCCTGATACCAAAACCAGACAAGGATGTCACAAAGAAAGAAAACTACAGGCCAATATCACTGATGAACATAGATGCAAAAATCCTCAACAAAATACTAGCAAACAGAATCCAACAGCACATTAAAAGGATCATACACCATGATTAAGTGGCGTTCATTCCAGGAATGCAAGGATTCTTCAATATATGCAAATCAATCAACGTGATACACCATATTAACAAATTGAAGGAGAAAAACCATATGATCATCTCAATAGGTGCAGAGGAATCTTTCGACAAAATTCAACACCCATTAATGATAAAAACCCTGAAGAAAGTAGGCATAGAGGGAACTTTCCTCAACATAATAAAGGCCATATATGACAAACCCACAGCCAATATCATCCTCAATGGTGGAAAACTGAAAGCATTTGCACTAAGATCAGGAGCAAGATAAGGTTGCCCACTCTCACCACTCTTATTCAACATAGTTTTGGAAGTTTTAGCCACAGCAATCAGAGAAGGAAATGAAATAAAAGGAATCCAAATTGGAAAAGAAGAAGTAAAGCTGTCACTGTTTGCAACTGACATGATACTATACATACAGAATCCTAAAGATGCTACCAGAAAACTACTAGAGCTAATCAATGAATATGGTAAAGTAGCAGGATACAAAATTAATGCACAAAAATCTCTTGCATTCCTATACACTAATGATGAAAAATCTGAAAGTGAAATCAAGAAAACACTCCCATTTACCATTGCAACAAAAAGAATAAAATATCTAGGAATAAACCTACCTAAGGAGACAAAAGACCTGTATGCAGAAAATTATAAGACACTGATGAAAGAAATTAAAGATGATACAAATAGATGGAGACATATACCATGTTCTTGGATTGGAAGAATCACATTGTAAAAATGACTCTACTACCCAAAGCAATCTACAAATTCCATACAATCCCTATCAAACTACCACTGGCATTTTTCACAGAACTAGAACAAAAAATTTCACAATTTGTATAGAAACACAAAAGACCCCAAATAGCCAAAGCAATCTTGAGAACGAAAAACAGAGCTGGAGGAATCAGGCTCCCTGACTTCAGACTATACTACAAAGCTACAGTTATCAAGACAGTATGGTACTGGCACAAAAACAGAAAGATAGATCAATGGAACAGTATAGAAAGCCCAAAGATAAACCCACGCACATATGGTCACCTTATCTTTGATAAAGGAGGCAAGAATGTACAGTGGAGAAAGGACAGCCTCTTCAATAAGTGGTGCTGGGAAAACTGGACAGGTACATGTAAAAGTATGAGATTAGAACACTCCCTAACACCATACACAAAAATAAGCTCAAAATGGATTAAAGACCTAAATGTAAGGCCAGAAACTATCAAACTCTTAGAGGAAAACAGGCAGAACACTCTATGACATAAATCACAGCAAGATCCTTTTTGACCCACCTCCTAGAGAAATGGAAATAAAAACAAAAATAAACAAATGGGACCTAATGAAACTTCAAAGTTTTTGCACAGCAAAGGAAACCATAAACAGGACCAAGAGACAACCCTCAGAATGGGAGAAAATATTTGCAAATGAAGCAACTGACAAAGGATTAATCTCCAAAATTTATAAGCAGCCCATGCAGCTCAAAAACACAAACAACCCAATCCAAAAATGGGCAGAAGACCTAAATAGACATTTCTCCAAAGAAGATATACAGATTGCCAACAAACACATGAAAGAATGCTCAACATCATTAATCATTAGAGAAATGCAAATCAAAACTACAATGAGATATCATCTCACACCAGTCAGAATGGCCATCATCAAAAAATCTAGAAACAATAAATGCTGGAGAGGGTGTGGAGAAAAGGGAACACTCTTGCACTGCTGGTGGGAATGTGAATTGGTACAGCCACTACGGAGAACAGTATAGAGTTTCCTTAAACAACTACAAATAGAACTACCATATGACCCAGCAATCCCACTACTGGGCATATACCCTGAGAAAACCATAATTCCAAAAGAGTCATGTACCAAAATGTTCATTGCAGCTCTATTTACAATAGCCAGGAGATGGAAACAACCTAAGTGTCCATCATCAGATGAATGGATAAAGAAGATGTGGCACATATATACAATGGAATATTACTCAGCCATAAAAAGAAACGAAATTGAGCTATTTGTAGTGAGGTGGATGGACCTAGAGTCTGTCATACAGAGTGAAGTAAGTCAGAAAGAGAAAGACAAATACCGTATGCTAAGATATATATATATATGGAATATAAGGGAAAAAAATGTCATGAAGAACCTAGGAGTAAGATGGGAATAAAGACACAGACCTACTAGAGTATGGACTTGAGGATATGGGGAGGGGGAAGGGTAAGCTGTGTCAAAGTGAGAGAGTGGCATGGATATATATACACTACCAAACGTAAAATAGATAGCTAGTGGGAAGCAGCCGCATAGCACAGGGAGATCAGCTCGGTGCTTTGTGACCACCTAGAGGGGTGGGATAGGGAGGGTGGGAGGGAGGGAGACGCCATAGGGAGGAGATATGGGAACATATGTATATGTATAACTGATTCACTTTGTTATAAAGCAGAAACTAACACACCATTGTAAAGCAATTATACTCCAATAAAGATGTAAAAAAATACATGTTATTAAACACTTTCTTGAATGTTTAAAAATTCATATTCACTTAAAAAATAAAATTAAAAAATAAAATAAAATTCACTCACCTTATAACCGAAACTTCATACATGTTGAACAGTAACTCCCCAGGTGTCAGGTGAGCACCATTCCACTCTGTGTGTCTATGTGTTTGACTGCTTTGGATACCTCCTAAAAGTGGAGCTGTATTGCATTTGTCTGTGTCTGGCTTATCCATGTTGTCGCATACGGCAGGATTTTTTTTTTTTTTTTTTTGCATTCCTCTAAAATTCTTTCTTTTAGGGCAAAATGGTGCAAAAGGGGACTTATGTTGAATTTCCGAAATCTGGGATAGATTTTTTTTTAATAGATCTTCATTGGAGTATAACTGCTTCACAATACTGTGTTAGTTTCTATTGTACAACAAAGTGAATCAGCCATATGCATACATATATCCCCGTATGCCCTCCCTCTTGCATCTCCCTCCCTCCTTCCCTATCCCACCCCTCTAGGTGGTCACAAAGCACCAAGCTGATCTCCCTGTGCTATGCGGCTGCTTCCCACTAGCTAGCTATTTTACATTCGGTAGTGTATATATGTCGATGCTACTCTCACTTTGCCCCAGCTTCCCCCCCTCACTATGTTATACACCTAAGACTAATATAATATTATTCATCAACTATACCTCAACAAAAGAATAATTTTTGACAGAAGGAAGACCATATGAGGACACAGCAAGAATCATCTACAAGCCAAATAGAGAGCTCTGAAGAAAAAGGAGCCCTGCTGGCACCTTAACCTCAGACTTCCAGCCTCCAGAATGAAATAAATGTCTGTGTTTAAGCCACCCAGTCTGTGATGTTTGTTAGAGCAGCCTGAGCAGAGGAAGACAGACTTTGATACAGAGCAGTGGGGTTCTGCCGTAACAAATACCTAAAAATATGGAAGCAGCTTTGGAAGTGGGTGATGGAGAGATGCTAGAAGAGTTTTGAGGTACATGTGAGAAAATGCCTGGATTGCTGTGAAGGGACTGTTGGTAGAAATATGAACATTAAAGGTGAGTCTGGGGAGTATCAGAAAGAAAAGAGGAGAGCTGTAGATAAATCCTCTGTCTGCTTTGACGGTACATAGATAATTCTGAATGTTGGTAGAAGTACATGATGAGTTCTGGGACAGAAACGAGGAACGGGTTATTGGAAACGGGAGAAAAGGGCCATTCTTGATACAAGGTGGCCGGGAACCTGGCTGAACTGAGTTTTTGTGTTTGGAGGCAGAACTTACACAGTGAAGCTGGATATTTAGCTGAGATTTCTCAGCTAAGTGCTAAAACGTGGCCTGCCTTCTCCTCACTGCTTTTAGTAAAATGTGAGAGGAAAGAGATGAATTGGAGAAAATGTTAAGTCAGAAGGAACTAGAACTTGAAGATTTACAAAATTCTCAGCCTATTTATACTGTAAACAATGTGAGTGTGCTCTGGAGCCTTGTAAGACCTTTGGTCCTTTCCAAAATGTCCATGGACTTATTTGGTCCATGCCAAGCGGTTTTTGTCAGGACCAAGTATCAAGGACATTTTGGTGTGGACCAAATGTCTTACGGATAGTTTGGACGAACCAAATGTCTCCTAACCATTCTGGAGAGAAAGCCTAAGGACTAGAACGAAATAAAGAGATTACAGGGTAATACGCATGGAAACACTACACTTGGACTAAAGGACACAGAGACCAGACAAGTGGAGAAACGCTGGTGGACTTCGGGGATTCTGTAGGATGGCACGGTAGAACCAGTCGGCAACAAATTTGCCTTATTCTTAAAGAAAAGAGAAGAAGGACCCCAAGGCCACTCGGAGTTTAACAGGGCTAAAGGCTAAGCCTCCTCCATTTGAAAGGGTGGGGCTACCTCCTTCATTTCAACCTGCAGGCTGTCTCTGGCCAGTGCCTTAGGGGCAAGGCTGCCACCAAGGCTGAGGGGGCCAGGCGGCCCCCATGAGCCTGACAGGCCATATCTTCCCTTCATATCCGAAGGTCACACCCCCCACACCAAAGTCACCCACATGTTCTGGTGCCCAGTTCCTTTTGGTCTTTCCCGGGTGCAGGTCACAGCTCTGGCCTTTCCAGGGCTGCAAGGGGGCATGTGGCTGGAGGTGGGTGCTGTCAAAGGCCAGGAGATGCTTTGCTTCCTGGGGAAAGTCGCCTTTCCGAGGCAGCTGGCTCTTTGGCCTAGGGAGCCCCATGGGCTGCAGAATGGGTGCCCCTTAACATCCTAGGCGGCACCCACCTCCCCCCTGGTCTTGCTCCCCGGCACCCTCTGCCGTCTGGAAGTCCGAAGCAGTCTCCTTCCTTCCAGGTCGGCGCCCCCAGGTCACAGGGAGTCTTTCAGGCGTCAGGGCAGAACGCAAAGGGGGAGGGGCCACGTGGCCGCCCTGGCGCAGCAGGAGAACTTGCGTTTGTCCAGCACCTTCTGGGTGTGCCAGGGCACACTCGTCCCACGGCCATCCTCAAGCATCCTCTGTACGCGGGAAGGGGCGCCAGGTCCCGTTCGGAGCTCTGACCGCAGGCTCAGCCCTGTTGCTGGACATCCCTCCAGCAGGGGCTGCCGTGGGAAGCTGGCCCGCAGCCTCGACAAGACATGCTCCCCAGCAGGGAAGAGGTGATGTTGCTTCGGTTCTGCCAGGTGGACACCATGGCCCGTGCTTTGCAGGCAGTGAGAGGGCAGTTTCTTCCAGGCAGGCGGTGGCCAGCCCTCACCCTGCTCTCCAAGTGATACATTAATGCATTATCTCTAAAGGATTTTTAAATTAAGAAAAATAAGATAAAAGAAGGTATCTGAGTCAAAGTTCTGTAATTAAGCATCAAATAACTAAAAATGGAAAAGTTAAAAAATGGTTATCTCTGGAGAGGGGACCTGAAGCAGGGGAGGGAGGCTGATAACTTATTTTTTCAATATCCCATTTTTTAAAAATTGTTATTGCCCATACATAAAGCAGAATGAAAAGAAAGTTATAAATAATGGGGAAAAACGTTTCTCCTCTACTTTTATATACCTGAGTTAGATAATTTAACTTCACTTTATTTCTTTTTCTTATGTGTACAATAATTTTATTTATTCTTTTTATTCATCATCCACACTTTTCTTATTTCCCCAGTTGCTTAAGGAAAACGCATTGTTTTAATTATAACTTTATTGGGCAAGTAACCCAGAAAACATCTAAATCATAAATACATCCTAAACACTGAAACATTTTTCAACTAAATGAAAACTATTAAATAAAATTAGGCATGACAATCAGAATCATCAATCTCTAAAAGTTATGAATGGTCTAAGCATTTTCATGACAATTTTCAATTAACTTCCATCTAAATATCTCTTCTGAAGCTGCTGTCTTTCACGAAAACAATATTCAGAGTAAAATTCAAAATGTTTACTAATTAATGTAAACATTTCTGTCTTATTAAACTAGTTGTTTTTTGTATTTTTCTGTAAGTCCACGAAAGAGGTGTAGTATGCAGGCACCGTTACACAGTATATGGATTTTATGGGCTAGCTTCATTTCAAGCACTGGCTCAAAGAGAAAATTCTTTCTGAGCATGAATCAGCAAACTTAAAAATAAGTGTTTGGATCAAATCCATTTCCGAATCAGAGATTTACATATTTTTCTGTTTCTGCGTCTTTAAACATAGCTTCACTGAACCTAGAGACCCATGTATTAGAATTTCAAATTTTATTTGTAATGACAAAGAAAAATATATTATTAGTTACACTGGAAAGGAGAGAATAAATAGGTTCTGTCTGAAATGTGTATGTGATTCTATATTAAGGATATCGTATACAAATGATTAAAATAAAATGGAAGTAACCTAAATTGTTACAGATCAAGTAACTTATTTATAGATTTCCCAGTAGAAACAATGATTAAAATAATGTAATATGCATTGACCAGAAAAGCTAAATCAAACTACAAAAGACTGTGATAATGGACTATTTTATATTATTCTGTGCAAATATTATTTGGAGCTACCAAAACCAGAGAGTTATGCACTAATATAGATATCACAACCACGCCTGCGGAATGGTACTGGAGTCGATTATGTAAATCACAGAAGTATATAATAGGATCATAATTATTGACAATTACTTAGGCTGAAGGTGAAACAATAAATAAAGTTGGTTGTAGAAATTACATAAAATCCCAAGATTTTCAAAATATTTGCTGTAGGTAAGAAATTATGAAACCTGGATTTTATGCCATTGAAAGACATAATAATTAGAAAATATGTTTATATGGGTGAATAATAGTATTTTAACATTTTATTATCATTTATTATAATTTAACATTTTATTATCAGTATTATCAGTATCATTTTATTGTTTTCCTTTACTACTGACTGCATAACTTTCAATCATTTTTGAAAATAACTTTGATCATTAACTATCAAGAACTTGTCTAGTTTCATTTAAGGAAATGGTTCTAATATTTCAGCCTTAAAATTGGTGCTGGCTGTGAAGTATTGGTGAAGCACACAGAAAAATTCTTACGATTGAGAGGGGCATTATGAGGCTACTTTTGTTTTTACTTATTGAGATAGTTTCACTTTTGTCCTTTAATCTGTTAATGTAACATGTTACGTTGATAGTCTTCTAAGGTATATCTGTCTTTAGGATTTTGGGCACCTCTGGTCCTAAGGAAGATTGCCTTTAATTCCATCTGTTGTTTCTCTTGTCTCATACTTGGCTCATTTTGTGAGTTTTTATGTTTTACATGTGAATTGATGACTGGCTGAGTTGGTGGGTCCTGTGAGGCTGGGTTGAGGGGTTTTCACTTTGTGGAAACTGGTGTTTGCCTCTGCTGAGCACTCGGAGTAGCTCCCACTGGAATCATTGTACATTGATGATCCTGCTTTGGTTTTGATAGGCTTTACCAATAGATAATCTCAAACTCCACATCATTATAAGCACAGGCCTGTATTTACAAATTCTTATGTAAGAAAAAAATATCCATCCAAACTCAGGCAAAACAGACACGTTTGTGTACGTACATGTTTCCATTTGCTAGAAATGAAGACGTTTTTCTCTCACTGTGCTTTCTCTGAGCCTGTATTTCTCCAAAGGTCTCGCTTTACATGGGAATGGAGGGGAGTTATCCCCTATTCATCTCCAAATCCTCACCTTGCATAAGCACCAAAAACCTTGCCTTTTGTCACCCATGTAATTCCCCAAATCCCACGGCCCCATATTAGGCGAATACTCTGAGAGTCCAGGCACACTGTGAGCCTCCCAGCTTTGCTGCACATTAGGAAATAGAAACATTTTACATACGAAGGTAAAAAGTGTCTTAACCTGGCACTGCCATTCCAGAATTCTACCGTCCATGTTGAAATTAGTGTTACTGAATTCAGATTCAGCTGCTCACTGCTCAAAAGCCATAAATTGGAGAGACAAATTTTAGCAGAAGGGAAAGGCTCTTTAATCAGAAAAGATGGCAATCGGAGGAGAAGTTGGACTTGTGTCCTAAGATCAACTCTGAAGACTCTGCTCAGTCATGACAGTTTTTAAGGGAAAAAAAGGGGGAAGAATGTCAGTGAATCATCAGCAGGAGGTTGAGCTCTGCATCATTCTCCATTGTGTGCAGACTGGCTGACTCTTCAGATGTTATCTTGCCCACAAGATCAGCCAGCAGAATTGCTAAGGGGTCTATGGGGGTACAGATCTACTCATTCTTTTTTTTCTTAAACAAATTATTTAATAAATTTAAACAAAAACATGACCTACGAGCAAGCAAAAAACTCCATGAATGAATTAGTTCTTCATGTAAGAAAGGGAAATGGTGGGGAGTTTTGCATTCCCCTGATTTAATACCCAATTCGGAGCTCCCTTAGACAATCATTCATGAGACAGCTTTGAGCACGGGTTCAGCATTCACAAGAGGGCCTCTGATTCTCCTGGTCTCGCTTTTGAAGTGAGTCTGATCTTGATGCTACAGTCACTTGTCAACATCAAATGAGACCCCTACAACCTACACAGTACCTACATTGTTCTATGTCTTCTTGTTTTCATTTATTTACTTTTCTAAAATTTTTATTGAGGTATAATTGATTAGCAATGTTGTGTTAGTTTCTGCTGTACAGCAAAGTGAGTCAGTTATACATATACATATATCCACTCTTTTTTAGATTCTGTTCCCATATAGGTCATTACAGAGTACTGAGTAGAGTTCCCTGTGCTGTACAGTAGGTCTTATTAGTTATCTATTTTATATATAGTAGCGTGTATATGTCAATCCCAATATCCCAATTTATCCCTCCTCCCCCCTTACCCCCCAGTAGCCATAAGTTTATTTTCTATATCTGTCACTCTATTTAGTCATTCTTTACTTAATTCTTCATTCTTACTTATTTTAATCTAGGAAAAAGGATCAACAGGTTAGGCAAGGCATGGTGTACATTCAGGAGAGCATAAGTCAGGAGTTAAATTGCCTAGTGGTCTCATTCCTATAATTAGGTTCTTTCAAGTTTAGAGGGGAAAAGAAATGGGCCAACAGGAAAGGGGCAAAAGAGCTTCTTTCATTAGGAAGCTCTGTTCCATGGAAACATCTTCCATTATTACCTCTAGCTAGATGTAGCCAGCCAGTAACAAACTTCAGAAGATTCTGGTGCCTTCTCGCCAGGTCACCCCTTATCCCTTCATTGAAGGGAGTGATCTCTGGACCTTCCCAAGGAATATAAAAAGTAGAAATTTCTCAGATCTTACACTGTAAATCCAATCTAACATCACCTATTCCCCGAGACTTTAGAGACCTTCCTATAATGTTACTGCCAACTAAAAGTTGTCACTTGCCATCTGCCTCTACAAGGATTAGGTCAGTAGCCACTGCATCTGCTGACCTTCAGTACACCCTGAAAGGAGTTCAGGGTGGAGGTCAGGAAGGGGGCCCTCTGTGCTCTGGGAGAAACTGGCAGAACAGGCCTTCAGTTAGTTAGATATTTTCAAGACACGATTTTATGAACCCAACGTCTTGCATCTCTTCAAATCTAGAAAAACACTAAAATTATTCATGGAAACATCTGCTTCTTATGACTAGCAGCAACCTTGTGCCAAAATGTGTGCTTGGCTGCACGACCCCCCTTCACCAAAATCACATGTGTACGGACCTCACCCCCACCCCTTTGGAGTAGTTCCTCGGAGCTCTCTGAGAAGCTGTCTCCTGGGCTCTAGTCCTCATTTTGCCCCAAATAAAACTTAACTCTCACCTTGTGCATTTTTTTCAGTCTACACAACACTGAAGATACACTGATGTCTCAATCTTATTACCATAGGGCATCATTCCGTTCAGAGTTCAAGGTGATATCACAGCAGTTTATTAGGCAAATTCTGTCTTTCCTTTCCAGAACACTGAATTTTTAGCCAGGATCAAGTCCACTTCTCAATGTATTCTCCCTTATCTAACCTTATGTATCTCCTACTCTTGTTCAACTTCCTTTAAAGATACATCTCTCTAAACATGTTATACAGGTTCCTTCCAGCACATATTTAATAAGCTTTATTTTTCTCATTTATGGCAGGAGAATTAAGATACTTTCTTTTTCTTTTTCTGGAGCAGAGACAGTACTCCCAGTTTGGGTGATGCTGTATCCTCATGGTGGTTATTTGCACAAAGAAGTGTGTTGGTTTGGAAGATCTTGAGAGGAACAAGCTTTATCATGCAATATGTCTACTTAAGGTGGAAACACTATGCAGTCTGCAGACAAGGAAACCTGTTTTTTTTAAAAAAAAAAATTTTCTGGAAAAAGACAAAAAATGTTACTCTTAGACAGGAAGTTTTGAGAGGGTTTGGATATTCATATTTCCCAGATGTGTGCACTCAGAGGCTATTATTCTCAGACTAAAGGTCCCTTTCCGACTCTAACAGGGGTCCAACTTTGATATACTGTATCCACATGACTTTGGATCACTCTTCACCATTTATAATTAGATCCTGAAGCTGCTATTCAGCAGGGTCTGACCATTAACTCTAGAAGATATGACTTTCCATTAAAACATCATAAAGACACTCTCAGATACACAGCGTGATCTAAGTTGTTAATTAATACTTCTGAACATGACAGTTTCTTTTTGCAAAGCTTTTTATTTTTTAACATCTTTATTGGAGTATAATTGCTTTACAATGGTGTGTGAGTTTCTGCTTTATAACAAAGTAAATCAGCTATACATATACACATATCCCCATATCCCCTCCCTCTTTCATCTCCCTCCCACCCTCCCTATTCCACCCCTCTAGGTGGTCACAAAGCACCAAGCTGATCTCCCTGTGCTATGTGGCTGCTTCCCACTAGCTATCTGTTTTACATTTGGTAGTGTGTATATGTCCATGCCACTCTCTCACTTCATCCCAGCTTACCCTTCCCCCTCCCCGTGTCCTCAAGTCTTATTTTTTAAATTTATTTTACTGAAGTATAGTTGATTTACAATGTTATGTTAATTTCTGCTGTGCAGCAAAGTGATTCAGTTAATATATTCCCACTTTACAGAGGAGAAAACTGATATAAAGAGAAGTTGAATAACGACTCCTGATTCTAGCCCAGAATTTTGGCATTTAACAACATTTTACTCAGCTGCCCTGACAGACACTCTCGACTATTCCTCACAAACTCCCAGTATAGTATTTATAGTCTAAACGTCCCCTCACCATGTTGCTTCTTTACTTGTTTTTTATTGATCAGCCCCTTGCAAAGCCTCTCAGCATCTGAGCTACTAATTGCTTATCAAGGGCGACAGATGAGATGATGACATCCTGATACAACTTTCTTCATTCTTATATCAAGACAACTCTACTTCTAAAAACAACTTTTTTTGTCTTTGTCATAAACAGGTTGGTTAAAACAACTTCACTTAAGTCATAAACAAGTGGATTTGAAATTATATCAAACCACAACACAACAATTTCCAAAAACGATTTCTTGGCAGACATTGTAGCCAAATGTACTCTTAACTTTCCTCTGAATGTTGAGGCAACAAACAAGGGACAGAGAGAAGAAAGCAGGAAGTAACTGGGAGTGAAAAAGCACAAAGGGAGACGTACAATCAGCGTCGATTATTATTCAACCTAATCACTTCCTCTACTTTAAAAATGGCCTTTAAAAATTATCTTTTATGTATTCTGTATATTTTCTTTGGGGCTTCATATTGGTCAATATTCTGATGCAAGAGAACAGACTCTACCCTAGACAATTAGAAATTGAAGTATTTATTAGAGCATGTCAGAACGCTTACAGAATTATTGAGATGGCTGAATAAAACTCTGTAGGGGGGCTTCCCTGGTGGCGCAGTGGTTGAGAGTCCGCCTGCCGAGGCAGGGAACATGGGTTCGTGCCCCGGTCCGGGAAGATCCCACATGCCGCGGAGCGGCTGGGCCCGTGAACCATGGCCGCTGAGCCTGCGCGTCTGGAGCCTGTGCTCCGCAAAGGGAGAGGCCACAACAGTGAGAGGCCCTCGTACCACAAGAAAAAAAAAAAAAACTCTGTAGGGTGAGATTCCAGAATCCATTCCCAAGTCTATACTGCAGGACCAGGCTGCCGAAGGAGCTGCTTCTCCTGCCCTCATCAGGAGGCTGTTTGTCAAATCAGATGTCCCTTATTACACACACTGAGACACAGGGCTGCCCCAGTCTGAGCTGCTAAATAAGCTAATTTCTGGTTCCAGAGGGCATCACTGTGCTCCAGTCAGGAAAGCTCAGGTGCAAAATCGGAAGCTGCCACTATAGCTTCAGGGTGCCACATCATCATTTTCTACTATCATGAAGTGATTTCTGCTAAATCAGCAAGCCTGGGAGACACGGTATGACTCCAGAACCATTCCACATTTGTTCTAACACACACTGATAAAATGCGTGCCCAGTATTCCATTTATCTCAGCTCAAATTTCAAGTCTCATGTTACTGCACCTGATGTGGAACCTGAATAAAACTTGGATGACCAGCTGAAAATGAATTGGCTTGGCTAACCTTAAGAAATCCCAAAATGCTTTTAAATTGAGTCTTCTCTCCACATAAGACACAGAAAGTGTAGCTTTCTCCTTCTCCTTTGTTTCCTCCTCCACCTCTGTCCCCTTCCCTCTCTTCCCCTCCCTCTCCCCCTTCTCAGGCTCCCGCTCCTTGTTTAGATGTTTCTATGTTCACTTCACCTGCTTCATCTATTTGTGCTTCTCTTTCTCTTTCTTAACTTCCTTCTCCACTCATTTCTCCTTTCTCTTCCTTGTTTTCATTTTCTCCCTTTTCTTCATTAACATTTTCTCTTATTTCTTTGTTCTTCTTTTCTTCACCTCTAATTATTTATTGGAAAAAAACACTCATATTTGAATTAGCATGAAAAGAGAATCCATTTTCTTTACTAGGGTTCAACTATGATCTTAGGACAAAGATTGAAGACAGCTATTCTGGTCCCCAAAGAATCGTAATGGATACCGTAAGTTCAGATCTTTCATTTTACCGATGTTGGCCTAAGGCAGTAATAAATCATGTTTCAAACAGTACACTGAATAAAAGAAACTACAAATACTCTTGGACCAATAGCCTGGGGTTTTATCATTATACTATAATTACTAACATAATTTAACTCCAACGCCATCTAAAATTGCGTTTAATTACCTAAAGAGAACAAAATGATGGAATACAGCATATGAGCTAAAAATTATTTTGACAAATATAGACCTACAGTGTAAACCTTTTCCTAACTAGGTTAGACAATTAGAGAGCCACTTGAACTTCACATTAGCGATCTGAAATCACTAAAGCTTAAAAGGGTAGGCAATAGCTTTGTCAAATGGTAAATATTACTGGGGTGATGTTCCATAAATTTAAAAACAAAAACCTCCTTTTTTATCTTCCATCATCTGGCTACTGCATAATAGCCATTTTTATTTTTTAAATTCTACTTTGACTGTATTTAGTTTTAATAAACTTCTTATTCTTTTATTCATCTATTGGCAAAAATCCTTGTTATTTTGCCACTGAAACTTTATCTTTACCCGATGCATTTATGTCATCTGCCTAAAGGGAGAATGATTGAGACTACTTAGTACGAATGGCTGAAATTTCTACAAGTCAGTTAAAATATTTTATTTGAATTTTTTTTATTCCTTGATTTTCAAACATACTGCAAATATTTTCAATGAAATGTGTTTCAAGCTAATGGTATCAAGATAGTAACCTAAATAAACAGTAAACTGAGACAAGCTCCAATTACCTGACATTGAGGTCATTTGGGGATAGCAGAGGGATTGTAATTTGGGAAACACATGCTGTAGTGAACTACAGGCAAGTCCATTTAAGGTTTGGGTTGGGCTGTATTTACAGGCAGGGACTGCAAAGAGTGGGGAGTCCAGCCAGATGTCAAGGCACTAAATTCACTGGCTTGAAGATGGAGAGAGATTCTTGGTGGTCTTCATGGGTCAGGAGATAATGCTTGGGCTTCTGTAAACCAGGCATTTAATGGAACTCAGTCTCTTAAGTTCCATTCCTCTGAGGGCACAGGCATGAAATTCTCCATTTCATATCCTCCAGTTCCATTCTGGATTGAAATCCTATTATATTTTCCCCTTTTCATCAAGAGTTTTCACAGAAAGCATTCCTGATCAACCATTTTGTTTAAGCATTGTTTTCCTCCTTTTCCCTTCCTTCCTTTCTCCTTCCTTCCTTCCTTCCTTCCTTTTTCTTTCTTTCTTTCTTTCTTTCTTTCTTTCTTTCTTTCTTTCTTTCTTTCTTTCTTTCTTTCTTTCTTCCTTCCTTCCTTCCTTTCTTCCTTCCTTTCTTTCTTTCTTTCTCTTTCTTTCTTTCTTTCTTTCTTTCTTTCTTTCTTTCTTTCTTTCTTTCTTTCTCTTTCTTTCTTTCTTTCTTTCTCTCTTTCCTTTCTTTCTTTCCCTTTTATTCTATCAGAAACATTGTTAGATAGAGTACATGTCCCTCGAAGCTGAGGAGGACCACCTTCAGGTGTCCTGCCCCACCAACGAGGGAAATGACAACTGGATTTATTGACTTCTTTTGAACAAGAAATTTCAGAAGCCAATTTGAATCAAGGTAGCTGAAACAGAAACAAAGAAGTCTAGAGATGGCGTGAACAGACTTGGCCGTTGTGGATTGGCTGGTGTCCTTTGCTGATTTCTGAGAAGTTCCTGTGAGATTAGGTTGTTTCCTTTATGAGCTTGTGTTGACCACCTATATTTTGTCCCTGATATATGTCACCTCATTTTAGTTTGGTTTCACATGTCCCCATTTTGAGCAAGTACCTATTAGGGTGTTTGATCACCCAACATATTGCTAAGCATTTCTTCTGCATAGACTTCACTTTTTGACTGATCAACTTTTTTTGCTTATTTTTCTACACCACGCCATGATTGGACATCTTTCTTCAGGGTGAGAGAAGATTTTGTATTTAGTAGCAACCAAAAGGCCACATTTGAGCAACTTCTTATATTGGGTCTAAGTGGAGGGTCAAAGCAGGAAGACTTTGTCAAAGATACAGGTTTTAGATATCATTTCACAACACAGGGCAAAGCATCCGTCTACCAGGCTTCGTATTGTTACAAAGACTGGGTAAACAGAAACTGAATACTTTAAAGATCACAACACAAAATAAAATTACAAACAAGATAAAGAGACCAAACTGGGGCTTCCCTGGTGGCGCAGTGGTTGAGAGTCCGCCTGCCGATGCAGGGGACGCGGGTTCGTGCCCCGGTCCGGGAAGATCCCACATGCCGCGGAGCGGCTGGGCCCGTGAGCCATGGCCACTGAGCCTGCGCGTCCGGAGCCTGTGCTCCGCAACGGGAGAGGCCACAACAGTGAGAGGCCCACGTACCGCAAAAAAAAAAAAAAAAAAAGACCAAACTGTAGTATAGATCTAAACCATGATCCCAATCCTGTAGGGAACCAGCTCAATAAATCAAAATTACAAGGTGAATCAGATTGGATTTGTTGTAGCCAATGAGCTTTGTTCTTAGGTGTTATGTATTTGGACCTTGACTTCCCCCAAAATATTACTTCAAGTACAACCAGTGATGTTGACTACAGCACAGACACCTCCTTGTTCAGTCAAGAGATAACCAAGGGCTATCCTACTGTCAAGAACAACTTTGGCCAGAGAGTCTGTGGAACTTTGTTGGGGAGCTATTACTTTAGCAACAGATTCTGTAATATTGTCAAGAGTTAAGAGATTCTTGACCATCACCTCATTTGCAATTACTCACAGCCAGAGGAGTAGGGACCTGCCAAAGGAAGAAAATTTGAATCAGTGATGCCTCCCGGTAGTTTCTCTTTGAGTCTGTGGTTCTTAAAACAGTCGTAGAAGCCAGTGAAATGTAAGGGTCTGTAGGCCACATGGCTGGTTTTATTTTGATTACACTTGCCTTGTGTCCTGTTGTGCAGAACTTGGATACAATATTCCCTTGGTTTGGGATTGTTAACCAGAAACAGGAAAATAGACCTCCAGAGTTAGAGGTTGACATGATAGAGAGGAGACTTTTTCCAGGGAAACTGAAGCTATAAGATTGCCAGTATCATGGAAAATCCAACAGTCATTTAGATGTTGGATTACCCCTCTCTGCAATGACCTGAGATATATAAAAAAGGGAATCAGGGGCTTCCCTGGTGGTGCAATGGTTGAGAGTTCACCTGCCGATGCAGGGGACGTGGGTTCGTGCCCCGGTCCGGGAGGATCCCACATGCCGCGGAGCGGCTGGGCCTGTGAGCCATGGCCGCTGAGCCTGCGCATCCGGAGCCTGTGCTCCGCAACGAGAGAGGCCACAACAGTGAGAGGCCTGCGTACCGCAAAAAAAAAAAAAAACCAAAAAACCAAAACAACAAAATCTTTGCTTTCTAGGCAGATTACTTAAAAGGTAAAGAAAAACTTTTCACAATTGCTAATCAAAAGCAGATGAATAGTCCTAAAAGAGTTATCCATTCAGCAAATGAAAGAAAATTAATTTCCAGTTTTACATAAGTTCTCTGCTTATATTGAAACTTATTTATAAAATATTTATAATAAATTAACTCAATTTTAGCCAGCTTGGCCACATAGGAGTTTTTTCTCTTTCTCTCTTTCTTTTCTACTATCTCTCTCTCTCTCTCCCTTCACCACTTTCTATTTCCATTTAGTTTGTTCTTTGTTCTCCTCATTCTCATTCTGAAATAACCAGCTTTACTTTAAGACAACTGTACTTTTGCAAAAATGCATCTCCTTTTCTTAGCCAAAAATATATTCTACTTTTCTTGCATACAGAAATATTTTCCTTACGAGTTCTACTAGTTTTATTATACATGTTAGAATTCTAAACTCTTAGAAATCTTAATTTTAGTGAAAACTAAGAAGCAAGCAATTATGGACTGACAAATTTATAAATGCATTTTATAATCTTTAAAAGTATATTCTTAGAGTAAATTTTTCAATGTGGCAAAAAACATGTTTAATATACAGAACTATCTTTAGTTCCTCTGTAAAAAGAAACCAAATGTGGATAAATCAATCAGTAATTAATATTTTAGTATATTATTTAGCTTGGAAATGATCTAGATATTCAATGAATATGTCACTTAACTTATTTTACTATAACTTTAAAATTTCAGGTATCCAAAACGATTTGGAAAGTAATTCTTAAGTAGACATACTGTAAAGCACAATTATTGCTGAAAAGTCCATTTGCAAACTTTCATCTTACATCTATCTAATTTCTTTTTAACAATTATATTTAGAGTACTCATGAACTTTTCATGAAACATGAAACAGCTAACCATCATTTTAAGTTATTTTTCTTGCTGAAAAATTCCATAACAGACATAACATGAGCTTATTTGAGTTTTAGTAAACCTAGGTAGAATAAAAGTTTCAAGTCTTCATTATATTTAATGCTGAATGCTAAAGAGATGCCTGTTTTGATTTTTAAAAAAACCTAAATTAGCTTTTATTAACCAAAGATAATTTCAGATCACGTGAACTTGAAAAAACAATTAGGCGAGTTTCAATATTTCTGACACCCTAGAAATAATTAATAAGCTCTCATTTTTCTTTAAGGAAATTAAATACAGCCCTTTCACAAATCAATTTTTGGCAGTACCATCCAAACGTAGAAAAATATCACGTCTGTGACATGCGTATAAAGATACCTTTGCCAAAATCTTGGCTCTCCGTGCACCAATGCTGAACAAGAAATACAGAAACAGAGTTATGGAGGAGAAAGAAAGAGTGGCTTTATTTCTTTGCCAGGCAAAGAGGGAACACAGTAGGCTGGTGCCTCAAGAACTGTGCCCTGCTCCCTGGGGAATAGGGAGAGGTTTTTATAGTCAGAACTTCTGGTCAGAGGTATGTGATAAGGATCAAGACAGTAACAGTCTTGCATTCTTCTTTCTTCTGCAAAGTTTCAAAAGGGTGGTGTTGCTGATTAGGGTGTGTGCAGGGTCTCAGGTCTCCTGATCTTGATGAGCTTCTCTGGTCCCTTTAATCTTGCCTCAGGTGGTTTTATGGCTGCTCCTACCTTGATTAGCAACTGTTCAAATCTGCCTTTTGGAACTCAGGGAACTTCATGGAGGCTAAAGTCTTGCCTACAAGAAATGGGGGACAAAGAGGCCTCCATGCCCGGGAGGCCCACAGGACCCTGCTTGGCATCAGTACATTGAAACGTACAGACAGAGACCAACAGAGATCTTATAGCTTTCATTTTAAAATTTTAGCCATGAGACAAGTGCAATAATGCGAATTTCACTAGTAACAGTTGGATCCAAATTGTGTTTTTGGCAGATGGAATAAGTTAAGTTTACCTGCTTAGCTGGCTTAAACTTTTGACTAATATTTATGGGGAAAACTCTTAAGATTTGTTATTTGCCTAAATTTCAAATAGCGGTTTTTTTTCTTTCTGATAAGAATTTCCTCCCTGAAGTTTGCATTTCAAAGAGAAGGCCTAGATAAGTGATCCTAGAGAAGACCAGATAGAATATTTACATCTCAAAGTCATAGGGAAAGAATGCAAGTTCCTCCAAGAGGACTTTTGTTTCTTAAATCCGGATTTTGTATAATATCTGAAAGCATTTTGAGATAAATAGGGGAGGTTTGGGGATTAGAAGAAAGGGTAGGTGGGTTTGAACTGCTTCAAGAGCTGCATTTCTGTTCTTGCAAAGACTAGATTTGTAGGACAAGTACAGTTGTTTTTAATCCCTCAAGGAATTGTGTTGCCATTTAAATGACATTATAGGTTGATCTATCTATCCAACTACATTACCTTCAATTTGCTTCTTTAGATCAGGGAGAAGATCTTCAACTAAGATGAAAATCAAAAGATTCCTATGTTTTGAAATGAGAGCTTTGTCTTTGGAATTCACAAAGATTTTATCGCAATTGTGCCCCTCCTACTATCTTTTTGTGGCTTCTTCCTTATCTTTAGATGTAGGGTATCTTTTTTTGGTAGGTCCCAGCATTTTTTTGTTGATGGTTGTTCAGTGGTTAGTTGTGATTTTGGTGTTCTTGTGAGAAGAGTTGAACTTACTTCCTTTGACTCCCAGAATTATCATTATTTTCATCTTCATCTTCACACTAGTAGCCAGAAACTAGATAAATAAATTCCTCAGAAAACCGTGAAGTTGAAATCATGTTTCTGAAGAGCAATCATACTGAGCAGACCTTTATTCAAAGTCTCTGTTATTTCTTTGTCATTTATTTTTGAATAACGTAAAGGTTATGATGTTGTATCCCCTAAACATTCCAGTTTTGGAAACATTATCAAGCCATATATAAACAAAAGTGCAGTGTGTTGTAACAGTTACGAAACTACATATATAAAACAGATAAAGTCTTGGTCTGTGGCAGGATGAAGTTTATTTCAATCAAAATTACAAGTTAAAATGTAGCATCTCAATATCCAGCTACATTTAGCTAAAATTTCCTAAAGATGAGTTATTACTAGAGGTTTTAAAATACTGAGATATCATAGGAGTCTTTCTTTTTATTCCACTATGGAATATGGTTGTATTTCTAGAGCAATTTGGAAACCTAAATATCTCAGGAAAGTCCATTCTCTCTGGTCTCTTTATAGAGTTGCATAGAAATAGTTGGTCACTGTGATATTTTGTTTTATGTTTTAATAACAATTGTGAAAGTATACGTATCCCAGCTGACTTCTTGGATTACATCTTGTTAAAAAGCAAGAGTGCTTTACACCCCACTTCATGCCACAGATAATTTCCTTTGGATCCATAGAGAGTCCAGCAAGTTTACACTTTTTGCTTGAGGGAGCCACTTCTGGTGTTAAATTAAAACAAAAATAAAGCACCAACAATAAAAGTCCACTCCTTATTTTTCAAAGTTACATCCATCAAAATACTAGCTCTGGTCAAACACAGAACAGCTGTAAAATCTAAATGAAGGGCTAGAGTCAAATATTTCCTAATTGCCTGTTTTTCAATACCATCTGTTCACTTGCTACATTTGGTTATGTGCCACTAAATATATAAAAATAAGTTAGTTACACTATATTACTCCAAAAAGATGCCATGTGTTTGTAAAGATCATGGAAACTTGTTTATATTGGCTTCCAGAAATATGTTAAAGAAATAAAAACACAGTTATCTGTGAATGAATTTTAAATGCTTCACATTTCTCTTTATTTTCTGCTTTATTTCAGTTTATTAATATGTAAAGTATTGGAAATAAGGTTTACTTTGAAACACTGTACACTATATGACATTATCTATGATAGAAAAATAATCATTGCCACCACTGTTGCACAATGATACTTTACTGACCCTCAGAGGCTCTTGTAGTGTTCTGTTCATGGCTACCACTGGGATAAGAGTCCTTTCCATTCAGGTGTGACCAACCTCTGACCAGTTGAAATTGGAAAGTAAACTTGAAACTAGTGTTCGTCTCCATGCAGAAGAAATAGCTGATGCTTGAACCACTCAATTAATTCATACATCTTCGTGTGTGCACACAAACAAGTGATTAAAACAATGTTTATTCTGCCACAGAAATAATGTTTTATGTTGCTCCTTTCTCAAAGTAATGAGAGATCAATGTTGTTGCAACAATCGCAGGAGATTTATTTCCTTTTTTCTGGACATGAAGTTAATTAGGGAGAGGGGAAAGCTGATAAAAATAACTGAGTGCTTACCAAATGCCAGCTGCTTATCTAATATCAGGTATAGTGCTAGAAACCTATGGAGGGATTAAACCCACAGGCGTTGGAGTCTGACACCATTCAAATTAGAGCCAACTTGTATGGTGAACTTAGGAGGTTTCTTATTCTCTACAGGCTTTATTCCCTCAAGTGTAAAATAGAAATAATACTGTCACCTGTTTTAAGTGATTTCTGTAAGAATTAAATAACATAGAGAAATATTGGGTCTAAAATGTACTCAATAAAGTGTTTACTATCATTACTTCATTGTTATTTGGTTTAATTTTCACAGCTAACCTGATATACATACACACACACACACACACACAATCACACGTGTGTGTGTGTGTGTGTGTATATATATCTTTATATACAAATTAAGGAAAGTGAAGTCCAGAAATTAAAATGACTTGACCAAGTTATGCAGCTATAAATGATTTGAACCTGAATCTTTAAAGCCTATTGGTTTTTTTTTTTTTTTTTTTTTGCGGTACGCAGGCCTCTCACTGTTGTGGCCTCTCCCGCTGCGGAGCGCAGGCTCAGCGGCCATGGCTCACGGGCCCAGCCACTCCGCGGCATGTGGGATCCTCCCGGACCAGGGCATGAACCCGTGTCCCCTGCATCGGCAGGAGGACTCTCAACCACTGCGCCACCAGGGAAGCCCCCTATTGGTTTTTCATTGCATTACATGTTTGCCCACTTCTCCTTTTCTGGTGTCTGTTAGGCAAGGATGGTTCTCCCCACACCACTGTGCAGCTCATTGTGTAGAAAATGAGCAGATTCTTCACAGAAGGAACATTAAGCTCACAATTTTAGTGCACCTCACAATCAAGTTATCATTTTATAGTTACTTCCTCTATCTTCTGGACACAGAATAGGAATAAAAAGAATTATCCCTACTTAATTTTTAGAACATACTGAAAAATAGATATTTTTTCTTTTTATTTTACAATGAGGATCACAGAAGGCAAGTGATTTGTTTATGATCAGACAACCATTGTGTAGAATATCCATTACCGGAAGCCATGTCCATCATTTTCTAAAGTTTATAATATAATCATGAAGAAATACTGTCCCCCATGTGGGTCTAGCAAATAAAGTCAGATTTGTATTTTCAGAATTGCTTCTGCCACATGAAGTGTCACATTCAACTCGGAGAGAAATTTTTTTTTTACTGGGTGATACAACATAGAATTATGACTTCCAGCTTTCCTGGCTCCAGTAAAAATATTAAATAAATGGAAAGTTTAAAAGACTATTTCCTTTTCTTTGATCTCACTAAGAGCAATCACAGTAAAACTGTGGCAGTTTTCTGATAGCTTTGAAGTAAACTAGCCCGAAGGATTGAGGTAAGCAGCATGAAATGCTGGACTTGCACAGCTTCAGAGAAGTATTATCTATAAAAAGCAAAATCTAGGCATATATATATATATATATATATATATTTTTTTTTTTTTTTTTTTTTTTGCGGTACACGGGCCTGTCACTGTTGTGGCCTCTCACGTTGCGGAGCACAGGCTCCGGACGCGGGGGCTTAGCGGCCATGGCTCACGGGCCTAGATGCTCCGCGGCATGTGGGATCCTCCCGGACCAGGGCACGAACCTGGGTCCCCTATATCGGCAGGCGGACTCTCAACCAGTGCACCACCAGGGAAGCCCTAGGCTTATATTTTGAGATATGATTACATACAAAGAATAAGGCAAGGATTCCAGTCCAGATACAGCCCTATGAATTCTGGATTTGCTTAGCCAGACGTCACAATTGTATATGCCAATTCCTTTCAATAAATACATGTAACATTTTAACATTGAATAACTAATTCATGCATGTCTTAAATTTCTATCCCATTAGTTCTGCATCTCTGGCTGAATCCTTCCCGATGCTCCAACACCCTTTTTACTCAGTTGAGACTCCCTAGTTAGAAGAAGCAAATAATAAAGAAATTCGGTACCAAAGAGAGTCTAGATAGTTGTTTATTGCGTACAGAATAGTGGATGGGATTCCCAGCTGATGAACATAGATAACACCCAGACAAACTAGTTGCAGATGTTATCTTCCTTTCCAAATGTCTGGTTTCCATTGGGTTATCAGCTATTCTTCTTTAATGGAGAAAACACAAAATGGACCTTTTTGTTCTAAATAATCATGAAAATGTCATGCTGAATAACATGGCACATTCAATGAGAAAGAATCAAAAAGAGGTAAGTTTTTTGCAATTACCAGTTGCGGTGGTGTCGTTTTAATTGATACCCATTACATTAAAAAAAAAATTTGACATTGCTTACAAAAGGTAAACCAAAATAAAAGGTAAAAAGTTGTAAGGAATGATTTAACATTTAAAAAATATTCTAAAAATGCATAGAGAAATATATAAAAGTGTAAAATCATTGTACCTATATTTCTCTCACCTTAAAATTAATCATATTATAAGAGATAAACACACACACATAGTCATATATAACTACTAGTGAGTGATGAGATCCAGTTGTCCACATTTTTTTGTCATTTAAAGTAAATTATTTAATAGTCCCCATTTGGTCAGTTATCTACATTTTTATTTTTAATTTTAAAGCAAGCATTACCCCGTTTATGTTTAGACTGTGCAGAGAATAAACTAAACTTCATTTATTTTCATGTGTGTGTTAAACAAAAATTTTCCCAAAGATCCCAGAGAATTCCAATCATTTAACTACGATTTTTTATAATATTATTTTAAAATAACAACCAGAAGCTGCTTAAATCATTTACATCATCTAACATTTCTAGAATAATCTATGTTATAGGACTATCGCTAGTTCATTTCCTTCTTGTTTAAAATTATTGGAAGATCACGTGGATGACAATTCATATCCAAGAAATTACTTTTAATACTCAACATAAGTATAAGCTATGTATATTACTATTTTATTAGCATTGTTTATTTGTATTTAGTTCATGATAAGGGGAAACTGTGTATCCTACAGTAGTCTGATTTTAAGTAAGTCTTTTGATATGCTTAATATTATTTTCATAAAGAATTAATAGTTGGCACAGAATGAAACATCTGGAATCAGCTTTGGCCCTGTGATGTTCACATTCCACCAGGTGTAAGATATTTGATAACTTTCTCCATCAGCACACTTGTCCGTGAGCGAGTCTGCAAACACAGAGACGCTGCATATTGAAAAGCATCACCCAGGGACTATCCTATTCACACCCCAGCTCCTCCTCTCTTTTCTCTTCCTACTGGGTGTTTGTATGATTTCTCTTGGGCACTTCTAACAACACTACCAGGAGAAATTTGACTGATCCATGAGAATCACTTATATAAAACTTAGAGACTTGTGAAAGGAAAGAGGCTTTCTGAGGAATACACAATAAATCTATAAAATTTATGCATATATACTTTCCTTCTAGAAGTAGGCATCTCAGCCATAAGGAGACAGGTGGTTCGTGTATCACTGGTCATTGGATAATCTTCTTTACCTCAATAAAAGCAAGAGCAAAACCATTACCAGTCTCCAAAGAATTGATGAGTACATGATACTGGTGTCCAAATAACTTGGAGTTGATGTGCCCAATAGCTAAAGCAGTCCACTGTGGCATCATATCCTGGTTATGGAGGGAAAATTAATGCTCACATCCCCAAACCCCACCTCTTCACTGGATATCAAAGATTTCAGATCAAGACCATGGACGATGTTTCTTTCCACCCAAAGTCCTTGCCTTTGGGAATCCAATGGGTGAGAGTGGGGGTTATCTGGTTTCTAGTGTAGTTACCCAAGGTCAGCTAAGTACTTCCGCTTTGCAATCCCTCAGCTGGGGGTGCTGAGGACTGTCCCTTTGGTACTACATTCCCACTGTCTTGCCTTAGTCCTCACAGCAATGCTCCCCAGGGACTAGTTAATGACTTTCTCTTTGGGGGAAACACATGGGAGCCAATGGGTCTGGAAGGATACATCAAGAAATTGGATGGGCCTAAGGAAAGTTTCCAGAATGATCCTTAACATGGGAGCTTACCACTAGCTAATTTTCTGGGACAGAGGTGCAGGAAAGCTAGAGAAATAGGACCAAAACCCAAAATAGAGGTAGCATTTTTATAAGAGTGGGACATATTGTTGAATATAGTAGCAGAATAGATAGTTTTTAGAAGTAATCAGCTAGGAGATTGGAAAGAGTAGTCATCTGGAGAGAATTGCCTCTTACAGATCAAAACTGTTAATTCTCATTCCAAACATCTGTCATGCAAAGTTCCTTGGACTGGAAGAAGAGTACCGTTTTATTGGCTCAGTGTAAACGTGCCAAAATAGCAGTTGAAATTATTTATTGTCACCTTTCCTGATGGCTTCTAAAGACTAATCATTGCAAACAAACATGTGGGTAGAAAAGTCCACCAAAGAAATGCAATCAACACTCAGATCCTCCACCCAGACAAAACTAGAAAACTAGGTGTTTGAGAGGGTGGAGACCTTGAGGAATTGTGCACTGCCCTCTCTATGTTTTTATAACTGATTTGAACTTAGTAGGCAGATGGATAGTTTCCATTGCTTAGATGAAGGGCAGCTAGGTGGTCACAACTTGAACAAAGATTTCATTTCACGTGGTTCCAGAGCTACTCTCTTATGTTTCTAGAGATCACATATGATGACAACACTGTCTGTCAGGAATGAGAGAAGGTTAATAGTCAATGAGGAATAAAAGCTCAATTGTTAGTTATAAAACACTGCCAACCCCAGGAAGTGGATGGAGGATATAACATCTCTATCACTCTATTCTTATCCTTGATTCAATTAATTATATCTCCTGATAAAAAGGGCTTATATTTGAGTATTCCTTAAGATCAAGGGTTGACTGGGCAAAGGCAAAGAGGCTTTTCTGCAAGACTAATGACCATGACAATTCTCTCTGCATTGCTCAGTAAGCAGTCAGCTTGTCCTATTACCAGGAGAATCAGTAGGAAAATCTGTGAATAGTCTCAACATCCTTCAAGGTTTTCCAGTGACATCAGTGCAACGAAGGAGCATCTGGTGCCCAAGCTCAGACTGTTATTTTACCATTTTTAAGGACACTCAAATACTCTCTGCATAAAAATACAGAACGTATTTTGGGAAACTTTCTTTCTTGGAGAACAGTGTTATTTCTAGCTCTGTCTGGTCCAAACATTCCTCTCCAAAGGATGCCAAGAGAAAAGGGAACCGTTTTCTTCATCCTGTTGGTAACTTTCTTCTTGTAATTCTAGTTTCTAAATATGACCCTGAAGTGTTGTCTGAGCCCTTCCCTCAGCACATGATAATAAATCCATCATTATATTACACAAATATTGCAATGAATTTCTCTCATCCTCTCAATTCATTTCTAGACAGTAAGAAGAAGGAGGAGAATGAGGATGAACAGTGTAATGTATTCCCTCACACTTTTTTCATGTGCTTTGACCTTAGCAAAATGATACACATTTATAGATAGCTATATAGATACATAGATATATAGATATAGATAGATAATTCCTAGACCAGTGAGTAAAAGGATTTACATATAAAACACATTTTGTGGCTTTGAATCTATAAACACCTACTAATGTTGTCTTTACAAATTCTCACAGTCAGTGAAATTTTATGCTCTAAATTAGCACATATTTAAACAACACTAGCATAGTGATATATGTATATACCAATTCATACAATTCATGGAACATGACAATAAAAATTACTCAAATTTCTAACAGCAAATTGTTTATACTAGTAACTTCATCATGATTTCCACAGCAGGTTCACAAATCCTGAAGTTTTGGTCTTGACTGTCAGAGCCAGGCAGAGACAATAAAATGATCCTAAATAGTGACTTTGTTTTCATCTACTAAAAAGAAGCCCAGATTCTCAAGCAAATTTGTGTTCTTGAAGTTGTGGAGAGAAAATATTAAGATTGCTAACTTATAAGAGAAATACTTCAGGTTCCTGAATTTATTGAAAGCATAGATTTAATCAATAGGCTTGTATTATATCTGAGTTCCAAAATCTAAGATGAATGCCCAGAGAAAAACATGACAAATTTGAGGGGACAGATGTTTTAACCTCTATACAGTATTACTTCTAGAGCAGCATATAGAAAATCATTAAAATAGAATTGTATTCTTTACCTGAATCTGTGAAAGATTACTGAAAGATATCTAATTCAAAATTCATGTCAACAGTTTCCCAAATTTCCTTTTTCCACCCAATTTTCTTGACAAAGATCTTCTGAAGCTTCTTATTGATCTAAATCCCAGCTCAACAATCTCCATCTCATCTCACAAGAGTGCTTTTCCTCTTTCTGCCTCCTAGCTCTTTCAAAAGGCTTTTGTTAACTTGAGCAACTAGTCTCTTTTCCATTAATTAAAATAACTTTTATTCAGAATACCAAATAGTGATGAAAAACAGACTGATACAGTGGTTTTAGAGGTCCGTGGTAGGAGGTACAACTCTTAATGTTCACATGCAATTTTTTTCCGTTCCCACATATATTTGTCACCTGATAACTGTCTGATACTAAGGAAGGAAGGTGAGAGAGTAACAGTCTAAGAACATGGGATTATGTGGAAAACCAGCACAGCAATAACCTCTTCATATCAGCATTTCCCTGCTTCTGCCATACATTGCATGAACGTCCATGACTATTCTGGGAGAGATTTATTTTCCTTCCATAAGTGAAACTCAGAAAGTAGTATGGTTTTTATTATCTATATTGCAATTCTCTATGCAGTTTTACCTTGAAAAGCAAGAAGCATCTTTTCTCTTCTCATGTATTCATAAATGCAAGTGCAAAATGGAAGATATCAAAAATGTAAGCTCAAATTGTTAAAATAATTTTTGTTAATTGAAATAAAATAAGGTGGGTTTAAAATATCTGGAAAGAAAGCATTCCTACACTATTTGTTGACGTTGTAGGCATAACTGCCTGGGAATGGCATTCAGTCTGTTATCTGCCCTTCTCTGGGGTTATTGGCGTATTTGGTTTCATGAAAAGTCATGGTCACAGATGTGATTTCCACTGGTATCCATGAATGATACTAGGATTTAAACTGTTATAGTTAGATAACTGTAATGCTAAGTGCATTAGTTTGGACCATTAGAATCCACAAGAAAACTGGGAATACATTCTTAACACGATACTGTGTCTGTTTGCCTTTACTTTTTGAGTGAACTTAAATTCACCTCTTTGGATGTTACCCAGAAATTTACCACTCATAGTGTTTGCCATCACTCACCCCATTCCTCAGAAATAAAATTTGATTATACACATGCATTTTATATCTGCTTCAAAGGATTTTAAACAGTTCTAATGTGGTTACCAACACAAAAATTTCAGTATTTTATGAAACTCCAAAATATTCTGTTTTTTCTTGCTTTATATCACAGTTCAGTATTATAACTGTTAATTTGCTCCATGCTTACTTGTACCATTCATATCATCTATTTATTGTCTTTTCCTTGTCTTATAAAACAAGCTGGGACAGGTAAAGTAGAAGTCTTATTATATACATTTCTTAACTCCTTCCCTGTGTTTTTCTCATCAACATTTACTGAAACCAGTTTTGAAACCAAGATGTTTGTCATCTTGGCATGCTGTCACATTCATCCATGTCACTCTCTTCTGATAGTGTTACAACCACAGTTTGACTGCCTAAGCCCTTTGATCATATCATCTAAATGCAATATTGCCACAAACATTATATTCAGTCACTAAAAAGTTTTGTGATGCTTTATGTCCAAAAAAATAAACTGAAATTTAAACATTCCAAAATTTTAACAATTTTGAGCATAAGACCATTAAAGATTATTTGGTAAAACATATTCAGAGATTACAAACAATAAAAATCCTCCTGCACTTATATATGAATTGAAGTCAAGAAAGTTTAACATTGACATTCTAAGGAGGCCATACTTTTTGGCAAATGTCAAACTTACCCTTGTTTAAAGACAGTCATTTTTTAAGGGAAAGTATTTTAGCATAGAGGCACAGCAATGGAATTTCTGAACATACAAGCAGAGTTTGCCCTTTGATTAGCTCTTTGGGTGTAAATAAGTTTCTGTTTTAAATAGAAGAGACCTAAATACTATTATTCTTAGAATTCTCATTATTTTAATTACAGAAACTATGATATGTTTTCCCAAAGGTTAATTTGCTTTAGAATTTGTAGCTCAATTCTTTGTTATAGAGTATTCCAATTTCCCCAGAGTGGAAGTGATACTAATAAAAGAAAGGATGAAGAAATTTAAAGTTACAATTAATTAAATATGTAAGTGTACATATTGGAGCTTATAGAACAGTTACATCTTTTAGTTATTCAAACTGGTTTGAATGGAAAACTGATTGAATCTATGTGCACATGTTCTAATAATAATTGCTCCTGAAATCAAATAGTTATTAAACCCTTTGCTTATCTTTAATTGACTCTATAGTGTGTGATCCACAGATGCTATCTCACAAGGATTTAAGTTCCCAACTCCAGCTCATCCCCCGCCACCTACCTAATAATATAACTTGCCTCACACCTAATAGAAAAACCTGAAATTTTCACATATCCCGATCTCCTCTCAGTACTGCAATAAATACACATGTACCATTTGTAAAATTAACTTAAAATAATATCTGGTCTCTGATCTGTGGTTTTGGTCGAATGAATATAACCTTCCTTTCTAACAAGTTCAAGCCCTTTTTTTTCTTTTCTTTTTTTTTAAATTGAAGTGCAGTTGATTTACAATGCTGTGTCACTTTCATGTGTCCAGCAAAGTGATTCAGATATATATAATATATACATGCAATATATATAATATTCCATAATATTCTTTTCCATTATGGTTTATTACAAGATACTGAATATACTCCTTGTGGTATACAGTAGGTCCTTGTTGGTTATCTATTTTATAGATAATAGTGTGTATCTGTTAATCCCAAAGTCCTATTTTATCCCTCCCTCCTTCCCCTTTGGTAACCATAAGTTTGTTTCCTATGTCTCTGAGTCTATTTCTATTTTGTATATAAGTTCATATGTATCATTTTTTTTTAGATTTCACATATAGGCGATATCATATGCTATTTATCTTGCTTTATTTGACTTACTTCACTTAATATGATAATATCAAGGTCTAAACGTGTTCCTTTCTCTATGTTTTTTTTTTTTTTTTTTTTTTTTTTCGGTACGGGGGCCTCTCACTGTTGTGGCCTCTACCGTTGCGGAGCACAGGCTCCGGACGCGCAGGCCCAGCGGCCATGGCCCACGGGCCCAGCCGCTCCGCGGCATGTGGGATCTTCCCGGACCGGGGCACGAACCCGCGTCCCCTGCATCGGCAGGCGGACTCCCAACCACTGCGCCACCAGGGAAGCCCCTCTATGTTTTTAAATATCCTCAAGTTGTTCATATTTTTAAATTGATTAACTTGAACATCTTTTAGTAACTAGTTGACCTCTCATTAAAACTCCTTGAAGGAAGGTTTACTCAGAACCTTCATGTGCTGTTATTTTCATACTCTTCCATTTGGCTCCCACCCTTGGACTACTTTACACACAGGTGGCCTGAAATTTACAAAATATTCTCCAATCTTTTACATTATACTACTCCTCCTTGATTCCTCTGAAGCATCTGGTGCCTCAGATCAACCATTATTTGTAAATTTCTCTTTCTTCCTCTTAAGATATTATGCACTTTGGGTGCTCTTGATATATTTATAAACTTCTTTTGTGAGTCACTGTCTTTCTTTCCTTTGCTACCCTCTAGATCTTAGTGTCCCTAAAGTGTGAGTCCCTTTGTGTTAAAATTAATCTTCAAAACTCCAATTAAGCTTTTATAACTCTTAAATTACAAACAGATGTTGATTAAATCTACTGTTATGACTTAAATTTACATTGATTTCTCCTTTATTTTCATGTCCCCAGAACTGAGAAGTGTTAAGTATTCAGATCAAAATTGCTCACCGAGTACTTAGTGATGATGCAAAAGAATAACATTAGATGAAAATAAAACAACACAGAGAACCAATGTTCAGGAAAACTTTACAAACTAGATTGGCAATGGATTTCTTAACTGTAACATGTATGCTAGAAAATGTAGCAGTAGTGCTTTGAACATTGTAGACAAAATTATTTTCTACCAGGAAAACTCAGCCAAACTATCGTTCATGTGGGAGGAGTTTCAACAAGAATGGCAGATATATGATCATTTAGAAAGTTGATCCTTGCAGCTGCCTTTGTTAAGAAATTGTTGAGAATGTATTCTGGCCTACTGAGACTGTCAACAAAGAAGACAAATCTAGAAACCAGGCAACATTGGCTCTTACTGTCAGTAAGTTCCAAGGAGGCAGCGAGACTGCAGGTTAGAGAACAAAGTTCTAGTGAAAGAATGGAGACTGAAAGAGGAGTGTCTCAGAGGGACAATAAACAAACTCAGAAAATGAGAAAGTTTGACTGGGGGGGCAGAACATAAAATGAAGATATGATAAGAATAGTCCCAAAAGAAGGTTTTATAAGATGGGCAAAAATCAATAACACGATTACCCCATTACTACTGCTGCTACTACTGCTGTCTTCAAGACAATCTATGAATGGAGTATGAGGCAAATTAAATACGACCATAATAGTATAAAGTTCTCTGGTATTTATTTCAAAATACAGAGTCAACTTATGGAGAAAGAACAAAGGAATCCTACCACGGGGTGTACAAGTAAAAGTGCAGGTGATGAAAGGTGAGATGTGAAAGTGGAAATGTGGGAACTTGTACATCAATGATAGCCTCGTCTTATAAAGTGGAAAGACAAGCGATGCCCGTAAATATTGACCTTAACATAATCGGGATTTCATATATATTTTAAAATCAGAAGTGTAACTAAAAGATTAATTAAAATAATATATCATATATATTAAATACCTGTCAAAAATTGAAGTAAAAATATATATTGGACATTTAAATTTTATGGAGCATATTTTTATGTATTGATGCGATACATAAGGTAAGATCTTTTAAAGGAGATAAATATAATAGGACTTATTAAACAGATATCACCATGGATGGACCTAGAAAATATCATACTAAGACAGAGAAAGACAAGTACTATATGATATTACTTATAATATGTGGAATCTAAAAAAATAATACAAATGAATCTATATACAAAACAGAAACAGACTCACAGACAGAAAGCAAACTTATGGTTACCAAAGGGGAAAGGGAGTGGGGAAGGGATAAATTAGGAGTTTGGGATTAACAGGTACACACCACTATACATAAAATAAATAAGCAACAAGAATTTACTGTATAACACAGGGAATAATATTCAGTATCTTGTAATAACCTATAATCGAAAATAATCTGAAAAAATACATATAAATGAATCACTTTGCTGTATACCTGAAATTAGCACAATATTAACTATACTTCAATAAAAAATAGTAATGGCACATTTTTTTTGCCCATTATACTGTAGGATATGTTTATTCTCTGTTTTTCTTTTTTCTAATAATATTTCTCTGAACTGCCTGCAGGCACTGGGAGATCTTGTTTTGGTTTGGTTTGGTTTGGTTTTATGTAGTAATAAAATCAAACACAGTCCAGTGTAAAATCCACTTTGCCTTGGTGTTCTGCTCTTCTCAAGCCTATAGTTATTGATACATTGATTCCTGGTTCAACGTAATGGTACCACACTAAACACCCTCTCAACAAAAACATCAAGCATAAAATAATTAGGATTTTACTTAACAGCAACAGTGAGTTTTTAGATGTGTAGGAATTAGATCCCACCTCTTCAAAAGTGTCCACCCACTTATAAAGCCAACTATTTCAGGTAGACCAGTTATTTGTCGATCAGGTTCTTCGTACCTACAAATGTATCATACAGGCCATCATGCTCATCATTTTAAATCACTCTGTGTCATAAGGATGTCACCATAAGACAAACGTCCCATTCTCAGAGAAAATGGTGTTAATGCACAGAGATAATTTGGATTTGGAAACTGAAGTTACATTTCAAATAGTCAAATTTAGTAAAGACATGAGAAAGTCTTTTATAACTTGGCTGCCCTTTTGTGGTAATTTTTTTTTCCAGTCCTGAAGCTCTCTTATTTCCAAACACTTCGTTATTTTCTCATCATGGGAATTTCTGTCACAATCTACATATAACAGTGACTAATTTAAATTCAGTCCTTTCATCTTTTTCTAGGCTCCTGATGTCCTCCTCTAAGCTCATTAAACCGTTTTGGCAAAACTACATATAGATTTCTGTTTTACTGTAACACATTTCCACATTCTCATCCTCAATGTATCTCCAAATTAGAGAAGGACATCCTATTACCCACGCTTTGAAAATATGATTTGATGGCTGGCCAACACTTTAAAATCTTCTCTACAGCCAACAAAAATGATAACCATCATTTTTGCCATCTCTTTACTTTTCTATTAAGGTGAAATTTCATTAAGTGCTTCTACATTGTCTTAAGAAAACTGAAAAGTGAGAAAGTGAAGAAAACCTTTATTAAGAAAGCCTCAGTATCCCAAACGCTACTCCTTGTTGACAGTGGTATGTACAAAGTATGCAGAATATTTAGCACGTAAGGTATTTTCATTTTATTTGTTAAGAAGTTTATAGCAAAAATGGAATTTGCCAGAATTTGCATTTGCATTGTGTGCCTGCCAAACATGCAGATGGATGAACAAAGTCTAGTTTGTATTTGGACAAGATATCAACAATCTTGTGTCTCATGTTTGCTGTAGTTTTATTATAATCCTCTTATTATAATCCTCATAGAAATCAAGAAGATGACTTGAAACTCCACATTTCAAATCAAAGAACCTAAAAGCAAGAGAATAACTTTTAAAAATGTCTTCCCTTTTTTTGGCCATGATTCAACAACAAGCCTAATAAACTCTAGGGAACATGCTTATGGGTAAGAACCTCAGAATTAGTGCTATAGTGTAAAGGGCCAAAACATCGGTATGAAAATGTGTTTTGTTGCAACACAGGTTGTTTGTTGCAACCTCTGAATTAGGAAATGCTACTTTACTAAATTTCTTAGATCAGTCAAGAGAACAATATTTATTGGTTCCTGTGGTACATCTAAACTAATTCAGCAGCCACTATTTTTGACAAGCAATTAGAATCTTTGGGGAGATGAAAAATCTTTTGATTGATTTAGAAGTGCTTTTGTTTCTCATCCTGGATTTGTGAGTTTCCATGTGTGCTCTCATATGCTCTGCTCCACCAGGGCCTGTGACAAGTTCTGCTCTGTAGCTGTCCAACATGTTCTGCTGTGGTGACTTTCCTCCCTAATCCAGTGGTCTATGTTGTTCCATCTGCCGTTAGTATAACACAGTTGTTTAGTCTTCTGTTTGGTGATGTCTGAGTCATCCTAGTGTTAGTGTTGGAATAATTCATTTTGATCATCTTAACTGTTAGAAAAAATAGTCAAAATATTCATTGTTAAAATTTAATCTAGCATTCTAATGATACAAAGCATTACAGTTTATCCACAAGCAAAGTCGAAGATGAAATATTAATGCTCAAAATTTCAACACACTTCAATCGCCCATGTAGTCCTGTAATTTGGAGTGAGGAACAATTTTCATGATCCATTGTTAGGACCCACAGCTCATGGATTCCAACATCAGAGGTCAGGGAAAAAAGGAGTAACAGAGACTGCAGAAGGCTGATAATCTCGGTCATATCCATTTTACACTAAGAAGAGTATTGCTTTTAGCTTCTATTTTGGGGGCAGTTATACGGGTTCTGTAATTTTCCCCCAACTTCCAAACTCATCATCAAAAAATAGAACTTTTCAAATTCTGGAAATGTTTTTTCCAAGATGCAGCACTTTTAGTGCAAAAAACAGGGGCAAACTTGGTGGTTTTTCACCCTGTGATGCTAACTTGTAGCAACTCATATAAAACAGTACATGGAACAAAGACCTTGAATAGAAAGCTAAGTGATGCACTGAAAAGGAGAAGACATAGAAACAGTATGAGGACTGGGACATGAGCATCACACATGTTTTCTGGGAAATAGAAGAGCAGTTTGTTAAAAAAACAAACACACGATAGTCAAAAAGATTACCACCTGAATAAATGAGGATCCTTATGAGTAAAGTCAGAATAGCATGGTTATGTCTCTCTCTTTCTCTTTCTCTCTCTCTCTCTCTATATATATAGTATGTGTGTTAGGTATACATGTCTGCACACATATATACAGGTACCAAATTTATTTTCACTTATAGTTTAAATAAAATTATTATACATACATATACATATATATGCTTTTCTTACTCTTACAGTAATACCTACTATTTAAGCCACAGGATATTACATTTGACAAATGAAAAACATACACTCCATACTTATAATACGGGCTTCTGGGAGACAGCAATATTAAAATAAAGAGGGGTAAATGTAAGAGAGAGAAAATATAAGAGAAGAAGAGAAAACTGTTCTGAAAATCAATTTTGATTAGATGGAAAAAAATGAAAATTAGAAACAATGAAGATGTAATGATATAGTAAGTCCCCTACATATGAACGAGTTCCATTCTGAGAGCACGTCTGTAAGTCCAAACTGTTCTTAAGTCCAACAAAGTTAGCCTAGGTACCCATTTAACAAAATCGGCTAGATAGTACTGTACTGTAATAGGTTTATAATACTTTTCACACAAATACATAAAAAACAAGCAAACACAAAAAGTAAACATTTTTAATCTTACAGCACAGTATCTTGAAAAGTACAGTAGTACAATACAACAGCTGTCATACAGGGGCTAGCATTGAGTGAACAGGCAAGAAATGAAGATACTGTGCTACTGTACTCTATACAGTACTGTACAGTAAAGTACACAAAAGCACAACCACTTGTAGAGGATGCACGCACATGACAATGCATGTCAGACACGTGAACCAACAACGTGATTAGACATGCGGTTGCACGCTTGCATCTTTGAAAGTTCGCAACTTGAAAGTTCGTATGTAGCGGACTTACTGTGTTTGAATTGAGCAAAACGAAATAACAGAATACCTTAATATTTACTAGAAAAGGCATCAGAATTACTCTGATAATTTAGTAGTTTTTATGACTGTTTTTTGTTAGTTTTAAAGTGGCTTACATTTTATTAAATGTGACTTTGTTATGGTAGTTCCTTTAGATATTCTTAGTAAAGGCTGACATTTTGCAAATTAAAAAATATATATTCATATAATTATATTAATTTATATTCAAATACTTCACACGTATCTATTATGGCATCAAAATATGTTTGAAAATCTTACAGGTGTAGTTGCAATCACCTTTTTCTTTACCATTAATATTATTTTTATTTGAAGAAGTAAGTGCTAGCATTTTCTATTTAGTACCTCAGAATATGTTATTTTTATATTGCTTTGTCTTTTCAGTGTAAGCACATTATGTTTTATTGGTTTTATTCATTTTATTCATTTATGGGAATTGCAAATGTCATCAATTCTAATTTTCAAAACACATAATAGTGACCCCTTGAAAATTTCTAGATTAATAAATACTTTATTATTAGAGCTACACGGAATCTATTCAAAATGTTACTGCCATGCAAGTATTCACTACTACAGATTAGATATTTGCATTGTTTTAAAACATTTCTATTCTGTACCTAAGTCAGTAGTTAAAAGTTAAATGATGTCTGTATACTTTTCTAATAAATTAGTTTGTATTACAGGCACATTTTTCAGTATGTTATGTAAAAGAAAGAAACCTGGTAGATATTTATAAACAGTGGTGCTAAATTCATTTTTACTATAATTTATCGATCATTGTTTAATGTAATTTGCAAATATATCATGTTACAGTTTTCATAAGTCGTATCCTTAATGTATGGAAAGCATAAATCCGTGGTATAAGGAGAACTACGGGTGTTGCTTCTGTAAATAATACAAACAAACCTCAATACTTTGATAGATTTGTAGACAAATGTCATTGTTCTGAAAGAGAAGAGAAACCCCATGCACGCTAAATTAGGAGGAATGTACAAACTGAAAGTGAAAACCTGTGCTTCCTTTGAGATTGGTGAGAAAGATAGCAGGCATAAGGAGGAGGGAATGAGAAGGGACTTGGGATTTGGAGCACGTGATCACAGACAGGAGAGAAACCCGGAGAGATGATGTACTGAATCTTGCATGCTAATCGTCCTGATCTGAATATTCAACACGCATCCACTGTCTTTCTCTCTAAATGACTGCCCAAACAATTTTTCCTCAAATAGATCATAAACCTTTTCTGCTGAGTGTTTAAAATAAAGATCAGATCAACTTCTTTCTTCCTGTGCATTCTCCCTTTGCTTCCTTATTTTTTATAAGCTTTAATGTTGTGTACAAGAACTATATTCATCGGTAATGACTGATTCAAAGATGTCATGGTTTCGTTTTGTTTTAAATGTTATTTTTAAATAAACTTTGCATATATTTAAGTTGTACAACATAATGTAATGATATATATATATGTATACATAGTGAAACGATCGCTACAGTCAAGCCATTAACATATCATCTCACAATTACATGTTTTCTGTGGTGAGAGCATCTGAAGCCTACTATATTAGCAAATTTTCAGTATTCAGTACAGTATTATTAACTGTACGTATCATGCTATACATTAAATCTCTAGGCTTCTCCATCTTACATAATTGCACCTTTGTACTCTTAAACCAGCATCTCCCCATCTCTCCCACCTCCCCTCCCCTGATAATCACCATTCCACTCTCTGCTTCTATGTATTTTTTAGACTCAACACATAAATGAGATCATGCAGTGTTTTCTTTCTGCATCTGGCTTATTTGGCTCACTAGTCCTCCAGGTTCATCCGTGTTGTTGCAAATGGCAGCCTCTGTTTTTTGAGACTGAACTATATAGATAGATACAGATAGATAGATAGATGATAGATATAGAGAGAGACAGGATGTTTGGTTGTTTCCATGTGTTGGCTATTACGAATTGTGCTGCAATGAACATGGGGGGGTGCAGCTATTTCTTCAAGGTACTGATCTCATTTCCTTTGGATATATATACCCAGAAGTGAAATTGCTGAGTCATATGGCAGTTCTATTTTTAATTTTTTTGAGGAATCTCCGTACTGTTTTCCACAGTGGCTGTTCCAGTTTACATCCCCATCAACAATGTACAGTTCCCCTTTTCTCCACTTCCTCACCAACACTTCTTATTTCTTGTCTTTTTTTTTTGCGGTACGCGGGCCTCTCACTGCTGTGGCCTCTCCCGTTGCGGAGCACAGGCTCCGGACGCGCAGGCTCAGCGGCCATGCCTCACGGGCCCAGCCGCTCCGTGGCATGTGGGATCTTCCCGGACCGGGGCACGAACCCGCGTCCCCTGCATCGGCAGGCGGACTCTCAACCGCTGCGCCACCAGGGAAGCCCTATTTCTTGTCTTTTTAATACTATCTATCCTAGTAGGTGTGGGGTAATGTCTCATTGTGGTTTCATTTGCACTTCCCTGTTGATTAGTAATGTTGACCACCTTTTCATGTACCTGTTGGCCAGTTGTATGTCTTTTTTGCAAAATTGTCTATTCAGATCCTTCTCTGAGTTTTAATTGTGCTGTTTGTTTTTTTGTGCTTGAGTCCTGTTATGTTGCTTATAATTTAAAATCTTAAATTTATTCAAATGTACTCAGTTAATTTTATATGTATTTTCACATTTAATCTGATATTTAAATTACAGAGAAAAATGTTCACATGATCATTCTATATAGATAAATCACACAGCAATGACTTTCTACTATATGAAGGGTTTCGTCCTATGTTTACAGTCACTTCTCTTTTGATAAATTGATGGAACTCACAGGTATGATTCAAAGGATGGGCTTGATGAATTTTCCCAGGGATCATTACCTAATTTCTCTCTTATTTTATTACCAATATTTATAATATGTTGTGTTTGCTTTATCATGATCTTATCTCTTTTGTAAGACCCCAAAGAAGTTAAACTGAAAAACGGGAAAAATGAACTTTAGCTTGATTCCCTCCAGGCCTGCATTTAAAAGGAGAGATCCTGATTCATGGATTACATGGGGGTCTGCTGAGCAGTTTCAGCCCTGCTTTCTCTTACTGAGGGTATGTGATTCCTTTAGAGTCTCAAAATTTAAAATCTTAATCTCTGAATGTGCGCAATTTAAAAAAATCTATAGCGTTAATAAGACATACAGTATCACACTACCAATATTACCGAAAACTATACATAGCTCCCCAAACTATCCCCAGAACTTGGAAGATTAACGCATCAAGAACTCAGTCCTCAGGTCTGTCAAAGGCCACAACAGAAATGCAGTGGTAGCTGACTGAAAAGGGGAGAGAGAAAAGTCATCCCTGAGATGCTGATCAGTCCTCTTCAAATGTCCAGAATCCATAACATCTGAACTCAAGTCAACTGGAGAGAAATCAGTAAGATACAGAGATTAATATGAACTCTCATTATACATTCACCATTTGGGGCAGAAAATTTAATTTTCAGTTCTTGTTTCAAAGTTCTTTTGTTTAGTGGTATTTTCTCTTTGAAATATAAGTAAAAGTGAGAAGGGCAATATCTCAGCCTGGCATGGGACAATCCCACGATTCCTCCAAGCTCTTTCCACCTTTTGGCTTTGTGATACAGCTAATCTCAGACTGACCTTGTGGGAACACATGTTACAGATGTCAGAGTATATGAGTGTGTGAGACCCCAGACCCTTTGCCATGCTACTGATGAAGGCAAAATGTAAACATAGCCCTTATATATTTGCGGATCTTTTATGAAAGGACATTAACTTTTTACAACTATTACAACATTATTCCTTCTTCCAAATGGAAATTTTAGTAGATCTATTATATTTTTGTTCTATCCTTGTATATTGGGCAGATATGTTTATTTTTTAAAGTTATCATGGAAAAAGTAGCCACAACATGGCCTGATAGAGATTACTTACTGCACATCACTAAGAGATCCTAGAAAGTGACCTGGTTATAGTGCAGAGGGAATACGTAAAATATCTCTACTTGTGGGAAAAAAATGGAATGCAGGAATATTAGGCTAACCAGATGGCTGATTTTTACCTATAGCCTACTGTCTGATCTTTCTTTGGTTAATTATTTATCTATTTATTATTTTATTTATGTATTGTACTTCATTTTATTGAAGTATAATTGATTTATAATGTATTAGCTTCTGGTGTACAAGAAAGTGATTCAGTTATACATAATATATATATATTTTATTTTCTTTCCATTATGGTTTATTACAAGATATTGAATATAGTTCCCTGTGCTACACAGTATTTCCTTATTGTTTATCCATTCTATATATAATAGTTTGCATCTGCTAATCCCAAACTCCCAACCAACCGTCCCCCACCCCCTTCCCCCTTGGCAACCACAAGTTTCTTCTCTATGTCTGTGAGTCTATTTCTGTTTCGTAGATAAGTTCATTTGTGTCATATTTTAGATTCCACATGTAAGTAATATCATATCATATTTGTCTTTCTCTTTCTGACTTACTTCGCTTAGTATGATAATCGGTAGGTCCATCCATGTTGCTGAAAATGGTATTATTTCATTCTTTTTTATGGCTGGGTAGGATTCCACTGTATATACATACTTCATCTATATATAGCATAGATGTAGTACATTTATCCATTCACCTGTCACCTAGTATCTGATCTTATATTCTCTTATTTATAAAATCCCGTGAGTTGTAGTTGGTAATGTGGACGTCAAAGCAGAGACGACAGTTCCTGGCTGTAGATGTGGCATTGTGCCTGGTGTGAGATGAGGGGAGTGAGAGGGGTAGATGTGTACTTATCCTGTGCTTCCTTTTCCCATTTCCACAGACTGAGACCCAAAGCAAGAAGCCAAACATCACACTTAAGACAGCAGAACTCATGTATCCAATTGGTCTTTGGAGTAAAACTCAATCTAGACATTTCTGTCCATCAACATTTGAGGAGAGAGAATATAATTTCCACCATATTTAATTAAACTGAAAGGTACACACAAAAGTCATTTCAAATACATTGCCTGAAATTAAATAATATGGATACATCTAACTGCAAAAAGACTGAAGAACAGATCGGTGGTTGCCAAGGGTGGGGTGGTGAGAGGGAGGTGGGAATTATGGGTGAAGGAGGCCAAAGGGTACAAACTTCTCATTTATAAGATGAATAAGTCCTGGGGATGGTGACTACAGCTTACAATATTACATTGTATATTTGGAAGTCCCCAACAGAGTAAATCCTAAAAGTTCTCAAACACACAAAACTTGTGACTATGTGACATGATGGATGTGTTAACTTTATTGTGGTAATTACTTTGCAATATATACATATATCAAATTATTATGTGTACACCTTAAACTTACACAATGTTATATGTCCATTATATCTCAACTAAGCTGGGGCAAAAAAAAAAAAAAAAAGATTGGGATACACAGTCAAGGATCTCCTGGTGCTATTTGCATACTTTAGAGGTTAAAATAAACCCACAAACCACTCACTCTAACATTACATGTAAAATGAAAGTTCCCTCTTTATCTTTTTAACACATTCACTTCCTCCTACCCAGATTTAATTTCTCTACCAACATTGTTTTGTATTCTCACCATGCATTAACATTTTTAATCAGTCCAAGCTGACAGAACAAAAAAGCAGTTCATATATTTCTTAGATCTGTTTGAACAGATTTAGACTTAGCTTTGAAGTTGGCATACAAAGATATTTTGTTTGCCATATTCCTTTACACAATGTTTTGCAGTTACTATCTTATACATGATTAATATTTTTATATAGAATTATTTCCTGCTTCTAGATGCAGTCAAATGATAAAAATACATCTACTGAATTCCAGAAAATCTTCTAAAATACCTCAGAAGATGATTTATCTGTTTTTATATCTGTTGATCAAAACAATGGTGATGGTGTTTTTTTTTTAATTAATGAAATTAGAGATGATTTACTACAAACACATCAATGCTAAATCTTTACTGAAAGAAAAATTGTACATAAGTAAATATATTTAAGCCAGCAGCACCATGTAGTAAATCAGCCAGAGTATAGTTTTAGAACATTTCTAAATTGGTAAAGGTATAACATTCAGATGCCTAAATCAGGAATAAGAACGCTATTTAAAAAATAACCTACATATTCTCAGAAGACTCTCAGAAGAGTCTGTTTGTAAAGAGGGTTTGTAAGGCCAGTTCTTTAGTTACAGAAAAATTGACTAAGATGTCTATGTGACAGCAGGACTTGGTCTACACATTTTAATTGCAAAGCTTAATAAATAAAAGGGAAAAATTATTTTTTATCCCTCAAAACATTTTTGTTTATAGCTGAAATAAGCCATTAGAAGAGCTTAATAGCCACTGATGGCAGCCACAATGACTGCAAGAAAGATTTAACCTTGGTAATCATAATATTTTACAAAAATAATTTATTTCCCCTGACACAATAGTTCTATATAAGCAGCATATACCTGGTATATCAGTGTCACTTAAATCATTAAGTGCTAGAATAAAACATGCATAAATATTTCTGTCCAATTTTTCTTTCAATATTAAAGACAGTAAGAGAAACAAATAAAAAGCAAAGAGGTGGCTTAAAGGAGGTCTGAATGTTTTCAACTTTGTTATCACGTGTGTGTGGTAGTGAAAGAACCAGGAAGCATGACACAGGCAACTTTAAAAAAGATGAGTGTAAATTTTCTTAATACAAAATCAGTAATAGCTAAATATTACGGCATTTTAAATAGTCACATTCTAGTAAGTGTAGAAAGGATGTTCATTATAATTAGACATATTACTTTAATATTTGTTTATAACCATACACAGGTAAGGATTTTGTATCGCACAGAAAATTAAATTTAAACTAGGCTCTGGGGTTCATTTGCATTTTGACCTTGGCCACATTATTGGCTTCTGTGAGACTCAGTTTTTCTTGCTGTTTTTAATGTAAAACATAGGGAAAACAATCTCTAACCTGCAGCATTTATTTTAAAACGCTTATTATCTGCCAGATACTCTGCTAGATGCTAAGGAGATACAAAATGAAAGACTGATCCTGACTTAAAAAATATTATATCCCAGAGAGAAACTATGAGTGCAGGATAGTGTGATGTGTGTCGCCGGATAACACTCCACACTCTGCACTGTGTGTTCAGGAAGGGAAGGAAGATCTGCCATCAGACTGGGTCAAGGCGAGTCGTGGCGGAAGGTTCTTTGAAGTATAGACTGAAAGCAGTGGGATGAAGAAGGGGAGTGTATTGCAGGTACAGAAAAGAGCATAGGTAATGTCAGGGAGTTATAAAATGACATGAGACATTCTTCCGGAATGAACAGAGAGAAAAGAAGGAGAGGTAAGGACCGATGATGGGAAAAAAAGCATGGGGAGAAGGCACCAGCCAAATGATGAAAGGCTTTATGTTCTAAGTCAAGCACTTAAAGATTACCATGATGGACTGCTGTTAGAATACGAAGGCATGTTTGCATTTTACAGAAACGATTTTGGTACGGTGTGGTGATTGTTTGAAAGATTGCGAAAATAAAAGCGAGAAGTGCGATTGAGAACCAAATCTGGATATTTAGGCTGAAATAGGGAGTAGAAAACAGAACTAGGGACGGCGGGAAGGGAGAGGAGATGAAGAGAGCGAAGCTGAACAAACAGGAGAATTCTCAGACTCTGGTGGATGATCAGGCGGGGGACAGAAGGAAGGATGGAGTTTTCTGGGTCTTAGCTTGGCTGACTGCAGAAACAGGGCAATTCACAAGCGTGACAAATACAGGGAGAGTGGACATTTTGGGAGAAAGATCATCTGGCTTCAGATTTAAACATATTTATTTTAGCTTTTAATCAGACAACTCAGTGGATATGCCAGATGGGCTTTGGCTCAGAGGACAGAATCTGACGTAGATTTGGAGCTGTTGGGAGTTTAGGCTTATATGTGCTAATCAAAAAATCGTCCGGCTGACGTCATCCAGGACGAACAGAGAGAGAACGCAGAGCTCTGGGGAGGAATGGTGAATATGAGACAAGTAGAAATAATAAAAAGATTTTTCGTGACGAATAATTTTTTAAAAAACTTGGTTTATATCATAGTAAAGAATAAAAATATCCATAATTGGACATATATGTAATTGGTATATATGAGTAAGCATAAAATACTATTAATATATAGTATATTTATTTATAATATATAAATGATATGGTGTGTGTTCTCATGCACACGTTTGTGTATTATATATATGTTATATTTTACATATGTATAATCACTACATTGCTACAGGTCTAGAGTAACTAAAAAATGTGCTTGTAATGGTCATACGGGTTTCTAAAAACAGAAAACTTTTTAGATGTTTCATTTTATAATGAAATATTAATTTAAAAACAAATATAAATTGTATTTGGAGAAATTGTTTAGACTTGCCATTTCATTTCTTTAGTTAGCTATAGATTTGCTCTATCTTTACTCTCCTAGCCTCAAAATTATTTTGACTCACTATTCCCTTAAATGGAATTCTCCTTTTCTTCATTCCATTTCACCTACTTCAGACATCTTTGAAATATATATTGTCGTAAACATCCCATTGATCAGAGCAAATGTCAGACCAA
Source organism: Leucopleurus acutus (assembly GCF_964270905.1). Lineage (NCBI taxonomy): Eukaryota > Metazoa > Chordata > Mammalia > Artiodactyla > Delphinidae > Leucopleurus > Leucopleurus acutus. The sequence goes on along the minus strand of NC_139146.1, from coordinate 153,341,417 downwards.
ATCTGATCTTATTTTACAGAAGATAAAAGAAAAATCTGGCATAAATAGAAATTAATAGTCTATTATTAGTTTGTATTTGACTTATTTTTTAAAAAGTCAAAATAATCAAAGAGTTTCCAAGATATCATAACATACAGTGATGAATTTTCACTACATTTGCCAAATGAATAGAACAGAAGAAAGTAGTATTATTCTATAAGTGCCTTTTATGTGTACTGAATGAAGATTTACTGCATGATGACCAACAAGTGACTACTTTGTGTGTGTGTTATGATCTAATAGCCATAGACATCTGAGTGCACAGCCTCAATAACTGAGTGATAAAGGCAGGTTTGCCTGAAGTCTTCAATTAAGGGAAAAAACATATCCTTCAGGTCATTTCTGGAAGAACAGAAAACTGAATTGCAATTAGACCTTTCACTGGGAGAAACAGCTCAATCTAACTTCATTTATAAATAACAAAAGGAGCAATGATAGCAATTTATCATCCATCTGTGCCAAGAAAATACACTGAAGACGGTGACCAGAGAGATTAAAGACAGCACTGGTGTGTGTTCTAGGATGCCTAAATGAAAACCAAGTGCTGCATGCGCTGCGGACACTTAGACTTAGTTTCTTTCTCATTAAAAAAAAATCAAAATTTTTGAGGATATTTTTAATGACAATATGATATGGTACATTTACCTTTTAAAAAATATATTCCTTAATTACTTTGATTTAGCAGAGATATAAAGAGATATCATTACTCGTCTTGTATGACTCTCAATTTCTGCCTCATTTTTTTTGGTATTGCTGATGTACATTTCACTTTTTACATATGTTGTAAACACCAGTACATTACTACTGTTTTGACTTTAGCAGTCGATTAACTTTTAGAAAGATTAAAAAGTTTAAAAATAAATTTATCCCTAGTTTGATTTTGCCATTCCCAGCACTTTCCATTGCTTGTGTAGATGAAGTTTCTGTCTATAATATTATCATATTAATATGATATAAGTTTGTAATATTCCTTCAGCCTGAAGAACTTCCATTAATTTCCTTGTAGTGTAGTGCAGGTCTGCAGGTAATGAACTCTCTCTGTTTTACTTCATTGGAAGAAGGCTGTTTTTCTCCTTCAATTTTGAAATGTAGGAAGAAAGTGAAAGATGAAAATTTGAAAGAAGAATATAGGTTGGTAGATTTTATTTTATTTTTCTTCCAATGCAAAATGGTTCAGCCCACTCTCTTCTCATATAGTTTTTAACAAGAAGACTTCTGTAATTCTTCTGCACCATTATTTTTCTATTCTTTCTGAAATTTCAGTTGCATGCATGTTAGACCATTTGATATACTGGCAGCAATATGATCTATTACTTTCATTTCTACTTTATTTTCTCTTTTATTCTAGTTTGGGTAATGTTTATCAGCATTTCTTCAATATCACTTATTTTTCAAACTTCTTCAAGTTCCCTGATTAAGATTATGATAATCTGAAAGACTTTCAGGAAAAGAAAGTGAAAAAAAAGATTGTGGCTATTCAATCTTTAAAAAAGTAGGATTGAATTTGATGAGATACAAAGTCAAAAGAAGCAGAATATATTCCAAACAGAATATAAAATTAAAGTATACCCATACATATTGCATAATATGTATAATTCCAAAGACTAGCAGAAGATCTTAAAAACATCAATATAGAAAAGAGAGATAGCATTCCAATAAAAGCAAAATAGGGGAAATATTATAGCAATTATTAACAGCACCATCTCAACAGCAACAATGAGTATCTTGCCTTTTATCTCACTTCTATAATATAGATTCTAAATCTTGAGAAAGGACATTTTTGGCTTCGAAGTACTAACAAAAAAAGAACCACAGAGATGAGAAAGCTAAATATATTCAAAGAAACTTTTTTCTCTCAAATCAAATTTGCTCTGACAAGACTATGTAGTACAGCTTTAAAAAATGCCACTGTAAATGGGTCTAACGTGATATGACAAGACCAGAGAAACCGGATATAAATTTACATTTTTGAAACTGTTTGTTGCTTCGCATGATACATTTAGTGTGTACAACTCCTTTTGTAGTTTTTATTTTTACTATTTAAGTCTGGAAATGATGTCAAATTTTTGTATTTAATCAGTGTGTTTTCTTCAGTGATATACACTGCATTACACATTGATGTGTATATCAATATATACTGATATGTGTTACACTTACTCATATAAACACATAAATAATAGGGGGTGAAAACCATAGCCTCTGCATTCTCTATAGCCTCTACAGACAGACCTGATCTTAAATGCAAACTTGTAATGTTGTGATGTACAGAAATAGAGAAGAGTATTAAAACAAATTTAAGGAAGTTTTAAAAACTAACTTTTGGGTCAGAAAACCTATGTTTGAATAGCTGTGTTGGTAGGACGTAAGTTGGTACATCCTGCCCAAACAAACCCTCTGGGCCTCTCTATCAAAGAAACAAGTGGGGTGATGGAGGCTATAGAGGGATGAGGTCGAATAGCTCTTCCAGGATGGACTTTAGATTCATCATGTGAAAAATGAACATTTCTTTTCCTTTCAAACTTGCTTCTCCTTCCTTGTGAAATATTTTACAAATCCAGACAACCATTCATTTAGTCAATCAAGCTAGGGGGTTATGTAATTCACAAACTGTTCCTGTCCGTTCACCTGCTCTTGGTAAATCTTATCAGTTATTGCCCTGTCTACATGTATAATAGGTCTCAGAACTGTTTTCTCCCCCTCTTCATTTCCATGTATAGTATACTGCTTTAGTTGAGGGTCTGGTCTCTTTCAATTACCCATAGATATCTCTCTATAGTTCAATTTTCTTTCCACAAACATATAATCTTTATTATGCTTTCTGGGTGAGTTTTCTGAATTAAAATTTTGACCATTCAACTCACCACCATAAAATCTCTCATGGTTTTCTATTATCTACAATACAGAATGAAAATCTGTAGCATGTTTGGGCATTTCTCTTTTATTTAGGTTATTTACTGATATTCAAAGGTTTAATTTCTCCCATTTTGGACTTAGTTCGTTATCCTAGAGCACTGAGTTTCCTCATTGTGTTTTTTATTTAGAATGCACATTTTGCTGTTGTTAAGTTTGAAATGAAGGTCAAAACATCATAGATAAAATTACAGAGAAGAAACCAAGTAGGTGTTAAATGAATGTAGATAAATATCTTCATTTTTCAAATGATGAAAAATGCCTGACTATATGAGCACATTTGTATGGCCATCATTAGGGACCTCTTCCAATGACGTGCTGTTTTTAGCTTTACCTTATCCATCTCTGCCTGAGGAAGTGGAGCATAAGATGAGAACTAAGACCCCTCAAAGTAGAGTCAGGATGTATAATATTTAGGAAATGTGTTTCTGGACTAACACTTCTGACGTTTGCCCACACCATTTATTACTTACGTGAACTTCACTGAGTTACGGAAACTCTCCTTATACCTTTGATAACTGTGACAATAATAGTATCCGCTTCATAATGTTGTTTTGAAGATTGAGTTAATACATGTAAGCAATTAGAAGTTTGCCTGGATGGTAATGAGTGCTCAGTAATGTGACGTATTATCATCATTATTATATTTTAAAATATTACACATAGCTACTGTATCAGTCAATTGTATGGGTAAAACAAGTGCATTTTTAGGATTTAAAAGGACTCAAAACAGTTCATTTCCTAAATGTATTGCAGGAAGATAATAAGGAGATGCTGCAGCAAATGACAGGATGGACCAAAAAAACAGAAGACTAGGATCCAGAAAAGTGTGGAACTAAACTAGAAAATCATCCCAAATGGCAGCTGAATGGCTGAGAAAATAAATATCATATTGAAGCAGAAAAATGGATGGTGAAAGGAGGTTGGATTCATCCAATAGAGAAGACTCAATAGGAGTTCATTAGTTGGAAAGTTTGGGAAAATAGTTGGCTAATATGTAGATATGTATTTCATGAAAAAGGCATGTAAATTATTAATTTTAAAGAAGTATATCAGAGAAGACATTTCTAAAATATATTACTTGGATCCATGATGAAAACTTTTTACATAAATATATTGTAAATTCTGTTTATATTTTCTTACTTTTACACTAAAACTGAAGATAAAGGTATTGTTATGCTGTGTTTGAAGGGCATGATGTAAGTCACAAACCTAGAAAACAGAACATTATAATATGGATTGCAGAAATTAAGAGTTGGGAGCAGGGGAGCAAAGCTTAAAAAAAGAGTAGTGTTCATATTGCCCTAATCTTTCAAAATAGGGAGTCAAATGATAATTGATAGAAGTTAAAATATAAATGAAACAAATCATTAAAAAATTTAAAGCAACCAATAAATAAATTAAAGTAGGGATATAAATATGATTGGAAGATGGTTGGCAGGAGACAGGGTGAAAGAGAAAATAAATGAGCTAAGTCATCATCTGTTATACCAGTAAAGTAATAGCTAGTATCTCAGATTGATAAATCAAGCACTTATGGGAAAGCATATTACTATGATATATAGTGGTAATTAATAGAAGAGAGACCTAAAAGAGTCAAAAGAAGTTGGGGGGAGAACCGTAGAAGGCATTGGAAAGTGATAGTAGCAGGAAATGGCTGTATCTTGTTAAAGCCATTCTGTTTTATTAATGTGACTGTATTGTATACCAAAGGATAATAAAGCAGATAATATACTAAAAAATAAAAAATTAACACCATATGAAAATATATTCATTCACACCAGCAATCAAATAATTATTAAATTTAAAAATTACAGTGAGATTCTTTTTTGTATGTTTTTAAAAGTAACAAAAAATTAAATTATAATATAAATAAGGGGCTGGAAGTGATAAGATGAACATCCCCACACAATCTAGTGGAAACATGTCAAATAATCACCCATAAAAACTTAGTATTAAATATCAAATATTTTAAAATTATCTTTATTTAAAAATCTATCCCAAGTAAATAATAGAAACTTGAAGTCAAACTAAAGAACAAATATTAATTGGATTTTAATTGCACCTTCAATTTTAAAATTTATGCCTTGATTTCAAAATTTTGACATATAAAAATGCACCATGGAATCAAGGAATTCAGATTACACATTTGGAAATTGAAATATAATAAGAAGTTAATTTTAAATAAGAGAAAATCCAAGTCAATTAATAATCTGTCAAATATCAATATCATCAACTCTTCCCTCTTCATAATATTTATAACAAAATAAATAAAACCCTATGATTCTTAAGTCATTATATTTCTTGGGGTCAAGAAAGTCATTGGTGTAGATGATGGGTCTCCAGGATGTACTTAAGCCACAGCAAGTAGTTATTAAGCTACTCTTTTTAAGTATGTGGTAGAATATAATCTCATGGGGAAAGAGAATTAGTTATTCTGTACTCTCTGCTGAATTCTCAGGATCTAGTTAAGTGTTTTCCGTGGCAGGTGTTCATTAAAGATTTGTTAAATCAATGAGTTAATTAACATATCACTTAGAACTATTTCTTATTTTTCCTTTCACACTGGGAAGAGTGTTTTAGCGACCAGAGAAACAAGGAGATGGTCATTCAATGTACACTTTACTAAGGCTGCCAAATCATTAAGGACACCTACTGTACCTACAATATTCTTTGAGTGGCTGGCTTTCTTTAGTCATTAATGTTTTAGATGCTAAGGAAGCCATGAAAATGTGAGGCTCCAAGAATTTACTGAAATCTGGGGTATGTAGTTGACAATTCCACAATCCATGGGCTAGGTAGGAACATGAGAAAGTTACACTTACATCTACATTTGTGAATGAACAAACAAGTTGTGAATAAACAACATGGGTCTCAGGCTGGTTTTAGTTAAAAGGTGACAGAAATTTTCCTAATCTTCAGAATAATGGCCTAATAAATTAATGCATTCATTTTATTTTTTTGCCATTTAAATTCTAAACACTTCAAATGTATTTGTTGTTTTTGTGCACATTCACTTAATATATTAGCAGCTTTATGAAACTCTGTATTATGTTGAAATCAGAAAATTAAAGTAGAATCAGTGGAAAATGTCACAAGGAAAATTTAGAACCTGCTTAAACTGGGCAGGCTTTGTGAGATATGATGGAAAATAAGATATTTAATGTACTATATGTTAATCAGTTTTATTATTTGTAGTAACATATTGCATATTTACTAAAAATCTCCATCTACGTTTACTAAAAATAAGTTGGAATATTGAAATAAATGTGATTGATGCATTTTGGATGCATGTGATATTATTTCATCATGATGCATATATATTTGAAAAGTTATAATGTCAGAACTCTGCATTTATCAAAAGACTCTTTTCATATCCTGTGGACTTTTTATTCCTTTTCTTTTTTCAAGACAGTTAATAAAAAGCAAGAGAAAATTCACAGCCAGATATATCACAGCAGCTAAGGAAAAGCAAACAGCTGGAACATAAACATGGTTGTAGATTCATTAGATCATCAATATATATTCACACTTATCTGCCATTTCAAGGTGAGAAAACTTTTAGTTATTGTCAATACCATAGTGTTGCAATAGCTAATTGGGCTGAAACTGCTTGAAATATTGTAAACAAGACATCGAAGTCATCCTTACAGGGAAAAAGGAAACAACTGCAGCTGAAGCCAGGAGAAAATAAAGCTACCCATATGGCTCTAGGAAACCATTGCCAAAAAGAAAAATTCCCAGAAAATGTAATTTCTTTATTATAGGGGTTGATTATTATTCTAAGTACTCTGAAAATAATTCTCCTTTTTCTGGAAATAGTTTAAGAAAATACTTCTCTTTATCTGACTCAATAATAAGCCCATACTCATAGAACTTAAGTAGTATATGTGCTAGCATTTAAAGAGGAGGAATAAGCACATTTAACTGAACTTAAGACAAGAATGAATAAATATTTACTTAAATGCCCACATATTTTTGGAAAAGTGGAAAAGACATAGTCTTTTAACATATTATGTACATATATTTTTGTATGCTAAAAATAAAACATTTTTGTTAAATCCCTAACTAATACAAGGTGTACAATGTTCATAGAAATTAATAAAGAACATAGTTTTAAATGAAAATATGAATCAGTATTAGTTGCAAATAATGACTTGGATGACCCTTAGAGAAATTTATATTATAGAGTAATTTCTTGGGAAATTACTTCTTCTGACTTTCCACTGTTTAACAAGAAACAAATCACAAAAATGTATGTAAGCATATTATTTTAATTTATTTTTCAATACATAGGAGGTTCCATATTTGTTTCTAAACATCTATTGATAAAATACATAACAACTTCATGATTTCTGGAAAAAATATAAAATACCATGTCATGTTGTTGGATGAAACTAGGCTCTGTATACAAGTTTAACTGATAAAGCTGGTCTTAATTCTACCATATCTGAAGCTACTGCATATTTACTTACGTATTTGTTTCAGTTCCCTCCATGCTTTCATTCTATTCTTTATACCATGTAAAATAGATAAATTCGCTATGATCCTTATTTACTTATATTCTAAAATTGACTCCTACAGGTTTCATATTAACTTCCTTAAGGGGACTTTAACTCAATTTTCTTTTCCTATTTTAAATATTTAATTTCGCTGTTGGCATTCTAGAAACAAAAATTCAGATGATTTAAATTCTAATGGATTTTTTATTGTTGACCTATAGGCAGCTCTGAATACAGGATGTTTTAAAATCTGTTGTTTTCATGTTTAGTGGACATAATGATTTTACTGGTGAAAATCTTGTTTATTGAAAACTACAAAACATGCTTGATTGAAATTTCTAATTAAAAATAATTTTAAAAATATCAACATAATGGAAAGCTACCACGTGTTTATGAATCAGAAGAGTAGGTATTGTTATTATGGCAAAATTTCCTCAATTGATCTACAAATTCAATGAAATTCTTCTTAAATAATAATAATAACAATACTAGTAATAAAAAGTTTAGGATGAAATCATCTTCTGGAAGATTTTGGTGCCTGTTCCTTACCCTGTTTGATAGGTGAATTTCAAGATCCCCTGTTTGCCAATATCAAAATATTACTGTATCTTTACAGATGATATTTACCAGCATTTCAGTCCTCAAATTTGAATTGAATTTCCTCACACTGGTTTTGCTGGTGTAGTCTTGATTCAACAGCAAAGAAGGTTAAGATATTCAAAATCATCATAAAACCATTCATCTACATGCGGCAAATTTAGTTTGCCTCTGTGATGAAAACAATGTAAAATTACTGCTTGAAAAGTCCCTTTATAATCTGCTTTAAAGTGTCACTCAAAAAGTAATGCTCCATGATAAAAGCAACAAATCCTTTTTAAAATCAGTTGATGCTAAAGGCAGCTTTTCATAGCCTGTGGCAAATTTACAAACCGCATCTATCATTTTAAAAATCTTAACAAAAAAGAAATAAAAATGATATGATAGGTTGTTTCATTTCTCTTTAACAAAGAGGATCATGTAACAATCTTCCAATTGGTAAAATTTAGTCATGAATGTATCGTATACTGAAATCTAAAGACATTTCTTATGAGATTATTTTTTTCTCTCATTTTTTTTGTTCAATAATGAGAAGAACAATTCAATATAAGAACATCTGGAGCTTCGACTGATCTGAGGTTGAAAGGAAAATTGTCTGTTTCTTTAATTAGCTCTAATAGCTTCTAATAGAGGTAATTTGTGTAAAAAGAGGTGCTAGGAGGGGGAGCTAGAAGCAATTTACATCAGTGTCAAACACAGACTATGCCTAAAGGCTTTGCTTTCTAATAACTCAGACGAAGGAAGATCTAGTAAAATTAAACTTGTATATAAAACCAGATTCAGATTAAAGAAAATTTTATTTTTTACATCAAAGAACAGCCAAGTTTCACACCTGAGAGTGGTTGCTTTCAAAAATATATTTAGGTAATTTTATTTTAATAACCACAGTATTAAATACTTTATTTCATTAATACATAAAACAGTAAGCACATTACATATGACAGTATATTATTGGGTTATAGATGCAAGAACATCCATTCAGCCTGGAGACACAGCTTGATACACACACAGTGGTTTGTTCTTGACTCTGATGTTCTTTGATTATGAACTCCTATTAGGTTGGTCTTGGAAGTGGAAATTTGAACCCTAATTTTCAAATGCTTTCTTTTAAATGGAATTTGCATTTGCTTCTCCTGGAAGTCAAAGTTCACTTCTAAACCAGGACCACATTGCCCCCTTACCTTCCCCTGGCTTAGTGAAGGTTTCAGATTCTGCACCCCTGCTTATCCACTGGCCAAATGCTTAGTCTTACTGTGGAAATACTGATAAAATTATGTTTTTTGGCAGGCTGTCTTCCTTTGCAGTGCAAATAACCATTGAGAGCATCTGTTTTAAAACATCATTTTGTCACTATTTCTAAGTATTTTATAAACATCATATACTGGTTTTAAATAAATAGGGAACAGAAAAACATAGAAAATGAAACTATAATCCTATTAATCCAATATACAGCTAAAGAGGGATTTAGCTGTTCTAAAATGACATCACGATACTGTCACTTGTTGGCTTACTAACACCTGTGAGATTAATTGCTTGAATTTATTTCTGTAAGCCTCAGTTTCAGAACTCTGAAATGGGGAAATAATAATACACAATTAAGATTATTCCATCTATGTTCTTAGTTGTTACACCGAGCAAATATTCAATATACAGCAGCTATTATTTATCTCTGTTATGATTACTTGTTACATAATGCAGAGACAGGAGATGGTTCTGAGAGGACAAGGAAAATACAAGAGTTAGAAAGGTAATTAGTAAAAAATGCAGTTGTATATTGAGTGAGATACAAGGAGAACAGTAAACAAAGATAGATAAAAAGAATGGTAAATAGGCATAGAGACTCTTGGAATAAGATAAAGAAATAAAGAGTTATTTAGGTTCAGATAAATTAGGCAGATAAAAACAAGGAAAATAGAATTCTGGAGAAACAATCTCAGAGAAAAATAAGAAGTCAGTGAGAGACTATGTAGATACAGAATTGATTTACATTCATAAAGATTAATATTTAAGTAACTGAATTGAAAAAAATTGAATGTCCCTGATTATACAATTACGTTAATGCAGATTATTTCCATTTTATTTCCATTTATTGTGAGTGATCACAGCCATAAGTCTAGTAATCATCAGTCCCCGTACAAAGTTATTAAAATTTCATTGACCATATTCCTTATGCTGTATATTATATCCCTGTGGCTTATTTATTTTGTAAATGGAGGTTTGTATTTCTTAATTCCCTTCATCTATTCCATCCCAGCCCAACTCCCTCCACCCTGGAAACCACCTTTTTGTTCTCTGTGTCTATGAATCTGTTTTCATTTTGTTTCATTTGTTTTGCTTTTTAGATTCCAAATATAAGTGAGATCATACAGTATTTATCTGTCTCTGACTTATTTCACTTAGCATAATACCCTCTAGACCCATCCATGTTGTCACAAATGGCAAGATTTAATTTGTTATGGCTGATATTTCATTATATGTGTATAAAATATATGCACATCTTCTTTATCCATTCATCTATGGGTGTACAGTTAAGTTGCTTCCATATCTTGGCTACCATATCTTGGTGAAAAAATGTTACAATGATAGTTGGTTAGCATATAACTTTTTGAATTAGTGTTTTTGTTTTCTTCTGATAAATACCCAGAAATGAAATTGTTGGATCATGTGGCAGTTCTATTTTAATTTTTTAAGGAACCTCCATGCTGTTTTCCATAGTGGCTGCACCAATTAACAATTCCACAAACAAGGGAGTGTCCCCTTTTCTGTACACTATCACCAACATTTGTAATTGTTGTCTTTTTGATGATAGCCATTCTCACAAGTGTAAGGTGGTATCTCATTGTGGTTTTGATCTGCATTTCCCTGATGGTTAGTGATGCTGGACATCTTTTCATGTGCCTGTTAGCCATTGGTATGTCTTCCTTGGAAAAATGTCTATTCAAACCCTCTGCCCATTTTTTAATAGGGTTGTTTGGGTTTTTTTGTTGTTGAGTTGTATGAGTTCTTTGTATATTTTGGATATTAACCTTTATTGAAGATACTATTTGTAAATATCTTCTCCCACTTAGTAGGTTGCCTTATTGTTTTATTGATGGTTTCCTTCCTGTTCAAAACCCTTTTGGTCCCTTTTATGGTTTCAGACCATACATTTAAGTTTTTAATCCACTTTTAGTTTATTTTTGTATATGGTGTGAGAAAGTTGAGTTTGATTCTTGTGCATGTAGCTGTCCAGTATTCCCAGCACCATAAATTGAAGAGGATAGTATTTCCCCATTGTATACTTTGCCTCCATTATCATAGGTTAATTAGCTATATACTTGTGGGTTTATTTATGGGCTCTCCATTAATCTATATGTCTGTTTTTGTGCCAGTACCATACTGTTTTGATTATTGTAGCATCGTAATATAGTCTGAAACCAGGGAGTGTGGTATCTCCAACTTTATTCTTATTTCTCAAGGTTGTTTTGGCTATTTGAGGTCATTAGTGGTTCCTAACAAATTTTAGAATGATTTATTTTAGTTCTGTGAAAAATGACATGGGTATTTTGATAGGGATTGCATTAAATCTGTGGATTGCCTTGCGTAGTATGTACACTTTAACAATATTTTTCCAATCCATGAGCATCATACATATTTCCATTTATTTGTGTCATCTTCAATTTTTTTCATCAGTCATATAGTTATTAGTGTACAGTTTTTTACCTCCTTAGACTTATTCCTAGGTATTATATTTTATTTTTTTGGATGCAATTGTAAACTGGATTGTTTTCTTATTTTTCTCTGATAGTTTGTTGTTAGTGTATAGAAATGGATCAGATTTCTGTACATTAACTTTGTATCCTGCAACTTCACTAAATTCACTTATAAGTTCTAACAGTTTTTTTTATTTTGGTGGTGCAGTTAGGATTTTCTCTGAATAGTATCATGTTATCTGCAAAAGGTGACAGTTTTATTTCTTTCTTTTCAATTTGGATTCCTTTTATCTCTTCTTCTTGTCTGATTGTTGTGTCTAGGACCTCTAATACTGTATTGAATAAAAGTGCTGATAGTGGGCTTCTTGTCTTGTTCCTGATCTTAGAAGAAATGCTTTTAGCTTTTCACTATTGAGTATAATATTATCTGTGGGTTTGTCATAAATGGCCTTCATTATTTTGAGGAATGTTTCCTTCATACTCACTTTGTTGAGAATTCTTATCATAAATCCATGTTGAATTTTGTCAAAAGCTTTTCCCACATGTATTGAGATTATCAAATTCTTCAATTTGTTTATGTGGTGTACCATGTTGATTGATTTGTGGATATTGAATCATCCTGGGATTCCTGGGATAAATCTCACTTGATCATGGTATCTGATCCTTTTGATGTATTATTGAATTTGAATTGCTAATATTTTGTTGAAGATTTTTTCATCTATGTTTTCCATCAATGTCATCAAGGATATTGGCCTATAATTTTCTTTTTTAGTGATACCTTTGTCTGATTTTGGTATCAGGATGATGCTGGCCTCATAGAATGAGTTTGGAAGTGTCCCTTCCTCTTCAAATTTTTGGAATAGTTTAAGAATAGGTGTTAAGTCTTCTCTAAATGTTTGCTGGAATTCTCCTGTGAAGATTTGTGGTCCTGGACTTTTTTGTTGGGAGCTTTTTGATTACTGGTTCAATTTCACTACTAGTAATCATTCTGTTCAGATTTTCTATTTCTTCCTGATTCAATCTTGGGAGACTGTACATTTCTAGGAGTTTATCCATTTCTTCTAGGTTGTTCAATTTTTTTGTGGTATAATTTTTATAGTAATATCTTATATATTTGTATTTCTGTGGTATTCGTTATAAGATTTCCCTTTTCATTTCTGATATTATTTATTTGGGTCCCCTCTCTTTTTATCTGGATGAATCTAGCTAAAGGTTCATCAATTTAGTTTATCTTTTCAAATAACCATATCTTAGTTTAATTTATCTCTTCTATTTTTTAAGCTCCATTTCATTAATTTCCATTCTTTTCTTTATCATTTCCTTTCCTCTATTAACTTTGGGTTTTGTTTGTTCTTCTCTGAAATAAATATTTTTAAGGCAAAATGATATTTATCTGTATATTTAAAGATTACATTTTCTTTTAAAGCATATATTAATTTACTTAGCTAATTCCAAAATAGCTTGGACTATTTCAATAAATAGCACATGCTGTAATGTCATTCTTCAGCTTATGTATCTTTGCAATTAAAAATTAAGCCACTTTGATTTGTAATATATAACAGGAATAATTATGACCTCCCAACAAATACTTGTATCTTGTGAAAAATAGTAGCTTCCCCAACAACACTGCTTCACTATCATGCATCTATGATAAATCGGTTCTTTTCTTGTTTCAGAAGGAAAGGCATATACTACAGTGACCTCAGAGGGTGATAAGCACAACTGCAGTTCATATACCTGACTCCCCTGTGTGCCTACAGATAAACCTCTGCCAAAGTGAATAGGAAGGAAATAGAAAAGGAAGAAAAAGGCAGGAGAGACCAATTTTTCTTATCAATTCCATTAACAAAATGTAAAGATCAGAATCTGAAGTCAGTAGACAGTAAATCACTTGTTAGCTAACTTCAGGCTCACAGAAGCTCTGGGAAAGATTAACATACAAGAATTCCTTTTACTTCACATTCACAGATTAAAGTAAAGATTTCTTCCAACACCTTGCTGAAAAATTAATGGGCATCAAGATAAGAAGCCCATTTTCCCCAAAAAACCAAATCAGGAAGTTATTTTCTCTCACATTAGGAATACAAATTCAAAGTGGAACCAAATATTTAAACTACAGCTATATGATTCCCATTCTGTAAGTATTCCAATAATTTTATTATTATGAGAAAAGACAACAACAAAAACCCTAGGAATATCTCCTTCATATAATGTTTTGAAAGCACTGTTGTATAATTGATTTCAATTCTAACTGAGGGTTAACATATTTGGCCCTTACATTGAAATATTATGGTTGTTATAGTAAGATCAGTAATGCTTAGCAATGGAGAATTAGGAATCCTAGATTTCTTAGGAAATTTTAAAAAATATATAAATGAGGTCAAGTGACATTTAAATAATTTTGAAGAAATTTGAAAATAATCTCATAAGATTGTCTCCACAGCAATTGTTAAGGAAGTAGAGAAATTCATTGTTTTGAAAAATTTAAGAGGAGAAAAATATAATGTTTTGACATCTAAAACTTTGATATCTGTATTTCTCAGAAACAATTTGATATCTAATTATACATTAAATTTTTGTTACATTATAATCTTTTTACTCTTTTTGAAATATATAGCTCCTTATTTTTTATCTCCTCCTTGAAACATTTGTACTTTATATATTTTAATGCTGCATTGCTCATGATAATAGCAAATATTTTAAAAGAAATTGTGTTCTAAATTGTCCAATAACATAAAGTCAGTCTAGATTCTTTATAGGAAATATTATTCAAGTGACCTGATTCTTTCCCTTGCACTAGAGGTAGGCACATGATCCAAAATGGGCCTCTTGTACCCTTGGTCACAGTAATTTTTCAGGGATTGGAATGAGTTGGCTCATGGCCCAAAATAATTCTTTGTTCCTTTACAACATTTGGAAAGTGGTTCTCTCTTTTCGATGAACAGAAAGAGAATTCTAGACCTGATGCCAAAATATTGACCAAAATTCCTCTGTACCTGACACCAGAAAACTGGATTTTCAGTTTAACTTAGTCACTATATACTCTATTTATGTAAGCAAGATTGATTTGTCTCTTATTAATGAAAATCATTATCTAATATAAGAGGAGTTAAATGTGGAATTCCAGGATCATCAGCTGAGAAGTTGGAAAGCTAATTTCTTGGTTTGTTTTGATTTAAGAAATGGGTGTGTCTCCATCCTGAACCATCTAAATGAAGTCATCTCTATGACAGATAAAATTTTTTTAAACGTATTATTTTATAAAAAATTGATTACCAAATTATCATTCCTGTTAGGCATCATCTATATTTCCAAATGAAGAATGTCATTGTACCTTACATATTTTGGTAAAAACAGCTTCCTTCTTAGAGAGAAAAGCAAGAAATTTGGCTGCAAGAGATCATCACGGTCCTTGCACATCTTGGCTTTTGTACAAATGCACTCTTTGTAAAAATAGCATACAAGAGACAAGTTGTATCTGATTCCTCTGATCAAGATCTTCCAAACCACTCTTCTCAGATAGTGATAAAGATAGTTGGTGAGCACAGTATCTTCTTTAACTTCCTGTCAGTGGCTTTGCCAACCCACATGAACTGTGGTAGATTTACAGTGTATCAGTAAATGAGTGTAAACGACCATCAGACGATTCATCTTTATGGGGCTGGAGTAGTTTGTTATGAAAATATAACAAAGGCCCTTGATTGATTGTTTAATATTCACTTAGTACCAGTATGAGCTTGGTTATATACTTTACTACTAAACTTAGAGATCTCTATGTTACAATTGAGCAGACCATACCCTGTTTATACTGCTTCTACTCTCTTGCAAAAGAGCTTAATATATGGATCAATGTGTTCTTAGAATATTTGTTGTTAATTTCAGCTGGCAAATGCAAGCACCTTTATATCATTAGAAACAAAGTTAAAATAAACATATGCAAAGTTAAAATAAACATATGCAAGGAATCTCTCATTGTCCCTTAAGCATATCTGTGTAGAAAAACTTCAGCCAATAAAGCTGGAAAGAGTTAAGTGCTTTTTTTTTTAACTAAAAGTATTAGGCTGTGTCAATAGCAGTGGGAAATCAAGCTATGTATATTTGGGAATTATAAAAAAAGATGAATATTCTAGGTGATTTTGTGTATAGTGATTATTTCTCACTATGTAATTCTTAGAAAGGGGAATGGATTAAAAAGAGAGATTAGAGAAAAGTTTAAAAAGCAAATAAAGAGATAAAACATCATAAAGAAAGTGATCTGATGTTTCTAGAGCTGTCAGTCTTAACTGGAAGTTTCCTTACCATGCTTTATTGTGGAACCAAAGTGAGTTGACTTTCTGAAAATGTTACGATTAAAGATGAAATAAGTCACTGGGACTTAAGCATCTGTGTATACAAAAAGCTTATATCAATGAAGATGTGACGTCATTAGGATGAGGCTTATAATAGTCATGAATATAAACAGGTAAGAACAGTTCATGTATATGGTTTGGAGAGAACATGAGATATATTAGGGCATTAATACTATGTTTTCACTGCCCCGTTTTTCAGTCAAGGAAACAGAGTCACTCTGTGTTATGGGATAAGGATTGTACTATACTAATTTGAGCTCTCCTATTTGTGGAGGGAGCTTGGACAGCACAAGGCTAGAAGGGGAAGTAGGGGAACAAAAAAGATTCTAAAAGGTCCATGTGGGAAGGTGCTGCCTCAGGGTAGCTTTATCTCTGTGGGTCCACAGCTAAGCATATGGCGGTGGGTTTGGGGCCCCTGTTGGTCAGCAAGTCTAGCAGTCAGAAGGAAGGGCTGAAGAGATAATGTAGAGGCTGGAACCCATGGGTGTGTGGTAATCTTCAGTAGCGGCTCCTGCTTCTCTCCTGTTTTCCAAATCTCATGCACATTTCTCTTTTGGCCAACTCTCACCTGGAGTCTTACAAGGAAGGGGCTTCTGGAAAACACACTTCGAGCTTAACCAAATCAACAGAATGCAAATTATGACTAATGTTCTGGCCCCTTAGAATATCAAGTAGTCTAAAACCCAGTCTTTAGAGCAGGAAATCAAAGAGAGTATACAACCTTGAGAAATATGTACATAAGGACAGATATTCAGTAGAGGAGTTATACAACTTCTTAACTTGACTGAATAAAACCCATTTTGACCAATATCTTGGTGTTTATATAGGCACGGCTTTTGATTGTGACTAAGAAAGGGTGGCGCATAAAAACTGACTCCAATATAGAACAGTGTGTAACACAAGAGCAAATTACAAATGATTAAAGGGGAGCAGTTTTCCTAACTAGAGAGAGAGAAGCTCTTGCATTTAGCAGTGAAACGTAAGGGATGAGTGAACAAATACAAGGAGACTGAAATAGATGAAAGATACGACCAATAGCAATAGCAACAGGAACTAAAGAAAAGTAGCAGCCATTACAGTTTAAAGAAATGAGTGCATAGGGAATGCAGGAGGCCCTGGGACCAATAAACTTTTAAATATCGCTGCCTCAGGAGAAAATTTCTAGCTTGGGAGGACAATAAAATTTCCAAGGACAAAATAACAAAACAGAAAATCGGGGCAGAGCAGGACATTGCCTTTAGATACCTTTTGCTAAAATACTTGAACAGTTCTTGGGCTTCCCTGGTGGCGCAGTTGTTGAGAGTCCGCCTGCCGATGCAGGGGACACGGGTTCGTGCCAATAACATACTTGAACAGTTCTTGATAAAGAGAAATGAGCAACTCAGCAAGAGGAGGGCTATTAATATATCATAAAATAAATATGTATATTAATTAATATACATATTTTAATATATATTACATATATACATATATTAATCTTTTGTTTAACTTATGATCATTTCATTATAGCAGTATTGCAGGTTACTTCAGAGTTTGCATTTAATTGCTAAGCACAATTTAAGTCATCCATTTGTTGTTAAAATAGAAATCCTTTCATCCAAGTGGAATCAGCTATTTGGAAATAATCTTGGCATCCTTATTGGTGACTGCTCAAAGATTGGCACATTTGCAGTTTACTGAGCTGACTCTTAAACATGAACTGCCCATAGCAGGTGTTTCTCCTAGAAAAGTCTAATTTGTGGTGCTGCATAGCATCAGTTGGAATTTGTCATACATTTTCAACCCTTCAAACCCTGACACCCCTTTATCACAGTGGTTGGAAGGCTAAAACTACATTTGTCAATCTCCCTTGAAGCTAGCGTTCACTGTTTATTTAAATTTTAGAAATAAAGAACACTCTCATGGGATTTGAAAGTTTAGCTTAGGCCAGTTTCTTGCATGATTGATGCCTGGTAAAGAAGACCTGACATATATGAATATTTGTAGCTGGTTTCATATTTTTGTATTTAGCTATAAGGTTCATGGATGTGAAACAAAGGTATAAACCTTCAGGATTTATACCTGAAGATTCTTTACATTCTGTGTATCCAACCCTTTAACCAATATTGTAACCACAAAATTCCCTGTATTAAATTCTTCCTGGTTGAAACAACTGAAGTGGATTCTTACACTGTTTTTTACATTATACTCTGACAGGTACCAAGGTGCCTCTTAGAATCATTACTTGACCACATCTATACTGAAATCTAATAAAACACCACAGGAGAAACAGAATTATAAAATTTTAATATAACTACTTGATTGGTAAAAGAAAACATGTCTTGTTGGATTGTGAGATTGTGACTATACAGTAATACATTTTAAAAAACAAAGGGACCTGAGATCATTGACACCAGGGTTTGCCTTAAACCTTTGTGTGATCTTGCCTTAATTGCTCTAAATCATCTGCACTTAAGAAATAAGATGAGGCATGTGCAAACATATTGGAGCCATCCTATCAGCAACTGAGTTACTTGTAATTATGTTTGAAGTTATATAAAGGTAATGTGCTAGTACTTCTCACCCTAAAAAAGTACGGCTATTTTGATTCTGAAATTTTTTTTAAAAAAGAAAACAAATAAGGAAAAAGTAGTTAAAATAAATCAGTTATTTGTGAAAAACTGATCTATCATCTGTATTTTTCTTATCCCTGTAATGTTTTATTTATGCTTAATATTGACTCACTCATTTTATATTGTGGATAGTCTTATTTAAAGCAGAATATGGTATCCAAATTTGCCTTACTCCCTGGCTTTGTTCAGCTTAAATTAACCCTAAGTCTATTCAATATTCTGTAATAACCTAAATGGGAAAAGAATCTGAAATAGAATGAATATGTGTGTATGTATAACTGAATCTTAAGCTGTACACCTGAAACTAATACAACACTGTAAATCAACTCTACTCCAATAAAATAAAATTTTAAAATGTCAAAAAACTCTTTATTAACTAAAGGTTCACTCTGCCCATATCCTGAATGAGGTAGTCAATACATTGACAATGTCATACACGGCAGCTGACAGGCTCTGAAATTTGTCTTGCTGACGATCTGGTTACACATAAATGCACTGCCTTTTCCTCCTCTCCTTCATCACTGCCCCTTCTACATACATGTGGCCACATCAGCATGACTGGATTTCATCCGGCCCTGATATCCTTGCTCAGCACGTATATGCTTAAATTCTGCCACTACACCAAGCAGAAGAGAGCTGGCTGGAGCCCTGACACACAATCCTTATTTTCCAGTCTCCCCCAGATTTCATTTGTTTGGCAGCTGCACTGTTCTAAGCAGGCAGATCCACCAGCTCCTCTCTAATTCCAAGCTTTGCTTGCTGCATTCTCCCTGTACCATATCTCACCCATCTTAATGGGTCTCTTTAGTTCTCCAGGACTGCCTGAACCAAGCCAGAGTTAAGCATGACCTCTTGGAAACAGCACAGCTCTGAAGTGCCATATTGTTCTGCCAGAAAGGGCTTCCTTAGTCAAGTTACCTTCATGTGTCTTTTTGCTACTAAATCCCATCTACTTCAATGTCTCTTTTCCCCCTTCTGTTAACATTGCAGTCTGAAAGCCAAGCTTTTCTTTGCTGGACATGATGAAAGCATTTTAGTTTTCCTTTTCTGTCACACTCCACAGATCTCATAAATCTTACACGCTTTTAGAGCAAGATAAGTGACTTTCAAGCATATTAAAATTTATTTAGGCAGTTTTTTAGTATGTGTAGCTTTTTATTCTGAAGTTTATACGAAGTTAAATAATTATCAACAGAAAATAGCTGACTATTTCACATGCTAGGATTAAAAGAAGTATGGTTTGAAAGGACTTCCAAGCTGTTCTATGACGGGCAAACTCTTTATAGTTGTCGATTTCTCAACACATTTCCTGCCCTGCTATTTCAATGAAAACAGCCTGTCCAGAAGTTTTACATCAATCAAAAACATGGGATAAAGAAGTGTTAGGTGTTTTCTTGTCTGTAACACCTACTTGCTTCACATGTTTTTCTTCTGAAAGGAAAAATCCCCTTATTATATATTAACTGCTATCAATCATAATGAGTACTATTTGTGTTTAAGATATATTTTACATACTAGGAATTAGTCTTGCTGACACATCTATAATGAGTAAAAAATTTAAAGCAGGAAAATGTTTATTTAAGAAAAAAACATGCCAAATAAATGAATGCTTATTAGTTGTATATGAATATCCATCACAACATAAATATTTATATAATTTAAAAATAATCCTGTGTAAATTCTACTTTCTTGGTATTCTTTTTGTATTTTTCAAAAGTCAATAAATTAGAAAAATAATTTGTATGGTTGTATACAGCCCTGAAATTCTGTAGTTCTATGAGTCCATGACAAGCCCAGATCTCATACACTCAATTCAGTAAGTATGCCTCAAAAGATAGTGTCGTGAGAAATGATCATTTGTTCTCATCATTCCACTCAATTGTGCAATTGTTTTATCTTGAAAATAAACATAATATAAAACTCATAAAAAATTTTAGAAACCAAATAAAACATCAAATTATTCTTAAAGGAAACAAAACTGAAAGTTAAGGAGCCTTCCGAAAGGCTGAGCACACTTTGAATGTATTTTTTAATGGAAAATTTCCAAGAATAATTGATCTGTGTAGTGGTGTGTAATGAAAAATAGATACTCTGAAATGTGAATCTTTAAACCTAAATTCTACTAACTTTAAACTTGAAGTTAAAATTCAGAAAGCATATTTATTGTTTAATCTATTTTTTATTACCATTATGACTAGGCCACCCATATATTTTATTCCTCTTCAATCCATACCTAAAAGTCAAATAGGGAAATGCATAGGTAATATAATGTAATTATCTATAACTTGGATTCTGCAGCAATCTAAAAATAAGTTAGTTTTAGGCAACAAAAGCAAAAATATCAAGTGGAACTATCTCAAACTAAAAGCCTTCTGCACAGCAAAGAAAACCATCAACAAAATGATAAGACAACCTACTAAATGAGAGAAAATATTTGCAAATCATATATCTGATGAGGGGTTAACATCCAAAATATATAAAGAACTCATACGACTCAATAGCAAAAATCCAAGTTGATTAAAAAATGGTCAGAGTATCTGAATAGGAATTTTTCCAAAGAAGACATACAGATGGCCAATAAGTACATGAAAAGATGCTCAATATCAGTGATCATCAGGGTAAAGCAAAACAATACCACAATAAGATATCACCTTATACCTGTTAGAATAATTAATATAAAGAGACAAGAAATAACAAGTGTTGACAAAGATGCGGAGAAAAGAGAACCCTTGTGCACTGCTGGTGGGAATGTAAATTGGTACAACCACTACGAAAAACAGTATGACGGTTTCTCCAAAAACTAAAAGTAGAACTACCGAACTACCATACGATCTAGCAATTCCACTTCTGATTATCTATCTGAAGAAAAAGAAACACTAACTTGAAAAGATATATGAACTGCCATGTTCATTGCAGCATTATTTAAAATAGTCAAGACATGGCAACAACCTATGTCCTTGACTGGATAAAGAAAATATGGTGTGGACCTTGAGGGCATTGTGCTAAGTGAAATAAGTCAGACTGGAAAAGATAAATATCATATGATCTCACTTACAGGTGGAATGTACAAACAAACAGCGAAGAAACAAAAACAAAGCTCACTGATACAGAGAACAGATTGGTGGCAAGCGATGGGCAATATGGGTGAAGAGGGTCAAAAGGTACAAATTTTCAGTTAAACAATGAATGAGTCATGAGTATGTAATGTGCAGCATGGTTACTGTAATTAATAATATTGTATTGCATATTTCAAAGTAGCTGGGAGAGTGGATCTTGAAAGTTCTCATCACAAGAAAAAATATGGTAACAATGTATGGTGACAAGTGTTAACTGGACTTAACAGTGGTGATCATTTTGCAGTAAGTATACATTTTGAATTATTATATTATGCATCTGAACCTAATATAATGTTATATCTGTTATACCTCAATGAAAAATAAGCAGTAAGTACAGTACACTGTACTGTTTGCACACCTTACAATAAGCATTCATTCATGATACAGCATGTCAAATACAATGTAACAAAAAGTTTAGAAAAAATGCAGACAATAATATACAATTAAAAAGAAAAAAAAGTTTTTGCTGAGAAGGGGCCATGCATGGATAGAGGGATATGAAACTTGTGATAAGTAGACAAAAATCTGGTTTGGGTACCATCTTTAATTGTCTACATGAACCTGATTATTCTTTTAAGATATATGACCTCAAATCTTCTATAAAATGGGTGAGCTAGACTGAAAAATCTACATAGCCCTTTTCATCTCTAAAATTCTGAATTCCTATGAGTCTAAGTCCTACAGATGCTTTGACGTTACTATCTAAACCAAAAGTCAGGGGACCTGATCACCTGATGACATTCTGTATTCTTTCCATTTGCAAGATGTAGTTTAGGAGGTACGGTGAAGATGCCATACTGGTGTATGTGAGAAAAGTGGTAGCACCGTGCCTGGAGCATAAGAAGCACTCAGTGAACATTAGCCTCCTTTGTTTTTACTCTCTATCTATACACACTATGGCTAGAATGATTTTCTAGCAGTAAATTTTGTTTGAGAGCAGATGTGCCAAGATGAATCTGGAGGAGAGAAGGCATTGTAAGAGAAAATTATGAACACTTGTCTCTACATCGAACTGAAGATGGCCCCCAATCTCCTTTACTTACATCTAAGTGTTCTGGTGTATTTGTTGTCTATGCTATCTATGTTTTTAAACTTAGAAATATATTTGCTGCTTGAGTCCAGTGTTGCATGGAGGACAGCAGAGGATTACTTCACAGGCAGGCATCCTGAGTAAAATTGATTTGATCTGCCTCAAAGGAAAGACTTCTTAAAAAACACAAGTCACCTGAGCAAAATATAAACTTATGAAACTCCTTGTGTTCAACCCTGAAAAGCAATTCTCAACAAAATCACTTTTTATTTAGGTGCCTATCATGATAACCTGTGGGACTTATTCAAACTACAAGTACTGTTCTTAACCTTTCTGGTGGTGCATAAGATATATTGCACATTCTTACCCCTTCTCCCTTTTGGTAATTACTGCTGTTGTAGTATGGTGAGAAAATGATGTAACCTTCAAGTGAGGATGAATAATAGTATAAATGGTTGAAAATGAAACATACTGCTACATTTCTTGATTATTCCAAAGGACTTGTTGGTCTTATGTCATTCTTCACATTTTCACAATATATCATCTTTTCAAACACACATCATAATAGTTGATGCTATATAGCTTCTTTCTTTGATGCATTTACTAAGGAGCACTGAAAGTTGAATAAAGTGACCATTTTTTAAGTGCCACCCTTTTTTAACTGGGTGAATTTGGGCATGCAGTATTCAAGACTCCTGAAGTAGACATATATAGCAAATAATTGTTGTATGTGATTGATACTTTGGCCCATGTCATGGATACTGATAGGAGCAAACAAGTTTAAAATTACTAGTGCTAGATAAACGCAATCATTTTTTTAGAGTTCCTCTGTATCAAATTTATTCTAATATTTAAGGGAGCTTGGCTGACAAAAATAGGATGCAGTAATAAAGATGACAAATAAAGACATTTTTAATAAGAGTAAGTAGAGAAGAATGAATGATGGTAAAAGTGTAGAAGAAAGATGGAGCAAGCTTCTATAGTAGTCAGAGGAAATTTGTTTCAGAATTCAAGGGTCACACAACCAGTTAGAATTAACAAATCTCATTTGTTGTCAAAATTAACCAGCTAAATCATTTCTCAAACACCGTGAATTTTCACTCACTGTATACTTGTGAAATGGATGAATAAAATATACACATAATAAAAGTGTTATGATTAAGACTTTGGCTTCTAAACACTTTGACCAAAAATATAAGGAAATTAAATGTTTTAAAGGGAAGATACCATAGATGACAAATTACTCAAAGTTTTTCAGCATATAAACCAAAAATTCTATGACAGAGAAAATGTATTCATCATGTTCCTTCATGACTGATTGATAATTATTGACAGAAAAGAAATTCTAAATCATGATCCTCCAAATTCCTAACCTCAAGGGATTTCCTTCTATGGAAGGAAATAAATAGCATTCTAATATCTAGTACATCTAGTATTTGGACAAAGGTGATTATTGTAGGAGATATTTTAATCAAACACTTATTAAAAGAAGACACTCTACTGCATGAAGTGATCAAGTAAAAACTCCTGAAGTAAATTCCAAATTGTGGACCCTTGTCTATTTTAGAATTCATTATAATTAGTGTATTCATTTTTCTTTCCCATCTTTGGTAGATAGGTAATGGGAAGGAAAAACCTCTTTTTTTTTTAATTTTGCCAGATTTTTTTTTCCTGTTAATCAATTACCCTCAGTATAAACAGTCATTCATCCCCTAGATGGTCTGAAACTGCAAGGCTCCCAAGTTTACATCCTGGGCAGAAGGCCAGAAAGGCTTATGTTTCCCACCTTGCTCTCTCGGTCAGCAGGTCCAATAGAAGTATAAGGTGAGCCACATAAGTAATTTTCCATTGTATTAGTTACATTAAAAAATATAATTTAAAATGATATTTATTTTATAAATAAGCTTTATTTTTTAAAACGGATTTAGATTTACAGAAAAATCAATGTGATAGTACAGAGACAAAGAAGTTACCTGAGATTCTGTTAGGAAATACATTCAACTTGTAGGCTAATTTGGAAGCATCACCATTTCAGTTTTCTAATCCATGAATATGGATAGTTGTCCCATTTCTTTTGAATGTCTTTAATTTTTTTCGGCACTGTTTTCAGTTTCAGAGAATAAATTTTACACTTCCTTTGTTAAATTTGTCACTACGTAGTTTAATTAATTAATTAATTTGGTGATATTATAAGGGAAAATTTTGTTTTCATTTCCTTTTTGGGATGTTCATTCTAATTGTAAAAATATACGATTGATTTTTGAATATTGATGTTTTCTCCAATCTTGCTGAATTTGTTTATTAGTTCTAATTATTTTAGTGGATTCTTTAAAATTTTCTATATACAGAATTACATTATCTGCTAATAGAGATAGTTTTACTTTTCTTTCTAATGCGGATACATTTTATTTCTTTCTTTTGACTAACTGTCCTAGCTAGAAACTCTGTCAGTCAGTCAGGGTCATATGTTTATCCAGAGACACAGGACCAATAGGAAAACAAAATGTGTGTGTACGTGTGTGTGTGTATATATGAAGAGATTTATTCCAAGCATTGGCTTACGTGATTGTGGAGGCTGGCAACTTTAAAATCTGCATGGCCAATCAGTGACTGGCAACACTCAAGAGGAGCTGACGTAGTCTTAAGGCAGAATTTCTTTCTCCTTGAGGAAGCCCATTTTGCTCTTAAGCCCTTTCAACTGTTTGGATAAAGTCCACCCACATTACAATGCTTTATTGAAAGTCTTCTGATTGTGGATTAACCACATCTACAAAGTACATTTACATCAAAGCATAAATTAAATGCTTTATCAAGTACCTAGACCTAGCCAAGTTGGCACATTAAAATAATCATTATGGTCCATTACTTTTCAACTTGAAATACACATCTCCATAAATCAAAATTAATCTCCAAATAATGAAAGCAAACTCATATTTCCCACCTAACATGATATAATATTCTGCATAAAGCCAAAAATGTATTATTCCTTTCCCCAGAAAAGGATACAAAGTCCATGGTATCCTGTAATTTTAATATTGTGATGTTGAGCTAACTACTATTAATATATCTTATGTTGTATAATAAAGGA
Organism: Leucopleurus acutus; assembly: GCF_964270905.1. Taxonomy (NCBI): domain Eukaryota; kingdom Metazoa; phylum Chordata; class Mammalia; order Artiodactyla; family Delphinidae; genus Leucopleurus; species Leucopleurus acutus. The sequence continues at coordinate 153,315,482 of NC_139146.1, read as the reverse complement.
ATAAAAGTGGGAAGAAAACAAATCTGATGCATACGAAATACACGCACAAATATAATCATAACAAAATAAGGAAGAAGTACTCATAATATTTGTAAGTTCTAGTTCATGCTACTTGTCATGTGGTCATAGCTGTTGTCTCTCAGCAAATGCCTCAGCTAGTTAAGGATCCTTGATGGGTAGAGAGACCCAAACCTTTACTCCTGAAGTGTCTGAGCCATTGGTATTCTGCCGAAATTGGGTTGTTGTCATCCTCCACTGAATTTAATTAAAAAGCATGGTGATACTAGGAGACACTCAGAAATTTCCTGTACTCCACACCTACTCTTTCCTACCCCCATTGTATAGTAGTATCCCCCTTTCCCTTTGGTAATCAGAATAAATCACTTTGAACAGTACAGTCACTCCTTTCATTGCCCACTGATTCAGAGACATGAGGACCCCAAAGTGGCCGGGTGGCAGACTTAACTTCCAGTTCAAAGGAATCATTGTTGTGTCTCTTGGTGGAAGCATTCTTTCCTTTTGAAATAATATTCCTAGACCAGCAAGACAGAAGGTAATAGGGACAGGGGGCAAAAATTTTGTTAGTGAATCACTAGGGATGAGTGGTTCCACATTCATTTTTTTAGATATAGTTTACTTTTTATTTATTTTTAATTTTTTAATTAATTTATTTTTTATTGGTGTATAGTTGTTTTACAATGTTATGTTAGTTTCTACTGTACAGAGAAGTGGAGTTCCTTGTGCTATACAGCAGGTTCTCGTTAGTTATCTATTTTATACATATTAATGTACATATGTCAATCCCAATCTCCCAACATCCCACCCCCCTCTTCCCCCCTTGGTGTCCATATGGTGTTCCCTACATCTGTGTCTCTATTTCTGCCTTGCAAACAGGGTCATCTGTACCATTTTTTTAGATTCCACATATATAAGTTAATATACCATATTCGTTTTTCTCTTTCTGACTTACTTCACTCTGTATGACAGTCTCTTGACCCACATTCATTTTTGCCACTTGACTCCTGGACCAAAGAATCCTGGCTATGGGAGAAACAGCACTATATAGTGTCTCACAGCATATACAGCTTTCTGGAGAAACTTATCCCAGCCATTCAAGGTGTTGTCATCAGGCTGTAGTTGTAACTCCATACTCAAAAAGACATTCAACATTGGATCTCCTGGACCCAAGTAGAAGAGTGGTTTGTGTAGCAGCCTTTTGCAGAGCTTTCTCTTGTCTTCAGGCCCACTTGAAACTAGCAGCTTTTTGAGTCACTTAGTAAGTGGACCAGAGAAGCACACCCAAATGAGGAATGTGTTGCCTCCAAAATCCAAAGAGACCCAGTAATTGTTATGCCTCTTTTTTGGTTGTAGGAGAGGGCAGATACAACAGTTTATCTTTCACTTCAGAAGAGATATCTCCATATACCCCCAGATCACTAGACCCCTAGAAATTTCATTGAGGTATAATGCCCTGAAATTTTGTCAGATTTATTTTCAACCACTGACATGCAAACGTCTTATCAATAAGCCTAGAGCAATGACTAATTCTCAGTCACTAGGTTCAATTAGCATAATGTCCTCAATGTAATGGATAACAGTGATATCTTGGAAGGAAAAAGAGATCAAGGTCTCTGTGGACTAAATTATCACATATGACTAGGTAGTTTATGTATTTCTGAGGTAAGTAGTAGACATCCTTGTCTTATTTCTGATCTTAGGAAGAAACCATTCAGTCTTTCACCATTAATTTAACATTAGCTATGGGGTTTTCCTACAAGCCACTTACCAGATAGAGGAACTTCCCTTCTATTATTAGTTTGCTGTGGTTTCTTTCTCATAAAAGGATTTTGTCAGATGCTTTTTTTCTTTATTGAAATAATCATGTTATTTTTTGTTTTTTAGTCTATTACTATGATGTATTGTATTAAATTATTTTCAGATGTGAAACCAACCTTACCTTACTGGGATAAACCCCATAGAGTGTATAATTCTTTTTATATGTTGCTGGATTTGGTTTGCTAGTATTTTTTGAAGATATTTGAATCTATATTTATAAAGACATTAGTCTGGTTTTCTTTTTCTTGTGATATCTTTGTCTGGTTTGGTACCAGGGTCATAGTGGCCTCATAAATTGATTTGGGAAGTATTCGCTACTATTCTATTTTTTGTCTCTGCTTTTCTGTGTGTAGTTTTTTTTTTTTAATTACAAATCAAATGTTTCACATCTTATATGTCAATTCAGATTGTCTATTTATTCTTGAGTCAGTTCTAGTTGTTTGTATCTTTCTAGGAATTTGTCCTTTTCATCTAAGTTATCTGATTGACATACAATTGTTCATAGTATTATCTTAATCATTTTTATTTCTGTTAGGTCAGTAGTAATATCCTTTCTTTAACTCATGATTCTAGTAATTTGAGACTTCTCTCTTTTTATATTGTCAGTCTACCTAAATGTTTGTTATTTCTCCTTTACTTTTGAAGGATAATTTCACAGGGTAGAGAATTCTAAATTGGTGGCATTTTTTTCTCTCAACATTATAAACATTTTTCACTCTGCATTCCCCTTTTTGCATGGTTTCTGAGGAGAAGTCATATATAAATCTTGCCTTTTCTCCTTAATATGTAAGGTGTCCCCCCATTCTGCCCCGACTTCTTTTGGGAGTTTCTCTCTCTCTCCCTCTCTCTCTCTCTCTCTCTATATATATATATAGAGAGAGAGAGAGAGAGGGAGAGAGGGAGAGAGGGAGAGAGAAACTGTATATATATTTGTAATTTGAAATTATATGTATATATAGTTGTAATTTGAAATTATATGTATATATATTTGTAATTTGAAAATAATATGCCTAGGTATAGATTTTTAGACATTTATCTTGCTTAGTGTTCTCTTAGCTCCCAGTATCTGTTGTTTAGCATCTGATGTTAATTTAGGGAAATTCTTGGTCACTATTGTTTCCATTTTTTTTCTGTTTTTTACTCTGTTTCTTCTCCTGGTATTCCCTTTATATGTATGCTACATGGTTTAGAACTGTCCCATGGTTCTTGGATATTCTGTTCTGCTTTTTCAGTCTTTGTTCTTTTTTACTTTTTAGTTTCAGCAGTTTCTATTGGTATATCCACAGACTCAGAAATTATTTTCTTAGCCATGCCCAGTCTACTAATAATCCCATCAAAAGCATTCTTTGCTTTTTTTACAGCGTTGTTGTTGTTATTTTTCTAGCATTTCTTTTTTGCTCTTTCTTAGGACTTGAATCTCTCTGCTTACATCGCTCAGTTTTTCTTGCATGCTGTGTACTTTATTGATTAGCGCCCTAGCATATGAATCATTGTTATTTAAAATTTTGCTCTAATAATTCCAACATCCCTGCCATATCTGGTTCTTATGCTTGTTCTGTCTCTTCAAATTGTTTTTATTTTTTGCTTTTTATATTCCTTAAACTTCTTTCTTGATAGCTGGAAATTGTGTACTGAGGAAAAGTCACTACTACAATGAGACCTTAGTAAAGTCGTGGTAAGCTGTGGAAGGAGGAGAAATGGTTCTATAGTCCTATAATTAGCTTTCAGTCTTTGAGTCTATGCCTCTAGAGTGTGAATTTCACAAGAGCCTCCCAGTCTCCCTGACTCCCACTGTCTTAGGAGGAATTGAGTAGGTTGGTGCTGGGTATTTTCCTTCTCCCAAGTCAGTTATGCTTTGATAATATCCCCAATAGATTAGACCCTGGTTAACTATTTTGTCCTGAGAGCAGTGCTTTTTAAGAAAAACTGAATGCTCTGGCATATCTCCCAATGGTTCCTTTTCCCCACCCCCAGCTGAAAACATGAGATGTTTTCCCCAATGTTTACTATGAAATCTTGGTCAACCATTTGGAGGTAAACTCACAAAAATGTGGGGCCCCCTATGGCTGGGTCTCCCTGAAGGTTTTAACTCTCAGATTTGTCCTTTCTGAGCCTCCAGCAATTTGAAAATTCCAGTTCAGTTTATCCTATCCCAGCAGTGGTTCTTCAGAGTTTTTTGTTTGTAAGCTCTACTTTGGTGATACACGACTCCCTGTCTGTCTCTCCTATCTTAGATACAGTGGTTTGCCCAGTTTCCTCACCTCCATTATAGATCCAAAAAGTATTATTGATTTTTCAGTCTGTTCAACTGTATTATTAGAACAGAGTGGCAACTTTCAAGCACCTTACATGTGGAACTGAAAGCTCCTATTTGGTTTTTTAAAATTATTTTTTCCTAGATATTAATATAACCAAACCATATTCCTAGAAATTAATATTTTCAAATTTCTTATTAATTGTTCTGTAACAAATGGTTCACATAGATTTGATCAATGCTGCATTCTATAATCTTACCTAAGTTATGTATATGAGATGCTACACTACAGTAGGAACACCAGCTTGAATTTTGCTACCTTAACTACAAAAAGATATTGATCTTAACTATTATTACATCTTTTCAACTCTTTTTAATAGTTGAGAATTTCTGCTTCTGAATTTTTCTAGGAAAATAAACATAATCGCCACATGGATATTTGAAATTTTTGTCAAGTTTATCGATGCTGGGCTATAAGTGCTATTCAACACTTAAGGTATTTATCTCCAGTTAACTCCCCACCATGTTTTCTCCAATCTCCTTTTTTCTCTTACTATTAGCCACAAACTATTGCAGGAAAATAACGTTAGATCTTACTTTAATTGAGGCTCTGTTTTCCTATTCACAGAGTCTATTACTCCAGTAAACATTTTATTTCTCTTTAGCACAAATATGCAATCATAATCACTTTGGATCTATTGCTTTAAAATGAATCTCTTGTTCATTCTTATTTTTGCTTTTCAATTTCAATGCCAATTTTAATTTTTTTCTGAATTTTAGAGCAGTCCCTTTTAATTTAACTTTATTCATGTTAAAGTACTGTATTCCATTATCCTTCTTAGAGGACTATTTTAATTATAATTATAATACAGACTATTCAAAAATTTCAAAAATACCATATTGATTACTGTAAAACATTATATCTCCTATCTCATATTAAACACAACTGCTACATGTTCCTATTTATCTCTCTGGTGCATTTTTGATGTCTCCTAAAAAACAACAACAATGACAACAAAAAACAAACAAACAAAAAACCCCTCAATTTTGTCCACATAATCCCTCCACTGTTTGAGTATTATTCTTTCTTTTCACATGATTTTTATTGTGTTTAAATTCCTCTTAATTTAATGTGATTTTACATATGATATAAAATCAATAAATTTTAGCTAGACTAAGAACTTAAATATTAAAAGCAAAATTTTAAAATCTCCCCCAAGTTTGGACCTAGGGAAGAATTTCTTAGACTTACTATACAATCATAAAAATAAAGACTGATACATCTGACTGCACTGAAGTGTCTTTTAATCATAAAAAAATAAATAAAATAAACATGAGCTGGAGAAAATATTTGGCTCACGTATAATCAAAAATTTTAGTATTTATATTATATTGTATTCCTACCTATTGGTAAAACACACACACACACACGCATATAACACACACACACACAAGCATCAAAACAAAATATTGAGCTAAAGTCATGGTCAAATATTTCATAGTAGAAAAAAATAGATAATAAAGATAAAAATTTTCAACTTTATTATTAATCTGGAAAATACAAACTAAATACCATTGAATATAATACCATTTTATTTCTACAAAATTGAAAAACAAAACAATACCCACTGAAAAAATTGGAAAAATAAAGTTAGTAAAGGATAAAGCAATAGATAGTGTAAGCAAAGTATAAATTAATATAAAGAACTTTGAAAGCAATGAGGATTCCAAAGTAAAGTTGCAAATATGCAATTTTATTCCTTAAAATATTCTTCCATCTCTGTGCCAGTAGATATGCACAGAAATGCACATATCAGCAATATTTCTAAGCACAAACACTACAAAGAACCCAAAGGTCTATTAGCATTTAAATGCATAAATAAGATTTTTATAGGTTCATACTAAAAAATACTATTGAACAGTGAAAATTAATAAATTGCCTTTATATTGGTCAATGTACAAAAGATATTTAATAAAAATATCAAGGCACGAAAGTCACATATACATTATTATGTTGAAATAAAGCTTGATGATGCAACATTTTATATTAAGTAAAGATATATGCATATGCCATAACACTATGAAACATTATCCAGATTTTTAAAATATTATTTATAATGATTTTGTGTGTGTGTGCAGGAGGAAGACACAGGATCTTTCAGAACAGAACCAATGAGGAATTTGATTGCAATGGTAATATTCTATTTATTAAATCTGGTGGGTATTCATTTTGTTATTAAGCCTTGAAATATTATAGGTATTTTTGGCATTCTTTTTATGTATATTCAAAAACAGAAGAAGGAGAATGAACAGAAACACTGGAGCCAGATGGGCTGCGTTCAAATTCTGCCTTTGCCACTTGCAATGGTAACTCTGTGCAAGTTACTGAACTCTTCTGGGTATTTTTCTTATGTGTAAAATGGGTCATGACAGCTGCTATTCTCAGAGTTTTCATAAGGAATAAGTGAATTAAAATATATAAAACAATTTAGAACAGTGTCTAGCAGGTAGTATGTACTGAATAAATGTCAGTTTTCATATTTAATTATGGAGGAAAAACATCTCACCTATATATGTATCATTTATCTACAGAAACAGTAACTTGAACATAACAGAAACATAAAATCAACAGTTATTGATTTTTAATAACACTATTTAGTACAAGAAAATAATCTACACACACACACACACACACACACACACACACACACACACACACACACACACCCCAAAACCCAGGGATGCTCTGTCCTTGCTCACCTCTCTGAACTCTTCAAAATAAGGACATAACTTCCTGTTAGTCCTTGAGACTCAGCTTCTCTGCCTTTCCATGTGCTGCTTCATTTGTATAGTAGTCTCTTCACTTAGTTCTTTACATCTTTGGTTCACCTCATAGATTCATTCTAGAGAGTGTCCATTCCTAAGGCAGCTCTGCACAACATCCCTAACCAAAACGTCAGTCTGCATGACTTTCATTACTCATAGGATTATTTGGTTTTTTGATTATTCACAGAAATTCATAGGATTATTTGCTTGGTGTCTCCTTCCTCCCAACACACAGTTATCTAAATTTTATGGAGTCAGGAGCTATTCCATCTTGTTTACCACTATATTCCCAACACCAAGAAAGGCATCTAGTACAGAGTAGGTGCTCGATATGTATTCATTAAACACATGAATGAATCTATAACAAAACAAGGGAATCATTTAATATATCCTGCTCTTGAATATTGTTAGGTATTTAACTGATGCTTTATAATTTAATTACTTAAATTGCCTGATTATTTTCCCTTCAGTTCTTTAACTTACGTGCAAGTCATGGCATTTTGTTCCTGATTTGCAAAGAATTGACAAAACGTGTTGCCAAATACAGCAGTGATTGTGTTAGCAGAAGGTTTTCCATAGAATAGATCTAAAAGTCCTCATTCGTCTGCTTTGACAAAGCATCACAGTATTGTATTTCAGGTGAAATGTGTAATCATTTTTCTCTCTAGTTCATGAAGAGTCATTCAGAAGGATAAGAATAATTGGCACACTACAGCTTGAAGAGTGGTTCCCTACCTCAGGTATAAAACTGTTTACACAGAGACATTGCTTGATATAAACAATACTAAAGCTTTTTGCAAAAACCACATTAAAGACATCTAGGAAAAGAAAACTTGCAGAATAAACCTTTTGAGAAACAGTTATTAAACACAAAATGTACATTTCTAAACTACTTTTATATGATACTCTAACTTTTAATGCGACCAGTGATCTTGAAACAAGGTTAATACACTTAAAAGGAAGTCATGAATGTTTGTTCATATTGTAAAATTGAAAGTTTAAAGCTCCTTAAAGAAGTCAGATTTGCCTCAGTGATACGAAATTAGGATGGATCGTGAGAAGTAATTATAAGCTGATTCATTTTACATTACTGGCAGGTTCTGCTTTCCATATTTTCTCATCTTCCTTCACTTTATTCTCAGGGAAGCTATAACTGCATTTCCCAAATCAGTGTTGTCCTTACAAAATTTGGATTGCAAGGGTATGAAGCACCTTCACTTATTTATAATATCATACACGGAATAGAAACATCATTTAACAAGGAGGTTAAATGTAAAGAGATGAGGTATAGAAGTGAAAACTAACTTTAAGATGTCACACCAAAAAGTAAGTAAATAAGAGAACCACTTTCAGATTAAAGAATCCAATAAAAATAAAGCTACTCAACGATCTGTTCAGTCTGTCGTTGTTTTATTATTTTTTTGAGACACACTTCATGGACGCTAAATAAAACTCTTCTATAGCAAACCAGTGTTTAAAGAACAAAAACAATTTGATGAATCAAAATCCTCAGAGTTCCAACAATCAATATAAGAAACCTTCCACATGCAGTGATTGTGTAATTTTGTCAGCTGTTTCAAATGGTCTTCTTCAAGAAATTTTGACAGCAGGACACTCAGTGGGGAGACACACCAACTGCTGGCAAATCATTCCCACTCATCTAGTGGTGAGAGCTAGTAAAATGAATCACAGCGTTTAAAATGATTTAAACTGGGTATATCCAACTTGGAAGACTATAGTTTTTAATGGCTACTTATCAATTACAAGTATCTTGAACTATCTAAAAAAATTAAGGTTATTGGATTTTTAATTTACACTGATTTTTTTACAAATCATTACTTTTAGCATATAGCAAGTCTGCTTGTAGATGACAGCAATGTGGGGTGTTTATCTTTTGGTCATATCACATTATTTATACGAAATTGCATACTTACATGAAATTGCATATTTATAAGAAATTGCATTTCCACTTTTAATTAAGGGTTGGGCATGTATAGATTCATTTAAGGGTTATACTATAATGCTAAATGTTATAAATATTAAAACTCATGAAAGGTTTCTATAAAAAATTCACTGATTTAAAAAAATAACAGTAGATGGCTTAAAAAGCAAATTTATTTTTATAAAACAATAGAGCTATGAACCTAGCCACTCTGCAACTGTAATAACCTCAAATAACAAACTATTTGACTGATTCGTCAACCTTACATATAGAGCCTGCCACCCTAGGAATAAAAAAGAACAGTACAATTTCTTGCCTTAACACATGTTCTAAAACAGAGAATTGTTGTGAGGTCTTTAGTTTGAAAAAGTATTAAAACTCCACCCACATTTTGGTGTTTAATACTGATGAAATATTGGACATGGATAAAAATTATTGGAAATGCCAGTTTGGGGTTCTCTTTTAATGGGAGGCAGCATCCTATAGTGGATAATGTTTAAATAGCACAAACAACCTTAGTTTAGGAGCAGCTGCAACACTGATAAACTTCGACTTTTTGATCAAGTACCCTTATTTAATCTCTCCTCTTGATGCCTTCATTTCCCCTGGTTTAAAACAAAATAGGGTCTACCTCAAAATGTTATTTATACAATACTACACAATGCACTTAGAGCTGAGATAGGCATCACTCTATACACACATATGTAATGTAACAGAATTTATAATGTATATGTGTATAAGTTTATATATATGTGTGCATACATACTTCTCCAGATTATGTTGAACTTTTATCATTTTGATCTTATTTAGGAGAATTTACTTTATTAATAACCTTAATACAATAGACTAAGTGTTATTGTCATGATCACATCTTTCAGATTTTCCAGGATTATCTTCATTTAAAATATTATTTTCTATTGCTCCCACACTTGTCACCATTATATTCACACCAGTGAGATTTGTAAGCCTTGATTATTACGAACACCAGAGCTATGATGGAATAAAAATTAAAATTCAGTTGAAAAGATAACATGTAGATAAAATCAATAAGGCTATAGTGTAGCCCTATTTATCTTTCTATTACAGTTTGTAAATGGTAACCTTTTGTTTTCACAGAACCCTGAATCATCCAACACAAGGATTTCTAAGAGCTTTCATTTGAAACAAAAAGAGCTCTGCCTATCAGGATTCTAGTGTCAAAAAGGATTACTGGGATGAAATAAAATTAAACAGCTTGTTCCACGGAGTATTTAAGAATGTCTATCATAGCACTGATACGAGTTAAGTATGAATAGGAAGAAACTCTCTCAGGTGGTTTTTAGAATAAACAAGAAGGAAAGCTCTTGAGCTGTAGTGCTGAATGCTACCCTAAGGGGCCTTTATTTTTGCTCAGGAACTGTCAGCAAAACTTCATTCCTGCACATACGATAAGTCAAATTTAATAACACTCTTCCTATAAGAAATGAACCTAGAGAGTGAATTAAATAAAATAAAGATCGCCTTTGTGCTGAAGTTGCAATGTAAGACAACCCAGAAAATATCCACATGCTTTCCTGGGTCTTCTACACCTGCCTGCTTGGCAGGACATCATATATAAATATAAATGAATATTTAAATCAAATCACAAATTGTGAACACAGTTAATTTAGTTGCTGTCATATCTGCCTCAGAAAACCAGGTGGGAATGAAAGTATTCATTGTCTTATAATTAAATAAAATTAATTGTTATAACATATTATCATGGAAACATGTTGTTCTAATTCTTTGTTAGTAATTGCTTTAAAAAGTGTATGTTAGAAAATATTTCAGCTTCCACTTGAATTTTTATTTCTAATTGAGAATTATAACTTTCCATTTCTGCTTCTTAGTTATCTATGGTTCAAAAGATGTTTTACTCTTCTAGTTTGGGTTATACTTGAACACTCTGTGATACAACAGACATTCAAACAGAGTTGAAAATATATTTTCCACTGAGGGTTATCAACTTAAGAAAAAAGGGCAGATCCTATTGAATAATAAAAAAATATTTTAAAAGCCCAGAAAACTAAGTAGGGAATATAAATAGCACTGTTCCCCACCTGATCTGACTACATTTAAGTTTAAAAATATTTTATGACAAAATTTATGTATCAATTAGTGTAAATGTTTGAAATATTAAAATAAAATTTGAAATAAGAAAAAAATTTAATTTCTAACACATAACTTAGAAAAATTCTCTAAACAGTTCCATGTACATACTTTTTCACTTTTCTATGAATAGAGATGGCATACAAGAGAAACATAAATTTCAAATGGTCAGGTTAAAATTTGGTTGTTAGTATCAATGAGGTTATCTCCAAAAATAGTTTGCTATGTTGTATATTTGTTTTTCAAAATAGCACTTATAATAAGTATAAATTATTTAAAATAAGCAAATATAAAGTAATGAAAATATATAAATTTCAGTAAATAAAGAAATTGAATGTAAATAAATATATTTTTACCCACTCTCAACTTTCATTTAGGAGACTGATATTACTTATATGTGGAATCTAAAAAAAAATGATACAAATGAACTTATATACAAAACAGAAATAGGCCCACAGACAGAAAACAAAGTTATGGTTACCAACGGGGAAGGGATAAATTAAGAGTTTGTGATTAGCTTATACATGATACTGTATATAAAATAGATAACCAACAAAGACCTACTGTATAGCACAGGGAACTATACCCAATATTTTATAATAACATATAAGGAAAAAGAATCTGAAAAAGAATATATATGCATATTACAACTGAATCACTTTGCTGTACACCTGAAACTAACACAACATTGTAAATGAGCTATACTTAAAAAGAAAAGAAGGATGCTCTTCTTCTGGGCCACTGGAACTATGTAATGAAAAATATTAATTGTCCCTACCTAATTTTTGTGAGAGCCTAGCTTGATAAAATACATTTGAGATTTTATAGGCCTTTGAGACTTGACTGAGGACAATCTCAAAATAGGTATTCTTAAAGTACTTAGCTTAAACTCTTTCTTTATGAATAAAATGATATCTTGTAAAGAACACTGAACTATAGAGAAAAACAGCAAGGTGAAATGCCAGAAGTGGAAACGGAGAGGGGATATAAGAGGGTTTATGGAAGATGTCATAATCGTTCCCATCCTTCACTGCCTCTCTGTAATGAGTTACACATCCACCCAACTTTTCCATCTGCCTTTGTAGTGGATACCAGTACAGTAAGCAGGGTATCTATTACCACCCCCCTTGACCATGTGACTTGCTTGGAAAATAAAATGTTAACAGTTATGATATAAGCAGAGGTTTTAAATGTGCTTGTATTGTTTGGCTTAGTCATTTGGACTTCTACCACCTGCCATGAAAAGAGCATGCCTCGGGGTTAGTCCCCAGAATGAAGAAGATAAACTAAGAAGAAGCCTGGATCTAGCTGAGCCCAGCTAAGACCAAATGAGCCTAGTTGAGATCAGCCAAACTGCAGCCAACCGAAAGATCCATAAGCCAGAAAAGTGAATGTTTGTTGCTGCAAGCCATTGGGCTTTGGGATTGTTTGTTACACAGTATTACCAGAGCAAGAGCTGAGTAATACAGTTTGTAAGGCTCTGCCTGTGTTTGAATTCTAACTACACTATTTTCGAATTGAGAGATATTAGCTAAATTGCTGACATTGTACATTAGGGTACTTTTTCAAGAGAGAGAAGCAATAAGGGTATCTATAAGTAAGATAGATAAACTTAGAGGACTGTTGTGGTAATGACATGGGTTAAGGCATATAATGTGTTTCAAGTAGTACCTGGCATGTAAGTGCTCATTACACGTAAATGAGTTACAATTCTTAATAAAGTCTAAAATTTCATATAATTTCACCTAGACTGGTTATCCTTATGTAAAAAAGAAAACATATATTAACCTTTATTGTGTAAACATAAATAGAAATGCTAACAGTTTTTAGATTATAAGCATGTGTGTGTGAATCTCTAAATCTCAGCTATAACTGCTAAGTAATTGAATTACCTACAATGGCTCAACATTTTAACATTTTCTGACATTATAATCTTATAGAGAACATTAAATTAGGTGGCCACAAATACTTGGGTAGAGTAGGATTTTGAAAATATGAATGGAAAGGTATCCAAATCTGTATTATTTTCCTATTGCAGCTGTAATAAATCACTATACACTTAGTTGCTTAAATAATAGAAATTTGTTATTTAATAGTCAGGAGGTAGAAGCCCCAAATGGGTCTGACTGGACTAAAGTCAAGGTGCCCTCAGGGTCACCTTCCTTCTGGAAGCTCTACATCAAAATCCAATTCCTTTCCCTTCCATCTTTGAGAGGTGGCCTGCATCCTTTGGCTTGTGGCCCACTCTTCCATCTTCAAAGCAGCACTCACAGCCTCCATCTCTCTTGTTCTGATTCCCTCTCCCACTTTAAGGTCCCCTGTGATTACACTGAGCTCACCTGGATATAATGCAGAATAGCCTCTGTTTTAAGGTTGGTTGATTAGCAAACACAATTCCATCTGCACCTATTTGCCTTTGCCCTGTAATCTAATATTCACAGGCTCTGGAGGTTGGATGTAGGTATCTTTGAGGTGGGAGACACCATTCTGCCTAACAAAAATACTCAGTTTAACTTCTAAGGACGAAATAGTAATAATATCCAATTCCACCTATTACCTATTGTGAAAAACAAACTCATTGCCACAACAAAGTGTTCATTTTGTGACAATATAATATTTCTCTGTGTTGCTGTATATTTAAATTTTCATATGTGTTATTTTCTGAATATCTTCATATGTGTTATTTTCTGAATATCTTCATATGTGTTATTTTCCATTGGGGTGCCTGTGCATATTTGTCTGAAAAAGAATGTTCCAGTGTGCAAATCTGCACATCTTTTTCTACTAATAAAATCTTTCAGAAAGTAACATTATATGTTTTATATATTTTATATATAAATATATATTTTTTTCCTATTGAGAAAACTTCCCCACAAGAGATGTGTTTTTAAATTGGCTGCCTTGGGATTAAAAAATCAGTACGCAATTGGGAGATTGGAACTGACAAATATACACTATTGATACTATGTATAAAATAGATAACTAAAGAGAACCTACTGTATAGCACAGGGAACTCTACTCAATGCACTGTGGTGACCTAAATGGGAAAGAAATCCAAAAAAAAGAGGGGATATATGTATACATATAGCTGATTCACTTTGCTGTACAGTAGAAACTAACACAAATTGTGAAGCAACTATACTCCAATAAAAATTAATTAAAAATATTAGTACACATCTAATCTTTATCATGGCTGTCCTGTTATACAAGCTTTTATTTTCAATCCAATATTTTTTACCCTCTTATTCTAATACTAATCATCCTATATTGTTGTAATAAAAAACCCTTTTTTATAAACTAATTAAAATTCCATTGGGTAACTTTTGTCCAATTATGGCATTTAGAATAACCCATATGAGCTTCAGTTGAAATGTGAACTCTATTAAGAACCTGTATTTTTATCCTTTTATTTTCTTATTATTAGCAAAGTTTGTGTTTTCATATTGATTTTTCCCCCTTGAATTCTAGATAAAAAGTATCTTACAGAGCAAGTAGTGGAATACATTTTAATTTGTTTTTAGGACATAGTTTAATATGAAAGTAAGATACAATTATTTTTACATATATGTGATTTGCAGCTCATCAATATGTAAAGAACCAAGGAAAAATCTTAAGACATAAATCTTTTCTTTCTTTCAATCTCTTAATCTTCTTTTTAGGAATGTGTTATGGGGAAATAAAGTTATTGAAAGTTGGAGGGATCCCTTACTATCACAATCACTGTTAGGCTTTTGAGTTCTGGGCATCACCTGACAGCAAAATTTTGTAACGCAAAATCCTCTTTTCCTACCCTCATGTAGATATTTTGCAATATGTCAAAACACTATTAGATTTAATATGCAGCTACAGTATCATTTAGTTCTGAAATGCTGAGAGAACAGTTGACTAAAAATTGTTTATTAGTGTGACCATTCCAAACAATGTAAGGATAAATCCTGCTGACAGAGGGGCTTTGCTAAAGAAAATTAACAGTGCCAGCCACGTCACCTCAGAGATGAGAGACAAAGACAGGTAGCTGTGACTCTGAAGGCCACAAAACACCAGTTATCCTGAGTTCCTAACAGCCTGGGCCCCTGCAAGTGGCAAAAACAACATGACTTAAAAAGAACGCTAAAATCACTGAGAGTAGAACAGAGCCCTTTTGAAGTCAACAGGGTTTTCATGCCTACGGTGGCAAAATTGGGACCAATATTGCAGATTTCTGTCCTAAAGGTCGTTCCACTTATTTCTTTTTAAAGGCAAAGAATAACTTTTAAAGAAGATGGCTACCAAAGTTCAACCATAACATTGTCGGTCTTCAGGTTTCCAAAGGACAGACCCATTTTAAAAATATCATAGTTCCTCAGCTTGTTCTTAAAAACAAAATGCTATAATCATTTAGGTGACTTTGAACTTATTACCATTATCTTCTTTATGCATTTGCTCCTCTTTGCTGTTAAGATCCTCTAAGGGAGAGCTTCTTTCCTCTGCTCTCAGCTACTTCTGATTTATCTTGCAATTTTCAGTGTTCTCAATTTTATAGGGCTTACATTTATGGCTTTAATTTTCAGTGTCATGTTCTTTTCAAATACCAATAAAAACTAGCGTTAAAAACACAAAAGTAGGGCTTCCCAGGTGGTGCAGTGGTTGAGAGTCCGCCTGCCGATGCGGGGGACACGGGTTCGTGCCCCGGTCCGAGAAGATCCCACATGCTGCGGAGCGTCTGGGCCCGTGAGCCATGGCCACTGAGTCTGCGCGTCCGGAGCCTGTGCTCCGCAACGGGAGAGGCCACAACACTGAGAGGCCCGCGTACAGAAAAAACAAAACAAAAACAAAAAACAAAAAAACACAAAAGCAGGAAATGGTTGACTATGTTACTTTAACTGGCCTATCTGAAATAGAAATAAAGGAGTTACCAATAACTGCTCAGTTTTGGACCAGGAAAATAATAAGAAAGAGAAGTAGTTCTGATGGTAAGCTGTTCATGCTACCTCCTAATAAAATTGAAAAGATATTTTAATTCCAAATGTATCTGAAGGAAAGTTAAGCTTTACAGGCAATGGCTGCCAATTAATCATATTTATTTTAATGAGAAGAGCCTAGATAAAGCAGAATGTAAAATGCAGTGTAGATGAAAATGAATGGTCAGAGCACAGGCTATTTTCCTGTTACTCCCTTGGGCAACCTGAAGTGAATTATGGCCAAAAGAACTCTCCAAACGTATTATTTTGAGAATCAGAAAACACAATCGCTTGCCATTGCATTTTTAGGTGAAAAAGTTTTGTTAGATGACATCATTTGAAATTAATAATGACAGTAACAGTAAATGAAAAGCCCTGGAGCATTCAAACTTTCTGAAACATTTAAATGTGCACGATCATGACAGTATTCACGTACAGTTAGAAGAAAGATGTATTTTGACAAAAGACAATGAAGTATCTTTGCTTGGAAACTATCCTTCAGAAAATACCGCTCAGGCATGCCACCTTGTATTTTTCTGAAATATATGATGAATAAAAGTTTAAGGTTTTGCATGATTTATTGTCACAATATCCACACACTCTTTCCATCACTTATTTCAGTTTAAGTCCAGAGACACTCATTTCAGCCTTGAGTCAACAAAGCATGTGCATGCATAAAGCAAAGGTAAATTTAAATAGAACTGAGTTTACTTGGTCTAAAAATATGCCTCTTATTTTACAGTTAATTCTTTAATATTTTCCTAAAATAAAAAAATCCTAATCAATTGACACATCTTAGTGTAAAACTGTATCTAGAAGGATTTTTGTTTATTCTTTCCCTGAATGTTCGCTTTCATTAGTCAAAGAAGTATGTTGATTCTCCTGACACACTTTCTTGACTAAGGATGTAATTTATATGTCCATCAGCACTTGGTCAAAATTTCCTACTTGCCAGTTTACTTCTCAAGGTGCAGCTGTTGTATCTCAAGATACAATGGCCTCCATTCTTCTATGACCAAAAACACCTTTCCAAAATCACAGGTTTTCCTTCCCAATATTTTACAAGTGGTATGTTAGAAAAGCAGAAATCCCTCTCTGCAGGAAATTTGAAACTATATTATCAAATCACTTACTGACATGAAAATGGACTCAGAACTGTTTATTCTTCTTCCCGCACACACAGCTAGATTGCATTGATGTTAAGAGTCGTCATGCACTGTGATTGAGCAACACGATATGAGTGGGAGTGTTGTGTACTATTTCTAGGATTGACCCATGAAACTTCCTGTACCCCATCGTCTGTGCATTTTCCCTCTCCTTTGGACATGATCCAATGTGCATGAAAGGCCAAGGGTTGAAAAACACAGAGCCTCAAGATAAAAGAAACCCTGATTTGTAAATTACTACTAGGAAGAAAAACACAAGTTAGTCAGGAACACAATTTTGGAATTTAGTTGAATGATAAACCTCACTCACGTTTGAGTCTTTGTACATTTATTGGCGCAGCTGACATTCCATGAACTTAAAACAAAACCTTATACCAAAACTTAACTGGAGATGGCTTGCTGCCTTTACAGTCACCTAAAGTGTGTGTCATTGGCTTCGTGGTAGGATGACAGATGGTAAGAAGAGAGATATTGCAAATTGTAATGCTGAAGATCTGTTGTATAATGGCAGAATGTCCAGTAAAACTATTGCCCATAAAATGGTTGATAATTTTCAAAACAGACTATGTGTCTACTAAGCCTGACTTCAGGGAAATTAGGTTGAAAACAGAATGTGTATTGGCTATGATCTGAAGCTTGAGATCAAGTAAGAGTTGACTGGTTTTCAAACATAGATGATGATAGAGGAAATATAGAAATAAAGAAAGTATGGGCTTGGAAAAGCCACCAACCACTTCTGGATACAAGTCAAACGATGATCTGGAATTGGAAAAGGCTTAGCAATAAAGACCCAATAAGACTCCTTAGTTGAACAAACATCTTAGTCTTGAGACAAAGACCATTCAACCTAATACTGACATACCTGAATCTTTTCTTTCAGTTTACCTCAAATCAGCCAAAATTAAGGGGAAGAGGAAAATAGTATTAACAAATCAAATAAATAAAACCTGAGAATTATGCACCCAGAAAACTTTGTGTAATTTTACATGTACATTTGAAATGCCTGCAAGCAAACAGATCAGAAACCTACTATGTTTTGAATGACCTGTTTTGGCAAAGGAAAAACTAAACCAGGAAAGAATGCTTTGACATTTTTACTTCAAATCAACCCTTGGTGTTCAGAGTTGCACAAGTAGGAAGAAGGCTGTAAAAACCATACTCTACCAAATAAGTAATTATTCCAAATTACATCCACTTCTGATGTAGCTTTAAAGAGTAAAAAAGAAAGAAAAATCTGTCAGAAAGAAGAAAAAAAAAAGCAAGCAATCATGAAGTACAATGTATAAGGAGGAAAATTAGGGATGGTCTCATTAAGGTGATTTTCCAACAACCTGAGAAAGGAAACAGACCTCCAGGTCCAGGAAGCACAGAGAGTCAGAAACAGGGTCAACACAAAGAGGATCACACCAAGACACACTCCATTTAAAATGGCAAACATCAAAGATAAAAAGAGAGAGTATTAAAAGCAGCAATAGAAAAGCAACAAGTTACGTAGAGGGAACTCTCCAACTGCCATGAACTGACTTTTCAGCAGAAACTCTGAAGGTCAGAAGGGAGTGGCATGATACATTTAAAGGGATGAGACCTACTACTAAGAATACTCTACACAGCAAGATTTTACTCGGATTTGAAGGAGAGATCGAAAGTTTTAGAGAGCAAAAGCCAAGAGTTCAGCACCATGAAAAAAGCTTTACTAGAAATAAGGAACTATATCCACTATGTAAAGTGAATATGTATCACATCTTCTTTATCTATTACCTATTTAGATAGTTTTCTTTATCTAAAAGAAAACTGGGTTAGCAACATTTATATCAGACAAATAGACTTTAAAACAATGATTGTAACAAGAGGGAGAAGGACATTACATAATGGTCAAGAGATCAATCCAAGAAGATATAAAAACTTTAAAGATCTATGCACCCAACATAGGGGTACCTAAATATGCAAAGCAAATATTAACACACATAAAGGGAGAAATTGACAGTAACACAATAACAATAGAGAACTTTAACACCTTATTTACTAACAACTAAAGGATCAATGAAGAAATCAATGAGGAAATTAAAAATATATCTAGAGACAAATGAAACACAATGATACAAAAACTACGGGATGTGGCAAATGCAGCCTAAGAAGTTTATCATGATACAAGCCTACTTCAGGAAACAAACAAAAAATCTCAAATAATAACTTAGCCTTATACCTAAAGGGACTAGAAAAAAGAACAAAAAATGTCAAAAGTTAGAATGAAAAAATCATAAAGTTCAGAACAGAAATAGAGACTAAAAAAATCAATGAACAAAAAGAGCTGGTTCTTTGAAAAGATAAACAGAATTAATAAATCTTTAGCCAGACTCATCAAGAAGAAAAGGAAAACTCAAGTAAATAAAATTAGAAATGAAAAAGGAAGTTACAACTGACTCCATAGAAATACAAAGTATCATAAAATATTACTATGAAGAAGTATACCCTGATAAAATATACAACCTAAAAGAAATGAAAAAATTCATGGAAGTGTATAATCTCCCAAGACTGAACAAGGAAGAAATAGAAAATATAGATGTACAAATTACTAGTAATGAAATCGGATAAATAATAAAAAGAACTCCCAACAAGCAAAAGTCTAGGACCATGCAGCTTCACAGGTAATTTCTATCAATCATTTAGAGAAGAGTTAATGCCTATACTTCCCAAACTATTCCAAAACTAGTGCAAAATGCAGAGGAAGGATTATCATCACATCAAAAAGAATGAAATACCTAGGAATAAATCTAGCTAAGTAGGTAAAAGACCTGTATTCAGAAAACTAGAAGACACAGATGAAAGAAATTGAATATGACACAAACAGATATAAAGATATACTCTGCGCCTGAATTAGAAGAATTATATTGTTAAAATGACCTTACTACCCAAGGTAATAGACAGATTCAAGTCAAATACCAATGGTATTTATCATTGGTATTTTTGGTATTTGGTATTGGTATCATTGGTATCAATGGTATTTTATCATTGGTACCATTTATCATGGTACTTATCAAAATACCAATGGTATTTTTCATAGTGATAGGAAAAAAAATCATTCCAAAATTTGTATGGTAAAACAAATAACCCCAAAGGGTCAAAATAATCTTGAGAAAGAACAAAAACTAGAAGTACCACATTTTCTGATTTCATATTATACTACAAAACTACAATAATTAAAACAGTATGGTACTGGCACAAAGCAGACACATAGATCAATGGAAGAGAATAGAGAGCCCAGAAAAGAACACACTCTTATATGGACAATTAATCTGAGACAATGTAAGCAAAAGTATACAATAGGGAAAATACAGCCTCTTCAATAATTGGTGGTGGAAAAACTGGGCAGCTACATGTAAAGAATAAAACTAGAACATTTTCTCACACCATATACAAAAATAAACAAAAAAATGGATTAAAGACTTAAATGTAAGACTGGAAACCATAAAGCTCATAGAAGAAAACATAAGCAGTACACTCTTTGACATTAGTCTTAGTAATATTTTTTGGATATGTCTCCTCAGGCAAGGGCAACAAGAGCAAAAATAAACAAATGGGGCTACATCAAATTAAAAAGCTTTTGCACAGGGTTGGAAACAATCAACAAAATGAAAAGACCTCTTACTGAATGGAAGAAAATATTTGCCAATGACATATCTGATAAGGAGTTAATATCCAAAATATACAAACAACTCAACATCAGAAAAACAAACAACTCAGTTAAAAAATGTGAGGACCTGAATAGGCATTTTCCAAAGAAATCATGCAGATGACCAACAGGCACATGAAAAGATGCTCAATAGCACTAATCATAAGGAAAATGGAAATCAAAACCACAATGTGATATCATGTCACACCTGTCAGAATGGCTGTTACCAAAAAGACAACAAATATTAGTGTTGGTGAGAATGTGGAGAAAAGGGAACACTTGTGCACTCTTGGTGGGAATGTAAATTGGTGCAACCACTATGGAGAACACTATGTAGACCCCTCAAAAGTTTTAAAATACCACTGCCATATGACCCAGCAATTCCACTCCTGTATATTTATCCAAAGAAAACCAAAACTCTAATTAGAGAAGATATATGCACCCCTATGTTCACTGCAGTATTATTTATGATAGCCAAGACATGGAAGCAACTTAAGTGACTGTCAATAGTCACTGACTGGATACACATACATATATGCACCCCTATGTTCACTGCAGTATTATTTATGATAGCCAAGACATGGAAGCAACTTAAGTGACTGTCAATAGTCACTGACTGGATACACATACATATAATTGAATATGACTCAGCCATAAAAAGAACGAAACTTTGTCATTTGTGAGAACATGGATAACCTACAGGGTATTACGCTAAAATGCTAAATGAAATAAATCAGATAGAGAAAAACAAATACTGTAAGGTTTAACTTACAGGTGGATTCTAAAAAAACACATATGAACAAACTAGACTTATTGTGGTGGTCATACTGAGATGTATAGAAATGTCAAAATACTACGTTGTGAAACAGGAACTAACATAGCATTGAAGGTCAATTACTCTTCAAAAACAAATAAACAAACAAACAAACTTATAGAAAAAGAGATCAGATTTGTGGTCACCAGAGGTGAGGGTAAGGGAATGGTAGTCAAAAGGTACAAACTTCTAGCTATAAGAAAAATAACTACTAAAGATGTTATATATAGCATGATAAATATTATTGACACTGCTGTATGTTACACGTGAAAGTTGCCAAGAGAATAAATCCTGAGTTCTCATCACAAAATTTTTTTCTATTTTTTAAATTTTCTATCTATATGAGATGATGGATTTTCACTACACTTAGTGTGATAATCATTTCATGCTGTATGTAAGTCAAATCAATATGCTGTACACCTTAAACTTACACGTACTGTATGTTAATGATATCTCAACAAAACTGGAGGAAAATGGACAAACTCGCACAATACGTTATCTTGTAATACTTGTGACCGCCTCAATACTGTTATAAATGAGTATAACTAAGATGGTTTTCCTTTAAATCTGATACTTGATTCCTCAAGTATCTGACCTTAGTTTCATGAAAATGTCAAAGTTGAACAAAAGAAAGTTTGTAAAGGAACACTATAAATTATTTATTTCCATTTGCATTGTGTACTACTCGAGACATGAAATATTCTCAGTAGGTGCTATTTACTGCTCTCAGCTCTGAAGTTTGCTGGCCTTGGAGAGCACATTGTTCTCCCTCATCCCACCTTCTTTATCTCTTGAACACCAGTTATTGGTGATCTACTAAAACTTCGACGCAAATTTGTCTATTTTTATAGACAAACATAATAGCACCTAAGAAAAATCAGAGGAAGCACAGTTTTTCTATCCCTGAGAGAATTACTGAAATTAACAAGGATACTGATTAGAGGCAGTTGGTAAATGTAGCAGTGGCACATGTATGTTAAGAAAATGCTCATATTAAATCATATTAAGGAAAAGCCAAAATTGTGAAGTTTTTATTGCAGCAAATGTTAACAAGTCTACTTTGATCTTAAATCCAGTAAAGAAGAAAAAATGTAGAAAGAGTCCAATATATATTTGAACTATATGTCATGAAAGAAACTGTCCATGCAGAACACAGGTATTAATTTTAAAATGCGAAATGCATTAATCAATTTTGCTATAACATGAATCTAATCTAATGTCATTGTGAAGCCATTTAATGGTTTAAGTAGAGTGAGTCCTTTATAAGGTAACAACTGTGGCTGTATCAATACTTTCAGATGGTTTAGGCAGAAATGTGCTGGCTCTCCTACTGTCTGTTTACTCTTTCCAAACCCAAAGGAAAGGTTTTACTAAGATTTATGCATTTTATGTGGTTCTAAAGGATTTCACTACTTATTTACTACTTGGTGAGCGTCATTATACATTTATTATTATCAAAATATGCTCTGGCAATTACATACTGTCTGGTGATATTTGGGGGTACTTCATATATAACATGTACTTAGCTAATGACATTTCTCAGTTCTATCTTTCATAGAAATTTCTATAACCTCTTCCTCATGAATGACAAGAGAGCTCTTTCTGAAAAGGAGAGAACTGTTTATTTATACTTCATCAGTAGAGTTGCCTTTAATTTGCAGTTTTTTTACTGACACGTTCAATTTTTCAAAATAATAGAATGTAAACTCACACTTATTTATGCAATTTCAGGATCCTAAAAGATTCCTAAAATAACTATTATACTTTCAAAACCCATATGAAATATAAAATTATAAACGTTTAACATTTTAAAATAAAAATAGTTAAAAAGCTGTGTGTCACACTCTGTACTTCGTTCATATCTGATTTCACTTTGAGGTATGTTAATTGAAACATTACTTTGAGAGCTACAATCATCGACACGGTATTGGTATGTTTTAATACCAAATCTGTTTCCAATTCTGTCTCTGAATTATCTAACCTGAACTATACTATACATATAAAATTTTAAAATACATATATTAAACTTAGAACAATAATCTGTCAATTTCGGTGCCATAACTATTAATTTTGTGTTTTTGACATGGCATAATATTCTGTGATTAGCCAAACTTCAAAGTTATAACAGTGTCCTAATATATCTATTATAAATTAATAAACTGCTATTGAATCTTCATCTCATAATGTTGCACTTACCAATGTTGTAAACATGCATTAATAATTGATACTTAAAAAATAATAATGTTTATAACTGTGTAAGAGATGTGGAACCCAATTAAATTAGACCTCTACTCAGGAAGCTTCCACGGTAGCAGTGATAGATATGGGAACAGGTACGCTGAAGAAATACATTTATGTTACGTTTGTTGAGAGTCTACAACATCTTTTATAATTAGCACTGATAACACAGAAACCTGAGGTAAAATATGACTGATATATCCGAAACTATTTTGTACTATGACTGAAATATTTGAAACTATTTTATAGAAGTGATAACTTGTGAGCTGTAACTTGTGGACTGATGGACTTCTGACAGGCAGGGTTATTGGGGAGAACACTTCAGTGAGAGGAAATAACTAGGAACAACCTTTGTTTGATTTTCCAGTGCCAAAAATACAGTGACAAACCTCATAAAGGCAAAGTCTCTAATGACTTTTATATACTTTTGCTAATCTAAGGCATTGATGGACTGTGAGAATGTTAAGATCTGACAAGCTGTGTCTAAGTGTACAAAGTTGTTAGACAATTTTCAATGCAGGTAAATAAAATGAATTAACCTGGGAAGGGTAATTCTGAAAATTGAAGCATAGGTTATTAGAATTGGGAGGAACCAGAGGAGCCTGGGATTAACAGATACACACTACTATATATACAATATATAACCAAGGACCTGCTGTATGGCACAGGGAACTATATTCAATATCTTGTAATAACCTATAATGGAAAAGAATCTGACAAAGAATTATATATAAATATATAACTGAATCACTTTGCTGTACAGCTGAGACTAACACAACATTGTAAATCAACTATACTCTAATTTAAGAAAAAAACAAACAGGAAATTCCCTGGTGGTCCAGTGGTTAGGGGTCCCTGCTTCCACTGCAGGGGGCATGGGTTCCATCCCTGGTAGGGAGCTAAGATGCCACATGCTATGCAGTGCAGCCAAAAATTAAATGAAATAAAAAAATAAAAAACTTTATTCTTTAGAAAAGTCTTTTTTACAATACCTTTTTTTTTTTTTTTTTTTTTTTTTTTTTTTTTTTTTTTTTTTTTTTTTTTGCGGTACGCGGGCCTCTCACTGCCGTGGCCTCTCCCGTTGCGGAGCACAGGCTCTGGACGTGCAGGCCCAGCGGCCATGGCTCACGGGCCCAGCCGCTCCATGGCATGTGGGATCTTCCCGGACCGGAGCACGAACCCGTGTCCCCTGCATCGGCAGGCGGACTCTCAACCACTGCGCCACCAGGGAAGCCCCTATACAATATCTTTTTTCAGACTTTCTGACAATCCTCTGTACTTCCTGTGGTATCACTTCATTTCCTTCCTTATTGACATACAACTATGTAAAGTTGGGCATACAAATAGGAGTAAGATATTGTTTTTGCTCTATGCAAACTGGGAGATTTCAAACAAGTTGCTAAAATACTGTTCAATATAGAAAGAATGATGAAAACCTTGCCTTTTTCTGTGCCTACTCCATTTAAGCCTGTCACTGAAATTAGCATATGAATTTATGAGTACTATTTCCTTGATTCTTTAAGGTACAATCTGTATTATTTGAATTTACACCCTCAAGATGTAGCATTTGCCTATCACATAGTAACATGACCCATAAATATTAGTTACTTGGCCTAATCAACCTGCAATAAAATAAGTTTCTATCTTAAATATGATGAATACATATCTTGAAAGGAAAGGAGCAAAATATAGGAGAAGTTCAGTCTGTGCTGAAGAAATATTGTGTACAAAAGAGCAGTGGCTATAAGGAGTATTAAGAAGTTAACACGGAAGAGATATAATCTGTTAAAAACCTAAAGTAATAGTAAGGATGGCTACTATTCCAACATATCTGGAATAAATTCAACCACAGAAAACTTCAGAATATTTTTTTGCGGTACGCGGGCTTCTCACTGCTGTGGCCTCTCCCGTTGCGGAGCACAGGCTCCGGACGCACAGGCTCAGCGGCCATGGCTCACGGGCCCAGCCGCTCCGCGGCACGTGGGATCTTCCCGGACCGGGGCACGAACCCGTGTCCCCTGCATTGGCAGGCGGCCTCCCAACCACTGCGCCACCAGGGAAGCCCCATATTTCCTCCATTCTCAAAGCATTTAACACAATTTTCTATTTTTATTTTCTTTTTTGTCCCTTTTTTCCCTTAACAGCTTCATTGAAACATCCCTGACATATGAAAACTGTATATACATAAGGTGTACATAAGTGTATATGTTGTGAAAAGATCACCAGAATCAAGTTAATTAACATATCCGTCAACTATACATAGTTACTGTTTTGAGCGCACGTGTGTGTGAGACATCACCATTTTTCTAAAGTATTATGCAATATATGTAATATGTCAAATGGCTCTTTTATGAATTGTTCCTCCTTGTTATTGTAGAGCAGTATTCTAAAAACATTATAAGAATTACTTTGCTAAGGCCAGAAAGTTGTTTTTTTTTCCTTAGGGAGAGACAAATTAGAATATCAAACTAATTATGGTTTAGAAAATGCAGATAACGTGAAAGTTTTGATGTATAGTGGAGAATAACTAGAAGGTTGCCTGTGATCCATAGTTGGTGTTACAAAACATGAAATGGCAAAGAAAGAAAAACATCTTGGAATTAACAAAAGAAATCTTCCCCCACTTTTTATAAGGGTTTGCCATGATGGGTGAGAAGAGTCATTTGGAGGAATCTAGAGAAGATAGGATCAGTCTCTGACAAACTTGGTCCTTTATGTGACATTTATGGGTATGGTGCTTAGTAAATGGCCAGGAAAATTTTATTATATTAGCTAGAGAGCCTCTACCTCCGTGGTACCACCATATTCTAAGAGCTAGAGATATGGGGTCAGGTGTGGGCTACAAAACAGCATGACATTCTCAGAAAATAGCATGGTGACGTCAAACCAGTTAGATTTACTAGAAAAAACTTTTCAAGGTGTAAAGAGTGAGAATATAAGCCTGAAATATAAGCCAGTTGCTTGATGCGTGTGCTACGGATGGGTGTGCTGTGGGTCCATGCTATGTGGATGGGTGAGTTACAAGTGCATGTGCTGTGACAAGGAGTTTTGTTTAAGTTGACACTTTAACACTGGGTAGGAATTTTTCAGGAAAGATAGAGACGGGCCACACAGAGAAGTTGCCATGAAGGAGACTACAGACAACAGAAATCTTTAGTTTCTCCCAGGAATTATATGGAGTACTATATAGCCAAAGAGTAAAATGTCCCAAGAATTTAGGGCTTCTCTGGTGGCACAGTGGTTGAGAGTCCGCCTGCCGACGCAGAGGACACGCGTTCGTACCCCGGTCCAGGAAGATCCCACATGCCGTGGAGCGGCTGGGCCCGTGAGCCATGGCGGCTGAGCTTGCGCGTCCGGAGCCTGTGCTCCGCAGCGGGAGAGGCCACAGCGGTGAGGGGCCCGCGTACAGCAAAAAAAAAAAAAAAAAAAAAAAAGTATGTGTAGCTAAAAGTATTATAATTTTCTCTCAAGATACTTTTTCTTCTGTTTTAATTTTAAAGGAACCATTCTTTGTATGTTTGACTTCCTGCTGTTTAAATAGGCTGGTTAATCAAAAATTTAAAACACAATACACACACTGAACAAAAATCTGTAATAAATCTTTGAACTGCATTCCATTTATGAAATTTTATCCATGCTGTAGCTTTTTCATAAAAAACAATATCAATATTCTGAAAATGAACATATTTTAGAGTTAGAGTTTGTTGTTGTCATTTGGTTTATATATGAGAAATACATTTCACTTTAAGAACAAGTCACTAAAAACAATTCTCACATAATCTACAAAATAACTTATTTTTGCTGGATCAAGAAAAATGTCACATTTACTAATGACACTGCAATAATAATGTTAACCCTTCATTTGGCTGGTTGTACCCTGTGACCTAATAAAACTGTCTCTTCTCTCAGCTACTTAGGCTGCTGCTGTGTTGTGAGTGCCCTTGTGTCATCTACACAAGCACTTTCTTTCCTGATGAAGTTTACCCAAGCTCAAATGTCCACTACTTCATTTCCAGAAAAAGAAATAACTTACTCTTATAGTTCAAACTTAAAACTTATCCTTAAATCCCAGGAGTTTTCACTGATTTAAATAATAATCAGATATGAGGTGTTAAATTTGGGTAAGAAAAAAGTCATCCACAATTTAATATGAATTAAATTACTGTAATTTATAAGAATAACTCACTGAAATGCTTTTGATATGAAAATTTATTATCTTACAGTATTTATTTGCTGTCTCCTATACTATTCTTCTTTGATTTAGTTTGATGATAATATATTGATTTAAATCTCATCTAAATTTACTTTTCCACTGGGCTGCCATAGCCTTGGGCTATTTTGTTCTGTCCCATTAAGGTGTCATTCCACCCAGCATGCATCCCTTTGGCCAAGGAGTCACCATCTAACCCGCCGGCTCCCATACACCCAGCTCAAACCCATTCTCCCTCTGCTTAATTTCCCTGTTTCTATCAATGGCTATTCTCTTAACAATATTTGAACATTTTCTAGGTTGGAAAGCTTAACTGCATCCTTATACCCTTTTTCTTAATTGAAACGTATCTTCCAAGGGCAATTTTTACTCTACCCTCCTTTGGAGTGGACATCTTTATTCAGTCCCCCATCACAAGACCTGGAGAGACTTGCTAGCATTATGCTAGTTTCCTGATCCATGAACACGGCGTAAGGGAAAACTCTTCTGTTTCCCCTCTACTCTCAATGCTTCACTTCTGAAACCAGATGTGTGGATTCTCCCGCACATCAAGTCATTCTCTGATATCAGCTGGGTGTCCTATAACTTAACTCAATTCTGACATGATCTCCCTGGAGTTGGCATCAGATTCTGCAGGTTAAGTCAGTCCCACATGACTGCCCCACTGCAGACACGAATCCAAGGTCCAGCTTGTCCCACGGGCTGCATGATCCCCTACTCTGGCTCAATAATTCGCTAGCATGACTCCCAGGACTCAGGAAAACAACTGGCTTATTAGATTACCAGTTTATTACATAAGGATACAGTTGAGGAGTGGCCAGATGGGGGAGATGCATAGAGCAAGGGTGCGGGGAGGGGTGTGAAGTTTCCATGCCCCCTCCAGATGTGCCGTCTTCCCAGCACTTCCATGTGTTCACCGATCTGGAAGTTCTCTGAACCCCAGTTTTGGGAGGTTTTATGATGGCTTCATTACATAGACATGGTTGATTAAATTGCTAGCCATTGGTGATTTAATTCAGTCTCTAGCTCCTCCCTCCTCCCAAGGGGTTGGAGGTCAGGAGTAAGCCTGAA
This sequence comes from Leucopleurus acutus, assembly GCF_964270905.1. Lineage (NCBI taxonomy): Eukaryota > Metazoa > Chordata > Mammalia > Artiodactyla > Delphinidae > Leucopleurus > Leucopleurus acutus. Next base: position 153,286,388 of record NC_139146.1, on the reverse strand, counting down.
ATTTCCAACCCTCTAATCACATGAATGGGCAACTAAGGCCCCTCCTTAGGGCCTTTCCAAAAGTCACCTCATTAATATAAACTCAGGTGTGGCCTAAAGGGGCTTACAATGAATAAGAGAAAACTTAATTGAAATTCCAAGAGTTTTAGAAGTCCTGTGCTGGGAATGGGGACAAGGACCAAACGCATATTTTTTATTATAAATCACAAAGTCACGGGTGGTATATTTATCCATTTATTTAGGTCTTTGACTTCTCAGTAATGTTGAGCAGTTTTCAGCACTGATCTCGCACATCTTTTGTCAGATTTATTCCTCAGCATTTCACATTTTTGAATCTATTCTGAGGGGTATTGGTTCTTTATTTTAATTTCTGATTGTTGCTAATTTACAGAAATACTAATTATTTTTAAAATTAATCTTGTATCCTGCAACCTCATTAAATTCATTAGCTTAAGGAGTTATTTTGATACATTCTGTAGATTTGCTACATAGATGATTATATTGATTACAAATGGAGAGAAATTAACTTCTTCCTTTCCAATTGGACAACATTCATTTCTTTGCCATTGCTTAATGCATTGTCATTAAGAATCAGGCAAGAATCTCCAATACTGTGTGAGATAGAAATGGTGAAAAAGCAAACACCTTGCCTCCCTCCCGCTCTCAGGAGAAAGGATTCAGTCTTTCACCTTTAAGTAGGATAATAGCTATAGATTTTTAGATGATGCCCTTTATCTGGTTGGGAAAGTTCCCTTATATTATCAAAACTTTCTCCTTCAGCTGTTGACATTAACATGTAGTTTATCCTTTCAATCTTTTAAAACACAGTGAAATGCATTGATTGATTCTTAAATGTTAAACCAACTTTGCATTTTTTGAGATAAGCTCTATTTGTAAATTGATCTGTATTTTTGTTTCTCATATGTGTTTGCCTAACTTTGAAATCAATGTAATATTGACCATAAAAATGATTTTGAAATTATTCATCCCTCTGCAATTTTCTGTAAATGTTTAGGTAGAATTCCACTTTTTTCTTCCTTAAATGTTTGCTAATATTTATCAGTGAAACCATTATGGTGTGGAGTATTCTTTGTAGGAATGTTTTAACTATAGTTTCACTGCCTTTAAGAGATGTAAACTTTTGTTTCTTCTGCGAGCTTTAGTAGTATTTGTCTTTTAAGGAACATGTCCATTTGAGTTTCTTGTTCATAATAATCCCTTGTTCTTTTAATGCCTACACAATCTGTAATGATGTCACCTCTCATTGTAAATATTGGTCATTTGTGTCTCCCCACTTTGTTCCCTGATTGGTCAGCCTTGAGGTTTACCGATTTTATGGATTTTTTTTCAGTTGGCTATTTTTATTTTCTAATTATTCAATTTCTCTTTGATATTTATCATTTTATATCTTTTGCTATATTGCTTTCTCTTTGTTTTCTAGTTGCTTAGTTTGGAAACTGAGGTCTTTGACTTGAGACTTTTCTTCTTTTCTAATGTAGGCTTTTATTCTATACCTATCCCTTTAAATTCTACTTTAGCTTCACACTATACATTTTGATATGTTATATTTTCATTTTCATTCAGTTTAAAATATTCTGCTATTGGTTTCTTTATTGACCCATGGACTATTTAGAAGTGTGATATTTAGTTCCTACCTATTTGATGATTTTCTAGAGTCTTCACTGTTATTGATTTCTAATTTAAATATATTGTGATCACAGACCATATTCTGCATAAATTTAATTTTTTTATATACATGGAGTTTTCTAATGGCTTAGAATATGATCGACCTTGAAGTGTCTCATGTCCAAACTGAAAGTAATGTGGATTGTGCTGTTGTTTAATGAGATATTCTAGAAATATCAATTAGGTCAAGTGGATTTCCAGTGGTGTTCATGTCTTCTATATACTTATGATACCCTGATAAATTTTATAGACTATTGTTCTTTCAATTATTGAGGGAGGGATGTTGAAATCTCTAAATGTAGCTGAATTTTACTATTTCTATTTGTGGTTCTATTGACTTTTTTCTTAATTAATCTTAAAATCCTCTTCTTAGGCACATAAACAATTAAGACTGCTATGTCCTTTTGATGCTTTGGCACAGTGATTATTATGCAAGACCTTTTTTGTACCGGATAATATTCTTTGTTCTGAAATATAATGTTTCTATTACTAAAATAGTCTCTCTAGCCTTCTTTTGTTTAATGTTAGTGTGGTATAACTTTATCCATCCTTTCACTTCTAATCTACTTTTTCTTTATATTTATGTGCGTTTATTAAAGAACATATAGTTGTGTCTTGCTTTATTGTCTGGCAGTACTCACTCAGTGTGGTTCTTAAAATAATTTACAGTCTTATGATTATTGATATGATTGGTTACGAATTTACTGTTTTTCTATTCGTGTTCTGTGTGTGTTCTATTTTTCCCATCTGTCCTTGGTTTCTTTTTTTTCTCTCTTTTTCTGCCTTGTTTTGGATTATTTTACTTATAATCTCTTTCATCTCCTTTGTTAGCTTATTAGCTTAACTATTTTTCATGCATGTTTTGTGTTTGATTTGGGATTTATGGTGTTCATTTTAACTTCCCACTGGCTGTTTAACTTCCCACTGGCTGTTTTCCAGATATATTTCATATATAATATGAAAACCTCACAATTGCATATTTTCATTTATCCTCTCCTGCCCTCATTGCTATGGTTGTTATATATGTTACTTTCCATACATGATATACTCCCCACAAATATCTATTTTTTGCCTTAAAAAGCCAATTTTTATTTGAGAAGATTTAAGTAACAAAAAACTATCTTTCATATTTGTATACATATTTACCATGCCCTTCATTTGTATTTGAAATCTAATTGCCATCTGCTGTCAGACCCTTTCTGTCTTTCCTTTACCGTTTCTGTAGTGCAGTCTGCCATTGGTGAATTTCAATTTCGTATGTCTAAAAAATGTTATTTATATTAAAATATACTTTGCTGGATGTAGAACACAATGTTAACAGTTTTGTTCTTTTTATAAAAAAGAGGAAAGCCAAAAATAAAAGACATTGCAGATGTCCCTCTGCAAGTGATGTCTTTTTATTTTTTTTAATTGGAGCACAATTGCTTCACAACAGTGTGCTATCTTCCGCTTTACAACAAAGTGAATAAGCTATACATATACACACACGCCCATACCTCCTCCCTCTTGCATCCGCCCCCATCCCACCCCTCCAGGTGTCACAAAGCATCGAGCTGATTTCCCTGAGCCATGCGGCTGCTTCCCACTAGCTATCTATTTAAATTTTGTAGTGTACATATGTCCATGCCAGTCTCTCACTTCGTCCCAGCCCACCCCTCCCCCTCGCAGCATCCCCAAGTCCACCCTCTACATCTGAGCCCCCATTCCTGTCCTGCCCCTAAGCTCTTCAGAACCACTCCTTTCTTTCTTTTTAGATTCCATATATATGTGTTAGCATACAGTATTAGATTTTCTCTTTCTGAATTACTTCACTCTGTATGACAGACTCTAGGTCCATCCACCTCACTACAAAAAACTCAATTTTGTTTCTTTTTATGGCTGAGTAATATTCCATTGTATACACGTGCCACATCTTCTTTATCCATTCATCTGTCAATGGACACTTAGGTTGCTTCCATGTCCTGGTTATTGTAAATAGAGCTGCAATGAATATTGTGGTACCTCACTCTTTTGGAATTCAGTTTTTCACCATTGAGGACGATGTTGGCTGTGGGTTTGTCATACATGGCCTTTATTATGTTGAGGTAAGTTCCCTCTATGCCTACTTTCTGGAGGGTTTTTATCATAATTCTGTATTGAATTTTGTCGAAAGCTTTTTCTGCATTGACTGAAATGATCATATGGTTTTTCTCCTTCAATTTGTTAATATGGTGATCACATCAATTGATTTGTGTATATTAAAGAATCCTTGTGTTCCTTGGATAAACCCCACTTGATCATGGTTTATGATCCTTTTAATGTGCTGCTGGATTTTGTTTGCTAGTATTTTGTTGAGGATTTTTGCATCTATGTTCATCAGTGATATTGGCCTGTAGTTTTCTTTCTTTGTGACATCTTTGTCTGGTTTTGGTATCAGGGTGATGGTTGCCTCATAGAATGAGTTTGGGAGTGTTCCTCCCTCTGCTATATTAAGGTAATTATCAATGTGTATGTTCCTGTTACCATTTTGTTAATTATTTTAGGTTTGTTATTGTAGGTCTTTTCCTTCTCTTGTATTTCCTGCCTAGAGAAGTTCCTTTAGCGTTTGTTGTAGAGCTGGTTTGGTGGTGCTGAACTCTCTCAGCTTTTGCTTGTCTGTAAAGTTTAATTTCTCCATCGAATCTGAATGAGATCCTTGCTGGGTAGAGTAATCTTGGTTGTAGGTTTTTCCCTTTCATCACTTTAAATATGTCCCGCCACTCCATTCTGGCTTGCAGAGTTTCTGCTGTAAGATCAGCTGTTAACCTTGTGGGGATTCCCTTGTATGCTATTTGTTGTTTTTCCCTTGCTGCTTTTCATATTTTTTCTTTGTATTTAATTTTTGATAGTTTGATTAATATGTGTCTTGGCATGTTTCTCCTTGGATTTATCCTGTATGGGACTCTCTGCACTTCCTGGACTTGACTATTTCTTTTCCCATATTAGGGAAGTTTTCAACTATAATCTCTTCAAATATTTTCTCAGTCCCTTTGTTTTTCTCTTCTTCTTCTGGGACCCCTGTAATTCAAATATTGGCACATTTAGTGTTGTCCCAGAGGTCTCTGAGACTGTCCTCAATTCTTTTCATTCTTTTTTCTTTATTCTGCTCTGCAGTAGTTATTTCCACTATTTTATCTTCCAGGTCACTTATCCATTCTTTTGCCTCAGTTATTCTGCTATTGATTCCTTCTGGAGAATTTTTAATTTCATTCATTCTGCTGTTCATCATTGTTTGTTTGCTCTTTAGTTCTTCTAGGTCCTTGTTAAACATTTCTTGTATTTTCTCCATTCTATTTCCAAGAGTTTGGATCATCTTTACTATCATTATTCTGATATCTTTTTCTGGTAGACTGCCTATTTCCTCTTCATTTGTTTGTTCTGGTAGGCTTTTACCTTGCTCCTTAAAAAGTTTAAGATAAATATGGTCTAATGTGTTTAATAAAACCACTTGATTAATCTGCTCATAAATTGTGGCTTATAGCCCACCAAATGTTCATTCCAAATATGTGTCCTAGTACAGCAGGCTGTCCTGTTTTGTTTTGTTTTCCTCCATGCACCTAGAATATACCATCAATGATAAATGTTAAAAATATTATTTTTTCTAATATAAACCTTAGATTCATATGAAAACAAGACTGAGATTGAGAATAAGATTTTCATCCAAGTTATTTTGTCTTAGGAAAATATCAGTTCACACATTCAGACTTGAGTAAATAGAATATTCAGAGGCACAGATCAGTGAGTTGTCACTTGAATAGCAAAGTTATGTAAGCTTTCTTCTTTGAGTTTAACAGAAGCTTCAGAAATGAGTACTATCTTAGAAATGTCTGCTCAACAGATTTCATACGTAGGTATTGTCAGTTCAAAGTTACTTTCTGAATTTCCTTAGAATTTTAATATTGATCTATTCATTCTCTGCAGTACATTTTTTCATTTTAAAATGTTTTTCTCGGGCTTCCCTGGTGGCGCAGTGGTTGAGAGTCCGCCTGCCGATGCAGGGGACGCGGGTTCATGTCCCAGTCCGGGAAGATCCCACATGCCGCGGAGCGGCTGGGCCTGTGGGCCATGGCTGCTGAGCCTGTGCATCCAGAGCCTGTGCTCCGCAACGGGAGAGGCCACAACAGTGAGAGGCCCACATACCGCAAAATAAAAAAAAAAAAAATTAAAATGTTTTTCTCTTTCTTGTTTACCCCGCTTTCTTGTTTACCCCTCACATGCTTTCATATATTTTAGAGAATTCTATAATAAAAATTGTTTTAGTAATTAACATTTATTGAGCATTTACTATATACCATTATGTGTGTATATACATGTATATCTAAATATGCTTATTTATTATTTATAACATCAAAGTGGATACTACTATATTCAGACATTCGTAAGTGAGAAAACTGAATTACAAAGAGACTAAATATCTTCTAGCCCATTTTCCTGGCTATGTGACCATTATGTCACTTTATCAGTTTTACTTTGTTAATCTCTACTTTATCATGCTGAGTTTTCAAACTTGCAAACTACATTTCTAATTACAATTGCCTTCTTGTTACATTCTGCTTATGGGGGTAGCAAAAGAAGGAAATTGCAAGGCCAACAAAAGGAAGAAGAGTCTTTCTTCTTCCTGTGTACTTGCTGTTCTTGTCACCATCATCTCAACCACCACACTGCCCCAAAGTAACCGCAGTTAGTCCCAGCCTCCAGATCCTTTTTGTTCTCTGAGCCCCAGCATCACTGAAACCCCTCAGGTAACAACAGCACTAGAAGCACACCTCCTCCTAAGAGGTCTGTCTTCCTGTTCTGCAGGACCACTATTGACAGTCATTATGATAATCCCAACCTTTTTGCTTTACTCTCCAGATGTAAGTGTGACAGATTCTTCTTGCCATTGTTATTTGTGGCTTACCAAATTTTTGGTTTTGGCTTTTACTTATTCAGTTTATTCAGCACCTATATAACAAATTCCCTGCTAAATTCCGTCCTTTCAAATATCTAGTTTGGTTTCTGTTTTTCCTGCCAACTCCCTAACATAAACTCTCTTGACTCATTTCTTTGCAATGTTCGATCTCTTAATTTAGGTCCCTTGAGTGGTGAAAATGAAACTGAACCTTTTAATATTTTGAGTAATTATTTGTATAAATTTAAAAACTCAATTGCTTCTCACATCCTAGGTGAAAATAACCCTTAACTAAGTAAAGCTATCATTTGCTCATGACTGCTCTGAGAGCTGACAGTGTTGAAGCCATCTCGAATGGAGAATTGGGAGGTAGAACAATGTCTTCATGCTCAGATTTTTGTGGTCCCTGGTCTCCCAGATTCTGAACCAACACTATGTGCGCCCAGAACCTGCCAAAATTTTTCAACTCTCCAAACAGTCAAAATCAAAAGCATATCAGTATTTACATTTCTTTCACCAACAATCTTCTCTGCTACTCCATCCCATTTAAAATAATCAGAACCTGTATCCAAGACTCAAAAGAAAATTAGGCATTACCAAGCATATTAATTCATACAAATAAAGAGCACGTATTTGTGTGTGTGTGTGTGTGTGCACGTGTGTGTGTGAGGGCGCACACGTAGTGGGAGGAACAGTGATTCTACATGCCTAGTAATCCTTAACCAGTCCAGTTGAACCACCCGACTTAACCATGGGAAATTAAGTGAGTTAATAAGTATAAAATGGTTAGAACTACATCGTCACATGGCAATTGTTAAATGACTACCCACTAGTTTTACTGCTATTATTCCTGCCGTGTCCTAGACTGACATGACCTGGAGAAATATGTACTAGAAAAAATAATGTATTCTAAAACATACATGTAGGAAATCTCCATAAGCCAGAAATAGTTTTCTCAGAAATATGGAAAGTACAAACTTATCAGACAATTTCTCTTGTATATAAATTGGTTTAGTAATTGTGTGGACCAAGCCTGTGCACCACTGCTTCACACCTCTGGAGAAGAAAGCCTCTCAAATAAAGGGTAGTACGAAAACACTTTCTTTACTTCCCTGCCCCTCATGTCTCTCTTACCAAATGCTCTTGGAAGAAATGTGAAGGCAGATGTCAACGCATGTACAACTGTGATACTACCTGTAGAAAACAATTGCAGATTAAGTAAGGTTGCCATATTGTTTGTTTCATTTGGACACATTTCTTAACCCCATGAAGAGTATTTTTCTAGTTCTTTGGTAGGAAACTGAGTACTACCCTCCACCTCTGGCTTCCACCTCCAACATGTATACCTTTGGCCACGCCTTTCCTGTCTTGGATTTCTCTGACACTGTGTTTTATACATGTAAACTGCCTTCTAATTTTGAAATCATTTTTATATACTTTATTCCAACATATCTTTCTTTCCCCCTTATGAGTAGTAGAGTTGAAGCCCAGAAGCTAAATGCCTGAAGGTCGTGGTTGAACCAACTCTGAGCTAGGTCTCCTGATCCCTGGCCTAATGTATTTCCATTAATGTTTAGGTTAGAGTTATATGTTTGTCCTTTCCTAGAACAAGAATCCACAACTCTTGTTGGATTCACATATGGGTATGCGATAAAAAGATTGGTAACAACAGAATTGTAAATTTACAAGAAGCTGAGTTTGGGACAGTGAAGAGCATGGGGTCCATCACCAGCAGGTGTGGTGGACACATTTCATGTTTATTACATTATCTCTGTTCACCTGTAGGTGGGAAGGTTCCAAATATTTCAGGCTAAAGAGGGCATTGCATTTCTTCTCATCTTCTATGCTGTACCTACTTAGCTGAGACCTCTCTGCGGATAAAAGGACTGAATACTTGGTTCAGAAGAAATCTTTCAGGATGTTGGAGAGACAGAGATTGGAGAAAATACATCACAGAACCTCAACTTTGCCAATCAGGTTTTAGTCGTATGATACTGAAATTATTTTTTGTCTGTTTCAATTTAACATATTTTCCACTAAAAATTATAAGAAATAGTTATCCGAATATGCTACGTTTTCCTTGGAGTATCGCATGTTGCAGAGAAATATAAAATATGCAGCACTAGTTCCATCCATATGTAGTCCGGAACATCTTGGACTCTGATTCTCTCTTTTTCAGAAGGTTAGGGTTGCAACACAGCAGGCAGGATACAAAGAGGAAACGTCCCACAAGGAGTTAATCTGACTCCTCATTTATTATACAAAAAAGGTACGTGTAAAGAGGTGGAGAATCAACTTACATAAACAGTCTCACAATGTGATGTATTCATAACCTCAGTACCTGCACTTTCAGGGAACGTGAAATGTAACCGTCTCTGGAGATAATGTGCTTCTTCTTTTTCATACTGCAAATCAATGAGGGTGGTCCTAGAAATTTCTCTTTCTTTTTTCCTCTCTTCTTCATCTCCTATTTTTCTTATTCCCTCTTCCCTCCCTCTCTCCACATATCTAAAGCTTTCTCTATAATTTAAAGCACTTTTTGCTCCACAAAATTTAATAATATTTTAATTGACAAAACAGCATGCTCTCAAGACAGAAAAATTTTACATGCTTACTTATTCCTTAAGAACAGCAACCAACCTCCTCAAAAGAAAAACAAATAAACAACCCAGTGGTAGCAGGAAGTTCCAGGGATGCTATATTTCCTAAATGATACTTATGTTCTTGTTTACTAATTCCTAAATTTGCCTCAGTCCATCCCTGTTGAATCATCATTTCTAGCAATTTTACCATGAAAAACTTCTGCTCCTGTAAATATTAAAATCAAGGAAACTCCAAGAGTTAGTTTTTAAAAAAAAAAAAAAAAAAAACAGAAGAAATGGTTCTGCTTTATTCTGTTGTGTTTTCTTGTACTTTTTAAACGAAACTCAATTTATCAATTCAAGAGAGGGTAGAACATAAAAGTAAAGGATGTTGCCATAAAAGGTGGACATATATCCTCTATAACAGCTTCTGGGGCCGATCTGCATAGCAAGTTCTTGGTTGTTTATTCAGTGTGAAAGCTAATAAATCTATTTGTGAGAACTCCTAAAAGGCAATCATTTTCAGAAGAGCGAATCCTGGCAAAAGCTATTGTTTTTTCAAATCCAAATGACAGAAGCTTTAATATGACAACATTTGCAGTTCTGGGGGCACAGTACATTTTGGAATCATAGAAGTAGCAACACATTTTGTGTAGCAAAACATACTGTGTTTAAATCTGTCCTACTGAAATGTGCTGCTAATGGTTATACACACTATATTAAGAAGAGGAAGGATGACAAATTATAAACCAACACAGATCTAGTCATTTTGCAAGAAAATCTTTATTTTCTTTACTTATTTTTTCTTTTTATCCATCTGTTTTGGTTTCACACACCCTCCAAATTCAGTTAGAAAATCTGTCTCTCAAGAGCTTTCTCACACTGTGTTTATCTTTAGAAGGTATGCTTTAGATTTTCCAATAACACTCTTCAACTTTATTGAAAGTATCAAATAAAATATAATTATTATTAAATTCAAGAATTAAAATAAACGTACTTTTTTGCTACGTGTGAAGTGTAATGATTCATGATGCCTAGAAAGGTGAAATTCATTTCTCATTTAATTTACTTGTCAAATGTCTTCTGTTTGTCACTGGGGTACAGGGCAACGAACATTGTGGAAAATGAAAAGTTGATTGTCTTTGCCCTGAAGCTTACAATCTTAGAATAAAAGCTTGAGACAGGCAGAGTCAAAATAGGAAACCTGTAGCAAAGTGAAGTAAACATTGTTAGAGGTAAGGCAATAGGAAGGGAAAACAATATACTGTGAACTTGGAAGTAGAGACAATATTGTGTTTATTTAAGAACTGCCAGTCTCTCAGGCTGCATGCTGCAAGCTGGCCCCTGTTATAGTGGGCTTAGGTTTGTTTTGTTTGTTTCTTCCTTTCTTTTAGATTTATAGAGATACTTCTGGTTTGGACTCTCTGATTACTGCCTAAATCCATACTTCAGAGAATTGCCAGGAAAACACCAAGTTTTTGAAGGAATTTCTGCACACACTGTAATCTGACTCCCTTTTTTCTGTCACATGTCACATTTAATCTAAACCTGTCAATCAGTCTTTTAAAGTTCCCTATTAAGTGAATCCAACATTCTTTTTTTTTCTTTCTTTTAATTGTCACACAAAATGAAGTTTTTGTTTGTAGCAAATAAGGAGAACACGGGGAATCATTTCCTAAAGCTGTGGCTCCCCAGCAAGAAAGGTTAGGTCTTTTATTAGGGCAGCAGATGAATATTCAAGCAGGAAGGTTTTGTCAGTACAAATAAAGGCAGACATAATCTTGTTCACGCAGTTTTGGAACATGCTTCTTCATACATTGCATGTTACGTTAACGGGGCTTAAGCTTCACCTGGGGAGGAGACCTTAGCACTGAAATTAAGCAAAGGTAACTTCCGGGACACTGGTTTGTCTGAATAGGCTCCAGTCTTGTGGTAGAGTGTAAGGCTCAAACCAGTTGCAGGGTGCTCTTGATGATGTATCTTCTTGGAGCTGTCCATATCATGAAAATAAACAACTCAAAAAACAACACCAGTGACTTTCTGCACTGGTGCTACCTAGGAACACAATGGCCTCTCCTGATCTTATTTTTTGCATGAGCTACTCAAGGCCAGGGTCTGACTGATGACATTTTCCCTTCGAAATAGACTTGTGAGAACACAATGAGAATCTACTTTCACCGAAGCACTTTTTTTTAGGAGAATTGGGATTTCTCATGACTGACGGATTTTCACAAGGGATCCTCAAGTAGAGAGATCTTTACTCATTTCAAAGAGTAAAAGAAAATGTGTCCAAGCAATGAGAAATCCAGAGCGTTACTGCCCAGTGGACCCTTGAGGCCCTCGAGTCCTAACTTCGCTTTTCCCAGCTAAGGACACTGCTGTTCAGGAGCTGGTCATTACTTAAAGCGTCCACCTGAAATTGTGTACAAGCCCATGTGTCCCTTTTTACTTTGAAGTAGACAGCTTTTGCTTTAGTCTCCAAGCTTCTCTTGAGTGTCTAAAGGCTGCTCTAGAGCTAATGATTAGGACTGTGAAGATGTAGAAACAAAGAATATCTGTTGGGCTGGGAAACTGGTAATGATTTAGACTATAAATCTACAGGATAGCAGAATCACCAAACTCCCAGTTCCCTGAAAGATATAGACAAAGGCCTGACACACATCCCTAAGTTGTTTTTACAGGAAGTAGATCCACCAGATGAAAACTGCTGAGCACAAGAACATAGACCCTAGACTGGTTGAAACCAGGTTAATGAAGCATGAAACTTCACCTTGATGCCAACCAATCTGAGAATTATCCAGGAGCTGACAACACCCTGCTCCTTGAACACTATAAAACTCCTCACTACCCCCTTCAGGGTGGGTCACTGTCTTGTGGGCATTAGCCCCCTGTGGCCCCCTTTGCCCAGCAAAGCAACAAAAGCTACTTTTCTTCTTTACACACCCTGCAGCCCCCTCCCTCACCCTGCCTTTAAAACCCCTTCACTGAAAGCCATAGTGGAGTTGGGGTCTTTTGAGCATGAGCTGCCCATTCTCCTTGCTTGGCACCTGCAATAAATGCTGTACTTTCCTTCACCACAACCCAGTGTCAGTAGGTTGGCTTTATTGCACATGGGTGAGCAGACCCAAGTTTAGTTCTGTAACACACACTTCCAAGCAGATATCAGGTCAGATTCCTGTGCTTCACTTTCTTGATCTGGGGTGCTCAGATTTCTCTGCTCCATCTGTTCAAATCCTAACTATCAGTGGGGTCCAGATCCACCTCTTCCACCAACTTGCTACTATGTTCTTTTACAGATCTCAGTTACTAGATTATACAAAAGTTTGCCTCTTAGATGCTCAGCTCCTGTTTCTGTTGTTCCCTCAGTTGGAAAATGTGCTGCTTGAGGAAATCTATCATGTATCACTTGCCCACATCTTTCAAAATGCCCTGAATAGAATAAGTCTTTGCTGTATTCTCAAAGCCAATCCTGTGTGATTAAATGACAAATGAGCACACTGTGTTTCTTAGATAAGTTCTTCCATCAATAAATATATTAAATATAATGATGGGTTAATAAAAGTAAGTGTGATTTAATCTACTTTAAACCTTAAAAAAAGTAGTCAGAATATAACACCTGACTCTAAGATAGATTTTCACTGTAACGTTTTTCCTAATTTTTCTCCACTCAATTCCATCCTAATTAATGTGAAGAGAAGAATGGGGTTCCTCTCTAATAATTTTCATTTGAAATAATACAAGTGAAAATAGCACGTTTTCTCTTGAATACAAGCAGACACACATACACACATATTGAATTCAGCTAAAGTATTTTAATGATTAACAGGCTCTTATTGGGTTATAATTAGAATAGCAATTTATCAAGCTCAGCAAACCTTTTCTCTTCGTAAGTGACTCTCATATGCAGACAGATGATGGTATTTATTTTCTATGAACTTAAATGATTTAAGAGTACTTAAGTTGATTTTGGCTTAAATTCAGTAATATTATTTGGTAAATAATACACTATAGATTAATGAAAGGTTTCCTGGAGTAATTCTACTACTGTAGCTAATGTTGTTTCAGAAATTAATACTATTTTGCAATATGAAAGGAATAGTCACTGTTTCCCTAGGTATGTCTAGAGCAGAAAATGTTGTAAAACAGAGTTAAGATTCAAACCTTGATCTCTCTGCCTTCTAATATCATTTTTCCACTTTGCAATCTACCTTTCTGTTTTATGTGCTCAAAGTCATGAAGTCATAAAAAAAAGTATCTCATGGATGTTGAGGAAGTTCTTACATAAAATAAAATCACTCATAAGCATTTGTTAGGTTATTTTTTTCTTACAGTGAACCTATGTTAAGTAATGAATAATATTATTTGTCTTTCCCTAACTCATAAGAATTATTCTTATCTCAAATATATTTCTACAGCAATTCTCACATTTCACTTAGAATACAATTCACATTCATTAGCTGTCATTTTTATACAACTTTTCTATTGCCATCCTCAAAGGCACCCTCCACTGGACTCAAATTTCTTGCAGCTTTAAAAATGTGACCTGATCTTTCTCATCAGTCTTGTCACTCTTTTCCCTTATCTGTGCCTGGGATTCTTCCCATTTTCCTCCTGATTGCTAGCTTCAAAGCTCTGCTCAAGAGTTGCCTCTATTTGAAGATGTCACGATGTACTCCTTTGCTCAGTCTAGCCTCTATCTCCTTCTCCTGGCGTCCTGAGGTCCATGAGTACCCTCTGACACTGCACATAGTGGGCTATGATGTGGGTCATACAAAAAGGATGGCCTTAGCCATCTCTGTGGATTAGAGGCCAGAGTCAGTGGCGTAGCAATACTGGGTCCTCAGAAAAAACTTTGCTGCTACTGCTGAATATAAGTTATGTTGACTTTTTGAAGAAGAACAAAAAAAGTTTCAGAAGCTTCAATTTTCAGATATAGGAGGTTTAACAGTTATCATTTGAGTTAATTATAATAGAGATGTGTGGACATTTGTGCTTTCCCAGGACTGACAGCCTTAAAGAAGGTGCTTAGGGAATGGCAGAGGGACACCAAGGAGTCTAGGCAAAGACTTAATATCTGTCCTGTTCCAGTGCTTTTTACATAGTTCTAAAAGCACATAGAGTTCTGCACATGTACATAGGCAAATGCAATGCCTACAGAAAACTTTTAGAATTTTTATGGCTAACTTAGTAGTTATAAGATTAATGATTAGTAATATAAAGTATAAGTAAATATCATTATGAAGATTAAAGGTTGAAAAGTCAGGACCTGGAAAAAATTTCTCCAATCAGAACACTTTATAATAGAAAAGGAAAATTCATTTCAATGAAAAACACTTTCATAACATTACTGGTGGCTAGAGGGAAATAACTGGAACAGGATTTATCAACATGCCCTCTTTTCTACCTACTACTTTGCCTCTCCACTCATCCAACATTTTAATAACTGAAGAAATTTCTGTCTATACCAAGATTCAACACCACAGCTCAACTAACTTATCAAACCAAAGTTACTTTCTGTAGCTGTAACTAGTGTCTCCTACTTGGAAGGTAGAGATGGTCTCAAGTCTACTTGTGTTTACTGCAGTCAGTCCATGTTATTTTTCAAACATTCTTTAATGTTTCGATGGCCAACTTTACCCTCTAGCTTTCATTTCTTCTTGAAGGGTAGTAACACCATTTACATGGAATATTTACATTAGGAAAATTAATTTTTATTTTACATTTATATAAAATATTATTGAGATCTTGCTTAAAATTACATATTCTATGCTTATGGATTATTTTTATGGGTGAAGCCACTAGGACCCTCTTCCTGATCGTCACATTCTGTTGATGATTTCAATGGCTACTTTACCAAGGAAACTGAAGCATTAAAAGAAAAGTTTCAGAGAATTCCCTGGTGGTCCAGTGGTTAGGACTCTGCGTTTCCCCTTCAGGGGCATGGGTTCAATCCCTGGTTGGGGACTAAGATCCTGCAAGCCAAGTGGCGTGGTCAAAAAATAATAATATTAATAATAATAATAAAATAAAAGTCGTTTGTAAAAAAAAAAAGAAGACGAAAACTTTCAGATTCCCACCACACTCTCCTGCATCTGCCAACATACTCCACCTTCCTCCCATATCTAGTTCCTTCCACTGTGTTCTAGATCCTATCTCTTCTCATCTTTTCAAGCATATCCTTCTAGCATTTTCCTTTGTCTCTTCTAATTGAAATTAAAATAAAAAATGACTAGATCATTCTACTCAGCTACCATAATGATGTTATTTCTCTCTTTTTTTTAACATCTTTATTGGGGTATAATTGTTTTACAATGGTGTGTTAGTTTCTGCTGTATAACAAAGTAAATCAGCTGTACATATACATACATCCTCATATCTCCTCCCTCTTGGGTCTCCCTCCCACCCTCCCTATCCCGCCCCTCTAGGTGGTCACAAAGCACCAAGCTGATCTCCCTGTGCGATGTGGCTTTTGCCAATACTAGCCACTACCCCAATTCATTACATGCATATATTTGAAAGATATGCTGACTCCAATATTTCTCTTCTCATCTCTCTTAATCCCAATTTAATCAGGCCTTAAAAGTCACCTCTGCACCAAAATTGTTCTCAAGATGAACAATATCATCCACGTTGATAAATCCTACTCTCAGTTCTCAATAAAATATCTTACATAACATTTTAGCAAAGTTGGACATAATAACACCATTGACAGCCACGCTTCACATAGTTTACAGAATACTATATTACATTATTTTCAACTAATTCACTTCTATTTTCTGGTTCCTTCTATTCTCTCAAGACTGCTTTGTTGTTAATTCTTGTCCTCTTTCCTTATTTATAATTAATCTCTTGATCTCACTGGTTCCATGGTTTTAAATCTGGCAAAAGCTAACAATTTACAAATTTATACCTCTAGCTCATATATCAAATAAACATCTCAAACTCAACAAATCTGAAATTTAACTCCTAAATTTTTTCTTCCATGCTTGTTCTACCATAGTGTCAGAGTAGAGTGTTCCCAATATCTGTTGAAGATAAACCCTCTCAGTTGCTCAATTACAAAAATCCTAAATTCATCTTTTCCCTCACCTACCACATCCATCAAGAAATCTCATCATTTATGAATGGACAAAGAAGATGTGATATATATATATATATATATATATCTCCTTCATGATGGGATTAGTGTCCTTATAAGAAGAGACACCAGAGAACATGCTTTTTACTCTCTGCCATGGGAGGATGCAGGAAGAAGGCAGATGTTTGACAGCCAGGAAGAGCGCTCTCACCAGAACTCAACAGTGCCAGCACCCTGATCTCAGACTTTCAACCTCCAAAGCTGTGAGAAAATTAATTTCTGTTGTTTAATCCACCCAGTCTGTGGTATTTTGTTATGGCCTCCCAAAATGTCTAATACAGACATCTATTAGCTTTCTGAGTTATTCTTCTTTTATCTCCTCTACTCCAGCCAGAGTCTCCTTTTTCTTTCTAAAACCACCAAGCATGACCGTGCATTAGGATCTAGTTCTACATATACCATCTGCCTGAAATAGTCTCTTGGAAGACATTCACTTGCAAAAGATTTCATCTTTCAAGTCACTGTCCAGATCCCAGTTTCTCAGCAGTCTGCCCCACCTGTCCTATTTCAAACTACAGTTAGCCACCACATGTACACCTGGCCCAGGATCCCCACCTTCTTACTCTGCTCTATTTTTGCTTATTTAATTTTATATCTTTCTTTCTTTTCTATTTTTTTATTTTTTGTTTTTCAAAAAAATGTTTAATGGGAAAATCCCTATGTTTTCAAAATCTTAAGTGAAAAGAATATCCAAAACTGTGTACACCATTTGATCTCAATTACATATAAAATACACATCTCCATATATCTGGATGAATAAAAAAGTCTGAAAGAAGAAAGACCATAATAATAACCATGGATCTATCTGGTTTATGATATTTTTGGTGATTTTTGTTGTCTTTTTTCTTATCCTCATGCAGTGATTTTTAAAAATAATTAATTTATTTTTATTGGAGTACAGTTGATTTACAATTTTGTGTTAGATTCAGGTGTACAGCAAAGTGATTCAGTTATACATATACATATATCCATTCTTTTTCAGATTCTTTTCCCATATAGGTTATTACAAAATATTGAGCAGAGTTCCCTGTGCTATACAGTAGGTCTTTGTTGTTTTATCTATTTTATATATAGTAGTGTGTATATGTTACTTCAAAATTCCCTGCTCTATTTTTTTTAACAGAACATATCTTCTAACCATAATATCATTTACAGATACTGTTTATTATTACATGTCATTCTCTGCTTCTAAACTGTAAGCTTCACAAGTACAGGGATTTTTTTCCTTTACTTTCTTTTTCCTGATGAATACCAAATGTTTATAAGATAATATATATATTTTCCCTTAAAAATTAATCTTTAATATATGTTATAGTATCTAAGGTATTTTTTTCCTGAGTGCCCAGAACATTCGCTCCATATGATAATTATTAAGCAGATTTCATACTCTCCTTTTTCCTGCTATACTTGTAATAAGTGTTTTATATACTTCCAATCCTCACTATTAATATTAAGACCTTTGGGTGGAATTAGCTTCTTTTTTCTTAACATTTATTTTGATAATGAATAAACATAATCCCATTGGGTTATTTTCATTTGAAACACTGAATTTGATGTTTCCTAATGTGCCTTGCTTATAAAAATGTGTAGTTTGTAAAGACCTAGAATTCTCATCATAAACAGTTTCATAATACACCACAATCTGAGGCACTTGGCATACATCTGTGATCAAGATAAAAACATCCCTATTCTTGATCTCTAAGATATTCCAGTGATCATATTTCACATGAGTATGAGTATAAACCCAACTGTTTGAGTTTCAAACACTACCATTTTCTTTTGACACTCTTTCAATGTAAAAGTCCATTTCATTTCACAGGACTTGTATTAAAACTTTTTCTCAAAGTCTCTGTTTAAACCATTCTCATGGTACTCATCATGTCCTCTCAAATTTATGAAGTTTAACCTTTAATTTTTATCCTTTATGTCAAGATGTTTCTCTGAAACCTCCATATGGTTTATTTAAGGCTTTTCCTCTTTTTTTTAATGGATTATCAGTTCCTCTCTCTCAAATGAATTGATATCTGTAAAATAACTTTGAAAGTAAATGCAGATTTTTAACTTCACTTCAGAAATGATGTACCTTTACTTTTTCACTTCAGACATGATGTACCTTTACTCTGTTTCATCACTGCTTTTGAAAATTCTAGACTATGACAAAAACCGTAAGGTTTTTTGTAAATACAACTTACTCCTTTCATTTCCATTATTTTGAACACATTCCTTTTAGTTTCTTTTTTCTTTTACATATTGCCACTCCACTAGTGAGAATGTATCTAGAATGTTTTAGCCACACTGAGTAAGTTTGTTCTTCTGTGGACTCAGTTCCCTGCCTGAGAGTGAATTAGGTACTTGGAGAGGACCATTAGCATCTGCAGTGCACGTGTAATGCTCAAAACAGCACCCAAGTGGCTCAAAAAGTTAAGGTACCTGATGTTAGAGAGCTTGACTTCAGTCCCCGGGAGGAAGGGATAACAGGATCCTGGGAGATTATCTGATCTAGCTCCTTGCGTTCAGGCAGGCTTACGTTGAAACCATTCAGGACAGATCATCTTCTAATTATTGTTCTGGATCATTTCATTTGTGTGTAATTTCCTTCTCTTTAAATTACACAAGGCAGCCACTGCAGTGCCATGTACCTGATGCTTTCTAATACTTCTTGCATTGAATGGTTACTTGGGACCTTGTTTGTTGTTGTTATTTGTAAGTATCCATCACTACTCACTCTTTTAAATTGAAATAAGATTACTATCCTACTGATTTACCTTTAGATATCAAAGATAAACTAAGTACAGTAAGTCCCCTGCATACGAACAAGTTCCGTTCTGAGAGCACGTTCGTAAGTCCAATTTGTTCGTAAATCCAACAAAGTTAGCCTAGGTGACCAATGAACACAATGGCTATATAGTATGGTACTGTAATAGGTTTATAATATTTTTCACACAAATAATACATAAAAACAAACACAAAAAATAAAGGAAACATTTTTAATCTTATAGTACAATACCTTGAGAAGTACAGTAGTACAGTACAGCAGCTGGCATACAGGGGCTGGCATGGAGTGAACAGGGAAGAAGAGTTACTGACTGGAGGAGGGAGAGGAGGTGGGAGATGGTAGAGCTGAAGGATCGTCAGCAACAAGAGATGGAGGGCCAGCTGCAATGTTGCTCACATCTTGGGCTTGAAATAAAGATACTGTACTACTGTATCTATATAGTACTGTACAGTAAAGTACACAAAAGCACAACCACTTGTAGAGGTTGCACACATGTGACAATGTAGGCCAGATACGTGAACTAACTTTCGTGATTGGACATGTGAACGCACGTTCACATCTTTGAAAGTTTGCAACTTGAAGGTTCCTATGTAGGGGACTTACTGTAACACAAAAGTAGAAGCAGATTTTTATTAGGAGTCAGAATAGATTCAATCTGGTTCTGCCATTGGAGCCTGGCTACTTTGGACACTTTCTTCTCTTGTTAAGTGTTAAAAATAACATTTATATTAACTACCTTATTGGATTGCTTTAAGGATTAAGTAAACTAGTGCATATCACAGTGCCAAGAAAACTACAAGGTGTTATTCAATTACTAGGCCTTTAATCACTATCACTTCTATGTCCCTGGCAGAATTTTGTTTATATAGCTATTATAGCGCTCAGGATGTAGCTTCTTAGTATTAAATGTCCCTCTTCTGTGTCCCAGCCCCAAGGTTGTCAACTACCAGAAAGCAGAGACCCTAATTTACTGTCATGTTCCCTGAATGCAAACAAGTACAGGGCCATAAGTGTAATAGCCAAAAAATAAATGTAGAATAAACAAGCAAATGAAATGTGTAGATTTCATTACTGATTATTTGTAATACTAATATAAGTTATTAGCTAAGGTGGAAACAGAAAACAAAGGCATAATGAAAATAGTTCAAGCTATATATTTCCAGATTTTTGATGGTAAAAAAACCCCCAAACCTCATGTGACGTAAATCTATACCCCAAATTTTGCCAACACAAATTTTGAAGAGAATATCCACACTTTATTGGAAAGAGATAACATATTCCAACAAAAATTCCGTGTTACCATGTGTTTACATCTGATGGTACCAAGGTCCAGTGCACTTTACTCTAAAGAGTGATGGACACCAGAGTTCAGGTACTAGGTGAGCCATATTCTAGCTGTGTGGTCTTGGGAAGCTGGGACTTTAACGGTTCATCAAGGACAGGGATGTCTACTACTTAAATGTGAAATATTGTGAAGTGTTCCCTGCTTTATAACCATCTCAGTCCCTTCTTTCAAAGCTTTAGTTAAGCCTGTTCCAAACATTTCTTGGATTGATGTAGGAGACAGATGGGCCCCTGGGCTGGACAGCTGGTGTTTGTCAAGTGGAGTACCACTGAAGCTTTGCTCTCACCCAGACACTCTAAGGACAAAGCCAGTGGCAGAAAGCTGAGCTCTGCTCGAATAAAGAGATAAGATGACCCCTCCTGAGGTCAAGGAAAACTTCCCCAACTGCACATGAGCAGAAAAGCTCCTTGGGGGTCAAAAAGGGAGGAGCTTCCACCCCATAATATGTGTGGACATGCACACACAGGCCTCTGCAGTAGGATCCGTCTTAGCCAAAAGATGCTCACGCATGTTGGGGAGGGTCCTGGGACTAGTCAAGTGTGAATAAAGAAACAAGATAATTGGCCAAAGTTAAAGATCCAGAAAGACTGTCCTATATGAGTGATTCAAATCACTTCTTTACTGCAGTCCTCCTCATTAGAGAGGACACCCACATCCTTTTTCTCTGCGTGTGCATTTTTGCCTTGCTTCAGTCTTAAATAAACTGTTTCTCTGTGTGCTCTCCCACTTGTTGTGCTGTGTCTCTAATAATAAATTTTGTTCCTGTTTTTATAGTTTTTGCCTCCTTGAAATAGTCTTGCTTTCAAACAGGGGCAAGAGCCAGAGCTACTTTTCTTCTAGCCTCTAACCCCTGGTAGTCTATTGGCTAGGATTCCTAGTTTTCATCCAGGCTACCTACTTTCAATTCCTGGGCAGGGAACTACACTCTCTCTTCAGGACTGCTCACTGCTGTCTCTCCGAGATCAGAATCAGTGGTAATTTAAGAAATTAGAGGCAGAGAAATCAGCAAAAGCCATAACATAGTGTCTGGTGTAGCTGAAAGGAATATAAGGACACTAAGTCTCACTTAAAATATTTGAATAAACTCTGACTTTATCACCATACCTGAAAGAAGTATTTATGTAATATTAATTTAATATGAATAAAATAAAAAGTTATGATCAGAAAGCATGAGTATGAGAATGTTCAGATGCTAAAAACTTATGGTATATAACAGAGGAAAAAAAAAAAACTATGAAGAAGCATAAAGCATAGTCTACTTCCAAAGAAGTGAAATTTATCACCTGAAATAAAACGCTTAGAATTTTGGTGAACTTACTGCATAGGATTTCAAAATATTTAATTCAGAATAATTTGCCTCGGGCTTCCCTGGTGGTGCAGTGGTTAAGAATCCGCCTGCCAATGCAAGGGACATGGGTTCGAGCCCTGGCCCAGGAAGATCCCACATGCCGTGGAGCAACTAAGCCCCTGCACCACAACTACCAAGCCTGAGCTCTAGAGCCCGTGAGCCACAACTACTGAGCCCATGGGCCACAACTACTGAAGCCTGCGCACCTAGAGCCCATGCTCCACAACGAGAGAAGCCATGACAATGAGAAGCCTGCGCACCTCAAGGAAGACCCAACGCAGCCAAAAATAACTTAATTAATTATTTTTTTTAAGTGTTTAAAAATAATAATAATTTGACTCTCATTTAGTGAGTCTACATTAAAATTCTGAAAGAGGATACTGCAATAACTGATATTATTAACAACATACAAGAAAAAGGTACTAAGAATATCTTTCCCTTTCTGCCCTTTTTATACTTAAATATGTTGTATTCTCCATCCTACAAAAAGGAGAAAAAACCATCCAAAACGTTGAGGAGTCTTCAGTTCTGAATCACACACTTACCTAATTCTCTTGAAATTTAGGGGTTGGCTAGAAGATAGTTAATGCTGAGGAAAAGAAAACAAACACAAGGGAAAGATGGTTCATTCATGCAGGGATGACTACTGGTTGACTACTTGAAACATTTTTATTATATCTGATGTTATTATATTGGTTGTCACAAAGTCAAAAATTTGTACAATTTCTTTTTGAGATATTTTTAAATGGGTAACTTTATGGTATTTTGTAAACATGTAAATCTACTTGTAAAATATTTGCAAAGTTTTATTCATATTGTTTCTGATAAAAAATCAGGAGAATTTTATATGTTCACAGGGGTAGACTTTGTTATTGTGAAATTCTGATTCTTTGGTTTAGGAGGGGGAGAAGTGAAATACCATTTATTAGAAAAGCTTTGGCCAAAGTAAGCAACAAGATAAATGCAAGTACCAAAGAAAATATTCAAAAGACTGATATCTAAAACTGCATGAGGGAAGTAGTGACAAGTAGAATTTCCTTATATGTATGGAGGGAAATAAAGGTGAGATGATTAAGAAGTTAAAGAATATCCAAGCTATAGAGTGCAGTCCACTCTCTCACTTTAGAATCTAATTTGGGGCCTTCCCTGGTGGCGTAGTGGTTAAGCATCTGCCTGCCAATGCAGGGGACACAGGTAAGAGCCCTGGTGCAGGAAGACCTCACATGCCGCAGAGCAACTAAGCCCATGCACCACAACTACTGAGCCTGCGCTCTAGAGCCCACGAGCCACAACTACTGAGCCCATGTGCCACAACTACTGAAGCCCGCATGCCAAGAGCCCATGCCCCGCAACAAGAGAAGCCACTGCAATAAGCCCGCACACCTTGACGAAGAGTAGCCCCACTCACCACAACTAGAGAAAGCCCACGCGCAGCAACGAAGACCCAACACAGCCAAAAATAAACAAATAATAAATAAATAAATTTATAAAAGAAAAGCAAAAGAATCTAATGTTAAATGATGTGGCCAAGGTCGCATGCCTGATATGAAACCCTAGGTATTAGGCTACCCAAGACGGTTTGTTCTACTGTTTGCCCTTCTTTAGAAAGGCAAAGGCTGAATCTTGTTAGGGGACACAGTGGTTAAAGAGCGGGGACTCTGGAGCCAGACTCCCAGAGTTCAAGTACCATCTCTGCTACTTACCAGCAGCATAACATTGGGCATCTTATCAATACTTCAGGTCTCTGTAACTTTGTTTCTTTATCTGTGAAATGGTCCTAACAAAGAATGTATCTCAGAGAGTTTAATTCATAAACAGTGCACAGAGCAGTACTGAACACATAATAAGGGTGTATTAGTTCCCTGTAGCTGTTGTAGGGAAGAACGACAAAATTGGTAGCTTAATACAGCAATCTGTCCTGTCACAGCTCGGGAGGCTAGAAGTCTCTAATCTGGTAGGGTGCCTTCACCCGGGAGTCCTAGGGGACAACCTGCTCCTTGCCCCTTCCATCTCTGGTGCCGACCCCCCCCCCCATTCCTGGCTTGTGGCCGCATTGCTCCAGTCTCTGCTCCAACCTCACATCTGCCTTCCCCTCTGTGTGTCTCCGTGTAACATCCTCTGCCTCTATTTATGAGGACGCCTGTGATGGCACTTAGGATAATTCAGGATAGTCTCCTCACCTCAGTATTCTTAATAGTGAAAGATTAAGTATTAATCTTAATACTGCATCTGAAAATATACTTTTCCCAAATAAGTTAACATTTACAAATTCCTAGGATTAGGACTCAATATGTTTGACCATATTCAAATTACTACATAAGGACTTTTCCATTTTTATAATTTCTGGGATTCTGGATGCCCTGATTTTATAACAAAGTTTATCAGAGTCACTTGACAGAATAGTCTCTATAAGACATTAAGTACCGGACACAAGAGGAGGAAAAGGTTTTGAACACATAGGACAGGCTTGGGGGGGGGGGGGCACAAACTCTCGATGAAGAAGAAAGAAAGGCATATTTAAGGTTAAAGAAAATCTGTGCATTCTACAAACAATAGAACAAAACTTCTAAGTAGATTTATGAGAATCCTGCCCCTCTACTCAGTCTGTCAGTACTTTAAGGCTAAGTTGGGAAGCACTGTGAGAGGAATGATTTATCTTCTTGAAACATCGATTTATTTGGTAGCATGAGTAAAAACACTTGCTGATAATAAAATCAGCTAATGTTTTACATAGTTGCCAGTACTGTCCAAGCGTCCTCTTAGTCCTGTTCCAATGACGGAAGCCAAGCTGGAATCTCATCTTGAGTTTTACTTTCCTAAGGCCTTTTCTAATTCGCCTTGAAACGTTAGCCAGGACCTGACAGGAAACAGACATTCTTGGTGTAATTGGAGGAAACCTTGTGCCATTGGAAAAGGCAGGAGAAGGGTTTAGAAATAGCAGGAAGGGATGGTGTGGTCCTCCAAACTAGGGAGCCTGTCACAGGGTCTGAAGTGTTGCTACGGGGTTGCCTGGATGGGAGTGGAGGGAGAGCTGAATAGAGCAGTCTCCTGCCTCAAGTTGTGCCCTCTGACGGAGACATGCAGCCACCCATGGTGATGCAGCAGAGGGACCCAGGTAAATAACGACCGCGACTACTCATGTTGACACCAGAAAAGCTCCAGCAAAAGTCCAGGCTCTTGTTCAACTCATCCAAGAAAAGTTTGGGCAAGGTACACAAAGGAGAAAACAAAAAGAAAAAGAAAACAATAAAAGAAAAACCAAAAAACCACTGCAGCTCAGGAGCAAGGAGAACAAAGAAGCATTTTATTGAGGCAAAAGGGAAAAAAACACACTCAGAGAAGAGTGTGGACATCCTGGTGAGTGAGGGGTACCCTGCAGGTCTTTATTTTGATCCTCCTTTTATCTTATTTTTAGCCCTTTGAATGGGAGGGGGTCTTTTTGATTATGGGTAGAATATTCATTGAGGGGAGGGTTGAGGTGTGGCCTGGATTGCATCAGGTTGCATCAGCTTCTGGTGCTGTGCATTTGTCTCCTGAAGCCATCGTACATGAACTCCAAGAGCCGTTTTCCCTTAAATTGTCCCTTACTAGTCAAGTGCCACACGTGGAAGTTTGTACAGGGTCATAAGCAACCTGTGCATCTTTTTTGCCCATGCTCCAGGGTTTTCATGGTCAGAGTTTCTTGTTCAGATACTACAGATTTTCTGTTTCAGATGTCATTCCTCCATGCATCATGGCCTCATTAAGTGCAAAACAAGGAGGTGGCTTTGCCTTCTGCCTAATGCCTACGCATGAGGAGGCTGTGCTTGGGCCCTGTCCTGACTTTCCTACCTCAGCATTGTCCTCTGTGTGGTATTCTGTTCCTCATAAGGGATAGTGGAAGAGTAGGGAGTCACTGATGCAGTCCATGTGGGTCATCCGCCCTGGACACAGGAGGAGAAGTGGTGATGGGGCCCAAGAGAAGTATCCACCCACACTCTCTTGGAAACTTTGCATATCCTTCTCTGCTTCTCTTTTTTAAATTATATTATTGCATGTATTCTTTCAATGAAAACCGCTGGCTTTGTTGAGCAGGGTCCTTCTTGTTTAAATGTATCTTTGCTATCACCTAGTGCAGCACACTGGGACCTCTTCTTACAGAGTCGTTTGATATTCTTCAGTAATGGTGTTACCGATCAGGGTTCCTAGTCTCCTAATCAATAGAAAGCGATAAGATGTCAGACAAGAAATTCAGGCAAGGCTTTACTGGGGCCCCTGGCGCAGCACAGGGGAGAGAAATAAGTAATAGGTTCCCTTGCTCGCTTGCCCTGGGGGAGGGGTGGGATGTTTCCTTATACAGGGTGAGGGTAAGAGTGTGTCCAGGGGTCAGGCCAGAGGTGTGGCTTAGGTGGTCTGCCCACCCCTTTGGTGGTGTTGAGTGCAGGGGGCATGTGCGGTTCCCTGCTTTTGCTCCGGACTCTTCAGAAGTAGCAGTTGCGTTCTTTCGGTCTTTTTGTATCTTGTCCATAATTTGCCCCAACTCTGCATGCATGCAGTTATTTTTAATCCATTATAGTTTCTTTGTATTTTGTTGCTTGTGGAGACCTTTGTCCAGGTTCCAGCACTGCAGCAAAGGGTCCCAGGTCCCAGGTCCCAGCCTCTCTCAAGGGGACTAGTCTCAACCTGTGTCAAGAATCAGGCTAGTAACCACCTTTGAAAAAGAGAGTAAAAGATGACATCTGTAGTTAGGAGTCACTGCGTTGACAAACTGTGGGTGCTGCAGTCTCTGTAACTGAGACTTTAAATATCACAGAGCAATTAGGAAGTTTTATTAACTTCTTCAGAAACATCCTTTTTATATGCAATTTGACATATGTGTCCCCAAATTCCATCCAGTTTAAGGATATGGTTTCACCAAAATCCAAATAATTTCACCCCTTGATATGTCACCTTAGGACAGACTTAGAAGTAATCATTTTATAAAGTTGATTTTCTTTCTTCTTGAGCAGCCCATCTTAGTATCTCCTGTGTCTTCTCAAGTTGAGAAATCATTTCTCTACTTATTCGTACATGATGTCAACATCATTTATCAGAGCACAGGTGGTGAGTATCACGACCTGTTATGATAGATTACACTCTCTCCTTCAATATTAATATCATGAAAATTGAATCCACCTTTTTTGAGGACAACACATGAGAGGTGTACTGAATCTTTTCCCAAGTAAATGCAAACTCTTCTGACTGTCTTTTGTAATAGAGTGACAAAAGCTAGCACGAACAAGTGAGTATCAGCACACCATATTCTTCCAGCCAGCTTAACTTCCGCTGCTCCAGAGATTAAAAACATGGACTCTGGAGCTTCCACTGGCGCAGCGGTTGAGAGTCCGCCTGCCGATGCAGGGGACACGGGTTTGTGCCCCAGTCTGGGAAGATCCCACATGCCGCGGAGCGGCTGGGCCCGTGAGCCATGGCCGCTGAGACTGCGCATCTGGAGCCTGTGCTCCACAACGGGAGAGGCCGCAGCAGGGAGAGGCCCGCATACCACAAAAAACAACAACAACAACATGGACTCTGGATTCATTTTATAGCTCCACCTCTTACTAGCTGTGTGACATTGGCTCAGTTCCTTAATCTCTCTGTGCTTCATTTTTCCTAATCAAGAAAGTGAGTTTCAATAGTATCTACTTCATAGAGTTGCCATGAGCATTAAAACAGTTAAAATACTTAAAGCATGTAATAGAGTGCCTGTAACTACAAAGAGCTGTATCAGTATTATTCCTATATCCAAATACTTTGTATAAACCATGTCTTTGAATAGAAACCATACTTCCTGAGGTCTTCCTGAGAGCCATTCCTGTTTCAAATTCCCCACTACTTTTAGCTTTAGTGAGATCAGAGGTTCCTACTCAGCATGTCTTCTGAGAGTAGCATCGACATATATACACTACCGAATGTAAAATAGATTGACTCGGGGCTTTGCGCTGATGATATGGGGACGTGTGTGTGCAAATGGCTGATTCGCTTTGTTGTGCAACAGAAGATAACACGGTATTGTGAAGTGATTATACACCAATAAAGATCTATGAAAAAAAGCAACTGAGAGTAGTCCAGGCACTCAGCACATCAGTGATGTCTGAGCATTTGGTTGTAGTTTCCACACCACTGCCTTGTAATCTCAATACGTCACAGAACAGCGCTCGTGCTGAACCTTTTTAGCTTCTCCTTCGTCTTTGACCGCTCACCACTACAGCCCCGCATCTGGTCAGGGCTACAGCAAGCCTCTTGTCTATGTTTTGAACTAATGGCATAATCCACGGAACCCAGAAGCCTCCTCCACAGTATTCCTGCCAACTCTGCTGTCTCAAGATTCTCCAGAGAAGTCACCAAGGAAATGCGGCAATTCTTTCTTTTTCAAGTCTAATATAACCTAATGAGCCAGGCCCCTAAGAGGTAAGTCTTCATACCCTACCGGGAATCCTACTCGCCATCATATATCCTAACGTCTGAGTCACAGAAGAGGATCAGTTGAATCAAGATTACATTGCTCTTCCCACCTCCACTCTTTTTATCACCCTGGTATCTTTTCACCGAGGTTTGTCCTGAATGGTCTATGGTTTCCAAAGCAAATCATCTAAACTATTCCTATGTAAGTCTGTGCAGTCGGAATACATGACAGAGAGAAGCCCCCTTCTTCCTAAGTGATAGTGGTATAAAGTTCTTAAAAATCCTCATGTGCTCCAGGAAATAATAACATGAGAGAGAATGTTATATTATCACCAAGCTATTCAAATGAGCCATCCAAACTCAACTTTATCTCTACAAGACTAGAGCCATTGTAGCATGCAGCGGGATCGGAAGTAGGCTGTGCACCACATCAGTCTCAATATTGGCTAATACTATACACCAAATGGCTACAGAGTGAGGGAGTGCACAGAACACAGGCAGGAACACGATCCTCATTTGTCGTTTGTAGCCTCCCAGGCTACTAAAGACTAGCACTGTTGCCCAGTCCAAGCTCGTACTGCTTGCCGCACAGGAGGCCAGTAAATCAAGAGATGAGCTGCTGGGCAATAAATAGAGACTTTATTCAGAAAGTGGCAGACTGAAAAGATAGTGGATTCATGTCCCAAAGAACCGTCTTCCCTGAGTTAGAATTCAGGCTCCTTTTATACTAAAAGGGGAGGGAGGAAAGTCAAACATTTCCTGGTTCCCACCAGCCTCCGGAGGGGATGTGTTAGTTTCTTCCTGCCTGCAGTCATTCACAGGTGAGCCTGGTCGGGATGTCTCCTGTGAGCTAAACTAAGGTGTTTTAGCTTAATGGTCATTACCTGGGAGTCAGGGTTCCCAGAGATGGGACATTATGTATAATTTAAGCATATAGGCAACATCCTTTCAATGAATAACTTGTAATAGAATACAGAGCTTCTTCTCTATTACAGCACAAGTGTGTTCTTGAAGTCAGAGCTGTAGAGTTACAACAAGTCTCATATTCACATGTCTCTGGGTGTCTGGCTCACAGTCTCTTAGGCAATCACATGGCCTAGGTTTACTGCTCAACATTTTAAAGGAAACTCGTTAAAAATAAGATTTTCAAACCTGCCATATGTGATCAAATTATTTGTAATGACTCATTTGTGCTGTAATTTGTAAAAATTAAGTAAAGAGTGGAAAGTCATACTATTGTCTAATGATTTTAATGAACTCGGATATGAAATTGGCACTTAGAAGATGCTCAGTGGCTCTGAGTTGCATTGAGGGCAACGTGACCAGGTTAACAAAAAGGGCTTTGTTAGCAAACCACACTTGGGTCCACTGACCCACGTGTAAGAAAGCCAATCGACTGACACTGGGTTGTGGTGAAGGAAAGTGCAGCATTTATTGCAGGTGCCAGACAAGGAGAATGGGCAGTTCATGTTCAGAAGACCCCAACTCCCCAGTGGCTTTCGGGGAAGGGGTTTTAACGGCAGTGTGAAGGAGGGGGTGGCAGGGTGTATGCTCAGCTCGTGCACAGTTCTCAGGTTGGTTGGCATCAAGGTGAGGTTTCAAGCATCATCAACCTTCTGGTTTCAATCAGAATAGGGCCTATGTGCTTGTGGTCAGCAGCGTTCATCTGGTGGGTCTGCTTCCTGTGAAAACAACTTAGGAATGTGTGCCAGGCCTTTATCTGTATCTTTCAGGGAACTGGGAGTTCAGCGATGCTGCTATGTGGCTGGTTTATAGTTTAAATTGTCACCAGTTTCCCAGCCCAACAGCTATTCTTTGTTTCTACATCTTCACATTCCTAATCAATAACTCTGGAGCAGCCTTTAGAGACTCAGGGGAGGCCTGGGAGACTAAAGCAAAAGGCTTTTACTTCAAAGCGCAGGGACACAGGGGCTTGTACACAGGTTCAATCCTCCTTTTTTGATAGTCCTCAATCTTGAGGGGAACAGGCTCAGGAAAAGAAAGGGAGTAAAGTTTTGGATAGAGAGACTAATCATAAACTCAGCAGAGGAACTCAGTTTCAGGGGGACAGAGTTTCAGCCTTGGTAACTGGATAAAAGTCCCCAGGCTAGGCCTATGAAACTTCATGCCTCCTCTCTAACTAGGTTTTAACTTAACATCACTATGTTTGTGTACATGTGACATTTCTTTCCCCCAGAAAGTCCTGTACACCGTTATTGAGAGCTGCAGCGATTAAAAGGGAGGGATGATAGAATCACCTGGAAAGGGATAACAAAGCACAGAAAACAGAAATGGGAATTGGCCAAAACACAGCTTTTGAAATCACCAAGAATAGCAGTGGGCACAGGACAAGGAGTCAAAGACTTAGGAGAGAAGAATTTTGTTCTCCTGGTTCCTTGCCTCTCCCCCGACTAGAAAGTAAGCCCCGGGCTTCCCTGGTGGTGCAGTGGTTGAAAATCTGCCTGCTAATGCAGAGGACACAGGTTTGAGTCCTGGTCTGGGAGGATCCCACATGCCGCGGAGCAACTAGGCCCGTGAGCCACAACTACTGAGCCTGCGCGTCTGGAGCCTGTGCTCCGCAACAAGAGATGCTGCGATAGTGAGAGGCCCGCGCACCACGATGAAGAGTGGCTCCTGCTTGCCACAACTAGAGAAAGCCCTCGCACAGAAACGAAGACCCAACACAGCATAAATTAATTAATTAATTAATAAACTCCTACCTCCAACATCTTCTTTAAAAAAAAAAAAAAAGGAAGTAAGCCCCGTTTCAAGAACAGTCTTTGCTTGTTTTGCTCCTATATAACCAATACCTAGAGCAGAGCCTAGCAATACTTGGTACTTAATAAATATTTCATAAATGGGTGAACCAAGGAGTAAAATTAGCATAGAAGAAGCAGAATTTGAAGATTAGAAGATCAGTGTAGCTATGGACACACAGACCTCTTCTACTAAAAATGTCAAGTTGCTAACGTGCCATGCCCATTTATTCCTAAAGCAAATATTTATCAATTTGGGGAAAGCTATGTTGCTGTATAAAACACAGTGACATTACACTCATACAACACCTTCTTGGCTAGCTCCAAACTAGCAATGCAGCAACGCACAGATGCAAATGATTGCACTGAGAAAGATAAAAAGTTGCCAAACAACAACTAAAAATATTTGTTTTATTTGGTTGGTTAGTCCTCACTGAATTGGAAACTTCTTACGACAACAGCAGTGTCTCATTCATCTTTGTTTCCTGGTGGTGCATGGTATCTGATTCAGAAAGCACACATTTATTAATGTAATTGAACTAAATCCCAAGAAACTTTCTCAGTAAAGCAGACATCCTGCCAGATCAAATAAACACTGCTCTAATCTCTGCAACCAAAGGATGTTGTTACTTCATTAAATTAAATTTCCTGCAAAACAGGGAATGCTAGGCAATTCCTCCTCTAGTTGGAAAGAACTACAGTGTTGACACTGACTTGAGTTTTTAATGTTTTTCTCTCTATAATCCCATCACTTGAGGAATGCACTGCAAATCTGTCTTGTCTGACAGCTTGCTGCCACCCACAGCCTGTCAGCTCTCTCAGAAGATGGAGGCTCTGAGAGAGAAAGTGCATTCACACCTCTGTGATCCCACGAATTGGTTTAGAAAAGCACCATTTCTAACACAGCACAACTTCCACACCACAAGGGAGCCCCATTCTCTTGTCCCTTGGGCTTCAATCTGATTTGTGTTATCAATATGAACCAACTGATACGTGGAAAATGGTACACCAGGCAGTAGAGGCAGACATAAATATTTTAAATAAAACAGTAGCAGTGGGAGGTGAGGTAATATACAGATACATGGGGCTTTAAAGTGTTCTAATTCTTTCCTTTTAAAGATAAGTAAACCATTCCAAAGAGACAATGGACCAATCAGGATTACACAGATAAAAAGCGGTATGAATAAGAATGTAAATGAGAAGACATATATCCTATGTGTTGCAATAAAAGGATCGTTTCCACTAAGTTAATGGTTTTCACACTAGAACTTTGAAGAACTATTTCTGTCAAATGTGTAGACACTAGACACATGTAATTGAAACTGAGATTTAAATTAATTAAATATATTAAATTACAAATTCTATTCCTCAGTCATACTAGCCACATTTCAAGTGTCCAATGACCACATGTGGCTTGTGGCTGTATGTTGGACATAGGTTAAAGTAAAGGACACAGATCCAATATGGAGTCAGATTTGTTCTTCCCTGTTACACCATGGCCATCAAGATTCATCATCATCTCTACAATTATATTATTTAACAAATGTCGTATAAATGAAATCATGAAATATGTGTTTGTGATTGGCTTTTTTCACTCAGCTTAGTTTCTTGAAGGCCACTCAAGTTGGGCGTATCAGTAGTTTGATCCTTTTTATCGCTGAGGAATATTCTGCCACAGTTTGTTAAATCATTCATCCATTGAAGAATATTAAAGTTTTCTGTTTTGGGCAATTATAAATAAAGCTGCTATGAACTTTCATGTATAGGTGTAAAAAGCTTTCAGTTTTCTGGGATAAATGCCCAAGAGTACAATTCCCGGGTAATTTGTTATGATCATTTTTAGTTTTAAAATAAACTGTCAAATCCTTTTCCTGACTTACTGTACAATTTCACGTTCAAACCAGCAATGTATGAGTCATTTAATTTTGACAAATCCTTACTAGCTTTTGGGGTTATCACTATCTTTTAATTTAGCCATTCCGATAGCTGTGTAGTGATATTATGATTTTAATTTCTATTTTTCTAAACGCTAGTGATGTTGAAGATCTTTCCATAGGCTTATTTGTCATCTGCGTATTCTCTTCAGTGAAATATCTGTTCATGTTTTCTGCTTGTTTTCTAGCTAAATTGTTTGTTTTATTAATACTGAGCTTTAAGAATTCTTCACACATTCTACACATAAGTCCTCTGTCAGATATAGGATTTGCAAATGTTTTCTCCCAGTCTATAACTTGCTTTTTTATCTTAGGGTTTTTTACAGAACAAAGTTTTAATTTTGATCGTTTCAATTTATCTATTTTTCCTTTTATGGATCATACTTTTGATGTCAAGTGTAAGACTCTTTGCCCCACATATTTTCTCTTAAGCTTTCCTAAATGTCTTATGTTTTTAGTATTATGTTTTATATTTGATCCATTGTCCATTTTGAGTTACTTTTGTATAAGGTGTCATATCAAGGTCAAGGTTTATTTTGCCTATAGTTGTCCAATTGCTCCAGCACCACCTGTTGAAATTAAGTTGCTCTGCCCCTTTGTCAAAATTAATTCTAGTTTCTCTGTTCTGTTACAGTGATTTATGTCTTTCTCTCCAACAGTACCACACTGCCTTGATTACTCTCCTCCATGCTGGGAAAAGTATTTCTTCTCACTTTATTTACAGGTACAAAGTTTATTAGAGACATAGCACAACAACAAGTGGGAGAGCACACAGAGAAACACTTTGTTTTGTTGAGACAGAGCAAGGCAGAGATACACACCCAGAGAGAAGACGGATTATAGCCCAGAGGCATATGGGACGGCCTTAGCATCACATATTACGGGGTGGTGTCTCCTCCTTTTTGGCCCCCAAGGAGGCTTTCTGCACGTGTGCAATGTTTCTCTTGCCCCAAGATGGGAAATGTATGACTTCTTGATCTTTTAACAGTGTTTAGCCCCTCTCTGTCCCTGCCATAAAAGTGTCCAATGTCTGGTTATTTATCCTATTTCTGTTGCTGTTTTTTATACCCAGGTGCAGATCTTGAAATATAGACAGGAGTCCAGCCATAAATATATAATCCTGAGGCCTGTTTGTCTCTTGCTTCAGGAAATGTAAACAGGGGGCTGGTCACGAATGTCCAGCACGGAACCCATCTTCTTCTCACCCCAGGAGGTGTGAACAGGAGGCCAGTTTTAAATGCCTAGCCTGGAGCCCATCTATCTCCTGCCTCACGGCCTCCATTGTTTGTGATAATGCATCACTCTTAATCTCACTGGTGTTCCCATAAGTAACATATCATTTTCTTCTTTTTGTTTCAAAGTGTGTCGCTTTGTTACTGGCTTTCAAAACTTTTACTGTGTCATGCCTGCATGTGGATATCTTTGCATTTGTACTATTCGGATTTCACTGACCTTCTTAGATGTGTAGATTAATGTCTTCCATCAAATTTGGGAATATTCAACTCTTATTTCTTCGTTTTTTTCGTTTCTTCAGTTAATGCCACTGCGCGTATTTTGATGTCTTTAGTGGTGCTCCATGCTTATCTTAGACTGTTCATCTGTCTTTATTTTCTTTTGCCTCATTCTTAGCATTGCATAATCATTATGAATCTACTTTCGGTGAATGATTTTTAGTTACTGTACTTTTCAACTCCAGAAATTCAGCTTTTTTAAAAAATTTCTCTCTTTATTGACATTCTGTCTTTGAAAGGACATTGTCACTATCTTTTCCTTTGATTTTTTTAAAGCACAGTTTCCCTTAGCTCTTTAATCATATTTATAATGGCTACCTTGAACTCTTTGCCTGTTCAGTGCAACAGTTGGGGCCACTCAGAAACATTTTCAGTTGCTTGTTTGTCCCTCCCTTCGTATCACATTTTCATTTTTCTTTGTATGTACAATTTTTTGTTGTTTTTAAAAGCAAGGTATTTTAGGTAATATATTGTAACAAATACATATACCCTCAACAGAACTTATTGTATTTTGCTTGTTTATTCATTTATGACTTTACTGAACTATTAAAGTGAAACCCACACAAGTTAAAGCCTTTGATACTACTACACAGAGGATGTAGCCTTTAGCATTTCCACAATCATCCTTGAATGACACTGGTTTCAGCAGGGCTCTCTTAGACTATTTCTTTGTCTAATCTCTGTGTTAATCTGTCTGTCTCCATTGTATCACACCAGGCTATTAGGGTCTACTAATTGCTGGCTGAATTCACTATTTTTTTTTTTAACATCTTTATTGGAGTATAATTGCTTTACAATGGTGTGTTAGTTTGTGCTTTATAACAAAGTGAATCAGTTATACATATATATCTCTCTTCCCTCTTGCATCTCCCTCCCTCCCACCCTCCCTATCCCTAGATGGTCACAGGCACGAGCTGATCTCCCTGTGCTATGCGACTGTTTCCCACTAGCTATTTTACGTTTGGTAGTGTATATATGTCTATGCCACTCTCTCACTTTGTCCCAGCTTACCCTTCCCCCTCCCTGCATCCTCTATTGTTTCAACAAACCCTGAGGGCAACTTGCTCAAAAGTCTTCTCAAATTACATTCAGGGTTTTTTGCAGAGGCAGTTTCTGATGTCCATCTTTGTGATTTGCTCTGAACCCAGGAGGGCTCTTCTTAGCTGTGCCTTTCTCTGATTCTCTCTAGTAAACTTATTGGCCTACAATTTACCTTGTAAACCTTTTTTTTTTTTAGGAGTCTGTTAAACAAAGAATTTCTTTATTAATACAAACTATTAATACATACCCACAAACTATAAAGTGCTAAGAAATTTAAATATCTAAGTTATAGCAAACTGCTGGCCATTCAACATCCAGGGTCAACAGAATGCCTGATGGAGACTGTTTTCCCATAGCCCCTTGTGTTATGTGTATTTCTTCTAGACTTGGACTATTAAGCATAATTTGACAGTTTTTACAAGTTAAAAGAATACATAGTAATAATAGATCTTATGAAAAAAAAATCCTAGGAGGGTTTAAAGCAGTAAATATTTTAAAGAACAAAAATTGAGCCTAGACATTTTCTGAAAGAATTCAAAAACACAATTTCTAAATAACATACTTCAGCATTTCAAGTATAGTAAGTACATGTATTTATTTTTCTATTATAATTTTCTTTAAACAGTGTAACTTTTTAGGATGGTGGTACGTAGTCCAAATAATTATAACTAATATTAACGAAATTAGAAACTGAGCTAATAATGGAAGGAGAGGTTGAATATAGTTGGATAACACAGTGAAAAATTTATGCACAATACATACGAATAAGATAAATCAAAGGCACATTATTTCATGTTGGATGTTGGGGTAAAAGCATAAATTCATCACACAGGTAAGAGATATTTAAATAAAGTTGTAGATATTTTCAGCAATGAATGGTATACTTCTGATTTGATGAATTAATCTCAAAACATAAATACAGATTATCCCCAAATACACTGATATTTTGGGGGGATACTATAGATGTAACATCTTTTATTTATTTCACATAAACATGCTTCTTGGGATAAGGCTAATATAAAATGGACAATCTGCCTCTATAAACAACTAAAATATAATGTATATTAATTTAGAGTTCAATTATATATGTAAGGGATTAATCTTTAACGTAACATCATGTTTACATAACAAATTACATTTAATTTGAGATGGCAAATGTTTAAAAGACATCATCTATCCAAATGTTCATTACGTCTATTAACTCTAATACTTTAGAGAATTAGAGGATATTAAATAGAAAACACCTGCCTGAATAGTGTTACTTTCAGTTATCACAGTTTAATAACATTCAAGGCAAACATTTTTGCCAGAATGATTTGAGATTCTCAGGAAGTTAAACATATGCTCTATAGAGACCAAAAACTAGTTTGAGTCCAATTAAAATAGTGATCCAATCATCCCCCATATGTTTATTTACTGCCTAATATGTGCCTACCACATACAAGGCCTTTTTGGTTTGCTCTCCTTGCTCTCATTTGGTTGCATAATGTGGATGTGTCAGATAGGGTTACATAGATAATAAACAGAAAATAAACTGTATAGCATGTTAGATATCAATTCAATTATGGAAATGAATATCAGCAAACGTGATAGCCATATTCTGGAAATTCTGGAAGTTTTAAATAGGGTATTCAGAAAAGCTCACTGGCAAGCAGCCATCTGAAGAATGTGAAGAGACAATTCGTATGAATGTCTGGGGAATAAGTACTCCAGGTAGAAGGACCAGCAAGTGTCAGGAGTGGTCTTTCAAAGGAAAAGACAGTATGACTGGAGATGAATGGATGTGAAGAAAACTGCTCATGTGATGCTCAGGTGATCAGAAAGCTAATGGGATACTACATCATGTCATTTAATGTAGACAATTTAAGAAAGTCCCAGGATCTAAAAGAACAGGGAAGTACCATTTCCCACCCACTGCCCTGCTCACAAAGCTGGAGTCACTCCAAGAGTGGGGAGCAACTATTTCCAGTACCAAAATATCTGTGGCTCAGATATTCTGCAGATCATAAGAATAGGGGAAGGGGCTTCCCTGGTGGCGCAGTGGTTGAGAGTCCGCCTGCCGATGCAGGGGACACGGGTTTGTGCCCCGGTCCGGGAAGATCCCACATGCTGCGGAGCGGCTGGGCCCGTGAGCCATGGCCGCTGAGCCTGCGCGTCCGGAGCCTGTGCTCCGCAACGGGAGAGGCCACAACAGTGAGAGGCCCGCGTACCGCAAAAAAAAAAAAAAAAAAAAGAATAGGGGAAAGACAGATCATAAGAACAGAGAGCAGCAGACCTATTCTCATAAAATTCTGACTTTATTTCCACAGTGTAAAGGAACTTAAACTAAAAGGCTTTTTAAAAAACAGTAGAGATTTTAGTGGTAACCAAATAAGAGGAAGCTGGTAGCCCCATATGGGTAACAAGCTACATCACAGGTCAGCTAATTTTTCAGAGATAACCAGGAAGAGATGCTAAAGAAAACCAGATCATAACAAACCCCTAAGGCAGGCCTCAAAACTATCCCTGAATAGGAAACTGAATTTAACAGGAGCAGACTGGAGCAACTTGTCTCCCAGGACATTGTTGAAAACAATAACAAATTCAGACAGCAATTCATGGAGCCTAACAGCTCAGTGTGATGCCAACGGAGACAGACAGCTTAACAGAGACATCAGGCACAGAAACACTCAGAACTAACTCTGCTAAAACAACGTCATCACAGAGTCATTTTGCACGTGCTCAGTGTTGTGGTCTCTGAGGAGCAATGTCAGTCTTCACACTGTGGGCAATCTACATTTTACTACAATAGTCCAGCTAAGTAAGTAAACAATGTAACAGTAAACAAGGACAACAACAAGCCCAGGGAGGAAGACAGAATATCTAGAGTTGATATGTTATCGAAAATGTGTTGTCTTCAACAAAAGCTACAGCAAAACCACAGAACCGAGAAAGTGTGTCTCATACAAAAGGAAAAAAGCAGACACCAGAAACTGCTCAGTAGATGGTCCAGTAATTGCATTTAATAGGCAAGTCTTCAAAGCAGCCACTATAAATACGGTCAAAGAAAGAATAGAAATGATTCTTGATGAGTAAAGGAAGTTATGATGACAATATTTTGTCAAATACAGAATATAAATTAAAAACTAGAATTGATTGAAAATAAACAAAAATCCTGGAGTTGAGAATTATAATAAAAGAAAATAAAAATTTGCTAGAGTGGTTCAATATTAGATTTGAACTGATGGAAGAAAGACTCAACCAACTTGAAGACAAATGGATAAAGAATATGCCATTCAAAGAAAAGAGCTAAAGAGAATAAAACGATTGCATGAAGAGTCAGAGAAGGATATGACACTATTAATCATACCAATATATATAAAATGAGCATGGCAGAGGACGAGGGAAAATGTTATTTAAAATGATAATAGCTGAACACATGCAAATGTAATAAAAGCAATAATCTACACATCAAAGAAGTTCTATAATGACCAAGTTGTTTAAATAAAAAGAGATCTAAACCCAGGCATGTCATAGTAAAAATACTGAAAGACAAAAAATAGTCAATTTTGAAAGCAGCAAGAGAATAACATGTCACACACATGAGAATCTCATTAAGAATTACAGCAGATTTCTCATCAGGAAAAATGAAGGCTGGAAGTTAGTGGGATGACATGTTCAAATTGCTAAAAGAAAAAAAAAAACCTTCTCTCAAGAATCTTATACCTGGCAAAACTTTCTTTCAAAAATAAAGGTGAAATAAAGACATTCTAAAATAAACAAAAATTGAGAGAAGTTCTTGATAGCAGACCTACCTACAAGAATGCTAAACAAATTTCTTGAGGCTGAAATCAAGTTACAACAGACAGTAATCTGGATCTACACACACACACACAAACACACACTCACACACATATAGAGCACCAGTATGGACAATTATGCACTTAAAAAAGATATTATAAATGCCTGTATCGTCTCCTGTCTTCTTTTAACTGACATATAAATTATTTATTGAAAAGTATATATGCACATGTGTTATATATACACATTATATATAATGTATTGTAGGATCTGTCACACATGCTTATGCAATATATTTGACACTAAAAGCACAAAGGAGGTGAATAGGAGCAAAGCTGTACTGGAATAAGGAAATGGTAACATGGTAACTCTGCTACACAGGAACCAACAAAGGGGACCAGAAAAAATATATAATTGTTCTTCCTGTTCTGTTTATTTAAAAGACATACATTTACATAAAGTAAATAACAAAAAGCAGTACAAAATGAGGGAAGAGTGATTAGAGCTTTATGGGAGTAACATTTCTGTATCTCACTAGAATTAAGTTAGTATAAATCTGAAGTTGTTTTAATAAGATGTACCTAGTAAGCCCTAAAGCAACAATTACAAAAACGATTTTCTAAAGAGTGAAAAGATCATTAAAGGAATTGAAATGTTACCCTAGAAAATAGTCACCCAATTCAAAAGTAAGCAGTAAAGAAGAATAGGGGAACAGAAAAGACATGAGACCTATTTAAAAAAAAAAAAAGGAAGATGTAATTCCTATGATAGTAATAATACAGTTAAGGTAAATGGATTAAATAATCTTATCAGAATACGTCAGACTGGACTCAAAAGGATCCAAATATATACTGTTAAAAGGAAACATTTCAAATTGAAAGATACAAATGTGAAATAAAAGGGTGAAAAAGATATTTATTCCAAAAGCAACAATAAGAAGTCTGGAGCAGCTCTACTAATATCAGACAAATGAGAGTTTAATACAAAAAGTGTCCCTTTAAGTGTAAGTGGCATACAGTTCTTCTTTACACGGTCCATGGGACCAGGTTTCCTGTCCCTCCCCCAGCACCAGAGCATCCTTTCTTCTCTCCTTTATTTACCTGTCTTGGGGCTGGGTACTTGCTACTCCTCCCTCAGAGACAGAAGGTCTGCTTTTACTCCTCCTGAAACATTGGGTCCTTGCCTGTTCTGGGGGCGAGACAGATAGCTGCCCTGCCCTAGGAGCTTAATGTTTGGCTTCTAGGGTACAAGAGCGTCAGCAAGGGGACAAGGCTTCCTCTCCACAGCAGATGGTCACGTTACACACAGCACCAGGGTAGGTGTCTCCGATTTCCTGCTGGCCTTTCATCTTATGTGCTTAAAGGACTCTGAGTGTGGAAACTCCTCCTGTGTCTGAGCCTCACCCCCTTCACCCCAGCCATTCCAAACTGATAAGGTGCCCTCCACATAGCATGTAAGAACTTGTAAAACTTTTAGCTGATTTCGTGCCACCTGCTTTTCATGTAGGCCACCTCTTTCTCCCGTGCCGTGCCAAGGGCTAAATAATTCCTTATTCCTCATTAGAAATTAGTTTACCAGTTGACCTTGCACCCCCAGCTCTATGCTATGCTCAGGTGAAATTATGATGTTGGCAATTTTCCAGCTTTTTCTCTCTTTTTTTTTTTTTTTTTTTTGGCGGTACGCGGGCCTCTCACTGTTGTGGCCTCTCCCGTTGCAGAGCACAGGCTCCAGATGCGCAGGCTCAGCGGCCATGGCTCACAGGCCCAGCCGCTCCGCGGCATGTGGGATCCTCCCAGACCGGGGCACGAACCCGTGTCCCCTGCATCGGCAGACGGACTCTCAACCACTGCGCCACCAGGGAAGCCCGCTTTTTCTCTTTATTAGAGTGGGAGTAACTTTCTTTGAAGGTTTCTTCTAAGAAATGTCAGAAGCATCACATTATTTTTGAAGTATGTTGTTTTCATTTTCATTTTTATAAACAGAATCCACAGATTCTGCACCTCTCAATTTGATTCCTTTTTAAAGTGTTGTTTGTGATTGGTTGTATAATGTACATACTTGCTTATTTACATATTTATAATTTCTTAAGTAGTTGAAAAATTATTTCTCAGTTTATTTTCAGTGAACTGAGAATGCTCTCTATATTATTTTGCTTTATTAAGTTTGTGTCTGTAACTGTTTTTAAAATGTACTAGTAATTGTGAGAAAATATTAGCTAATTTTTGCATGTATAAATACATGTATTTATATGCATATGTGTACATATGTATACATTCATTAGATCTTAGTAATCAAGGCACACTACACTTTCTCTTTCTTTTATTTTCTCACTTCTCTGTAGTTCGTACTTTATACACATGGATGCTAATTAGTAGGTGTTGCATAAGTACTTTGAAATTATGTCCTCATTTTGGTTCATTATAAAGAACACATATATATAGGTGTGTAGAAGATGGAGATTCTGTGCTCTACAATCATTCCACAAACTTACACTAAAATCTTATATATAAAACATTTTATTTAAATCAATCTTGTCCTAGATTTAAGAGAAATTTAAAAGTACTAATGAGGTATGTTTGAATATTAAGATTTAATTCTCCATCCCAGATGCGTCCATTTTTGCATATGCCCAAATTGAGACACACACACACCCCTGTGTGATGTTTAACTGCTGCTATGTAAACCTGCATGATGTATGGTACATTTGCACCAATATAGACAAAATGAAATAATGTAATATTTGTCAACAATAAAATTTTTAAAATTATACAAAATTAACATACTGTACGTTAATATCCTTAATCTAATTGATATATTTACTTTTGCTCAACTTATAATAATTATTTCCCTAAAGGGCAATTAATGTATCAAAATGATGTGTAATGACCTAAAGAAAGTCATGAATACTACTTTATTCCCAAGATCAGTTGTGGAGTGTTTGCTATGCTTTGGTAATAGTTCTGAACAAAGTACAGAACCTTGAATTAGAAGCAAAACTGGTTTGAAGGTAGGTGGATAAGCAGAGGCATAGTGGAGTAATTCAGTGATTATCCATTTGTGATATCTCTATATTTTCATGTGTGTAGAGTCCCTTTCTTGATTATCATGGGATTTTTCACTTGGACTTTGTAGCACTGAAGAAGTATATAGAGCCAGGTGTAAAGGAACAGTGTACTTTTTCATGGAAATGCAAAAATAATTTATACACATGAATAAAACGAACATATTTCCAATTGAATTGACCGTATATTCTTTTGACATTGAGACAATTCTGAATCTTCTTTTAAAAGTGGAAAATGTGCTATAGAGAGTCTTCGAAATATTTATCAAACATTAAAAGATACACTTGGTATTTCAGTCTGTTCTTTCTCAGTTTCAGCCAAACTATACTACATGCAAAATTTAGTTATGGACTTGAACACAAGTCTCAAAACATTGAGCATTTTATCATTACTGTACTCTCGTATAAAAGAAAAATGGTGAAATCTTTTCTAATTCACCAATGGTTAGTTGCACATTACTGTAAAAGAGCTGTGCAGTGCCCATTATATTACACAGAGGCAGGAATATTTTGTTGATGAATATTTTTGAAAAAGCTGTGTGCTTTTCTATTTACTAATAGGACTATATCATTTATTAAATACAGACTAACAGGGCTTCCCTAGTGGCGCAGTGGTTGAGAGTCAGCCTGCCGATGCAGGGGACATGGGTTCGTGCCCAGGTCCGGGAAGATCCCAGATGCCGCGGAGCAGCTGGGCCCGTGAGCCATGGCCGCTGAGTCTGCGCGTCCGGAGCCCGTGCTCCGCAACGGGAGAGGCCACAAGAGTGATAGGCCCACGTACCACAAAAAAAAAAAAAAAAATTACAGACTAACAAATCATGCTCATATGTTAAGATTTAGTCTTCTCAAAGGATGGGGAAGGTTATCGTGACTCAAGTCTACAATCGTGAATTTCTATAGCATGATTTTCAGAACATATTTCTGTGCATGAAGATTTCAAGGAGAGATAAATGATATTAGAGTGTGTTTGGAAGAAAAGTGAAAATAGGCTTTTGATAAGATGCTGCTTTTTTTCTCTTTACCCATTCACACAGGAACCGCTAAATGGTAGATGTACGGACCAGTGACATTAGAAGTGGCCCCTTGTGAGTTCGTAAGGTTGTAACATTGGGGTGTACATTTTCATCCTATTTTAGAGTTGTATTAATTTTCATGATAGCCATATTGTTCTTAATGTTTTCACACTTTTAAAATTTACATAATATGACA
This sequence comes from Leucopleurus acutus, assembly GCF_964270905.1. Lineage (NCBI taxonomy): Eukaryota > Metazoa > Chordata > Mammalia > Artiodactyla > Delphinidae > Leucopleurus > Leucopleurus acutus. The sequence continues at coordinate 153,242,889 of NC_139146.1, read as the reverse complement.
AGCTGTCAGATATGATTAAACATATCATTTCATCATGTAAAATCTAAAATACTTAATGTAAAATCCAGTCAAGTTCACTTATTTTTTAAAAGAAAACCCTGCGAAGAACTTTTGTGTGGGAGTCTTCAAGGTGATAAGGTTCTAAAATTGCACTTTTTAAAAAGTGCTTCTACTTTACTTTTATATCATTAAACAGGAGGTGGAATAATGCCTGAAAATTGTATTGGTTTGCTACATAAACATGATGACACTACTCTGGAAATATATCCCATGTCCAGTATTATTTGTCTTTTATCTAAATCCTCCTTCTTACACCCAGATCTGCTTCTCTTTCATGACTTTATTTTTACCACTGATGTCCTATTTGAGACCTGTTGATTTGTTTCTTTTTATCATACACACTTATTCAGTTGCCATCTCAAGTCTGGTTCCTTAACACGCCCTGTCTTGTAATATATACTTTCAATTTAATTGTCATATATTAAAGATCACAAACTTACATTTTTTTGCAGTAGCCTCCCAAATGATACCTCTTCCGCTAATTTCCCTTGTCAAATCTTCATTCCATTAGAAAATAATGAATGTTGAAAGTGTTGTTTCCACTGTTATTTCTCGTTTTAAAAATTATTGCTGAGTTCCTACTGTCTGGATTAAGTCTAAACTCTGTAAATTCGCTCCATTCTTCACTTCCCTCCCTCCAAAATCTGATCATAACCCCTTTTTCTTGAGTCATGGATATCACCTTCTTTACATAAATATTTACTTTTTCTAGTCAGTTGTGCTCAAGGACCTCTCCACATGCTATTTCTGTTCTTGATTTCACACCTCTTCTTACTTCATGCCCTTCACTGATATCACAAAATTATCACCAGATAATTTGCAATAAAATCATATTATTATTTTTTTTTGCTATCACTTCACTATTTTCTCTTGCCTATTAAAAATCTACTCTTTGATGTTATAGCTTCTTTTTAGAGCAATGACCTTATCATTTTTATCTTGGCTTTTCTTAACGTTCAGTTTTTACACATGCCCACATTATTGATGAGATCATTATTTTCAACACACTTTTATCAAGACGTGTATAGAGTAATGCTGATGCCCTGTCGGCCAGCTCTTATTCTGTTGAAGAAATAATTATCTACTTTAGAAAATATTATATTATTGCATTTCCTTCTTTTTTAAAAGAATCACAAATGTCAATATTTTGAATATTTCATTGTTAAAAAAGAGGGCTCAGTATTTGTGTGATTGAAAGTGTAAGGATGTTGAAAGGAAAGGATTTGAGCCTACTTTTATGTTCCATTCTGATACTCATTTCTTTAATATATAAGAAGGGATTCTAAAGACATAGACACCTTAAAAGGATAAATATCTTGCTTTACACATGAATATGAAGGCATAGAGCAACTTAGAATTGATATAATAAAGCTAAATGGTCATTCCTTGATTGGTCTCACTTCACCTGCCCTCTACCCCACCCCATCACTTTTTAAAAATAATGCAGAACAGCAGACTATGTCTGAAGTACAGGGAGGAAAACAAAACAAAACATGGGCATTTACATTAAAACACTGACTGAACTCTCAAGAGTTAAAATGTAAGAAGTTTATTCTCCTTTTATCAAGCAATGTCTACCGACAGAGCACCCACATGGTGTAAGCTACCAAAGAAGGATATATGAGACAGACTTAACATTAAATCATTAGGTCACAGACACTTTATGTGGTTCATGATCCCAAAGGAGAAAATTGCTAGAAAGGAAAACAGATAAGTAGAAACATAAGCTGATTTCTGTTGTTTATTAAATCTACCTCCCATAATGCTTCCTTAAGCTAAGAAGTAATCTACTGTATCACACAGTTCAGGATGCTATATACACATAAGATATTACACACTATAAAATGTCAGGTTTCTAAGCAGTTTTACACAATTTAAACTTGAGTAAAATTTGTATTTAAAAAAGACCTCATTGGATTACCTTCAGGAAATGGAGGTCATTTCAACAGCTCATTAGCATTTTTAGCAACAATAAAACAAAAATAAGTAAAAAGATTCTCCAAACATGTAAGCTATTACTTGAAGCCTGGATAATTATCCGCTTATTTTAATAAACCAACTCACTAGTTTTAATCCACTTCTACCAGCCTTTTGTTTGCCTTGAAAAAGAAAAGCAATAATTTTTACTTCTATGCAGTGTCTCAAATAAGAGGATTAGTCAGGTTTCAAACTACGGGACATAGTGAGAGAGTTGTTTATGGATTATGTAGGAGTTAAACAATAGTCATTTAGGAAAGTTATAAAGGAATGAAGTCCTGTGATGGGTTATATTTAAATAGCAAAGGCAATGGAGAAGTATCTTTCCTCACCACTGTGGTGCTATCCCCTAATTCCCAATTTCTGTTACTAATTCTCGTAAACCACTAATACTCATCAGTTCTCTAGCCAGTTTTTTCTTCCTGTTATTAATTTCCCGATATGTGGTTTACTCTAAGCAGACACAAATAATGCTTCTGTTTTAGAAATGGAAGTTCCTGCCGATGCAACACTGGACTACACGAAAAGAAAAAATCTATTCCACTAATAATAGACATCTGTAAGCAGTTGACATCCCAGACAAACTTGCATTAAAAATATAATACACTCTAGTGATTGAAACCAAAAGGAGTTGAGAATACATTGCAAACATTTCACCATAATTATTTTCCTCTTTTCCTCCCCATTTTCCATAGCATGCTGCAGATTATACAGTGAGTGTCAGAGTTTGTCACCTGTGTACAACCTTAGGCCAACTTATGCCTTCAAACGACATTTCATTGAGGGTTAGACAAATGACTGAAGACTGGGTTTGTTGCAAGAGATATTCAACTTTTCTCTTTTAATGACAAGAAATTTACAGTGATGTAGGCGGTCAGTATGCAGTTTTTAGCCTTCCTTTTCGTCTTGTGACATTCCCTTCAAGGCACAAAAGATTATAAACAGTGGATGGGACAGAATATTTTGAATTAAGAATTTTAAGGTTCCATAACACCTTTTATTTCTGGTGTAAGCATACCAAAAGGACAGAGAAAAAAAATAGATAAATCACCCTCAAAATGAAATGATGCTTAAAATCATTTCAAATTCCCTGCAGTTATTTGTAAGTATTTAAATTCCTATTTTATTAGCTTAAAACATAACTATAGATCTGATTCTTGCAATTGATGTATAATAGCTTCTCATTAAATATCGTGTTAAATATTTCTAATCAACCAATATTACTAATTGTGTATTTCTCTGCAAAAAAAAAAAATCTATTTTATTTGGGCCACCCAAGTAACTTATGTTTGCCTAGGATACAAACTTGAAAAGTTAAGCAATGTAAGTTGTAAATTGAAACCATGGATTAAGTGCAGTGTACTGGAAAGCTCTTCACTTAATAATTGTTTAATAGGCTCCTAGGCATCTCCAACCCAGACGACTGTATTTCCTTGCTTAACTTCAGTGATCTCACAGTTTAACTTATTGAGTCGTCCATCTAGTATAAAGAGAGAGTCCTTGGAAGGCGTCATCAGATATTGACCAAACAAGCCACTGTCCTGGATTTGCCTGTTCTTCCGGTTCCAAGGCCATTCCTCTGCCTTGAGTGGTTCCTTAAGACTCTTTATCATCTTAACCTTCCCAGAGGCGAGCTCCACAAAGAGCACATCAGTCTGTGTGCTTGAACTACCGTAGATGTTGTACTGATGGGCTTCCGTAAAGGATGGCTGAAAGGCCAGGTCAGATATGTGCAGGTTTGTGTGAATATCAAAAGCCTCTTGTATTTCTCCTCTGATGGTGATGTACTGGACCCTCACAAGACCTTTCACGTCACTGATGCTGACAAGATAGTGTCCGTCCGGAGAGACATACGGAGTGCCTGTCACATCACTGTTGAACCCAATGACCGAGTCAGTTACACTGTCCACCAAGAGCTGTGGGGGAACCGCCCCAGTGCTGTTGGGTTTACAGCCAATAAAATAATATCCTCCCAAGTGTGTATACGCCAGCGACTGAGGGACACACTTATAGTCCTTCAAGTTAATGGTCTTGACGTATGACATGGTTTCAAGATCAATTTTTTGTAGTACAGCTTCATCTTTATGCAGAATAAATCCAAACCTGCAAAGATGAAAACCAAAGTTAGACAGGAAGCTCCGGGGTGGTTACCAGAAGAAAATGCACTGTGGGCAGGTGGAAAGGGCCATCACAGCCCAGGCATTAATTGTCAGGCCATGCAGCAACTGGTGGCCCAATCGTGTTAGAATTAACTTTCAATCTTGCTGTCCTCCTCTTTCCTCTAGGTCATCCTTTCATTAGAGCCAAACAGTTATAGCTCATGCTGTAGAAAGCAAAATAATTAAAAGTGATACATCTAGTTAATTGGAACAACACATTTTATTTTTACTCTAGAGGGTCAAAAAGTAAACATTATTTTGCACGTCTCTAAACCTACTGATATTGAATCAACTTTGTTAACTGCTAGAAAGCCAGCAAGAATAAAAGCCTTGAATATATATCGCTTTCACTCACTTCATTTACTTCTTATATTGTTTATGACCTTCAAATAAATCTGACAATCACCACTATTTAGATAATTATCCCTATTTTTCTCATTTTAAGCTGCCTCTCTACCCTAATAGATGGAGATTTTTTTCGGGAGGGGTATAAAACTATTACCCTTCTATTTATTCCATTTTAGGATCATCTTGATTAACTACCTTTACGCTTTTAACATTTATTTTATTATAAATTTCAAATACAAGTTAAAATTTTCATCCTTGCCAAGCAAATACTATTATAATTTTTAATGACATACCTGCATTGTATCGGTTATTTTATACTGAACAATCATGAACTTTGGAGATTTATGGCATTTTTCTATTAAATTCAATCAAAAAAATAAATATATTTTAAAATAAGTTTTGGTGACCTCTTTGATTACTTCAGTGCTTTTGGTCCTGAATGCTAGCTGTAAATTATCAAAAGTCCCTGTGACAAGGGTAAATATATCTTGTGGGTTTTTTTGTTTGCTTGCAGGGTATAAATACATTTTGAAACACTGACCTATAACATCAGTGGCTTCCTAGCAAAAATAAGTAGGTTAAATAAGATAAAATGAGATAGAAACTACTATACACAATTATATCCAAAATGCATATTGGACAACAGAATTGTAAAGGACTTTTATTTTGTTTTTGCTAATAATATTGATTAAAACACCTCCTAATATTTCCAGAAATTCCTTAAAAATAAAGATCAGAAAAGTATTGTTATGTTACACTGACTGTACTCCTAAATGAAAAAAATTAAGATGACTTTACTGTGAGTATTAAAGCAAAACAAAACAAACTCTATAAAGATAGCCATTTTTATTATTGTCACCTGTACAATTCATTTTCCGTATACTAATTCTTAAAGTTTAATTTTTGTAAACAAAGTTACCATTTCCACACATAATACATAAATATGGTGCATTCAGTGTAATAATCCTTAAAATTTTAAATATAATCACATGGAAAGCTCAAAATATAAATAAACACAGACCTTTAATATCCTAGACAAAATAAGGTGAATGTTTTCAAAGAATCAGTCTTGTATTATGTAAGGCATGAAGTACATAAGCACAAATATTGTACTAAAATAGACATAAGACTGTAACTGCTTCTATGTTATTGCATTACATAGACTTAGGAAACTATATCATAACTTTAGATATATTTGAACATTTGTGAAGAGACTGCTGTCACTGGAGAGAGTACAAATTCTTCTACACAAAAGAAAAGCTACCATGTATATCTACTCCTTTAAAAAGATATCTTAAAGATTTACTGAACAACCACTAAACCCAAAGAACTGGGAATATATTGGAGGTGAACATAACTCGCCCTGCTTTCAATGAGTCTAGAAATTTTGAGTGAATTGAAAAACTGTTAGTGATTAATGCTTAATTATAGTATTCTGTAATACTATTACTTAGTACCTATTACTTTATATATATATATATATATTTGAAATGGAATAAAGTAATCATTTTGAAAGTAATATTTCTATTGTATTTCAAAATGACATGCACCATTTCTGGTTGACTTATGGGATCTTTATTTTTTATTGTGTCCCTAATAACTGTGCTTGTGTCCTTTCAGTAAACAAAGCTCATACTATACCTATTAAATTTCAGTCCTGATTACAATGGTATGAAGAGACCTTTATATTGTTAACAATCACTTTTAAATGCTCCCATTAAAATATGAATACCTAGTGCAGGTTTTAAATACCACCTGAATGTTAAAGAATAAGCAAACAAACAAAAGCCCTCAAACTGAAAACTGAGTCTCATTACTTTTGTATTATCGGCATCAAAAATATCATAAAATCCTAATTATCACTACCCACTCTCATACTTGTCTTAATAAATAATGAACTTGGGCTACTGGAAAGGGATGTACTTCCATTCATTGACAGTCATTAAGGACATGTAAGTGTGGAGATGTATCATTGTGTCTGATGTCATTAATGGAATTGTTAATTATGATGGAAGATACTGTCTTTTTTTTTTTGTTATATATGGTATAAGTGCTCAGAGGCAAAAGCAGTAATTTGCACATTTAATAAAAGCCATAAACCAGTCAAGTCTTGGCATTTCAATTCTCCTCTTAACCTGGGGTCTTCTGCTCCCTTTAGACAATGGTGTTTGAATGCTAAAGAGGAAGAAGGAGACAAGCTCTAACCACTCATGAACTAGTTTAACTCCGATACTGAAGAATGCACTCAAGTTTCCTGTGATACAGTCCAGCCTCTTTTGGAGGTAAATAAATTTTAAAAAATGGTTCCGTTAAAAATGCAAAAGCCCCATGTGGGGCGATAAAATTACATCCCTTTGGCATCCATACTGTATGCTCCTTTAGGACTAGAGATCTAGCTACATAAACAGATGCATTGAGAAAGCCTTCCATTTTTCACTACTGATTTATTGGTAGGAAGTGGTGTCTCTAATTCAAAATTTCCCCCAGTACAGATTGATATTCTGAAGTCTGCCACTGTTCATTAGTCTGTGATTAATATTTACTATGCTAGGCTCTCAACTTTCATGCCTGCTTAGTGTAATAAAATCCTGCATAGTACTAGGCCTAACATAGTTTGTCTAATATTTGTCAGAATGTGTGTAGGAAGTTGCAGACTATGAGAAATGAGAGAGTTAAAACTTATTCTTGAAATGACTTCGTGTATTTGGGAAATAAAGTAACTAGGAAATCGTAACCTCTCCGCACGGCACTGTGTGGATTTGTTGCCAGATTTGGTGAGGCGAGTGACAGCCTTCTTTTCTTTACCAAATTATTTTCTTTTTCTGAGTGTTTAATCAATCTAGTTCATTATAAATTTTATAAAAAGATTCAACTTAATTACTGTTTTTATGCTTTAAAGTGAGGTCATGAGGTGATTCACATTCAGAGAACTTGTTTGGATGAAGTAAGTGTTTTCAATCTGAGCTGATTTAGTTTCATGACCCAGTTTTTCAATATAATAGATATGTGACCTCATATAAAGTCCTTGACTCATATAAAGTCCTTGACTTCCATGAGTTTCAGTTTCCTCATCGGCATGAAGAGGATAAAAGTACCTTGTTTTGAGAATGAGAATAAATGCGTGTTTATTACCAGTAAAACAGTATATTCTCAACAAGCAGAACAGGTCCATGCTTTATACGTTAAGTAGCATCATTTTCCCATTATGTATCAAATATAATATTTCCTATGGGACAACAGACTATTATAATCCATGGATGGAAAAACAAAAACAAATGATTAAATTTTTTGTATAGCCAGTATTCCCACAATGTTAAAAATAAGCACATGGTATTACCCAAATGTGATGAGATTTATGCATTTGTGAATTCAACAGCGGTCACTTTTTTTTTTTAAATTAATTAATTAATTACTGGCTGTGTTGGGTCTTCGCTTCTGTGCGAGGGCTTTCTCTAGTTGTGGCAAGCGGGGGCCACTCTTCATTGCGGTACGCAGGCCTCTCACTCTCTTGTTGCGGAGCACAGGCTCCAGACACTCAGGCTCAGTAGTTGTGGCTCACGGGCCTAGTTGCTCCGCGGCATGTGGGATCTTCCCAGACCAGGGCTCGAACCCGTGTTCCCTGCATTGGCAGGCAGATTCTCAACCACTGTGCCACCAGGGAAGCCCAACAGCGGTCACTTTGATAATAGAAATTCACCTTTTTATTCTTGCTTTCGCTTGTGTCAACAGGATCTGTGTCCAGTGCGCACCTTGCCCAATCACCAAATTGCTCATGTTAGGAACATGGGCAGCCGAGCTCACTCCATCATCTCTTAGAGACGCTGTTTCAGTTCCTAGGGAGGGTGTGGAGCAGGTGGCCATGGAGTACTGGGTGACTTTGAACTCTGCACAAATGATGGGATTTGGAATCGATACCTGTCTTACTCAAGGACTTTCACTAAAAGTAACAGAAAATTTTGTGGCTGACTTTAGGACCTGGATCTCTAAGGACATGGAGAGGTGCAGTCAGAGTGTGTCATGGCAATTCAGGAGTGTTGCAAGGGAAGCGATTTGGCAGAGAGGGGGAAAAGAACAGATACTTAGAGAGAAACATGACTGAAACATCATGAAGCCTAATAAAGATTAACTGTGCCATGACCTCCACGTCCCACAAGACCAGGCTACAGTTCTTGCATTTGAGTAATGAATGACTTCCCCATATCTTTCACTAGACAGCCCCCAAATAGAATCTCACAAAGCAGCTTTTAAGTCACTCACCCCACAGAATCTGTGATGATATTCTGCTCCTGTCCTGCTTTCAAATCCATGACCTGAGATGCTACTGAAGGAATCTCATAATTGTAATTAATGACCTGTATTAATTTGCCATGGTCAGTGCCAAGAGTAGTGATACCCCAAAGCTTAGAGTGAAAGATGCTCCAAAGATTTGCAGAAAAATAATGATTTTATCTCCTGAATCATAATACAGGGCTGCCTCTCCCCAGAGTCCTCACAGATCCCCACCTGGACAGTTCTCATTAAAGCTGACTTCTAATACTTAACCACTAAGGACCAGTCCTTACAAGCTAGGAAGTGTTTCTTTGTTGTTTTTTTTTTCTTTAATTTTTATTGGAGTATAGTTGATTTACAGTGTTGTGTTAGTTTCAGGTGCACAGCAAACTGAATCAGTTATACATATACATATACCCGTTCCTTTTTTTTTGATTCTTTTCCCATATAGGCCATTACAGAGTACTGAGTAGAGTCCCCTGTGCTATACAGTGGGTCCTTATTAGTTTTTTATTTTTTATATAGTAGTGTGTATATATTAATCCCAATCTCCCAGTTTATCCCTCCCCCACTTTCCTCCCTGACCATAAGTTTATTTTTTTACATCTGTGCCTTTATTTCTGTTTTGTAAATAAGTTCATTTGTACCCTTTTTTTTTTAGATTCCACATATAAGCGATATCATATGATATTTGTCCTTCTCTGTCTGACTTAACTTCACTCAGTATGACAATCTCTAGGTCCATCCATGTTTCTGCAAATGGTATTATTTTGTTCTTTTTTATGGCTGAGTAATATTCCATTGTATAAATGTACCACATCTTCTTTATCCATTCCTCTGTTGATGGACATTTATGTTGCTTCCATGTCCTGGCTATTGTAAATAGTGCTGCAGTGAACACTGGGGTGCATGTGTCTTTTTGAGTTATGGTTTCTCCCTGGGAAATGTTTCTGAAGCTCCCTCTCCATTCCTGTATGATCTCTTTCCTCAAACTCTGTCATCTGCACCTCCCCAGATTTTAAAACTAGTCTTTCCATGTATATCAATGGATGCAAATGGAAAGCAGTAAGTGGAGATTGGGTGCATTTGAGTATTGGTTTTGCCAGACACTATGCCTTATTAGTAAAAAAAAAAAAAAAAAAAAAAAAAAACTTGCTGCAATCCACATGTAAATAAAAGAATTTCCCCAAACTTTTCTGATGTCTCAATTGTAGAAAGCATATTCTTTGAAATAAAATCTCAGAACAAGAAAATTGGAACAGCCATAGGAATTTGTTGTATTGAGATTTTACTTGTGAAAATCTAAATCCAAAACATAGGATCAAGTAAATAATTAGTACTTCATAAAAAGTGACAAGCAGGATTATTAATACTTTGTTTTCCTAACTGGATGATAAGTACCCTGTTTTTCCAACTGGAAGGTAAGAAATGCTTAACAGATAAGAAACTAAAATGATAATCTCCTCTCCTTGCAATTAATATATAGACCCCCACACATAATGTGCTGTTGAAATATCCCCCAGTGTGTTAACAGCTAGCACAGGGTTTTCATCGACACAAACCATAAAGCTGACATGAGTCATCATTCACTAGTTTATGGATTCCTTTATATTTAGTTGTTTCCTATTATCCCAGACTGACCCCCGTAATAAAAGACTGAATGCTGTTCCTACTCAAGTACCAGAGGATTTAGTTTTTATCTGAATTTCACATAAACAGCTCAGTAAAATACACCTGTTCCTAAAGAGTGGTCACATTCACATTCGAAAGAGGTGAAACACAGAAGAAGTGGAATTGACACATTTAGTAAAGATTTATAACGAGAGCAAGGACGGTTCCTGAATTGGCCTAATGCTTAGATGTGTTTGAGAAATGATAATACTTTGAAGTTTTCTGTTTTCAACACACAGGTTGAAAAGTTGAAATGAACACCAGGATGCCCTCCTTCCTGACTTTTATAAGTATATTGTGCAAATTCTGTATTAAAGATTTTAGCTACATTACTTCTTCCCTACTTTCATTTTTAATTTTTTTCTTAAAAAATGAAGTAGGATGTATTACTGATCCCTAAATCCCCTATTGTCTTCCTTCTCTGGTATCTTATTTTTCTGTTGTGTAGGGAGCTTGATTCTTCTAGGAAAAACTGAGACATAAATACATAACTTAATTTTATTATATTCAGGATGTCTAATCGCTTGACAGAATTAATATAGTGTCTAAAGTTCTATCACTTCTAGTGAGTAACCAGGGCATACAGAAAAAAAACAGATTTATTAAGAATTCTGTGCACACCACATGGACTACAGACCGTACTTCAAATACCAAAGCCCTCCACTTTTTTCTGAAGAGCTTAACAGCTTAAGGAAAAACATGACAACTATGCATTAAGATGGCATTTTAAAAGACTGGTGGCTCTCCCTCTCCCTAACTTTTTTTGGGAAAACAACCTGAAAATAGCAGCTTCCCTGACCTTACCTGTTCCTCTGAAGAGGATGTGTTTCACGTAAGAGTTGGTAAATGGATCAGAGGTGACATAACGGAAGTGGAGTTAGTAATTAGAAGAGTGAGAGATAATTTGTGAGCACAGAGGTGGGAAGAGAAAAGGGAGCTAAAACAAAGACATGAACAAATTAGAATCTTATTAATCAATCAAAAAATATTACCCAAGTGTCCATTGTGTACCTGTAAGAGAGAAAAGGAAGTGAAAAACAGGTTCCCTGAGGAACCAGGTTAGGCATGATTTGGGTTCTAGAGGCTACGTGATCACATTCAGTAATAATTCACAGCCTACTGTGTGCAGTACACTTCATAAAACCTTAGGAAGGAAATGGAGAGTAAATAAATGGTTCCTATCCTTAAGGTAATTATGTCAAGTAGTGGGTGCTTATAATTATGTCCCTTGACTTGCAAAGAGTATTTGGGGAAACTCTGCAAAGAAAAGATGGGTTACAACTACTAATTTGCTACAGCTACTAACTTTTGTTATGCTAGGCTTTCAGTGGAAGAGAGAGCTCATTTCAGTCTGGATCCCAGAAGGAAAAGTGCAAATTCTAATTAGAATAAATCAAAGAGACTGTTTACAAAGCAATGTAAATTGACTGCAAGTGATAGTGCAGTAATGTGTGGAGCGCAACAGTAAGGCTGTTGTCACTGCCGTGTCCTGGAAGGAAGGAGTTAGGTGGAGAGAGGTATGTCGTGTGAGGATCTGGGACTTTCCGTTTTAAGAAACATCTGGTTTCCTAGAAATCAGTAGACAAGGTGCTGGGGGGTGGGTAGTGGGGATAATACACTCTGGTCCCACCTTCTGCATGCAACCTCCAGCCAGGTTTCTCATTGGCCAGACCCCTGGGACAGAGCAAGGTGGAGAAGGGTAAAGGTTTTGCCAAAGAGCAGCACAGGTTTCCTCGGCTGAGGAGTCTGAGAGTCTCAAGTCTAGTGGATGCATGGAGCTGCCTGGAGTGAGGATTGTTAACAGACACAGCTTTTCTAATTGAGATCATTTGACAATTGATAAGGAAAAAATGCGTAACTGTGCAAGTTGGGCGAAGGAAAAATTCTTGATTTTTCTTCCTGAAATGATTTCTTCTTTGTATAACATTTTCTTCTGGTAAAGTTGTAGAAAATGTCTCTAACCTCCAGTTACTAGTAAAATATTTTTACTAACTCCTGTGTACTGAATGTGTGTGCCTCATATCCTTCACCTCCCTCCAAATTCACACGCTGAAGCCCTAATTCCCCATGTGATGGTATTTGGAGGAGACTTTGGGAAGAATTAGGTCATGAGGGAGGAGCCTCCATGAATGAGATTAGTCGCCTTATAAGAAGAGACATGAGACAGACGATCTCTCTCGCTGTCTCTGCCATGTGAGCACACAAGAAGATGGCAGTCTGCAAACCAAGAAGAGGGTCCTTACCAGAACCTCGCTATGCTGACACCCTGGTCTCTGACTTCCCAGCGTCTAGAACTGTGACAAATACATTTCTGTTGTTTAAGCCACCCAGGCTCTGGTATTTTGTTAAAACAGCATGAACTGACTAAGACAGACCTTGGTACCACAAGTAGGGATGCTGCTGTAAAAGTGTGGAAGCAACTTTGGAGCTGAGCGATGGGTAGAGGCTGGAATAGTTTTGATGTACATGTGAGAAATAGCCAATATTGCCATGGAGGGAATGCTAAAGGCAAGCCTCATGAAGCCCCAGAAATAAAAAAGGAGAGAAAGTCTCTGTCTTCTTAAAGAATACACCAAAAATCATGAGCAGAATGTGGAAATATGAATGGTAGAAGCCATTCTGATGAAGTCTCAGGTGGTACTGAGGAAGTATTATTGGAAACCAGAGGAAAGGTGACTTCTGTTATATGCAAAGAACTCGGTTAAGTTCTGTTAGTGTTCTAGTGTCTTATGGAAGACAGAACGTGGGAATGATGAAGTTTTAGATGTTCAGCTGAGGAGATTCGTAAGCAAAGTTCTAAAGGAGTGGCTTGGTTCCTCATCACTGTTTATAGTAAAAATATGAGAAGAGAGGTGAATTGAAGAAGGAATCATTAAGCAAAAAGGAGCCAGAACATAAAGATGTGGAGAGTCTTTTGTGTCCATAATACAAAATATGAGAATGCATGTTCAGAAGAGAACATTAAGTGTGTGGAAGACTGACCATTTGATAAGGAGATTAGCATGGGTGGAACCACAGAACAAATCAGTCACCAGGAAGAACACGGCCAGTTTGAACTAAAGGAGATGGAGATGGGATGGAGTGAAGGGAGATTGTCTGACTTCTCGAATTTTAAAGGATGAGACCATACAGCTATTCAGCTGTGGACATGCATTATTCTTCAAGGCAAAGGGTGAATGGCTCCAGAGGTGATTCAAGGATTATCAGGGCCACATCCTAGGACTGAAAAGATGTGAGACATCACCCAGAGCTTCAGGAACAGGACCACCCAGAGCTCTGCAGAGCTGCAGGGGGCAGAACTCCACTCCAGTGGGTCTGGAAGCCACAGCATCTAGCCAAAGGGTATATTCTTGAGACTCCAGAATCTCATGGAGTTTGCCATGCTGCATTTTAGAGTTGCTTGGGACTCATCATCACCACTCCCTTCTCTCTTTGTACTCCCTTTTGGAATGAAGTGTCTATTCTGTGCCTGTCCCACCACTGTATTTTGGAAGCACATAACTTGTTTGATTTCACAGGTTCACAACAAGAGGGGAATTTTGCATCAGTATGAACCATACCCTGAGTCTCCACCAAATCTAATTTAGGTGATATTTAGATGAGACTCTGGACTTTAAACTTGAAATGCTAGAATGAGTTCAGACTTTTGGGGCTATTGGTATGAATGAGTGCATTTTGCACTTGAGGAGGACATTAATTTTGAGGAGGTAGGAGTGGAATGTATTACTGAAATGTGCCCTCCCCCCCCCCCATTCATATGTCGAAGCCCTAATCCCCAATGCGATGCTAGTTGGAAGTCAAGCCTTTAGGAGGAAATTAGGTCATGGATAGAGCCCTTGTGAATGGGATTAGTGCCCTTATAAGAGGAGACACTTCTTAGAAAGGTGATCTCTCTCCCTGCCATGGGAGGATACAGCAAGAAGATGACAGTCTGCAAACCAGGAAGAGGGTCCTCACTATGACCGTCAGGACTTCCCAGCCTCTAGAAGAGTAAGAAATAAATTTTTGTCATTTAAGCCACTCGGTCCATAGTGTTTTGTTAAATTAATGGAACTGAGATAGAAATATGTAGTAAAAGTTACAAACATGATTAATACTAGTAGCTGTAATATTATTTTCCCATTATGTTTACATTTTCTTCAGACAAGACTAAAGCTGCGTGAATAATTACTGCTTGACAGGTTAAGGGATTATAATATATGTTCTGAAATTTATTTGGACTTAGTATTAAAATTATCCTGTGTGTGTGTTCTTGGGTATGTAAGAGTAAGGGAAAGAGGGAAAGGCAAGAGTTTTGTTTTGTTTTTGCATTTTTATTTATATAAATGATGATGATATGGCATATATCTCATGTTGTGTCTTAGTTTTCCTCTTTCAACACTACATTTGAAAGATACTTCCCCATAGCTGTCTGTAGTATATGTACTGCTTTAGAGTCATTCCCAGGAAGCTGAAGTATGAGCCACAATATTTTACTTACTCCATATACTCAATGTGGCTTCATTCAACTGCTGGGTTCGTTGGTGGCTGAGCTCAGCAAGGAAAACTGGGACGGGTTGGCCTCCCTCTTTCAGTGTGGTTTTCTATCCTCAAGGATGCTACACAAGACTTCCTCGCAAGGTGACTGTGGCGTTCTAAGAAGGGAAGCTCTAAATAGTCAACTCTCTGCTTGCCTCATGTTTGCTTAGGTCCCACTGACATTAAGAAATGATATAGCCAAGCCTAGGGTCAACGTTTGAGGGGATTACCCAAAACCATTGATACTGGGAGACTATTCACTGGAGACCATTATTATAACAATATACTATATACAGTAATGGTTCAAATGTTGTTTTTCTTGACATAGCTATCTATTAGTACACAATTTATTGAATAGGCCATCACTTCCTACTGATTTGGAATGCTGCTTGTTGGCTGACATGCATTTAATCTATACCTGAATGTTCTATTTACTTCATGAGCGTTTCTCTTCACATATAAGTTTTACACTATTTTATTTATTGAGCCTATAAATACGTATAAATATCCAAGGAAATGAATCTTTCACAATTTTTTCTCAAAATTTATTGGCTACATTTTTTATGTGTGGTGTTCCATAAACTTTGCAGTCAGTTTATCAAGTTAAAACATGACTAGCATTTTTATCTTACATTTTAGAATCAATTTATCTAATTTAAAAATGTTAATATTTTCAGGGGATATATTAAATTTATACATTAACTAATTGAATTTTAACATATTTAAAAGGAATACTGTATGTATTTCTATTTATTTGATTCATTTTTAATTGCTATATCATGAAAAAGTCGTCTCTTCTTGAATGTATACATAGATATTTTACCTTTTTAGTTGTTAGTGTTAATCAATTCTTTTTTCCATTACATCTCCTGATTTTTTTTTACTATATATAGAATTACTAATTTCTTTTTCTTTTTTTTTTTTTTTTGCGGTATGCGGGCCTCTCACTGCTGTGGCCTCTCCCGTTGCGGAGCACAGGCTCCGGATGCGCAGGCTCAGCGGCCATGGCTCACGGGCCCAGCCGCTCCGCGGCATGTGGGATCTTCCCGTACCGGGGCACGAACCCGTGTCCCCTGCATCGGCAGGCGGACTCTCAACCACTGCGCCACCAGGGAAGCCCTGATCAAAACTTTTAATGGCTTCTATCGCACTTAGAATAAAATGTAATTGACTCTTCTTCCCCAAACCTGTCTCCTCTCTCTAGAGTTGCAGTGGCCTGCGGACTGTACCTCAAACATGCCAGAAGGATTTCTGATCAATAACTGAGCTCACAGTTGCCTCTACCTAAAATACTTGGCTTGATTGTTCTCTCATTTTTTTTCAATTAATATCTTTTCACAAATACCTCTTAAAATTCTCATTGTCAATAACTGTACATTCTACTCTTTTCCTCAATCTTTTATGCATTCTAGTGGGTCAGCGTAAGTTACTGGGATTCTGACCATCCCTGGGTACTTGTAGATACTAACCTCTAGTCCTTGAAATTAGAAACCTGGTCCTGAATTCTGTGATCTCATCCAAGAACTGCTTGGTGAGGTTCTGCTCAGTTCCAGCAGGCTGTCCTTTGGTTGGCATTATATAATTCCCATTTTTCATTCTCTATTAATGCCTATAAATTCCTTGTTTGAAGGACTATTGAGAACACTTTAAATGTTGTATATAAGGTACCCAGTAGACTGCCTGGCAGAATACTAAAAACTATCTACTATTACTGTTATTGCTGTTCTAATTAATGATGTTCATGAGATTTCTGAACAGGAAAACTAGATTTTCCTCTGTGTTAATAAGGATCTTCTTAAGAGTCCAGAACCAATTTTCTTATTTATATTGCCAGAATATTCAGGAAACGAGCTAGGTTTGGAATTATTCCAAAGAAAGTAAAGCTAGGAATCCAAGGAGGCTAAGCAAACACGTGGAGGTACCAGCATAGCTCAGGGAATCTGAGCTTCTACACTGGGCCTTAGGGCAGCCTGTATTGCCTGCTCTCAATTTCCTCTAGCTGACCGTATTTAAAAAAAAAAAAAGCAGGCAATCTGAGTATAGCATTCCCTGCAGGAGGCCTAGATGCTATTCTCTAAAGTGCCCTAAGGAGTTTATTTAATTTTTTGAAAATACGTCACACTATAATGCAACCTGTTTCTTTCTTAGAGAACAGAGTATGAGCTTTCATATGCACAGCTTTTTAGCCACGGTGCTGCCTTGGAAATGACCTGTGGACTGAAAGCACATTACGGTGTATTACAATCCAATCGCAGCTTCACTTATCTACTTGGTAAGGCGTTTGTATTGCACTTATTACCTAGTACCTGCTAAATCTGTTTATGAAGACCACAAGAAAGAAATAGTTTTTATGCTCCTTTTAGTTTAATATAAACTCAGAAACAATTTTGCTTGAACAGTTGACCTGTGAATTAATAATGAGGGACTATAGTTTATTTTCACTACAGCATGTCGAGTACTTCCTTTGCGTTTAAAAATTGATGAGGCTCAAAACTCCATTTCTTTACAGGAAACAGATTTCAAAGGCCTATGGGGCAAATCACCACTTTCCTCACATGGAAATTTCCTTCCAAGACCATGTCTTGGCTAGTAAAAGATAAATAAGTGAAAACAGTTTAGCTTTGAGTTCAGTATGACATAAAGTATTATATTCTTTATTAAGGACTTCCGGAAAATATTCTGTGAAAAACCATGTGAAGAATAATTTCTAGTCAAATAGATCATGCTTTATCTCAGAAATGCTGTCTACCTAAAGAAACAGTTAACTGAGTCTTTTCATCATGTGAATAATCTTCCCAGTTGCTTTCATTGGCTCTATGTTTTTGGATTTTTGTATCTACTGTAGTTGAAGTGGAATCATTCTCTCTTCTATGTTTTTTATTCAGCGTTATCTTGAATTTGCCAAGACTAAGACATTGGTGAAATGAGCATTTCATCATTGGGATCATTGACCAGACACATGATGAAAATACACTCTTCTCCAGATATGATGCCTCAGTCCTGCACATAGACAGCTGGTTCACTTATGGCAGCTGAACCAAAGTCAACTGAAGGTAAACTAAGGCAGCAAACAGGGCTTCACCTTTTCTAGTATTTTATATTGTTTATCATCAGATGGAAGTAGGAGAGGGAACAAAGATTTTGCTAAGGTTCAAAGATTGCCCAGATTATCCATGTAGTAAGAGTAATCCTTAAAGTAGTTTTAACATAATTATTTCGTCACTGGAAATAGATTGTTCATTTATTCAAACTATTTACTTACTCTTTACTGGGGACATAGGACATGACAGTGAATGATATAAAGTCCTGAAGGGAAACAGTCCACCCTTCTTAAGGTTTTATTTTTGAGAAAAAGGGAGAATATTTCCTGAATAGTGTCTGTAGAAGACCTGCATTTTCCTTTATATAAAGAAAAGCTTATACCTCTTTTTTCCACCTTCACTAAATTAAAAAAAAATATTGCTTTTACTTTGTTCTATCTCTTTATATATTTATTTTCTTATACAAAGGGAATCTTGCTGCTTTCCCTTTTTTTTTTTTTTTCTAGGACTCAGTAGGCAGTTAAGATTTTGTAAATATCCAGTCTCTAAATGCACAGATTGGAAGTTAGGTCAGAAAGTGGCAAAACGCTACTTTGGATTTTTGCAGATAACAATTCACAAACGAACTGCAATTTTGAGAAGTTTAAAAATACGAAAAGGTTATATGATGCTGCAAGAGTTTTAAAAGGCAGACACTGATATTAGAGAGAAACTATACCTTGGAAAGAAAATATTTTTATACCATAAAATGTTGCTATCTTGATTAATGTTCAAGTTTTCCATATTTAGATATTAACTATGCCAGGGTATGAAAAGTACTAAATCCAATGATCATGGGGTGTATCAGCTTCTGCCTGAATGTCACCCAAACAGGCTGAGTTTATGGTTTATTTGTAGTTAAGTCTCTACTTGGTAATGTGGCCAACTGAGATGTTACAGATATCATAAGCATTTGGATGATTATGTACTGCGCTTTAACAGCTATTCGTTGCTGAGGAAGTTCTTATTTCAAAGAATGTTTGCCTCCTTTGAGAGAATGATTAACATCTTGTAGTCCTTCTATAGGACCACAGGGCGCACAAGTCGTTAAAGAGAAGAAAAGCCCAGAGCATGATGCTCTGGCCCGAGTCAGTCCTAAGACCTGAGAGTTTGCCTTGAAGATGAAGGGACTTTGGAGACGATCTGGATAAGTCCCTTCATTTCACAGATGAAGATCTTGAACTCCAGTGAGATTAAAGGATATACCTGAAGTCACACAGTTCACTTACTGAAGAGCTTGGACTGGATCCTATGTTCTTAAGTCCTATTCTGTTCCTCTCTCTGGAAAGAGATCGTCACGAGTAGAGCTTAAAACTACTGTAGGAAATATTTTTTTAACACCTCGGCTGCACTTTATTTACCTATTTACATTTTTTTGAAGTATACTTGGATCTACAAATGTTGTGTTAGTTTCCGGTGTACAGCAAAGTGATTCAGCCATACACATATATATCTATTCGTTTTCAGATTCTTTTCCTTTATAGTTATTACTAAATATTGAGCAGAGAGTTCCCTGTGCTATACAGTAGGTCCTTGCTTATCTATTTTATATATAGTAGTGTGTATATGTTAATCCCACCCTCCTAATTTATCCCTCCACACCCTCCCTTCCCCTTTGGTAGCTATAAGTTTGTTTTCTATGTTTATTTCTATTTTGAAATAGAAATTTCTATTTCAAACAGTCTATTCTATTTCTAACAGTCTATTTCTGTTTTGAAAAGTTGCTCAACATTGCTAATTATAAGAGAAATGCAAATTAAAATTACAATGAGCTATCACCTAACACTGGTCAGAATGGCCATCATCAAAAAATCTACAAATAATAAATGCTGGATAGGCTGTGGAGGAAAGGAAACCTTCCTACACTATTGGTGAGAATGTAAATTGGCGCAGCCACTATGGAGATCAGTATGGAGGTTCCTTAAAAGACTACAAATAGAGCTACCATATGATCCAGCAATCCCACTCATAGGCATGTATCTGAAGAAAACCATAATTTAAAAAAAAAATTAAATTGGTACATAGAGAAAAAAAAAAGGTTAACTGTTTTGGAGTATTTAAAGATTACAAACCATTAAAAATTGCCAGGAAAAAATACTTAAAGAAAAAATGTACCATCTTCTAGCTAGAATCTCAGTCTATATTTGCTTAATGTCATTTGTGTTGTGTAACGTATAAACATTTATGTATCTTCATATTCTTCACTATATGCAGAGATTCAACTTGCTAAAATGAATTAACTATACATACTAATTTTCTTTACATAATATTTAATAATCTTTGTCTGTTAGGTACTGCACTGAGTGAATGATTTTACAGATTCTAACAGCTTACCTCAGGAAGCTTAATATCTAGAGTGCAAGGATAAACAAAATTCTCTCATATAAAATACAATATGATTAATACTGCAATGTCTGTAATAATAATCAGTTTTGATACTATAGGAAATGGACAGAGAATTATAGATGCAGCTAGAGGATGGTCCAGGAAAATCTGGAAAAATTCCTTAAAACTAACAGGCACAATTTGATGTGGGTTTTAAACAAAAGACAGAACCTTGTAGGCAGGTATGAAGGTGGATATTTTTAGCACAGGAATTATTCCAAGTTCATCTCTATGACATACCCCCTTCCTTTTCCAAGCTTGAGGACACAAGTCTTTTACTAGAAGAAGGTACATTTTTATTTTAATTACGAAAAAGGGTAAAACAACCATACTTTCTCTGATGACCTAATGGTATCTAGTGACATGTAAAATATTTGCCAACTGTCTCAGAATTCAACAAAAAGTGGTTTTTGAAAAGACTTAACATTCTTTACCAAAGATCGTGCTAAGAATAAACTATGTCAAAATTCTGTCAATAGCTTTTAATGTGATTTAATGGTCTATACCTATTGTTGAGATTAAAATATAAATGATGTATTACTATAGAAAACCAAGCACCACTAATATGTAAATATTATAAATATACAATATATAGTTTAGCTAGAAATTGGAAAACTCCTAAGTTCAATAAATGTTCAATAGTGGAAGTTAACTTTAAAATTTTGCACGTTACGTGCTATATCAGACACGACAATAAGATCATCAGTTCTTCTCCTGTGGGGAGCTTAACCGAACAAAGGTCTCAGCTGTTGTGCTTTGCATTCTGTAACTGTGTTTGTGACCTGACCATGTTGTCCGCAGGCTGGACCACTGAGCCAAAGGCTGAGTACAGTCCTCATAGTAGTAAAGCAGGCCCATTTCTACTGATGTGAGCCACATCTCAATGGGGGTTTTGGCTCTAGGATTTCCAATGGCATTGCTAAATCTTCCTTAGACTCTATGTGAGTCTAAGATGCTTCACCCAAACTAACTTCCTTTCTGACCATTCTTCTTCACTCAGGCTCAGACATGCACCATAATGAGACATGCATCAGGATCAGACAAGCACCATGGACAGACATGCATCATGGACAGACATGCATCATGATTAACCATGCATCATGATCGGATATGCACCATGGACAGACATGTACCATGGGCTGACCGACATGCACCATGGTCAGACAAGCACCATGGACAGACATGCACCATGATTAACCATGCGTCATGATCAGACAAGCACCATGGACAGACATGCACCATGATCAGACATGCACCATGGACATATAGGCACCATGGTCAGACATGCACCATGGACAGACATGCACCATGATCACACATGCGTCATGATCATACATGCATCACGATCAGACATGCACCATGATCACACACGCGTCATGATCGCACATGCGTCACGATCAGACATGCACCATGGTCGGTCAGAGAGCTTTCTCAGCCCTGCTTGGCTCCCTCCCCATTTGTTCTCACAGGAGTTTCTCCTAATATAAATTTCTTGCACAACGCTTGGTATCTGCTTTTTCAAAAGACCCAGAGTAAGACACATGCATATAAATGATACATAAAGATAATGTCTGATTACAATAAGCCATATCATGAATATGACAAGTTTTCAACAGAAGCCATGTTATTATTCAAGAAGCTGTCTTCATAGTAAACAATCAAAACTAGACTGTCCCTTGGCAATCTCAAAAATGCTATTCAAATTGGTCAATGAATATATCACTTTATACTTCTACCATACAGAAAAAATTGGACTTCCTCAAAGGAATCAGAACAGCTTTTTTAGTTTCTTTTATTTTCTGATTATAAAGTAAGCTTGCCATGTTTTGTTATTTACACCTGCTTTTGCACATATTCTTTCCTCTACCTGTAACATCCTCTCTCTTGTTTCTCCCCTTGTTTGTCTGACAACCTACTACAATTCAAGTTTTTGTCAGTCTCAGGGTAACCATGATTAATAAAAATTCTCCAACAGACACAAGCAAAAAGATACTTATTTGTTAATGGAAGTCAAAGATTTAAGAACAAGTCTGTATGTGGTCAGAACTTCATGCAGAGGACACAGCAGAATGCTCCCAGTTGGAGGGACAATTCTACCAGCCCTCAGGTCCGCGTCAGAGCACACAACTGCTGGTGAAATTCCTTAAAATAGGATAAAGATCTAGAAAAGTCCTTTCTTCTATTTCTACCTTCTGTTCTCAAGGGCTCTACATACTTTCCCAGATACTTCCAAGTCTTTAGGCAGTTTTGGCTATTGCCTGCCTGCTTGCTTGGTGTAAGTAACTAAGCATTCCTGAGTGGTTACTGGAGAAAGGGTGAGTTCGTGTTCAATTTTCTGGGCAGACTATCCGCTAGCATTTTCATGTTCCAAGCTTTACGCTCTTGTATTTCTTCAGAATCCACTGTACACATCACTGCTACTGCCACATCTTCCCTGACTTCTCAAAAATGTTTGTATCCTTTGTTTCTCTTAGAAATGTCTTGATACTACCTCTATTATAGCACTTACCAAAATGCATCGGACTCTGTTTATATATTAAACTATTTTACTAGGTTTTGAAGACTTAAGGGCCAGTCTTCATTAAAACATATGTGTTAATGATTTCTCTATCCACCCCCTCCATCTAGGCCTGCATTTGTCTGCAGATGGTCAGATTGAGCTGTCAAAAAGCTGGGACATTTTGATCATTCTTAATAAACTAGAATGATTAACTCTTACTTGAGATAGAGAAGTAAAAGTTTTTCCTAAGTAGTTTCAAGCTTGCAGAGGAATGCTTTTGAAATACATTCAAGTAACTTTTACTAATTACATTCAATCCTTCCCTTACTGAGCATTCTGAATTGGCACCATGTTCCAGGCAATGACCTAAGTGTTGGGGTAGGAATATGATATCAAAGTATGATTCTGTCATTCAGGACGTTATTCTGATGGAGAAGACAAATATGTGAACAAATAAATTTTGAAAAATGAGTTCTGCTATCATAGAAACTTGCACGGAATTCTATGAAAATGCAATTTTGAGGGGCTGGAATAGGTTTAACATAGGAGATTCGGTGTGGAGACACTGCCACCTAAGAGGGCCTGGCGGAGTAGAGGCATAGTGAGCAGTGTCTGAAGCACAAGATGAATAGCAAGGAGGAGCAGCTAGTGAGGATGAAAAAATAATTGAAAAGAAGTAGGTCATACATGGCCTTAATCCCATGAAAACTTCTTTTAAAGTTACTGATGGTTAAGTTACCGCCTTGGAAACAACGACTTGATTCTAAATGCAATGTAAGTAATTGAGACACTTAGACAAATAAGAATATACTTTTGGCAGTAGAATCAAGAGCATGTGTGGATCTTGTGGAAGTGGGGAGTGAGGTGGCGGGTAAGCTGTCCACATGGAAGCACAAGTCACTCGGCAGGACTTAGCCTGGAGAGGAAGGTACCGTGGAGACTTGTCGATAGTTAATTGTTGCTCCTGGGGAGTTTAGATGCTGTTAGATACCAATAAATCAAACAAGTTGGAAGAGATGCAGGATTATACATTGCTAAGTGAGATGCTTTTGTTTTTTTTCTCACGTTTATTTAGGACCAATGGTCTGTAAATGACAGTGTGAGTAAAAATGGCGAAGGCAAACAATTCCCTTTCGAGGTCCTAGCGCACCAAGGCTGTTCAGAGTGAGAATACCAGGCACGGCATGTGTGCAGAAGTTGCCTCAATAAGGAGAATGGAGTTTCATTAGAGGCAAAAAGGGAAAAGAAAAATGCTGGCGGAAGTCTGTGGATGTAAGGAAATTTAAACAGCTCAAATAGCTGTCTATAAAAGTGAAATAACATCAGGGCATATGAGGTGATTTTCTGCCTATAAGTCCATCTGGCCATCGATATTTTTCACATTTATCTTTAAGTGGGCCAAAGTCTATACTTACTTTTTTATTTAATGTTCATAATGTACAGCTTTGACTTAGAAATAAGTAAGCAGCTCCTTTTACTGAATGCATTGGTTGTGAAAATGAATATACCATTCAAAAAAGCATTTTATCTAAAATCTTTCATATGGTGCCTTTTAATTGCCCTTTTATCTCTTGCTGATGATAAAGAAAATAGGTTGCCCATTTAGCATCTTATATGGCTACAGAATGGTAATTCTACAATGTCCTATGAAAAAAATATTCATTAAAGTCTAAATAACACCAGGGATTATTTTTCAGTTCTCCAATTCATAAATCTAAATGAACAAAAGATAACTGTATCGAATTAAAATATATCATTACTGGACAACGATTCAAAAGTAAAATTAAATTGATAGATCTATGTAATGAATTAACTACTATAATGCATATGCTTGAATTTTTTACAGAATATTTAATTATCCTATATGAAGCACTGTTCTGAAAGAGTGACCTAAGATTCTACTCTGATATAATAGATTAGAAACAAAAATCTTTTTTATAGTCATTCCTTTCTCTCATACATGAAATATATCCTTTCTAAAGTTTATGCTAGTAACTTTTGTTAGTGAGTACAAATATTGTTGATCACAGAGTATTTAACACACAGGCAGCTATGAAGGGAGCTCTCAGATGATGATAGAAATGAGGAAATGACTAGGCTTGTTTTCTACTGGAAATGATTTAAGTATTGAAAACACCAGAACATAGCATGATCCAATTATTACTAAACACACCTTATAATCAATATAACTTAATTGATTCAATGTCCTGTAATATGCTATATTTTTGGAGATTAACAATGGACATATATCCAAAAATCTTCCATAAAACATGTTTCAGAAATATATCTGATCAAATAATAGTTTCAACATCTCTCCACAAAACAGAACAAGAAAAGGTTAGTAGTTAAACCAAGTACAGGCAAACTGTAAATAGAGGTCAGTGTGAGTATATGTGTGTTGGAGGAGTGAGTAGGGGTTGGGGGCTTGGAGTGCCATCAGCAGAACCAAGTGTTTAAAAACACTCAGACACAGCATTCAAACAAGACTATATCCATATATATCCCCGTTCCAAAATTTAATAGCAGTGTGACATTGAGAAAGCCATTTAATTTCTCTGTGTCTCTCTTTCTTATTCATGAAATGGAACTAGTGCAGTTGCTATGATTAATAATAGCTTAAAACATACAGAGGATAAAACATTGCCTTGCACAATTAAACATTAATGAAGATCAATTATTTGTGAAGTGATTTAAAACATATATGACAAGTGACAGGGCAAAGGCACCAATCCATTAGAACATGTGACGACCTGTGTACACCGCTTAATACAAGCCCTGATTATTTAATACACACACATCCATGCATATGTTAACTATATGTACATACAGGGTAAACTGAAACCAACTGACACTTTCAAATTTGTATTACTCAAAAATTAGGTTAGACATGCACTGAGTTGTAGAGATAGCCTTCTGTGCATCTAAGGATTGTGTCAGGAAAGTTCTCCAAGTAATGGCCAGAGTGAGTTGGCTCAGGTATATATTCCGTAAGTGATTGAAGATTATTGCCATGTTCAGAAGCTGCAGGTCCTGACAGATACAGATAATGTCAAACAGTACAATAACTGCTCATATTATTAGTCTTGGAGAAGAATAAGATGACTCTGCAAGTCATCTCACAATGATAAGGTTACTTTTTCTTTTATTTTTCCTTTTTAAGTAGAAAAAAAGAATAGCTAAATATTCCAGAGGAAGCACTGAAAACAAGCATGTCATTATTGAACGTGTAAGTGATTCACCAACATACAGATCTTTGCTCCATCCATTTTTTTGCAGAGAACACAGTGAGAGTGACTGCATATCTGGACGTCTTGATAACGTATTTGTTTTCTTTCTCCCTCCACCTACAGAAAGTCTCTGATGACCTCATTTTCCAACAGAATGGGGTTCTGTCTTGTTTTCCTCATGCTGTTCTGAGTTTTCTAATGAACACCTTCTGTGCTGGTGATTTATTCATTTTGTTCAAAACACTGACCTCCTTCTGGACCTGCCAGATATCATATCTTCTTGCTTTTACCATATTTTCCTTTCAGCCTTGAGGAAATAAAGGTCTCTATCATGTCTGTGATTTCAACCATTAATGGTGTTTTATTTTCAGGGTTCTGAGATGACTTACACTACAGGATTGACGTTTACAGTGGTGCACATTGATCATAGCAGAAATAGCTGTGAGAAACTATTTTTTAATTTGTCTTGGGTATATACTGATATTCCTAGTAAACTGAGTAATACATTTGGAGAGTGTTCAAGCATTTACCTGCTTGATATTAATTAGGTAATAAGCATACAGATTTATCATTGTCTACTTTGATAGTGACATTTCAAAAAATTCTCCAGTAATCCATCTGACAGGTATTTATTTAGAATTCTTCCAAGTCATCTTTGTTACAGAATGTTTTTTCCCTAAAGTTTTCTGGCTAAAGATAAGGTCCTCAACAGAGCTCATCACAGGGGTTGTGTGAAGCATCATTGCTCAAGATTGACCAAAAACCTATTCTTGGTTTTGAGCCCCCTCCTATATCCTGTTTGCTGAAGAATATGACTTGATCTCTGTACAGAACCAATATTAAAATTTCAAATTAAAATAAACAAGACTTCCCGAGTTTTATAAGTTCTTTAGTAAATATACCAAATGTCAACTGCAGATGGCTTTGTTCTTCTTTGTGTTACAATCTCATAAATTCCATCTTTAAAAAGAATTACACTTTTTGGAAAAATATTAGTCGCGTAGTGAGTAGGGTTCTACCTTACTTATAAACCTTACTAATTATTCAACATTCCTGTCAATTAAGTTGATACTAAATTGAAACTGAGAAGCCTAATGAAATATGCACTCCAATATACATTGTTTTGAACTAGAAAAAAAATTCACAGAGTAAATGTCTCTAGAGCATTTTCAGAATGGCATGAAAGACTTAATCTCAAATGAACAATCTAGGAGATTTATAATGAAATCTACCAGAGAGAGAGAGAAAAAAATAGTCTTTAAACCACAGAAGAATTACAATATTCTCAGGGTTCAAGGTCTTGTTCAATCACAAGTTTCAATCAAATCCTAAATGACATGTTTCCCTTGGAGGAAAGTCCTAGTGAGTTTTCTCTTCTTAGCACTTAGAGAAGATGTGGATTTGGGCAAGCTGTAGAGATGGATGCCCAGATTGAATAAGCAAATAGTCCCATCTATAACTGTCGTAACTTAAGGATCTCTGAGAAAACTTCTGCAGATGGCAATCTCATAGGTGCGGTGTTACCCTGAGCTGACTCAAGTCATCGAAATATCTTGAACTGGGCTGTCTCCATACCATGTCACACGAGTGGTTGATAAGTGGTAACTCTCTGTCTCCACAGCACCTAAGGCCACGGGGAAGTTTTCAGCAAACTACAAACTGGGACTTAGCTCAGAGTCCTTTTTTCTTTTATGTGGAAACACTATGCCAGATAGACACTCAGAGAAACATTACTAAGTGCAGTATTTTTTAACAAATATTTACTGAGTGTTAATTGTGTAACTGCTATAGGAGATGCTATGACAAAGAAAAATTAATCATCCCAAGGGAAAATGAAAACAGCATTTGTTAATCACGTATTGTGTGCCAGGAACTGTACAAGGTCCTGCAATCAACCAAAATAGTGTGAAGTGAGTAATATGTATATTCTAGACATAAGGAAACCCAATCTCAGACTCTTTCATTTTATAATAAGATATCCAATTCAAACTTTTTTAAACAACAAGAAAATGGAGAGCTCATACAGAGGAAATTCTAAAACCAGCTAATTATAGCTGAAATTTTCTCTACAGTAATGTAACAATAACTCATTTTTTTCCCTTAATCTGTTGGCTCTGCCATCTCCTGTCTTGGTTTCAGATCTGAGCTTCATGTGGTGTGAAAATTACTACTGTAGCACTAGAGCCTCTAGACAAACTACACAAAAATCAGAAGTCTCTTTCTCAAAAGCCCCAGCAAAATGCTTATCATAGGGGTTCTAAGTGGGTTACACGTCCAGGTTTGAACTAATGATTGTGGTCAGAGAGAATTTGGGGATCTATTTGTCTAAGCCTTTTCAGGTATTCCACCTTGACAGATAGTAAGTGAAAAAACTTATGCAAAAGTCTGTATCTAAGAAGAGGGCAGGGTGAACCGCCAGCAGACAAATTAATGTGCTTGGAATCACAGTGTAGTAAGTGTGATTCACTAAATTTGAAACTATGTCCTTACAATTCCAAAGTATGAGTTCTTTTTAAAAGATAATTTTTAATTTTAATTAACTATACAGACACACACACACACACACACACACACACACATATATATATTGCACTATAGGAAAATAAAGCAAAACATATCCTCAATTTCCTGTTGGAACCTGGAATACTGTCTGGCATACAAATAGTGGATGCTTAATACAACTGTACGGAATAAACAAATAAAATATACTAACACTTGATGTGAGGTTGAATGCCCTTGACAAGAAGTAAATTCTGAGGAGCGTGCTATCATTAAATGACAAAGGAATAGAAAAAGCTGCATGAATTAGACAGTGTTTGAGTTTGGTCAGGAGATTGATACAAATTAAGAGGGTCTAAATCAGAGTCAGAAAGAGCACTTTAGACAACATGAACAGTTAGGTGGAAACTGCAAAGTACAGATCTTTCTCAACTTACAGTGGGGTTATGCAGGTAAATAATACAAGTCAAAATGCACTGAATACACCTAACCTACTGAACAGCATAGCTTAGCCTAGCCAACCTTGAATGGGCTCAGAACGCTTACCTCAGCCTACAGTTGGGCAAAATCATCTAACACAGAACCTATTTTATAATAAAGTGTTGAACATCCCATGTAATTAATTGAATACTATACTGAACATGAAAGAGAGAATGGTTGTCTGGGTGCAGAATGGTTGTGAGTGTATCGGTTGTTTACCCTCAGTAATGGTGGGGGTGAACTGGGAACTCCAGCATCACAAGAGAGGATCCCACTGTGTATCACCAGCCTGGGAAAAGATCCACATTCGAACTACGGTTTCTACTGAATTCCTATCACTTTCACTCCATCTGAAGTCAAAAAATCCTAAGTCAAACATTCATAAGTTAGTCTGGATAGGGGTTACTCAGGTTCCCATTGGCTGGACCATAGGGTGTCTTAGGATCAGCCTTAGGAGCTAAGCATCCTGAAGGAGGTGGTTCAACACAGCCTGGACTTAATCTATATGCAACAAAAAATATGTTAAGGTTGTTTTTTTCTTTCCAATGCAGAGTTGTATCAACACAGTCCTAAAGTTAGGAAAAAGAATCCAGTGGTTCCCTGGTGAATGGAAGTATGGAAAAAATAAGAAGTATGGAGAAATAGTAAAGGGTTAGTTGCATTAGCAAGATGAGAGGTGAGAGGGATCGACTTAGGGCTGTGTCTAGAGAATGGAGAAGAACAGACTAATAAAGAGACATTACAAGTTAGACAAGAGCAAAGAACAAAAAACGAGTGCAGGGTCTGTTAGGACTGTAGACAAACCATATTTTTCTCTGTCCTCTCAGAAATCATTTACCTTTTCTTTTTCATACTCATAGCCTAGTTTATTTCCTTGTTTAACAGAACTTACACTTCCTTACTCCACTTAAATATCTAATAAATTAAATGACTTGTATATTTGTTTCTGATCTTTTGAAAAGGTGCACAAAATTTTAATGTGATATATATCAATATCATCATGAATGACTTCAAACTTAGATTAAATCAGTTATGAAAAACAAGTATCTATGTCTAATTTGGTATCTTACAAAAATAAGGACAGACGTAAAAGTAATCTTGCAGTGGATCTAAAGGATTCTGGTAATGGAACTAGTAGAAACATAATATATTTAGCTGGTCCTCTTATTTATCATTTGTTGGCCTTAAAAAAATTTTTTTATTAAATTTTAATTTTATATTGGACTGTAGTTGATTTACAATGTTGTGTTAGTGGAGAATCAAACTAATCTGAATGATATTAAATACTGTGGTCCCAAGGGGCTAAAGAACTAGTTTCCAGCCTAAGTCTGTGTGAAACCCAAGGACAAGTGAAAAATGATGAAAATTCAAAACGTCAAGGGGACTCCAATTAAGGAGATTATAACACATTTTTTAAAAGGTGGCTTTGAGGGAAGACTTGAAGGGTTGTTAGGTGAACAAGGAAGAAACCAGACATTCTGCAAATAAATGCAGATTGGCAAGAAATGTGTAGGTCTGTAGTGAGGAGCCACGTTTTGCTGTAGCAGAGGTACATAGAAGCGAGAGACGGGAATGTTTTAAAGGTGACATTAGGATAATTTGTAGAGCACACTCATTGTTAGGTTTTACCCCGAAACTGAAAAAAGGACTTGAATACTATAATGTATTGAGCGCTGAGGCACTGAATTTAGACAGAACTGAGTTTATAGCTGGTTCCAACACTTATTAGTTAAGTGATTCACCATATGTAGAATAGGGATAAAAATTTATGTAGCTGTTAGTTTTAAATGAGGCAGTGCATAAAAATTCTTAGCTCACTGTCTGGTAGAGCGTAAATGCCCAGTGTTTCTTAATTACTATTAGCATATTGTAAAATAACCACAGTAATAAGAACAAAAACTACATACAACTAAGCCATACATCCTGAAGAGATGTATATGATATAGCAACTCAGACTTGACTTCAGAAAATCAGACTGTAGCTTCTACATTAAAAAAAAATTATAGGGGAACACTTTAAATGACTATTGTATGTAGGACAACAGGAAAGTTAGACGTTACTGACGAAACTGTTAGTATGAATAAATGGTAGTGAATTTACTGCATTTCCAGAAATTTTCTCATACCTGGTCCACTGTTCCTTAACATTCTCATCCCTTTATTTCTTGCTAAAATTTGAACTCTTGATTTATTTCTGTGCATGTCTTAGGAAATCTTCTGGAGTTTATCAAAATAAAAAGAGTGAATATTTTAAAGTTATTTATATTGTAGTCTTACAAGAAAAACTTAAGGTTACTGTTTATATTTCACTTGTATAAATGAATTCCCTGGTGAATTTGAAATTTGAAATAATGCATTTATGAATCAGAAGAATAAATACAATTTATCTCCCTCCTGTAAATCCAAATATTATGGTGGTTCAAAAAGTGTTTTCAAGTGCTTTGAAATTTTAAAAGATGGTAAAATGGATCACTTTGAAATTAAATAAGTGGTAGAAGCACCAAAAGGGTTATCAATATATCTTTTTTTTTTAAACATATTTATTGGAGTATAATTGCTTTACAATGGTGTGTTTGTTGGCAGGGCACCGACTGGGTTCAGGATATAAAAAATGTATTAAATAGGTTAATGTAACTCTAGTTTCATGAGGTCACTGATAATGATGATACCCATAGAGTATATTTCTTAATTCACAGAACATAAAATTATAAAAATAATATACATCTCAGATGACTGTTGGAAAATGGTTTATGTTCCACTATATTTCTATTTATTAAAAAGTCATTTGTGTCCAACAAAATCTCTTTGAATTAGATTTCATTATTTCCCAGTGTGAATAAAAATTTGGATGGAAGTAGAAGTTTTTTTATGTCAAAAAATGGCAAGCAAGTTAAGGCTTATGCAAGAAATCAGGAAGGCGTATTCAGTCAATATTAAGATATATGTATCTATGATCTATTAAAATATTTCTTAACATCATCTTTCTACATAAACTAATAATTTATGTTCAAGCCATTGTCATGTATCAATTAAATGAGTGTGGCCAAGCTTTTTTTTAATTAAAAATTATTCAGGGTTCAAATTACTCTGTATATTTGATATAAATACAACAAAGTTTTTAAGCAGAATTCAAATAATGTATACTTTAATTTAAAACAAAAGCAATGTTTCCTTTCACTCAAATTGATGAATAATCTTGATTTACATTATTAACGAAAAAAATCTAGGTTATTTTAGGATTTTCTTGGCTTAGTTACCTAAATCACCACCTACTTCCATAGCATATGCAAACTCTGATTCCCTTTTGTTTCAAAGAAACTGAAAGGTATATTTATGTATGCAAAATTACATAAGCATAAAAATAAGTGTCTACATCATGGCAAAAAATGAATTACTATAATTTTACAGTGTTTTTCTTAAAAATCAGTTGTCAATATAGAAAAGAATCTATATATTTCATTATTCCCTCCCCCTTCGGAAAAAAAAAAAGGAAAGGAAGGTAACGTCTCCGTAGTACTGGAAAAAATTCAGCTAACCTCAGCCTAAACAAATACAGAGGAGATTTTAAGCATACCTAACCCAACAAGTAGTTTTAAGAGTTATTTAAGGCAACTATCACTTTTATTTCCCCTGAAGCTATTTCTGTTCATTTTGTGAAGTCTGTATACCCTATATCACACTGGTGTAAACACCGAAGGATAAAACCCTGGCACTGCGATGTCCGTTGCTTAGCATTCTTAATATACTCATGGGATTATGGTGAATATGTCTACTCATGACATGACAGATTAGACTTAATAGGAGATTTCTCCGTATATATACTAATTTGGTAGGTTTCTCCACTACAGTTAAATGTAAAGGCTCTCTGACATCCTTTTCATGTACTTCAGTTTTGCTTGAACCATATCTTAAAGAACTTTAAAACCTGACATGTTGTTGCATAATCATTTTTCAAGAGATAGAACACTAACATAACAAGTGAGCATCCTTAATTTGAAGGGAAAAAAAAGGAATCCATTTGTCTACTTATTCTTTGACTGACCCACACTAATCAATTTCTTTTTCCTACATAGTGAGGCTACAGCTACAGATTTACAACTAAATTAAAATGGTACAAAATATTAACTCAGGCGGATTCACAAGGAATAGTTTTTACAACCTCAAATCGCTGTAAAGACAGAGAATATCAGTGCCCCTAATGCTGTCCATCTAAAGAACCCTCACAACTACCACTAATTTTACATTTAAAATAACTTTGCTAGGGACTTCCCTGGCAGTCCAGTGGTTAAGACTCCACGCTTCCACTGCAGGGAGCGCAGGTTCAATCCCTGGTTGGGGAACTAAGATCCCACATGCCATGCAGCGAAGCCAGAAAGAAAAAATAAAGTAAAATAAATTAACTTGCTTATATGGCAAGAAAAAAGAAAAGAATATGATGTATATATGAAATGAGCATTTTAGCCACATTCACAGAAACTTCCTGGAATGTTCTACTGACTTCTATCCTTAATTTACATATGTGTTCTCAAAGATAAAATTATTTATTTAATAGCATTGCTCTGTAGAGCTACAGTAGGAGTCTTTCATTCAAAAGGGAGGTTTTTTTGGTATGATACTTGTATTTAAAATTTTAACATTTTAATAAAACATTTCTTCAAGAAAACTTCATGAATTCATAAAATTAAATGCTATGGTAAAAAATATCTTCTTCCTCCAACAGAAAAATAATATATCCACTTAAAAATAGAAAGAATTAGAAAGCTCAATATGCATTATTGTTTTCTACACACATTTTATGAGAACTAATATTGCTTTATCTGCTTGGTTCAAAATATCGCAGTGTAATCTATTGCATATACATATGAAATAGGTCCTGGCAATGTGCACATTAGATTCACATAAGAAATTCTTTAAGTTCTCAGGATGAGCTCTGCCCACCTCTTGTGAAGTAGTGCATTGTATCATAACTTTTGATGTATTTCTTCATGCAACTTAATTGTTATCTTAGTCTGTTTTTACTACTAAACAGAAAAACCCAAGTAATTTAGGCGGTCATATTGTTTACTCGTTTAGGGTAAAATAAGTTTGATTTACCATTTCCAGCAAAATCCCAAATCATATGTGACAGGAGGGGAAAAAAGTATGTGGAAATGTGCTATGTATACACCACAGCTGTCTCCTAAGGAGAAGGCTGCCCTGTGTTTTACTGAACACTTTGGTGAGTTAGCTTAAGGACCTCTGAGGGCAGAAGCAAGAGCTATTTTACTTTGCATAATAAAACTCAGGAGGCAGATCTGCAATGTAGAGTGTTTCTAAATTACATGTTATTAGTGCTCCATTGATTTCTTCAGTGAGAAATGCCATAGAATGAATCTAGTTAGAGGCTTTTATTAAATCCTAGAGCTTGGAGTCTACTAATAATACCTGTACAAACTTTTTATTTTTAAAAAAATAATGAAATCCTTATATTTCAAACACAGCTTGCTTTTAAATCCACCCTTATTTCCCATACAACAAAAATATTACATAGCTAATATGGGATAGTAATCTGACCAAGTGAACATTCTGTCAAAAGAGGGGCTAGCATACTTGATTCATCCACTTTGGGCTCTTTCCTTACTAGGCTCATATAGAGCCTGTTAATACTGGGCAGAGACCAAGTGGGGAATCAGACGAGATTCTCTAACTCAAGAAATAATGAAGATAACAAACTGAACACACGCACACAACACTAGGCTACAAGCAGTCGGTGATTCTCTGTCTAAGCATTTTACACTCCATGTGTGGGCTGTACCAATATGCTAAAGAAGGTGGGAAGTACTGCTTAAGATAAAAGCAAATCCAGTAACCATAATGAAAAAAGAAGAATGGCATGACAGGTCAAAGCTTGAAAAGTATAACGTGTTTACTTCTTTAGAAATAAGATGAAGAAAGTTAGCACGCGTTATGTAGAAGAAGCTTTGCATCCTTGTAAGAATGGTGGAGGGTTTGCCGACGATGAATTGCATATGCATGTGCATACACACTCTTAAAAGTATATAACTTCTTTAATAAACAATCTATGACTGTCTTGTTTTTTAAGATAGTGCACTAGGCTCTGAGAATCTAGGGAACTGAGAGGTCCTGACAGTCTAGAGTTTGTGTTTTCGTAGAGTGGAGAGGGAAGGAAGAAGCTCAGAGAAACTGGAAAAGCGAAGGTCATGGTTTCAGGATTTATACGTGCTTCAGATATTCACTATTTAAGAGCAAAGCTAGATAGAAAAAGTTCCAACTCCTGGGATATTTAAACCCTATTTGTTTGTTAGTTTATTTCTCTGTGGTAGGAATTAGCATATAAGCATGAAGGGAGCAAAAAAATAATTGAATCTCACTGACTTGTGACGTTGCCAGATCGTTATCTAGGAACCGTGTTTGGAAACAATTTTTTTTTTTGGAAACAATTTTAATTGCTGCTCATCATCCTGATAATATACTTTTTCTAAAAAGACGTGAAACAACTCATATTTTCAATTTCTGATGTGTTTGGGCTTCAATGTAACCAGATAATTTTAGTGCTTCATCCACCTGGCCTGTCCATGAATCAAGTCACAAGTGTAGAGTTGTCCTGATATATGGCCAGCCATATATGTAATTTTGCTTTAACAGATTTGATAAATTATGAGGGAGAATGATATACTTTACTAACTTTCACTTTCACAGAATGTTTATTTTTTCTCTTAGAGAAGCTTTAAGGAAACATATATCAAACCTAATCCCTTCTTAATCATTTTCTTACTATAACTTATAAAGAAAAAGGAGTGCTACAGACCTCTCTCCAGACTATCACGGTGCCCGCTATGCGTTATTTCCTCTTTCTTCACCCCTTGAGTGGCAACATAGCCATTGGCTGTGCAGGGATTATGGCAGATCTGACCCTGGATAATCCCTTAGCCACTTATTGCCGTATTTGATTGCAATCACTCATTGACATTTGAGGGTCCTAAAAGAGTGACTCCAGTTACCACCTTTGTGTTTTCCAGCCCACCCACATTGAAGAATAACACTGAGGTCCACTTTCCATAAGATTCCTGAACTATCCAATCTGAGACATTCACTGGAACCAACTTCACCTCAGGGTATGTGCTAGGGAAGAGAGGAGTGTATCAGGAAGAAACTCTTGGAACATTATTTGTTTGCTTATTTGTTTGTTTTGGTTAGCAAGTCAAGTTCAGAAGAAATCAGAGCGTGGAAATTGACATTTTCAGATTTTTATAGAAGTGCCTGTTGCTTTCAAGGTCTCCCTGTCACACTGTGATTTACAGATACACTCTATTCATCTTATTGTTTATCATGTAATCACTGATTGAAACACACACACGCACACCGTCCCAACTGTAACCATTACTTTTAAGACACTATGCAGTCAACCAATCACCCCTAAAGAAAAATGACAATAATAAAAATATCATTTTCCCAACTGCTCCATTTTCCTCTCAAGAAAAAGGAGTACTTTAAAGGTAGATTTCTAGAGAAATGTAACCCAAAGGAACAGGAGAAGTAGTTGGAAATTCTAGACAATAAGATCAAATGTGGTGTCGGGGGTGAATTCAAGGGTAGGCAAGCCTTTCAAAACATCTCAGATAGCAATAATGTTACCTAAGTTGCTATCTTCCCTTTCTATATATAGAACTAGTCCTGGGGTAGGTAGTAAATCAGAAATGATTGCCTTCTTGTATTTACTATAAGCATCCTCCGTGCCAATTTACACTGACCTGCTTGAACTGGATGAGATTCAACTCCAGTTGCACTCCAATTTGAAAGTGGGCAAGAGATGGGAGAGGTGTGATTTACAGATGCTACGAGGGTCAGACTGTAAATACATCTTTTTACATCAACTGACACCTGTTTTCAATTGTATCAAAGGTATTGTTTTAGTCAGTGAAAATTTTAAGGAATTTCTATTTATAGCCCTAACTAGCCCAAATGTTAGCTATGCCCTTGTATTTAGGTAAAAATATCTTGACGGTAATATTTTTTCTTTCCTTTCAGCTATTTTTATTCATGACAACTCGAAACCTCTAAGAAAAACTTCTGCTAACTTTTGGATTTGTTGTAGCATTACTTCGTGGCCTTCTTAGTGTCTTGCACTAAGCTTTGTCAAATTTCCCTGCTCTGAACCACATTGCCTCCTTCTAGTTCTCGCTTTCAGCCCCCCTACTACCAAAAATAAACCACTTGTGGGAGAATTATCTAAGATTTTTCGAGGGAGATCCAGTGGAATTGTTTCTTCACTCATTGCTTGACTACCTGCTACCCACGTTTCTCTTCCTATCCTGTCGATTTTCCTCACCGCTCCAATCTTCATACAAAAATTAAAAAGAAATATGGTAACATGATAAATTACTGCCAAACCTATTGTTTTTCACTTCTTATAGGCAAATTCTAGCAGCACCTGCACGGAAAGTTGTAATCTTTACGTATATTACAAGAAACTGACATTTAAATTTTTCTCTCTTCAAAATGGTGCCAAAAATAAAACACAATCAATTAGGTAAATGTCCGCTCTTTTTGAGATTTGATCTTTAACCCAACCATTGTAACACCACCATTTTTCTGAAAAAAATAAACTTATTTTAAAATTATTTTTTAATTTCTGGCTAATTAAAAAATTGATAACAAAAACCATTAAATTCCCATGCACTGGCCATATCATAAAAATTTTAAGAGTAGTAGAACTATAATATTATTCAAATATATCTATGTACATGTAATGATATAATAACTTAATTCTTTGGATTCAAATTATGAGTAAAATAATGAAACATGTTGCTTTACATTTGTAGAGCACTTCTGATTAAAAAGATAATGAATTATTTCAATTTCTATGACATTAAATAGGTATCATTGACTCTTCTGAGAATTACACATGCATTTTTATTTTTAATAGTCTCTTTTAATCTTACCTATCTGGATATTTTTGTACACAGAAGAAGATAAAATTATAAATTAAAATTCTTCATATAAGAAATTAATATTTCTCAGGTCATTATAAAACACTCCTTTTGTAATGCATAATCTCTTCAACTTTAGAACTATGATTCATGGTTCATTAATGACTTGTTGAAATTTAAGATTTTTTCAAGAAAATTTTCTCTTAACTGCCAGTCTGAAAAATGTCCGTTTAGGATACATTGCCAGTTAACTGGATGCACGAGTTATTAATGTGAAAAGTACATCAGTTATTACATATTCAATGACTTATTTTAGTTAAAAAAATGTAAGATATAAAATGTTTTATTCTTACTTAAAAGCAATAAGGCATATAATTGTACAGTGATTTAAATCAATGTCTTTCAATAAGCATCAGAAAACCATTTGTGTTATTAACTAAATTTCAAGTAATTTATATTTTCTCTAAATATTTAGGGGGTGGATTAGCCAACTCACACTCAGATATATTAAAAATATCTAATATGGAGTTTTAATAACCTTTTAAAAACGAACTCTGAGTCAGTAAGTATTAATCAGTCCCTTTCAGAAGCTCAGGAACTATGGGGGAGACAGGAGTGTAATATACCCTCTCTCATCTTCCAGGAAGTTTAGTTTAAACTAAACTGTATTCACAGTTGGAGCTAATAGACACCAGGCTTAAAGAATGGTTGCATGCTGGTCTCGAGTTTTTCTGCACCATCTCTGGGCAAGCGTTCATATTCAAGAAAGAGACAAGGACGCCAGCTCGGTTCATTAGCCAGAGCTCAACACTTTAGAGACCATTTTGATTTAGATCAAACTTAGGTTGCATTGGTGTGTCTGGCTGAGCTCAGCCTAGGGCTCAGGTAATCTTCTGTTGTCTAAAGAGAAGGAATGTGTAAATAACAATAAAACCCAAAGAAGTTATTTTCATTAATAAGCTCTTATGCTATAGTATAAAATAGAAATAATGGTATGAGGCCTGGACTGTGTCAGGCGGAATGGGATGGAATTCAGCTGAGGAGCTGAATTAATGGGTGGTACCAGGCCAACATTCTCAGGCATTTTTAAAGTGAAAATTAATCTCCTGAAATTCAAATTCCTCAGGACACTCAGAAAGGTACCTACATTAGGCTCTGAAGAATTTCTACAGTGCTGAGAACTTCAAACTGTCTTAAAAAGTGAAATAATGATTCACATTATTTTTAAATAATGATTTAAAAATAAAATCCAAATAATGATTGATTAGTTTTTTTAAGTTACAAGTTTATCTTTTAGTATAGA
The DNA here is from genome assembly GCF_964270905.1 of Leucopleurus acutus. Lineage (NCBI taxonomy): Eukaryota > Metazoa > Chordata > Mammalia > Artiodactyla > Delphinidae > Leucopleurus > Leucopleurus acutus. The sequence continues at coordinate 153,203,484 of NC_139146.1, read as the reverse complement.
TGTGAAGTAATTTTGTTTCTCTTAAATTCTTCAGTTTTGATTTACATTACAGACTAAACAAACCTGAAAATTATAGATAACAGAAAAAAAAAAAAAAAAGAGAAACCAAGCAGAGAAAAAAGAAAACTTTTAGCAAAACTGTAGCTAATTGCAGGGTAGCCCTTTCTCCAGTGTAGATTATGAGTAGTTTCGACACTACTATTATGGGCAGCTTAATTTTCAAACATTATGTTACTGCAGTCCCTAGAAAGAAATGAAGTAAGCTGACTTAAGTCACATTTGCCAACGGCAAATGGTGCTGCTGGGGCACTCAGGCTGAGATCTGTCTGACGGGAGATGTAAGACCTTCTTCCTATTTACTGCTTCCATACACACCATTCCTGTGTGCTTGATGCCGTGCTGGCGGCCTGTCAGATCTTGTGTTAGACGCTGAGAAATCAGGTACATAAGAAATACCTTCTTCCCTCAATGCTACGTAGTCTGGTTTAGGAAAGAGTGTAACACTTCCTTCTTTATTTCCATTCTTGTGAGAAACATGAATTAAGTGCCTACCAGTTTTGAGGCACTAAGGATATAAAATCCTGACTCATGTCCAGAAGTTTTTCAGACACAGGAGATATAAATTATTTGAAATGAGAGAGTAGCAATCTGAGAGAAATGCAGATTAGTGTGATGAGGGGTCAGAGGAAGAAAACTAATATTAATTAAATGCATATTACGTGTCAGACCTTCTGCCTGGCCTGGAATATACACTCAACTCAACAGTCAGAAAATAGCCTCAAATTCTGTTAAAGACAACTCTTAAAAAGAGCAACCTCAGGACACAAGCCACATTTAGGTAGGAAAAAATGTTCCATGAATTGGTAAGAGAAAAGACCATATCTATCCTTCAGGTTTTCCTGATGTGGAAAAGATCCCCATTATGTTAAAAATACTCTTCACATTTAACAGTTTAGTTTTGGAAACGCGTGCTAATTTTTACTCTTACTTTAGCAGTAGGGATAATTACTGTGCAATAGGATTTATGATGATCATTCACATTCATTAAAACGGGACTCTATATGCTGGTAGAATTGCTATAATTTAATATAGGATTCTGACAAGTATTGGCAAAACACCTATGCATTTGACTCTATATCCCTAAAAGAAATAAAGACATTTAAAAATATCCTCAAGCATACTTTTCAGTGTTTCTCACAATATACAGAAATAACTGAAATAAAATTTTGCCTTATATGTGTTCACATTATTTGCATGTTCCTCTAAGTATTATTATCTCCAACTTCAGCTCTGTAGTAATCATTTCGACCCTCAAGAGATGTTATGTTCTGACAGCATATTATACAATACATACAAGCCCAGAATCCCACATGGTACTCACTGCATCCAGACAAAGTTGAACTCCTGCCTCTAGTAGCGAACTTACCTTAATGATCCAATATACTTGTTACAGGGGAAAAGACATACCCCAGATGGTACACTATTAACCGTATGTGTCATAGATACAGGAGTTTTGACCCAAAGAATTGTGTTAACAGTGCATTTAAAAAAAAATAAGCAAAGTTGATAACAGTATATTAAATACAGTAATAGGGAATAGGAGAATGAGATAAATAAAAGCAAATGTTACATATTAAATTATTTACCAGTAATAATTTATCAGTAACTTGAAAATAACAAAAAGATATTTATTAAACATATCACTCAATGTCAATTAAATAAAATTTTATCCTCAACAGATAAGTATAAGAACATTATATTTTTTAGATATCACCTCAAGAGGGGCCATTTTCAGTTTCTCTGCTGATTCCTTCAGTCTCTTAACTCTTGCACTCAGACCTAAAGATTATTACTTTAACGCAAATGCAAATACTTTTCAAATATGCTTCATTTTCAATAAGTTCTACTTATTTTCCATAAAAACACTGTGACAGTATAATTTTTAATCACTTCATTGCTGAGCACATAATAGGTATTCTGAAAATAATAATCAGTTGCTTGACAAATATATTAAACTCTTTGAAAACATATACTTGGCTGTCCGAAGTTTCTATATCATAACTTGACTGTGAGCCCCAATTCTAATTTATGAATTTCCCTTTTTATTTTTGCAAGTTGAATTTTTCACTCTTTCAGAATTCTTACAACTCCAACTTTTAGACAAGAAAATTTTCACGTTAATTCAAGAGAAACAATATACACAAGAACCAAATAATGGCTCATATAACATATCTGAAGCAGTTTCCTCCCATCCAAATCCCCTTGAAATAGAGAATAAAATATTAGTTTGGTTCAGATTCACTAACATTGCTAAGCAATACTTTAAATACTTAAATAAAGTATCAAGAGACATAGTATTAGAAATTGTGAATATCCAAAGTCTCCCCCTGTTAAGTATTTAAACCACTTCTGTGAACCTTTAGAGTGATGTCATTAGGAGTTATTACATTCTTACCTCTTGTGAACACAGAGAGACATAACACGCCCACACATTTTCTCAAAGTGCAGACCTCACACATTTCACTTCAACTTACTATACGCCCTGATACAATGTTATATTCATTTCTACATGGGCAAAACAATACAAGAATGTTCTTATAACATGTTGAATAGATGTTGATGTGAGTGGCCCTCTTCTCTGAAAGGAACTCAGGCCAAGTTCGAACATTTTGCAAAAGCCTAATCCGAAGACCTTAAGAGCAATTTGCCAAAATATTAACTGTAAGATTGATTTAAAAATGCAAGCATACCTTTATAGATTCACTTCTCAATTACACATAAAAGGAAAGCGAAGACAGGAAATTCATCACTAATGTTGCTCAACAAAAGTTCATCAAGCAGACGAGACAGAGCTCCAGAACAATTATGTGTGTATCTGTGGTATAACTGAATTTTTCTGTTGGTGATTTCCCGTGGCTTTCTACCAAGATTAGAGAGAAATCTACAAGCCAATGCTCGTCCGCGCACTCACCTCACGTGGGTGATGAGGAGGGAGGCGGTGGGGATGAAGAAGTCGTCCGCTCGGTCGAACTGCTTTCCCACGGGCTGGGTGTGGATGGTGTGATGCGGCGCGTCCCCGCTGGCCAGGGTTATCACCTAAACAAGGCACCACATTTAGATCTTGGCCGTGCAGGCCCTTAATGGGATCAGAGATGAAATAAATCTCTGGCAGTTGTTTGCACAGGCTCTTTGATTTCAACCTCAAAATTAGTACATTGTTAAGCAAATTGCAATTCTGCGTTTGCCTATTTTCAGTGTAAAAGTTTCTAAAAGAAAAAAAAATGGGAAACATCTTTTTCTTGAACAATTTCTGCCTAAAAGATAAAATAATATACATATAGGTAACTCCTGCATTATAAAAATGTTATTGCTATAATAAGAGATATGAAAGCAAGCGTACACATGACGTAAATGAGATGCTGGCTTTCTTTTCTTTCTTCCTTCTTCCCTCCCTCTCTTCCTCTCTCTCCCCCTTCCTTCCTTCTTTCCTTCCGTCCTTCCATCCATCCTTCACAACTTGATTGAGGAATAAATGATATATTAAAAAAAAACCTCCCCCTCCTATACAACAGAGTTGTAAACATAGGACAGAAAACTCTAAAATATATCATTTGAAATATTTTTGCTCTTAGAAATCTTAGAATAGATTTACATATTTTAAAAATTTCCCTTTTATAAATTGAAAACGATAAAGTTGAATAAGTTTTAATCAAAGAGGTCTCTTCTAACTATTCGTCATTAATTAGTTTTTAAAACTTTCATAGTTCATTAAAGAAAAGATCACTACATTTAAGCTATTTTATCCCTTATATCCCATTTTTGCATGAAATTCTATCAGTTCTTTCTTCTGATTTCTCATACCTTCACAGCTGTCCTATTGTCCCTGCTGCACAACCATTGTTCTGTGTTAGCTTTTTAAAGTATTTTCCTGCTTTTATTTTACCCCTTTTAAATCCTTTCTACATATGGGCACCAAATCAAACTTCTTAAACTTTTGACTGCCTAAGTTAAATAGACTATCTTCCCTCAAAACTGAGTGTCTTCCTTTGGTTTTTAGGACAGAAGGAGATAGCATTTTTAGTTTTAGATTTTTTTTTACCCTAAAAAGTTAATTTTTGTTTATTGCAATGAGCATAATTTCATTGAGTTACATTGGGAATTGCCAAGTTCAAGAAAATAGAGTAATTATTATAATAGTCAAGAAAGGCTCAGTCATGTTATAGCCACAAACCAAAACAAAGCAGAAACAAATCTTTACTTCTTTACTACTTACTTCTTTATTTAATAATAAAGACTTTTGTTTCATACCTCTTACTTTCCTAGAGGGCTTTGGTAGGATATCTATTGTTTTTAGCGTTTTTAATTCTGATTTCCATGCGGAAAGAGCAGCTAACTACCTTGAATGTTTCCATTTATGAAAGACCTCTTCTGCCAAAAGTAATCATATGGCCTCACCCAACCAAAAGAAGCCCCCCCCCACCATGTGCCCAGAGGAAGAGAGAACCAAAGTATGTGATAACGCTTTAAACGTACTCTACCTATTTTATTAATGAGTAACAGTGAGAAAGTCCTCACTGGATTTTAGCCATTCATAATTATGCCTGTAAGACTTTAATAAAACTCAACAGGGGTAATAACAATGGAACTCCCCAAATTTTCTTCCCTTTAGATTGTATAGAGGTACATAATTCTCAAGCTGCATGTACGTGTATTTGAAATTAATAATAATACTTAGACTGACAGCAGCAATAATACTACTTACTGAGAGCTTGCTATGGGCCAGGTAACACTTAAACAACACTGTAATGTGTGTATTGCATCCCAAACTTAATGACGCAAAAATATTTCACGCCACTGAAGGCAGATTAACTGGACCTCTCTTCTGCGCTTGGCACCATCCTAGGTTGTAAAAAATACAAAGCCACTTCCCCAGTTCCCCTCAGTCTGGACTTTGATGGGTTGAGGTCCTTCTCGTTGCTGGAATTGAGCAGGGAGTGGTGAATTGCCAGGTTCAGGACGAGCTCACTGAAGGACACAGATTGATCTGTGATGTACCTCAATCAATAAGCCCAATCTTGCAACAATTCTGAACTCATTTCTAACAGCATCCTGCTGCTGGCCTGTCTTTATGTGATGCCTGCTGCAAACCCAGAGCTACCACCTCCCACTGTCACCCCATCTGGCTGGGTCCTACTTCCTGGCCAATGGAAGAACGCAAGGACTTTATTCCAAGTTGTTTCCTGGGGATATTTTCTTTTCTAATTGTTGTGCGTTTACAAGACATTACATACAGGTTGCAGAACTGTGCAGATGACAGACTAATGAGTTTTAAATTTTTACAGAATTTCTTAAGCTTTCATAAGACATAAGTGCTCTTTAAAAAGAAAAACATACTATGATAAATATTCAGACTTCATCTGAGAACACTAGATGGAAAATCACTGTCTTAAATACCTAAAATTATGACAGTTTATGGGTATTAATTAATTAATTATAAATGTCACAGAAAATAAAACATATTGCTTTCATAATCAACGAAGATGTACAGATTTAATTATACTCAACAGGAAAACACAAAGGAGGGCTTTCAGATCCTTGATAAAATGTTTTGCACCTTCAAGGGTGAGAGGGTCCCATTATAAGATATAACACATTAGGGCTAAAAAGTTACTTCCTAGCCCTCAAGACCTGGCGTCAATCTCTCTTTCCAGTCTAATCTTTCACCATCATGGCACAGGGACACTCTAGCAAAAATGAGAGCTTGACCATGTTTTTGGTTTCAGTTCAATTTCTCCAGAGGAAAGTCTGTTCCCCTTTCAAACAAATCTCAAATCCCATTTCTCTCGAAGATATTTTCTGGTAATCCTGTTGGGAGACGATTATCCATAAGTATCTTGATGTTTCCGCAGAGTCAAGTCTTTCTGCGCAAAAAGCACGCCACCTTGGTTAAAGGATGATCGTGCAGCAAAAATGCCTTTGGAAGCTAGAAACAGAGTATTTCTCCTGAGAGATTTAGAGACTTAATTCCTCTGAGCCAATTACTGAGGTGCCAGGGTACTGACCTTCCCCTCCTCTCCCTGGAGAAGATTTGCATGCTTTCCAGACTAATAATCTCTTCTCTCTCACATGAGACGGTGGGTTGAGGTGCCAGCAGCCTAAAATAACTTAGAGACACATGATTCCAGGCTCCTCCTGCAGTAGGACTGGTCATGAAGGGTGCTGGTCATGAAGGGTGACACTAGCCTCTCACCACATCACCCCATAGGGGTTGGGGCCAGAGAATAAATACTAACAGGCTGCATGGGTAAGAAACGGTCTGTTCTCTGATCCAGAGACCCTGTGTTTCCTGTCAGTCTGTCTATCATCTATGATCTATCTATCTATCTATCTATCACCTATTTATCATCTATCCGTCTTATACATACATAAATACACACACACACTCTTCATGTAAATAAGTCTTGTTGTATGTCGTATTTTAAGAGTAATTCTCAGTCCTTACATTTTATTTTATATTTTCAGTTGTGAAACTAACCTTTCACTTCCACCCACCAAGTATTTTAAAAATTCACTAAATCTTATTAGCATAATTTTTATTAGACATTCAGAGAAAAAGAACCTGTTTTTAGATGGCTGGACAATGTGTGGGAAGTTTCTCATCAACTCTACAGATAGTCACTGTCAAAATGTGTATATATGTATATATACCTCTATCTGTCAATTTCTCATGTAAACAATTTCAAAACATAAGCAAATTTCACAAAAATGACAGTACATATTCCCAATTAGAAGTGAACCTGCACTCAGATAGTAAAGTACTATGTGTTTGGAGAACACTGGGGACCTGCTTTGAGACTCTGTCTAACTCTCCTGGTCTCTATCTCACAGGACCCACCCTCCAGGCCCCATTTAAAACAGATGGAAACAAGAAAATTCTCATGAAAATTCGAGGGAGGTAGGAAACGTAAATTATAATATTTTTTTCTTAATGGCTTCAGCTTTGTCATCGTAGGTTATTCTTTTTGCATATAAATCTAATGTTTGGAACGTCTGAACTAAAATATTTTCCAAGCAAAAAGGTACTTGAGAATCAACGTTTTTTTCCCTTACTGTGAAGATCTAGGTGGAAGAATATCATCGTTAAATGGTTATGTGTCCAATTAGATATTGAAAGGTTTAAAGATCATTATTTTCTCAAATACACTGAAATGTACTTACCTGTAGTGTTGGAGAAGTCTTTTCCATGGTACCCCAGCTTAGCACCCAGACTTGATCATGTGATTTGTCGTAGTGTAATTTAACAGGGATGGGGTCTGTGCTTACTGCCTGTAGTAGATAGAAGTTGAAAAAGTTTTCAGACCAAAATATTAGTTTAAAACGAGGCCAAAAATTATAGAAAAATCCAAGAGTTTAGATGTCAGATTAAAAATGTATGTTGCCAATTATCTAATTTTCTAAACCTTTATTGATTAATTTGGAAATATAATACTTTACTCAAATATATTTTTGCACAATTTTATATAGTCTTACATTCATTCATTACCTACGCAAATTCATTACCTATGCAAATAATGGAGAAGCTATTTAGAAACTCAAGGTATAAATGATTAATACGTGCATTTTAATCAACTGTTGAGTACAGGTAAGAACTATATTTATACTATTAGATTTTTCTATCCCACTGCTGGTTATGGGACTTGACCATTTATAATCCTAAAATGCCAACAATCTGATATATGGTTGTAACTCTAATAACAGATTACCTAATTTAGTTTCCTTAATGAGAAGTCTAAAGCCACAGAAAAAGAAGAAGCAATTTTCTGTATCGTACTTGATATGGTAAATGTATTTTTCTGCTAATATTTATAATATCTAGCATTTACTGAAAACAAAACTTCCAAAACACGCATTGCTGCCAGAAAGTTATTTCACTCACCTTAATTCCAAGCTATTTATGTCATAAACTAATACCTTTTAGAAGTAATTTCCTGCAATATTAATAGTTACACATTTTCTAATTTAATAACATAGAACAAATTGTTTTCAGTAAAACAACCTTTATCCAATATTGAAAACGTTTCTTTCCAAGCTCTACTGAATATCCTTAGAGAATTTCCCAAGTCCTAGTTTATAATGTAATTCTCTTCTCAGTGGATTAAAAGTTGTAGTTGAATATATAGAGATTCATATTTTAACTAACACTTTGGCAATTTAGTCTTACTAAAGTATTTCTTTTCTGAAATCTTGCCCTGTATTTTATCTATTTAAAATTCTCAATATTCTTGGATTAGAATTAATTACTGGATTTCTGAAAAGACCTATTTAAGCATTTCTGTATTAGTGTCCTCACCCTTTTCTCTCTGGCTAACAGAGCCACGATAACATTTTGGGTTCAGGTGGGCAGTGATGTTCTAAGGGAAGGTAGCCCACCTGAGGACCAGCAGAGATTTAAGCCAATGACTAATCTTATTCCCCTTTGACAACGGTGAAATTTCCCCGACTCCCTAGAGGTGAGGGGTAGTCACATGGCATATCCTAGTTTACACATTGTGAAGATTAAGGTGATGAATGATTTCTGAGAGTGAAGCATTTCCATCAAAAGAGACAATAGCAGGAGGAGACCTCCATGCACCACACTTTCTCCTTCTTCCTGCTTTGAATGCTGTCAGATGAGGATATTAAGCCTCAATTTCTAAAGCCATTTTGAGGTCATGAAACAATAAGCTTAAGAAGGAAAAGCCACCACTTTGAGAATTTAGCAGGAGAAACATGAAAGGAGACTGAATTCTCCATGATAGTCTTGAACTGCAGCACAAACCTAGAATAACTATCCCGAGACTTGATGCTATTTGGGATAACTATAAAGTTCTATTGCTTGAGGAATAGCTGGTCTGGTATTTGGTGAATCGTACTCAAGTGAATGCCAGACGTTTCATTTCGATTCTTCATGTACTGATCAATAATTTCAACGGGTATATAGCAAAAGAGCCATCATTAATCATTACACTAATAACAAGGCAGTAAGATTCCTTTGATTTTTCAAATTTTTCCCTTTATATGTTAAACCTGATCTATGTAGGATTATAATAGCCTATTTTGCATGCAGCTTAAAATGGAATAATCTTTAGGCATTTAAAAAGTTAAAGATAAAATAATTCAATAGGCAACAGAAGTAGCAATAACAAAAAGACCTCATTGTTAATCAATTGTTAGGATATGGTTATAAAAATAGCAAAGATCCTTAGATAACTTTATAAAGTAGGGAACAATTTGAATAAAAATTTTCAGTTTGCCAGCTCTCATAAATTTCTTTTCTTTCCACTTGGCCCTTCATAACTATTATCTTGTAAGGACATACCACGATCCATAGGTTCTGTTAATGTCCCCATAAGACGTGATAAGAAAACTGAGACACTTATCTTACCGGCAGTCATCCAGCCAGTGAACAGCAAGCCTGGGATCTGGGTCTGAGTTCTTTCCCAAAGTGGGAACCTCCCTACCTATGAAAGACCATTCCTCCTAGTGGACAGTTTCATTCCTGACAATGTTTGGATATGCTGCCCTATTATTTAGGCTTCATAGATAAGAAACATTCTTTGGGTTTTTTTTCTTTTGGAGGGTGAAGAGAAACCCATGGGACCCAAGTATATGCAGTATCATTTGTATAAGCAGTACAATCCCAGGGGAGAATCACTGAGAGGCAGTATACACCATGCTTATGAGCATGTATTCTGAAGCTGACTTCCAATCTTAGTGTCTTCACTTAAATTTAAATAATAATAATAACTTGGGAACTTACTAACGCTTTCTGTGGCTCAGTTTCCTCTATAATAAAATGGAGACAGTAATAACACCTACTTCAGAGGGTCGTTGTAAATACTGGGTGAGGTAGTAAATATAAAGTGCTCAGGTATGCCTGATGAATGCTAAACATGATGGAAATACCACTGCTCCTACTATTAGAAAAACTAACGGAACTAGAGTATTTTCATGACAGCATTATAGTGTTTTAGAGATGTAATGCCCTTATTTAGCAAATGAAGAAACTAGAAGAGGTTATTTACTTTAATAATCACAGTCTCTGTCCTGGAAGAGTGTATAGGTGAGAGGGTGAAAGAAGAATTTAAAATAACTTGATGCATGTCACAAAATAAAAATAAGGGCCAAATGCCTTGGAAGCTCAGAGGAAGAAGTACAGAGCAGGATGGGGGAGAAGAGGAAGTAAGGCTTTAATTGAGCCTTAAAGTATAAACATTTTCTTTTATAAATGGCAGGACAGAGACAATTTTTTATTTATCTTATTTTTTTTTAATTGGGGTATATTTGCTTTACAATGTTGTGTTAGTTTATGCTGCACAAAAGAGTGAATCAGCTATATGTATACCTATATCCCCTCCCTCTGCATCTCCCTTCCACCCCTCCCATCCCACCCCGCTAGGTCATCACAGAGCACTGAGCTGAGCTCCCTGTGCTACACTGCAGGTTCCCATTGGCTATCAATTTGACACATGGTAGTGTATTTTTTAAAGTTAAGTTATGAGAATATATTTCAGGAGGTGTCAGAAGGCAGTTCACAATTAAATTCCTTCAAATAAGTGAAGATATACGTTTTTAAAGGAAGAAAATATCAATTTTCAAAACAACTTCTCAATTTGAAAGGAAAAATCTATTTACAAGTTCTCAAGTGTGCAGATACAAAACGTTTTACGGAGGAAATGTTGACATGGTTTTCAGCAAGGAAATCATACAACAATGACAAAAATATGTGCAAACAACCATATTCAGGATCATCTTTCCATAACCCAGTTTTCAGTCAAAAAACAGAAATTTTCCTACATAAATGGCCAATGTTTGAAAGGGATAAATTACAGGTGTTGACTTTTATAAAATATCTGCTGGTCTACTTTGGAAATTACTCTAAACGTTCAATTTAGACCATTAGCTTCTGAAAAAGAGAAAGGCACTATATTTGACACACACAAGAAATTCGTGCCACAAGTAAGCCTGTAAGCCTGTGTTATAAAACAGATCTTATTTTTGAAAAAGACAGTATAGAGTCTATTATCCTTAATGGTCCTCTTTCTCCTCTATGCCCCAGCTGGACCTGCCTTCCAAACGCTGAGCCCTTTGCAGCTCCTGCCCTGCTTAGACCACATAGGGGCCTCTATCACCTCCAACCTCATCTCCTGGTTTCCACCCTTCAACTTTCTACTCGTCCACTTTCTCGACAGATTCGTCAGTGATTTGTTTTCTTTTCTTTTCTGGTGAGCATTAGGCAGATCATGGCACCAATTTGCTCAAAACACAATGTCTTCTCAGTTCCCTCAGAGTAAAAGCCAAAAGCCCTTATGATGACCTGTCGCACCTGGTCTTCTTTCTCAGATCCTTCACCTTCCAGGCTCCCCCCGATGGCTCCAATCCAGATGCTCTGGCTTCCTTGCTGTTCATCCAACATGCCGATCACACTTCTACTTTTTGGAGGCTTTTCCCCAGAACCAACCGCCTTCCCCGGATAACCCAGTGTCTACTTCTTGGACACCTTTGCTGAGAACTCACCTTGTGGGTGAGGCCAGCATGACCACTCTATTTAATAGTGCACCCAGCCTGCCCTTCATCTTTCACTTTCCCAATCCCACCTGGTCTGCTCTGCCATTTTACCTTTTCCAGTGGCACTGACCACTTTCCGTATCGTAGAATTTACGTATCATTTTTAGTATTCTTATTTTTTGTTGTTTGTCTCTATCCAGTGGGCTCTAGGCTCCAAGAAGGCAGCCCTTTTGTGTTTGTTTAGCTCAACGGTATCACTCATGCACTTAGAACAGTACCTTGTAAATTGTAGTATTCGATATATAATTAATGAGCACCTACATCTACTTCATTGGGAAAAGCAAATTGCAAAACTGAACAACATGACAAAAGGCACTATAATTAAGATCATGATTATTACTTTATATAACAAAGACAACTACACTCTGCACTAGGCTTGTTATGAACAAAATTTTTCTCTAAATATTTTACAAATACAAATTATTATTTTAATCTTCTTGACAGTTGTTTTGTTGACATGTGCACTATTGATATTTATATAGTTAAAAGTAAACAAAAGACTAAGGGTACCAATGTCCATCCCTACAGACTATAAAATTCACACTCTCCTCTCAAGATAACTTCATACCCACCATCCAATATACAGATAAATTCAGGTCTCCAACTTTGGTCCATATGTTAAATATTTATAAAATGTAATATGATTTTTTAAGATAAAAATAAAAATAAACAATGTCTTGGGATTCCCTTCTCACCACTAGTCATCTTTCATTGCCCTTGTGTTGCATACATTTCGTCTGGAGACCATTAGTGTAAATATTTTTTGTTTCTGCAGCCATCGAGCATTTATCAAGAAAAACGATGTAAATCAATATGTAATGTTCAAGAATATGTGATTGGGAAAAAGCATTGCACATATGCTTATCTTTCACCTCAAAATTACCTTATGTGCATAGAATGCTCAATTAGTACTTAGTATAATTTGCATTTGACTACCAATATTATTTTGCTAGAAAAATTGTTTTCCAACTTTGCCTTGAGAAGCTTACAGAAATGAGCCTTATTCACAGCAGGTGCTTTGAACTGCCCCATAATAGAACAAAGGGGCTCACTTTTGATCTATTGAATGATTCTGTGAGAATTTGTTTAAATAAAATTTTCTGGTACTATAGTTTGGAAATTTCTCTCCATCCCATAAACACTGTAATTTTCTGCACACAGTAGCCTTTGCTTGGCCTGGTGATATTCAGATAATTAAGCCACAATCCTTCTTCCAAAGATTTATTTATTTTTGGACATATTCAGAAGTATCTTTCAAATAACTTAACATTTTGTTATTGTAATTAATAGTAGTCTAAATATTCAGATCCTAGAATCATATTTCTTATTTTCCCATGTAAGTACCATTTTCAGTGTTATATTATCATGATGAATTATCTTCTTATCCTATTCCTTTGTAAAAATGTGTAAAATATACTACATAATGTAATAACAAAAAGTTTTTATCTGTTGTAGCTTTATAAAGATATTGATATTTTTTCTTTAATATTTTAAAATATTGTTTCAAACATTGAATAAGGATACAATTTACTTATAGTATGAGTTCTTTTTTTTCTTTGTAGATCTATAAATTTTAACTCCCTCATAATCCCAACATACCTAGTGTGATACAAATTTATCAGTATTAGAGACCTTCAAGATGGCTGAGGAGTAAGACGTGGAAATCACCTTCCTCCCCACAAATACATCAGAAATACATCTATATGTGGAACAAATCCTGCAGAACACCTACTGAACGCTGGCAGAAGACCTCAGACCTCCCAAAAGGCAACAAACTCCCCACATAACTGGGTAGGGCAAAAGAAAAAAACAGAGACAAAAAATAGGGATGGGATCTGCACCTCTAGGAGGGAGCCGTGAAGGAGGAAAGGTTTCTACACACTAGGAGCCCCTTCGCGGGCGGAGACTGCGGGTGGCGGAGGGGGGAGCTTCGGAGCCGCGGGCGAGAGCACAGCTACAGGGGTGCGGAGGGCAAAGCGGAGAGATTCCCGCACAGAGGATCGGTGCCGACCGGCGCTCACCCTTAGTTTAGAATTTAGAGCTTATTATCATTGGTAGATTCGTGTATTGATTTGGTTGCTCTCTTCCTTCTTTATATATATATATTTTTTTTTTTTTCCTTTTTCTCTTTTTGTGAGTGTGTATGTCTATGCTTCTTTGTATGATTTTGTCACTATAGCTTTGCTTTTACCGTCTGTCCTAGGATACGGTCTGTCCTTTTTTTTTCTTAGTATAGTTTTTAGCGTGTGTTATCATTGGTGGATTTGTTGTTTGGTTTGGTTGCTTTCTTCTTTCTCCTTTTTTTCTTTTTTTAATTATTTTTAATTTTTAAATTTTTAATATATTTTTTATTTTAATAACTTTATTCTCTTTTTTTCTTCCTTTCTTTCTTTTTGTCTCCATTTTTTTCTGAGCTGTGTCACTGATAGGGTCTTGGTGCTCTGGCCAGGTGTCAGGCCTGAGCTTCTGAGGTGGGAGAGCCAAGTTCAGGATATTGGTCCACCAGACACCTCCCAGCCCCATGTAGTATCAAACAGCAAAAGCTCCCCAGAGATCTCCATCTCAATGCTAAGACCCAGCTCCACTCGATGACCAGCAAGCTACAGTGCTGGACACCCTATGCGAAACAACTAGCAAGACAGGAACACAACTCCACCCATTAGCAGAGAGGCTGCCTAAAATCATAATAATGTCACAGACACCCCAAAACACACCACCAGACACGGTCCTGCCCACCAGAAAGAAAAGATCCAGCCTCATCCACCAGAGAACAGGCACCAGTCCCCTCCACCAGGAAGCCTACACAACACACTGAACCAACATTAGCCACTGGGGGTAGACACCAAAAACAATGGGAATTATGAACCTGCAGCCTGCGAAAAGGAAACCCCAAACACAGTAAGTTAAGCTAAATGAGAAGACAGAGAAACACACAGCAGATGAAGGAGCAACATAAACACCCACCAGACCTAACAAATGAAGAGGAAAAAAGGAGTATACCTGAATAAGAATTCAGAGTAATGATAGTGAAGGTGATCCAAAATCTTGGAAATAGAATGGAGAAAATAAAAGAAATGTTTAACACGGACCTAGAAGAACTAAAGAGCAAACAAACAGTGATGAACAACACAATAAATGAAATTTAAAATACTATAGAAGGAATCAATAGAAGAATAACTGAGGCAGAAGAATGTATAAGTGACCTGGAAGATAAAATAGTGGAAATAACTACCACAGAGCAGAAAAAAGAACGAAAAGAATTGAGGACAGTCTCAGAGACCTCTGGGACAAAATTAAATGCACTAAAATTCAAATTACAGGGGTCCCAGAGGAAGAAAAAGAGAAAAAAAAAAGGGACTGAGAAAATATTTGAAGAGATTATAGTTGAAAACTTCCCTAAGAAAGGAAATAGTCAATCAAGTCCAGGAAGTGCAGAGAGCCCCATACAGGATAGATCCATGGACAAACACGACAAGACACATACTGATCAAACAATCAAAAGTTAAATACAAAGAAAAAATATTAAAAGCAGCAAGGGAAAAACAACAAATAACATACAAGGCAATCCCCATAAGGTTAACAGCTGATCTTTCAGCAGAAACTCTGCAAGCCAGAAGGGAGTGGCAGGACATACTGAAAGTAATGAAAGGGAAAAAACCTACAACCAAGATTACTCGATCCAGCCAGGATCTCATTCAGATTTTATGGAGAAATTAAAATCTTCACAAACAAGCAAAAGCTAAGAGAATACAGCACCACCAAACCAGCTTTACAAGAAATACTACAGGAACTTCTCTAGGCAGGAAATACAAGAGAAGGAAAAGACCTACAATAACAAACCCAAAACAATTAAGAAAATGGTAATAGGAACATACATATTGATGACTACCTTAAATGTAAATGGATTAAATGCTCCAACCAAAAGACATAGACTGGCTGAATGGATACAGAAACAAGACCCATATATATGCTGTCTGCAAGAGACCCACTTTAGACCTAGGGACACATACAGACTGAAAGTAAGGGGATGGAAAAAGATATTCCATGCAAATGGAAATCAAAAGAAAGGTTGGGTAGCAATCTTCATAACAGATAAAATACACTTTAAAATAAAGACTATTAAAAGAGACAAAGAAGGACACTACATAATAATCAAGGGATCAAATCAAGAAGAAGATATAACAATTGTAAATAGCTAGCACCCAGCATAGGAGCACCTCAATACATAAGGCAAATGCTAACAGCCACAAAAAGGGAAATCAAGAGTAACAGTCATAGGAGGGGACTTGAACACCCAGCTTTCACCAATGGACAAATCATGCAAAATGAAAATAAATAAGGAAACAGAAGCTTTAAATGATACATTAAACAAGATGGACTTAATTGATATTTATAGGACATTCCATCCAAAAACAACAGAATACACTTTCCTCTGAAGTGCTCATGGAACATTCTCCAGGATAGATCATATCTTGGGTCACAAATCAAGCCTTGGTAAATTTAAGAAAATTGAATCGTATCAAGTATCTTTTCCTACCACAATGCTATGAGACTAGATATCAATTATAGGACAAACTCTATAAAAATACAAACACATGGAGGCTAAACAATACACTACTAAATAACCAAGAGATCACTGAAGAAAACAAAGAGCAAGTGAAAAAATACCTAGAAACAAATGACAATGAAAAAACAACAACCCAAAACCTATGTGATGCAGCAAAAACAGTTCTAAGAGGGAAGTTTATAGCAATACAATCCTACCTCAAGAAACAAGAGACACCTCCAATAAACAACCTAACCTTACACTTAAAGCAATTAGAGAAAGAAGAACAAAAAACCCATAAAGTTAGCAGAAGGAAAGAAATCATAAAGATCAGATCAGAAATAAATGAAAAAGAAATTAAGGAAATGATAGCAAAGATCAATAAAACTAAAAGCTGGTCTTTGAGAAGATAAACAAAAATGATAAACCACTATCTAGACTCATCAAGAAAAACAGGGAGAAGGCTCAAATCAACAGAATTAGAAATGAAAACTGAGAAGTAACAACTGACACTGCAGAAATACAAAAAACCATGAGAGATTACTACAAGCAACTCTATGCCAATAAAATGGACAACCTGGAAGAAATGGACAAATTCTTAGAAAAGCACAACCTTCTGAGATGGAACCATGAAGAAATAGAAAATATAAACAGACCAATCACAAGCACTGAAATTGAAACTGTGACTAAAAATCTTTCAAGAAGGGCTTCACTGGTGGCGCAGTGGTTGAGAGTCCGCCGGCTGATGCAGGGGACACGGGTTCGTGCCCTGGTCCAGAAAGATCCCACATGCCGCGGAGCAGCTGAGCCCGTGAGCCATGGTTGCTGAGCCTGTGCGTCCCGAGCCTGTGCTCCGCAACGGGAGAGGCCACAACATTGAGAGGCCCACGTACCGCAAAAAGAAAAAGAAAAAAAAAATCTTTCGGGCTTCCCTGGTGGCGCAGTGGTTGGGAGTCCGCTTGCCGATGCAGGGGACACGGGTTCGTGCCCCGGTCCGGGAAGATCCCACATGCCGCGGAGCGGCTGGGCCCGTGAGCCATGGCTGCTGGGCCTGAGCGTCCAGAGCCTGTGCTCCACAACGGGAGAGGCCACAACGGTGAGAGGCCCGTGTATCACACACACACACACACACAAAAAAAAATCTTTCAACAAACAAAAGCCCAGGACCAGAGGGCATCACTGGTGAATTCTATCAAACATTTAGAAAAGAGGTAACACGTATCCTTCTCAAACTCTTCCAAAATATATCAGAGGGGGGTACACTCCCAAACTCATTCTATGAGGCCACCATCACCCTGATACCAAAACCAGACAAAGATGTCACAGGAAAAGAAAACTACAGGCCAATATCACTGATGAACATAGATGCAAAAATCCTCAACAAAATACTAGCAAACAGAATACAATAGCACAGTAAAAGCATCATACACCATGATCAAGTGGGGTTTATCCCAGGAATACAAGGATTATTCAATATACACAAATCAATCAATGGGATAAACCATATTAACAAATTGAAGGAGAAAAACCATATGATCATCTCAACAGATGCAGAAAAAGCTTTTGACAAAATTCAACACCTATTTATGATAAAAACCCTCCAGAAAGTAGGCATAGAGGGAACTTACCTCAACATAATAAAGTACATATATGACAAACCCACAGCCAACATTTTTCTCAGTCGTGAAAAACTGAAAGCATTTACACTAAGATCAGGAAGAAGACAAGGTTGCCCACTCTCACCACTATTATTCAACGTAGTTTTGGAAGTTTTAGCCACATCAATCAGAGAAGAAAAAGAAATAGAAGGAATCCAAATTGGAAAAGAAGTAAAACTGTCAATGTTTGCAGATGACATGATACTATACACAGAGAATCCTAAAGATGCTACCAGAAAACTACTAGAGCTAATCAATGAATTTGGTAAAGCAGCAGGATACAACATTAATGCACAGAAATCTCTTGCATTCCTGTACACTAATGATGAAAAATCTGAAAGAGAAATTAAGGAAACACTCCCATTTACCACTGCAACAAAAAGAATAAAATAGCTAGGAATAAACCTACCTAAGGAGACAAAAGACCTGTATGCTGAAAACTATAAGACACTGATGAAAGAAATTAAAGATAACACAAACAGATGGAGAGATATACCATGTTCTTGGATTGGAAGAATCAACACTGTTAAAATGACTCTACTACCCAAAGCAATCTATAGATTCAATGCAATCCCTATCAAACTACCAATGGCATTTTTCACAGAACTAGAACAAAAAATTTTGCAATTTGTTTGGAAACATAAAAGACCCCGAATAGCCAAAGCAAACTTGAGAAAGAAAAATGGAGCTGGAGGAATCAGGCTACCTGACTTTAGACTATACTACAAAGCTACAGTAATCAAGACAGTATGATCCTGGCACAAAAACAGAAATATAGATCAGTGGAACAGGATAGAAAGCCCAGAGATAAACCCACACACATATGGTCACCTTATTTTTGATAAAGGAGGCAAGAATATACAATGGAGAAAAGACAGCCAATTCAATAAGTGGTGCTGGGAAAACTGGAGAGCTACATGTAAAAGAATGAAATTAGAACACTCCCTAACACCATACACAAAAATAAACTCAAAATGGATTAAAGACCTAAATGTAAGGCCAGACACTATCAAATTCTTAGAGGAAAACATAGGCAGAACACTCTATGACATAAATTGCAGCAAGATCCTTTTTGACCCACCTCCTAGAGAAATGGAAATAAAAATAAAAATAAACAAATGGGACCTAATGAAACGTAAATGCTTTTGCACAGCAAAGGAAACCATATCAAGGCGAAAAGACAACCCTCAGAATGGGAGAAAATATTTGCAAATGAAGCAACTGACAAAGGCTTAATCTCCAAAATTTACAAGCAGCTCATTCAACTCAATGTAAAAAAACAAACAACCCAATCTAAAAACAGGCAGAAGTTCTAAACAGACATTTCTCCAAAGAAGATATACAGATTGCATCAAACACATGAAAGGATGCTCAACATCACTAAGCATTAGAGAAATGCAAATGCAAATTACACTGTGGTGTCACCTCATACCAATCAGCATGTTCATCATCAAAAAATCTACAAACAATAAATGCTGGAGAGGATGTGGAGAAACGGGAACTCTCCTGCACTGCTGGTGGAATGTGAATTGGTACAGCCACTATGGAGAACAGTATGGAGGTTCCTGTAAAAACTAAAAATAGTACTATCATATTACCCAGCAATCCCACTACTGGGCATATACCCTGAGAAAACCATAATTCAAAAGAGTCATGTACCAAAATGTTCATTGCAGCTCTATTTACAATAGCCAGGACATGGAAGCAACATAAGTGTCCATCAGCAGATGAATGGATAAAGAAGATGTGGCACATATATATACAATGGAATATTACTCAGCCAGAAAAAGAAACAAAATTGAGTTATTTTAGTGAGGCGGATGTACCTAGAGTCTGTCATACAGAGTGAAGTAAGTCACAAAGAGAAAAACACATACTGTATGCTAACACATATATATGGAATCTAAAAAAAAAAAATCGTTCTGAAGAACCTAGGGGCAGGACAGGAATAAACACACATACTTAAGAGAATGGACTTGGGGACATGGTGAGGGATAAGGGTAAGCTGGGACGAAGTGAGAGAGTGGCATGGATATATATACACTACCAAATGTAAAATAGATAGCTAGTGGGAAGCAGCCACATAGCACAGGGGGATCACCTCGGTGCTTTGTGACCACCTAGTGGG
The DNA here is from genome assembly GCF_964270905.1 of Leucopleurus acutus. Taxonomy (NCBI): domain Eukaryota; kingdom Metazoa; phylum Chordata; class Mammalia; order Artiodactyla; family Delphinidae; genus Leucopleurus; species Leucopleurus acutus. Next base: position 153,183,545 of record NC_139146.1, on the reverse strand, counting down.
GTGGGATAGGGAGGATGGGAGGGAGACACAAGAGGGAGGAGATATTCGGATATACGTATATGTATAGCTGACTCACTTTGTTTTAAAGCAGAAACTAACAAACCATTTTAAAGCAATTATACTTCAATAAAGACGTTGAAAAAATTTTTATCAGTATTCCTTGAGGGGGGTGCACCAACTACAAATAATTTAAAACTGATGCTACACTGGTTATGGACCAGTTGTGTCAACTTATATAAAGATGGGTTATTTTGTCAGAGCGAAGTAGTGAGAATAGCAACAAAGATACCCTGAACCTGGAGTTTAGCCTTGACATGAAGGAGCAGTGAAACACAGCTTGTGTATCAGTCTGACAAGGAGAATACCAGCTGGCTAATTAAGTGAACCTAATTTAAAGTAATGATGTAGATTCTCAGGATAATGCGCTAACAGCTAGAGAAGACTGCTGATGACACTTAAGAATACCCGATGTGTTACAATAAGCCACTTCTGCATCCAAGCAGAACCTGATTTTGCTCCACAGAAGGCAAAATGAGGTCAGTTGTTTACTAATCTTTTATGCAGGAAAATATCACCTGCATGCCATTCTTACAAAAAGTATTAATGGCAAGAAAAGTAATAAGCATTTGATGTTTAGAGCAACACCAAGGTGACAGATTCCATTAAAAATGTGTGACCTTTTATTTTTAAGCTGCACACAGAAATGATATTAATGTATCCACTGAAAACAAATATACCCCTATGGTAAGAATTTATCATGAGGTTTGTAAAACATGTTGTCAAGAAAACATTTGCCATTTAAGAGTAAAATGCAACAATGTTCAAGTTTTTAAAATGTTTCGTGCTAAAATTACACACTTAATACCAATTCTCACATTCAAATATATACAAAAGAAATAAAAGAAAGTCAGAAATATGATTTCTTAGATAAGGTCAGTATAAAACACTAGGGATCCAATTTAATTGGACTGAAAAAAAAACTTGAAAGAGTAAATTTAAATAAGTTTACTGTTCTTTTTTTCTCTCACTTTTTTTTCTGTTCAAAAAGAAGGCAATTTGATTTTGGACTTCACTGTTCCATCTCTCTGTCCACCCTATAAAAAATTCTATACTAGTTTCTATCATATTTTGGAGATGATTAAATTTTGATTTTAATTATTATTCTTAGTTGCCACTGTATAATATACTTAGGCTAAAATAAAGAAACAAACAGAGGTACAGCACACAATCAGGAAGTATAACTTCACTTGGATACAAAAAAGGCTGACTTGAGTCAGCCTCTGTTGAGAAAAGGTATCAAATTGAGAAAGGATGCTTTACTTTTCACAAAACTAACTTTGTACCTTGCAGGTGACTTTGAGTATACTCTGTCCTTGGATATGAATAAAGCTTTAAATCACAAATGAAGCAGTTTACTTTTATTTTTTTAAGTAGCTAGAAATATTCTTTCCTTAAAGGGTTTTAAAACTTGAATTAATTGGATTATTAATTTATAAAGCATAAGTTTCAATACCTACATCTGTTAAATCTATTATTTACATGTTGTTTTTAAATTAGGAGAAACCTTAAGGGAATTTAGAATTCTAAGAGATTGCCTATTTTCAAGTATAAAAGTAGAGTCATTAGGATATTCCTAATTCACCTTTAAGCATGTACTTTCAAGCATTAAAATTCACATACTCTAAGGTCATGTTAAGACAAATATAGGGATGTGTTATTTCAGCCAACACTTAGTAGACTTATGGAATTTCATCATCTAAAGAGGCTCACAGACTGAAATTATACATGGTTACAAAAAAAAAAGAATTTAGACAAATTCAAAGATAGAAAACTTTAATTTTTTAGAAGACATTTTTATGGAGTATATATGTAAAATTTTAGGTTGATATTTATAGTCAACAATAGGCCTCAGAAAATAATGTCTCTTTCAGAAACATGGCTAGACTGAATATACCCAATATGGAAATTTTCATTTTCTAAACTAATTTGGTCTCTAAATATCTATAGAATAGATCATTGCAGAACGTCCCAAATCACTGCAGCTGCTACTTCACTCTACTTCTTTCCAGGGAGGTATTCAAGCACCCCTATAATTCAAAATTTTTCTTTTTATTGACAGAAGGGCAATATTCAATTCCATCCCATACCTCCCCAGAGTTGTGCGGGCAAACCCATGACACAGTACTGCCTTTCTGATCCAAGGATTGAGTGCCCACATATTTCCTACAATAGGGAAGTCTCTGTTATGTTACTCTCCGTTCCTACTATACCTCACATGGAAGGCAGCTATAGAAAAATGAGGCAATAAGGCTGATAAACGGTGGCACGAGGCAAGATGCATGAAGACAGGGTTCAGATTTGTTTTTGATAGCTGACAATCTGAGAATATGCAGAGACTGTATACAGAGTGGGTAGAAGGGGTAAAACAGGAAGTCAGCCATCAAGACAGTGAAAACACACATTTTTTAATTACTACTTCTCATCAAATTGCTTGCTAAAATGTTACTTTAAAGTTCGGAAGAACTTTCACCTCTAATTCCATCTGGGACAGAATTTTCTGTTTTAGTACTCTTACATCAGTTCATTTGTCATAGAAGTGTTCCTTTTTGATTACTTCTTGGATTATATGTTATTAACTTATACTTTCTCTTTAATTTGTTCTTTCTCACTACATTTCCAAATTTACTACCATGACTTTTACTTTAATACTTTCTTAGTTCCTTTTACTCTCTGCTAGGATTGTGGTTATTGTTATTTCTTTTATTCAGTTCTAATAGTATTAACCATGACTTTTGTCCTTGTTCGTTGCCAAAATTCTGTTTCCTTTTAATTAGTCTTTTTTGAATAAATCAATTTTTACCTTTGAAATGTTCATTTCATTGTGCCTTTATCTACATATATTTTTACTTTCCTTCTTTCACTTACAGTATTGTGATTTTCTTCAGCTAAATTCTAAAATTATCTAGTTAAATGTTTTCTTTACTTTTCTTTTTTTTTTTTTTTTTGCTGTACGCGGGCCTCTCACTGCCGTGGCCTCTCCTGTTGCGGAGCACAGGCTCCGGACGCACGGGCTCAGCGGCCATGGCTCACGGGCCCAGCCGCTCCGCGGCATGTGGGATTCTCCTGGACTGGGGCACGAACCCGTGTCCCCTGCATCGGCAGACGGACTCTCAACCACTGCGCCACCAGGGAAGCCCAAATGTTTTATTTTCAATCTATTATTTATTTATTTTTTCATTACAGTAACAAAATTCCTTCAAAGACAGTCTTACTTGGATTCAACATGTTTAATCATGATTATCAATATTACTTGTTATTGATATTGACATTTTAAATTTACTTTGCAGTTTTTGATAGCTTAGCACTGTGTCAGAGAATCAGTATAAAATGACTTCATTAATATTTCTTGAGGCTAAATTTATAACCCAGCATGAGTTCATTTTCAAAAATGTTTCTTTTAGTGAATGGTATAGTCTGAAGGTTTGTGTCCCCCCAGAATTCACTTGTTGTAATCCTAACCCTCAAAGATGATGGTATCAGATGATGGGCATTTGGGAGGTGATTAGGTCATGATAATGGAGCCCTCATGAGTGGGATTAGTGCTTTTATAAAAAAGACCCCACAGAGCTTGCTTGCCCCTTCCCCCATGTGAAGACAGAGTGAGATGGCAATGGCTATGAACCAGAAAGAGGGCCCTCACCAGGTCATGATCATGCTGCCACCTTGAGAAACGAATTTCTGTTGTTTATAAGCTACGCAGTGTGTTGTATTTAATTAAAGCAGGAATACGGTGATATGAAATGATATTGAAAAGGTTTAGAAAGTGAAATATTTAGTAATAATGTATATTTAATTACTGCTGGATGCAAAAAATAATACATGTATCTGTTAGTTCAAGCATAGTAATAATGTTCAATTTGCATAAAGTATTAATTTTGTCTGTTGATTTATCAAGAACAGAAGTATCAAATATTTCTCACTTATATCAGCTTTTTTGTTTTGTTAGTATATGACTAAATTATCTGGAACTGTCCTTAAATTTCAAATTTTATTTTTTCTTATTTTTGGGATATATCTCATAATCTGCATATGGCTAGATTTTCATTATTCAGTCCATTACTTTTTATTATCAGCTATTACTTTACTCCATTCTTGGTTATTGTAATTATAAACATATTTGGTTTTATTCTATAATTTTGTTTAAAGATTTTTGTCCTGATTTTTCCATTCTTACTGTTTTCTCTTTCTTAATTCTTCTTTTCCTACTGTATTTAGGAGTAAGTTGTTCATTTAATTCTATTTTTTCATAGACAAATACAATATTTAAGACACAGTTTCTTAAAATATTAATAAACATACTTAATGTACACAGGTAATCCATAATTACTCCCATTCTTAAATAATACAAGAAACCTTAACATATAGATTTCAAATAATATCAGCCCCTTCCCTGCTTACATATTGTTATACAATAGTTAAACATTTTTTTTTGCTATTTTAGTCCTGTGTTTTCATTCTTTTAAAAATTTCAAACTTAAATTCAGGGAATATCATTATTATTGACAGTTAGTATTTTAATAGGTCCTATGTTTACCAGTTTACTCGCTCTCTATACATCAAGTAGAACTGCTTAATTTTCCTTATTCCTGAAGCATATAGTTTTCAGTTTCAGTTTTGTTTAAATTTATTTTGTTGATAAAGTCTATTTTTTGTATCTGATACAGTAAATAAATTATATACATTTTTCCACTGACCATATAATATCAGAGTATATTTTATTTCTATTTAGTCTTTTAATAATATTATTTCACTTTCTTTTGGTGTCCATTATTGCTACTGAGAAAATAGCTGCTGTTCTCATAGTACTTTATCTCCTATTTTTAGATCTTCCTTTTGGCTTTATGTGTGGCTGTGTCATGTTAATATATTCAGGTATTGATTTTTTTTCCATTTGTTTCACTGTCCTTTCTAAATCTGAGAGCTTCCTGTATTATATTTTATAAGTTGTATAATAAAGAATAATACATAGTATATGTATATAATAATATATACAAATATATATAGTATATATAATATATATTACATATACACATATACACATATATTATATCTATTATTATATACATATACTATGTATTACTCTTTATTATATTACAGAAAATTCTCATTCACTTTGACCGAATTATCAACATTTCCCTTTTCTTTCTATTATCTCCCTCCGGAATTTATCCTTTCTACTGTTAATGTATAAATAAAGTCTGATATTTCAAAATACATTTGCTTCTCATTATTAATGGCATTTGTTCTATAAAGTCACCACAAACACTGAATTTCTGAACACTGAACCACTGCTTCTATAGGAAATGCATAGTTTGGTTCCTATCAGTCTCTGGTCACAAGATTTTCATCATCTGATCAATACATAACCTAATTTCATGAGTGTTTCTGCACAGAGAAACATTATTTAATACATATTGTTCATTAATTAACAGTACACTGAGAACTTCCCTGGTGGCACAGTGGTTAAGAATCTGCCTGCCAATTCAGGGGAAACGGGTTCAAGGGCTGGTCCAGGAAGATCCCACATGCTGCAGAGCAACTAAGCCCGTGCACCACAACTAACTGAGCCTGCGTTCTAGAGCCTGTGAGCCACAACTACTGAGCCCACGCAGCACAACTACTGAAGCCCACGCTCCTAGAGCCCATGCTCTGCAACGAGAAGCCACCGCAATGAGAAGCCCACGCACCGCAACAAAGAGTAGTCCCCGCTCACTGCAACTAGAGAAAGCACGTGCACAGCAACAAAGACCCAACACAGCCAAAACGAAATAAACAAACAAACAAAAAAAATAAATAAATTTATATTAAAAAAATAAACCAGTAACATTGAACTCAGGGCCATACAGCATTAGGACTCATGACTGAATTAAGCCCACCATTAGGCACACCATGACCTTCCTTCACAAGTGTTTCAACACAACAAAATTGTCCTTGAAAACACAATAGTAAATAGACCATGAAAAAAACACTTGTTCACAGTATGAAAGCCGAACCAAAAAGGTCGGGGTGTCTCCTTTTCCACCCTGAGCTGGGAACATGTACTTCAGGTCACACATTTCTCCTCACTCTGCACAAGTCCCTGAGCGTCTGCAAAACACCATGTGTATTGGTTTTGTGGTTCTAAATAAATTCAAGAGAGTGAGTTTTAAATACAGAATCAGCAAACAATGAGAATCAACTGTAATCGATTTTTCTGTAGCGAAAAAAAAAAAGAATAGCACTAGCTCCATGCAAACAAAATGACCTCACAATTATCATGTAGCCAGACACAGACAGTGAATACTGTATATTTCCATCTCTGTAATATTCAAAATTAGGCAATACTGACTTATGGTGACAGAAAGCCACATAATGATTACCTTTGGATAGGTAATTACTAGAAGGGGTAATAAAGCATAATTATTATTTTCATAAGATCACATGGAAAACCCATTTGGACTGAGGCCCAATTTTCTAACTTCTAAAAATGTGTTAGATTCTTATCTGAAAATATCCACAATCATAATTATATTGTAATATTATTTTAATATTTTAACCTTGTATAATGTCTTTTACATTCTGCTTTTTATAGGCATTATAGACACTTTGAAAAATAATATAATTGATGTGATTTTTTACCATTGCATGAATGTTTCATTATTGATATTTCCTATTAATTTTAAACTTTACTTCATTGTCTGAAGATGGAAGTTAGATGAATAATAAATGATGTTAACTTTTCTCACTTTTGAATATCTACTAGGTAGTACATAGTCAGTGTAGGTTTCCAGTTTGAACACTGAATTTAAAAACCAGCCTGATTAAAAGAACATCTAGTAGCTAACACATGCTAACTAGAGTCTTGATAATCCCTGAATGAATGCCTATAATTCGCTGGCCTATGTTGCAGCTGAAATCAAAGTAAAATCAACCTGGTCAAAAATCAAGCAGTCTCAAAGACAGACACATAGGAAGCAAAATAGACAGAAAAAATATGTTCTCACAGAAGATACTGGACCATTAGATTGGGTGCACAGGGAACTGTGTAACCCTGGAGGCCTTAGAATCTTCTAGTAGACAGTTATTCATCCTTCTACTCATGACTCTTCTGTTCATTCTCATAGTAGAAACTGAACCACTGGACTAATTATCCATTGTAAATTTGTAACTCTGGAGATATCAGAGCTTTCTAATAGAAACACTTTTGATTCTTTTACTTGTAATACCAAACACATCTCATAAAAGGCAATTAATGAATGTATACAGAATGGATAGATGGGTGGACGGAATGGATAGATGGGTGGATGGAATGGATAGGTGGGTGGATGGAATGGGTAGATGGGTGGATGGAATGGATAGATGGGTGGATGGAATGGATAGATGGGTGGATGGAATGGATAGATGGGTGGATGGAATGGATAGGTGGGTGGATGGAATGGATAGGTGGGTGGATGGAATGGATAGATGGGTGGATGGAATGGATGGGTGGGTGGATGAATTCATGTGAAGCTGTTAAGAACTCTTAGAATGAGAGGCCCTGATTTTGAACTTCTTAACACTTCTTTTGGTTCTAGTCAGGAATCAACATTAGAGGGACTAACAGCTACTTCAAATTCAAACCAATATTGATGCAAAAGAAAAAAAAATCTCTGTAAATATAAGAAATGGTTACATTCCTGTGTCTGTCAGAATTTTGACAGTAAATAGCACTTCTATAGTCCAGATTCTGCTACAAACGCTTTGTATGCATAAATTGGTATAATCCTTAATATAACTTTATGAGATATGTACAGTTATTATTCCCATTTAACAGATTATACATATCTCACAAAACTATTTTAAGTTTGTTTCCTTTGAGCTGAGAAGCCATAGATCCTAACAGTCAAAGGCTGAGATACTGGAGCCAGACTGCCTGGGCATAAATCCTGCACTGCCCCTTGATTATTGTAAGACTGAGTTCTAGTAGACTGTCCAAGATGGACAGTCTTAGAAAGAGCAGGGCATAAAATAGGTGATGGCTCAAACCAGAATAGTTTGTCATAACCATGACCATGGCAACATGGAAAAATGACATGGCAAGGCGTGTTATAGGTGTTTTTCTCTGTCATTGACCTATGCACATATTACTTGTTTTACTACTATAGTAAAACCTACTAAGCTACTATTATCCAGTAAATCTACTATTGTCTCAGCCTTTGTTAAGAATCACATGAGAAAGATATACTACTTTACTGTGATGGTAACTAGGAGCACCTTAATTGGCCTTGGACTGGGACTCTCCTTGCTCTAGACAGAATAAGCAATTGTGAGGATGTTTTTTGTGTAACTGGTCATGTGGGGATTATGAGGTATTCATGGAATCTAACTGTTGAAAACAAAAGCTATTTCAATTACTTCTTTAATTCTTTAGGCTCAAGGAGCGGAATGAGAGGACAGTTTGTAGAAATTGTGTATACTTTTTAGTTATCCAAGTAACGAAACAAGTTATCAATGGCAATCAAATGGCAATGCACGAGTTACCTGGTAAAGTCTATTACATTAAATTAAATAGTCTTCAAAACCACTTTTAAAAGGAGGAGTCATTCATACCTGAATAACTTTTTGAGACTGCACATCTACAAGAAGGACTCTGTCCAAAGTTGGCTGTGCCACATAAATGAACTTGTCCTTGACATTGACAGCTGTGGCCCACACACACCTCTGGACTTCATCGCCTTCAGCTCTGGGACAGACTTCACCCTGTAACTTAGAAAATAAAAATCAAATGAATATCTTAAATGATAACATGGATATAGCCATATTATGAGTAACATTAATGTTTCATGCTCTACTACTTTTAGCATCAAAAGTTTTATATATATATATGTTAAATATATATTCATATGTTACATATTTATATATTTAGATTTATGTCAAATAAATAAATATATAAAGAGTTAAATCAAATAGAACAGTATATAGTGCATATTTAAATTCATTAAATTTGTATAGGAATCAATGTGAAATAACCCTTAAAATATATTTTATTAAGCCTTTGAATGCTTATTTATAGTAACATATAGCCTTTTCACTTGTCACTACCTATTCTTAGCTCAGTAACTGCAGAAGTACATAATAAGTCGAATGTTTCCTCCCACATCCCCCCAATCTCAAACTTCTTTACCAGACATTATATGCCACGCTAAAGTTTATTTAGAGCTTCTCAAAACCTCAAGAGCTGCCCTCAGAGCATATTCATGGGCTTTTTAAAAGCTACCAAATCCACTACACAAGACTGAAGGAGGCTTCTACTTTGTGGAGAACCAGAAACTTAGAAAAATGATAATAAGGTAGTTACTCGAAATGGTTATTTTATTTTCAATTTGGTATCAAGGTCAAATTTTATAAAGTCCTTTAAGCTGCCTAAGCCCTTTTCATTCTTCTCCTTTACCCTAGAACTACCTTCTGGTTAATATTCTGTAGTTTGTGCTATATGGTCATAAAGGAGGCAAAAATTATCTTCTATTTCTTCCTTCCAACATTCAGTAAGTGAATGTTGAAGGGATACGTAAGCCTTTCTGATTTGTATGGGCAGACACATGGTGATTAGAAGAAATGTCATTTAGCTTGTTATTTTTGTTTCAGGTTTTTCTTTATTCACTGGTCTGTTGGTTTTGTGATTCTCACAATTTATTTGTAGTTAGAAAAAACACTGAGAAGAGAGATTTCTTGAACTATACATGAAATATATGTATAAAGATAAACACTTACTTATATAATAATAATGATAAACACGGATTCCAAATATGTCACTTGTTTTATGGTTTACGCCTGATCACTGATTATCATGTCTAATTCATTGATTTGTATACTCCAGTTAGTAACTCGTGAGCTCAATTAGAATACTCTCTTTAATCTCTAATTCAAACCAAAACATTTATTTTTCAGGAGATATACCATCCACCGTATATATTTAATAATCATAAAACAAAATCAACAAAATTTTCATGGTCAACACCACCTAAGCATTTCTTTCAATGAAAAGATAATACTGACAGCACATAAACCACATTTGTCTTTTAGTAACTAAAATGACTACCACAATAACTCTTCTGAGGCAGCACAACCACAGTAGGTGTTTTTTCTTGCTTGCATAAAACTTGCAAAATAATGCAAAGCCCAGAACACTTTGGAATGAGAAGCTTAGTATGTAGCTTGCTGGGGCTTTTTTTCCCCCAAACTTCAGATCTAATTCCAGAGGACCTGGAGAATCCACTCATTTTTAAGATCCAGTCCAGGGCTTCCCTGGTGGCGCAGTGGTTGAGAGTCCGCCTGACGATGCAGGGGACACGGGTTCGTGCCCCGGTCCAGAAAGATCCCACATGCCGCGGAGCGGCTGGGCCCGTGAGCCATGGCCGCTGAGCCTGCGCGTCCGGAGCCTGTGCTCCGCAACGGGAGAGGCCCGCGTACCGCAAAAAAAAAAAAAAAAAAAAAGATCCAGTCCAGAATTCCCAGGTTCACTAAAATATCAGGGACATATAACACCAGGGAATTGTAGTGTTCTCTGAACAGTACAAGTGTGACAGGTTTCCAGGACATAAGCAAAAAACCTCTAAACTAAACATCACGTGTATATTTCCGATAGTTCTGGGGAGTTTGAATGAACTGCATTTCATAGAATGTACCACAATAATACTAAGATGACCACCAGTGGTGTCCATGGCACTCGTCAGCAGGCAACACAAACCTGATGGCAGAAATCTGTTCTCAGCACATGCCCAGAACACAGTACAGGATTGTACCTTCATTCATCAATTCACTGAAACATTATTTTCTACACCATTTTTCTTCAGAAGTATTGGGTTGGTCAAAAGGTTCGTTCAGTTTTTTCCTCAAGATGCCTCTAGTAGCGCTTAGTTGTCTTTAACTTCATTCAAAACAATTTTGTTAGATTGCACTGTGACAGCTGTCATACCAGTGTGCATTTAAAAAAAATTATCAAAATTGGCGAACTTGTGTGGGGCCATTTTAATATTGAAGATGGAAGAAAAAAAGCAACATTCTTGGTATATCATGCTTTATTATTTCAAGAAAGGTAAAAACGCAACCAAAAAAAAGATTTGTGCAGTGTATGGAGAAGGTGCTGTGACTGATCGAACGTGTCAAAAGTGGTTTGTGAAGTTTCATGCTGGAGATTTCTTGCTGGACGACGCTCCATAGGTAGGTAGACAAGTTGAAGTTGATAGTGATCGAATTGAGACAACTGAGAACAATCAACGTTATACCACTTGGGAGATAGCCGACATACTCAAAATATCCAAATCAAGTGTTAAAAATCATTTGCTCCAACTTGGTTATGTGAATCGCTTTGATATTTGGTTTCCACGTAAGTTAAGCAAAAAGAACCTTGATTGTATTTCCTCATGTGATTCTCTGCTGAAACGTAATGAAAACGTTCCGTTTTTAAAACAATTTTGACTGGCAATGGAAAGTGGATACTGTACAATAATGTGGAATGGAAGAGATCTTGGGGCAAGTGAAATGAACCACCACCAACCACACCAAAGGCTGCTCTTCATCCAAAGAAGGTGATGTTGTATACATGGTGGTATTGGAAGGAAGTCCTCTATTACGAGCTCCTTCCGAAAAACCAAACAATTAATTGCAACAAGTACTGCTCCCAGTTAGACCAATTGAAAGCAGCACTCGATGAAAAGCATCCAGAATTAGTCAGCAGAAAATGCATAATCTTCCATCAGGATAACACAAGACCTGATGTTTCTTTGATGACCAGGCAAAAACTGTTACAGGTTGGCTGGGAAGTTCTGTTTCATCTGCCGTATTCACCAGGCATTGCACCTTTGGATTTCCATTTATTTCATTTTTACAAAATTCTCTTAATGGAAAAGATTTCAATTCCCTGGAAGACTGTAAAAGGCACCTACAACAGTTCTCTGCTCAAAAAGATAAAAAGTTCTGGGAAGATGGAATTATGAAGTTGCCTGAAAAATGGCAGAAGATAGTGGAAGAAAAGGGTGAATACATTGTTCAATAAAGTTCTTGGTGAAAATGAAAAATGTTGTCTTTTATTTTTACTTAAAAACCAAAGGCACTTTTGGCCAACCCAATATCTTGAACATCTTTGACAAGAACCTATTTCAGGAGACTCAAACTCTACCTAACCTAAGTACTTGAGAGGCATGAAAAGGTGGGAAAAAGTGGGACCTAAGGTTGATGAAAGGATCTGAATATAGGAAAATTGTTTACAAATTCTTTGCCGTTGTGTAAAAGCTCCCAACAAAACCTGTCAAAATAACAGAAAGCGTGAGTAACCTGACACTAAACTGTCAGTCAAAAAACAGCTGAACCGGGAGAAATTTCCACCCCTTTGTTTGCTACAAAACTAGTCAACAGTAAAATAAACTGCTCTGCTGGGAATTATTTCCTATTTGTACGCTGTCCCTATAAGATGGCCCTGACCAGATTCACAATCATTTTTACAAAGCCATTAAAAGTTTCCTGACAGTCACCCTGAATTTTCTTTGCTTTGCTTCAGGCCATTATTGCTGATTATAGTCTATTAGGTCCCGTTTTACAATAGCACTCCTCTGTTTTCAGATTACATAGATTAGTATTTATTTCTGTGGATAGGAAGAGTAGGGGAATATTTTTCACATGCATTAGGCATTCAGTGATAAAAGGAAACTAAAATATATAAGAGATGCAAAAGAAGATTAAGATAATACGTACTGATGAGGAAAATTGTCAGAAATTATATCAAAGAGTATCACTCAATCATTTTTATAGAAATGTATACTGCCTTTGAGAGTTAAAGGATTAATAGGATTTTAGAGCTAATGAAGATGAGTCAATAATAAAAAGACAATTCTAGCTCATAATTAGAATTTATCTATTTCCCTTTGGGTTACTTCCATATTTCATTATGCAGTTCCTATTTATGTATTATCTTCTTCCAAAATTTTAAAGGGATATAAGATGTATCACTAGTGATGATGGAAATTTTGATTTAGCAATTAAAATAGTGTTGATGCTTCCTGATTTGCTAAACACAAGTTACAGTTCGAGTAGATGGATATATATACTCATCTTCTATAGGACTTGGTCATTTTCATATATTGTATTGATGACCTATTAAAAACACTTTTCCCTTAAATCTCCAATTTCCCATCTTTCTTTCCTCCCTTTCTTCATAGTCTACCTCTGTGTCTTTCATGGTGAGGATGAATGAATTTGTCACAAGCACATCTGCTTACCTTGCATCCAACTCAACAAGTTTCTGTCCTTATTCCTTCCTTGCATCCTTCTCTCTGATCATGGTTTGTCCACTATCTTTTGCCTGAAGACAGAATCTGCCTACATTTTAATTATAACTTTAGCTATGTCTCCAGGTGTGTTGGAACATGCACATGCCCCTGTAATTTAAGTAAACATTATTTGGATTCACCTGCTTTCCCTTTCAATAATCCATCTAATTTTCTTTAGACTTTGAACAAGCTGTCAAGAACCTTAATTCCATTTCTTGACCTTTCACTCTAAATTGCTCATACTTCAAACTTGCTTTCCAGATCCTGTCTCTTCCAAAAGAGAGTTCTTGAAGAGTCACAAAGAGCTTTAGAATTTGCGATCATTGCTCTTCGGTTATTGCTGGGGAACATTTATTGAACACTTACTATGTGAAAGATATCATGCAAAGCTCTGTTTGGAAATAAAAACATGAATTTGTGTGAATGCCTGCTCTCAAGTTGCTTATAATTTCTGCCATATTTAGCTGTTTCAGACTCTTGATTCTTCCTGGAATGTTTTTTCATTCTTGTAAGGCGAGGAGCAGCAAACCATGACCCCAGGCCAAATTCAGCACACTGCCTATTTTGGTAAATGGCCTAGGAACTAAGAACACTTTTTGGTATTTTTTAACAGTTGAAAAAAAATCAAAAGAAGAGTACTATGTTGTGATGTGTAAACATTATCTGGTATTCAGATTTCCATAAATAAATGTTTATTGGAACACATCTACACCCATTCATTTAAATATTGTCTATCTCAATATCAAAAAAGCAAACAACTCAATTAAAAAGTGGGCAAAGGACCTGAATAGGCATTTTGAAAGCACACAGATGGCCAACAGACACATGCAAAGATGCTCAACATCACTGATCATCAGGGAAGTGCAAATTAAAACTACAATGAGCCATCAAATTACACCTGCCAGAATGGCTATCTTCAAAAAGACAGCAAAAACAACTATTGGCTAGTATGTGGGAAAAAAGAGAACCCTCATGTGCCGCTGGTGGAATTGTAAGTTGATGCAGCCACTATGGAAAACCTTATGAAGCTTCCTCAGAAAATTAAAAATAGAACTACCATACAATCTAGGAATTCCACTTCTGGGTATTCTTCTGAAGGAAATAAAAATTATGTTAATTTGAAAAGATATACCCACTCCTAGGTTCACTGCAGCACTAAGTGCAGAAATAAGTATACAACAAATCAGGTGAACTAAGATATACACACCCAATTTGGGTACCACATTATGGGTTCACCCAAGGATAGTATGCAGATGCTCCTAGATACAGAGTGAACTATTGTGAATGAATGTTGCCTTAAAGGTGGAGAGAGAGAGAGGGTTTGATGTTTGATAAATATGTAAACATATCATTAAATTTGAAAACTCCTAGACGTGTTGTCGACCTGGTTCTCTCACTGATTGGGATCAGGTCATTAACTATTGAAAATAAATTGGTTTCAGTAGTTCTCATTGTTTAACTTTACTGCTTCTCTACCTATCAGGTTCCTAAGACTGGCAGGAGAGTCCGCTTTCTTGGAAGTAATTGAGAATTGGGAAGAAAGAGAACTTTTGCAAAAAGGAAAAAATAATAAATAAACCTTACTCAAAATGTGTAACTGTATTCTTTGTTGTTCTCCAACAAATGGCCTGTTCTCCAGCTAGAGTGTTCTCATCAAAATCTTATTAAAAAACCAATGATTTTCCACAGCAACTAAAGAACGCATCACACATTTCATTAATCAAATTCTTTTTAATCTACATTTGGTAGCCGTATTTCCAGCACCTATATGGCTCATCCTAATTACTGTGGGTCTTACTAATTTTCTTCTTGTCTGAATTTTTGTAGCATTTATATTTCATGCCACATAATTTGGTCTTTAATCAGGTACTATCATCTCTGCCTAAAATGTTAGCCTTTGCTATTCCTGTATTTCTACATTTTACAGACATACTGGGGAAGGTACAATATTTCCTCAGTAAATACAAGTTTAAATGTCACTTATCATAGAAAAAAAAAGGAGAGGGGATCAAAAAGTGTGTATTTCTCAAACATGTTGTTAAACACTATTCCATGTCATCCAGAATCATTGAGAAACCGAATTCTAGAACATCTTCAAAATATAGTCTGTGGATAGCTGCCTGTTGGCATATCGTTCCTTACCAAGCTGAGAATAGTACAGAAATGGAAAATAACCATTTAGAATCTTTTCAAACAATTTGCCATTGACATAATATCCATAAGCATGATCAGCGGGCCCATCTCCTTTAATAGGGTTTAGACAAGCTTGGGTGTGTCAGGCGTGCCTGGAGGGTTCTTTTCCACAAATGTTTTAAGAAGCTCTGATTTTGAGCTTTCTTTTCTTTTCTAGCTCTCTCTTTCTCTTTTAAATAGCTTTAAAATACATATATATCCAAAACTGTTGCAATCTGAGTCTACTGAGATAAATAGAAAAGTGAATGAAACACCTGACAAAATAGTGTTCACTTTAATAAATGCAATGTTCAGTTTATCATGAATCAAAGAAATGAAACAAGGGTTCTTTGTACTGAACTGGAATGTTTAGATTACGATTTCCAGGATTTTTTTTATAATCATGAAGAAATATATATATATATAAGGTTGAGCTATTTGTGAATACACTAGATATAATGCATTCTTTTAATCTTGCTTTGCAATATAAAAAAACCCTAGATCTTACAATAGCATGTTAAACAATTTAATATCCATGGTTATCTCCCTTATTGGACCATTTTTTTCTTTAAAGGCAATGAGGTTAAATTACTTTCGTCAATTTTTAGTCGAGATCACTGCTTATAACCCAAGTGATACAACTGCTTATTTCTACAGTTAGATATATTCAATTTATCTAATTCTAGTTCCCATTTCATTTATGAAAATGTCATAAACAATCTAGTTCGTATTAGTCAAAGCATAGGTAGTCATGGCAATTTAGGGGCTGATTTGCCTTAATTTGGCCTATATAAGAAAACTGTCAGATAGTATGATTTTGATTCTAGGATATCAATGGTACAAAGACCACAGCAAAGAAATTTTCTTCCTTTCTTTTAACATAAGGAGAATGCATTTATGTCCTCCAGTGTTATAACAAAAATGGAGCAGATAACACTATACAATCATATACTGAGGACTGATTTCTCTTTAGCCGCAAATTATTAGAAAGATTAAAAACACAGGCTTTGAGGTCAACCAGAATTAGATGTAATCCAGTTTTACACTCATATTAGCCATGTAAATACTCCTTTTAAGCTTTGTTTATGTCACTGGTACAATATCACCAATCACATAGGATTATTATGTTTGTTAAATGAAATCATGTTTGAAAAGGTCAAATGATCAATAAATGTTACCTGTTATTTTCCTATAGAAAATTCACTATGGGATATATTTCATGAAAACTATAATAGTCTACACATTTTTCATCAAATATATTTTTTTTAATTTCCCAAAATGTTTTAGAGGGAAGTTCACTGTGTATATTTAAGAATTTCAAAGAGTTACTTTAAATACAGAATGATGGTTGCATATGTGGTCAGGAGAACTTATTTTTCCCTTTATCACTTGGCAGTTCTATGATATTGAGCTAATTATTTGTCTTTTCTCATTTCCTTATCTAGAAATTGAGAGGATTAAATTAGAACTTGTCCATGGTTTCAATAAAAGAAAAAAACAAAAACAGAAAGCAAAGCTATCTGAATTACTTCTACTCTGCTTAAACAGAAAATATATTACCAGTTTATAGAAATATTATATTAAGTCCACCCATGTTGTTGCAAATGGCATGATTTCATTCTTTTTTATGACTAATATTCCATCATAAAAAATATATAAATATACCACATCTTCTTTATCCATTCATCTGTTGATGGGCAATTGGGCTGCTTCCATATCTTAACTATTGTAAATAATGCTACAATGAGCATAGAGGTTCATGTATCTTTTCAAATTAGTGTTTTCATGTTCTTTGGATAAATATCCAGAAGTGGAATTGCTGGATCATACGGTAGTTCCATTTTTAATTTTTTGAGGAGCTTCTATACCGATTTCCACAGTGGCTGCAGCAATTTACATTCCCACCAACAGTGTAGGAAGGTTCCCTTTTCTCCATATTCCCACCAGCATTTGTTATTTGTAGACATTTTAATGATGGCCATCTTGAGAGGTGTGAGGTGAATAACCAATTTAAAAGTAAATAAATTTGCAGAGTGTTAAATTTCAAATGTCTGCAAAACATGAGAGAGGAAAGAACTCTAGATCTTTCGTCAGTGCAGGACTGAATGATTTGTGTGTCGATTCTCCTGGTTCTTGTAAATGAGCCAGAATCCTGGCTGGGGGTTGGTCCAGGTGTCAGTGGGCACTGAGAATCCAGGGGCAGGGACTTAATGACTTTTGGAAAAGGCATAAACTTGAATAATGGTGAGACAAGTTAAATATCAAGACCATAGGTTTCACATTAGGTCCAAGAACAAGTAAATAGAGTCTGGCAAAATGTCCTTTGAATTGAAAGCTAACATTAAGCACTAAAGAAATTAGACAAATATGGGGAATATCAGGAAACGTAAATTATATGGACCCGCAAGGTTCAGGAAGGATCAACTCAATTAAATGGCAGTTTAGATAGTTGGAATTAAAGAATTAGTTGTGTTTAATTTCATTTCCCAACGTGTTGAAGACTTGATTCGTACAGGAGCAATGGTGCTCCTTCCTAACTTTATTTAACAAAGCACAATTGGTAAGTTGGTTAGATAGGGTGAAAATTTATTATTAAAAAATTCTTTTCTTACCAGATAACACATGAAGTTAAATGACCACACAAGAAGAAAAAAAAAAAAAAAAAAAGAATGGACTTTAGTATGTAAACCTCTCCTTAAAATGTTGAAAAGCTCATCAAAATTATGACATCACTATGAAAACTGATGGATATCATGGAAAGATAGAGGTTACTTCTTTCACATATGTTCTGTACTCTAGTGTCCTTAAGTAACAATAGAGAATATTTGCTTAAATGGTCCTTTCCAGCTACTGATTAATAGTCAAAATTAAGAGGACTACTTTAAGAAGACTGTTTGGATTAATTTACCTTGACACTTCTTCAATTGGAGCATCAAGGTAAACTAGTCCAAATAGATTCATTTAAAATGAGTCACGTACCACAATATTCATTGCAGCTCTGTTTACAATAGCCAGGACATGGACACAACCTAAGTGTCCATCAACAGATGAACGGATAAAGATGTGGCACATATATACAATGGAATATTATTCAGACATAAAAAGAAACGAAATTGAGTAATTTGTAGTGAGGTGGATGGACCTAGAGTCTGTCATACAGAGTGAAGTAAGTCAGAAAGAGAAAAACAAATACTGTATGCTAACACATATATATGGAATCTAAAAAAGAAAATGGTCATGAAGAACCTATGGGCAGGATGGGAATAAAGACGCAGACGTAGAGAATGGACTTGAGGACATGGGGAAGGGGAAGGGGAAGCTGGGACGAAGTGAGAGAGGGGCATGGACTTATATACACTACCAAATGTACAATAGATAGCTAGTGGGAAGCAGCCACATAGCACAGGGAGATCAGCTTGGTGTTTTGTGGCCACCTAGAGGGGTGGGATAGGGAGGGTGGGAGGGAGACGCAAGAGGGAAGAGATATGGGGATATATGTATATGTAGAGCTGATTCACTTTCTTATACAGCAGAAACTAACACACCATTGTAAAGCAATTCTACTCCAATAAAGATGTTAAAAAAATAATAATAAAATAAAGTGAATACTGCAAACAAATAAATAAATAAAATGTATTTTAAAAGCAAGCAATTTTGTTTTGATAGATTTCACTTCTCTATGTTCTGATCATATTACCAAAGAAAATACAGATTTTGAAATAAATAATACCTATGAGACAGATTATCAGGCAGGCAAAGAAATTACTTCTACAAGATAGGATTGAAGTAAAAACTTGAAGTTTAGTTTGGGGGGACCATAAGCCACATTAACAAACTGTCATTAAACCTTTAAAGGACTTTCATGTAGATTCTATTCCTTGATTCTTTGAAATTCTTATATTAAAATAAAGTAAATTAAATGATTTCTTATTGGTATATATCTGTAGGACACAAAGGAAACAAAGATAAACTTTTAAGGAAAAGAGTCAAACAATCTGAATGACATGGAATATCAGAAACTGTAAGTTCCCCTTTCTTTCTTTAAATGCATGAGTTTTGATAATGCACATTTTACAGATTTCTCTTTTTGGGGACATTAGTTGAGGACCAAGAGAGGTTTTATTAATTGCCTTTCTAAGAATACATTATGTAATCTCTTGCTCTGAATGGCTTATTCTGTCTTGTAACTGTTTTAAAAATGTTGACGTACAAGCATGAATTGAGGGAATTTTATGATTGTTGCATTCTCTATATTTGTTCAATAGAGTGTAACATCACTTAGGAATTGAACTTTTTTCTATGCAACATAATCTCACAATGCAGATGGCAGTGTCATTTTGATGGAGTTCTGCATCTCCCCATATTGTCCGGCAGAGGGCGCCTTACGTGGAAGGCAGGCTTAGTCGTTTTTTCAAGATTATTATGGACTGAAAAACATTCTGAAATGTGGTAGATTTATCTTCAAAAATTATAAGGCTCCAGAGAGGATAATTATACGCATGTGTACTTTTAAACTGTATTGTAATTCACACATTAATTTGTTCCACATAGGAACGCCGACACTGAGAATCATTACACTTTTTCAGGTCAACATTCTTTAAAAATTATTTTAGCTTGCTTTACGACATTAACTAGTTAATTATTATTATTGAAAATGACCTTATATTCTCTTTCTTAAAGGTATGAAGTGAGCGGATTCTGGCCAAATAATTTATACACATAGGTATTCTGCTGTGTTTGTATCAATTAATATAAAAACCATAAAATACACCCATTTTGAAATCATATCTTGTAAACCTTTAGAAATAAATGTTACATAAAAATAATTTACTCCTGTGCCTATCTTCTTTATAGGTAAGAAGACAGACCAAATTTACATTTTCTTTGTCCTTTTTCTTTAAAACTATATCTTTATTTATTATATTGCCTGCAGAATTACATTTTCTCTTGTCTCCTTTCACTGACAAATCTGATAGGGGTTCTGCCACACTATCCAGCTCAGAAATATTCTTGAGAAATAAAGTGAAGACAATATTGAATAAGAATTCACCAAAACTGCCTCTGTGACTTAGTTCAATGTAAATCCTTTATGTATGCAGATTATATAATCTGATATGCTATTTTTCGTTTGCATCTTTCAGCTTTCTAAATAATTTCAAAAGTAAACTATCAGACTTAAGATGGTATTTTGCAAAATTATATTCACAAATAACTATGCTGAAAGTTATATATTAAAGAGTGACTTTTTAAATGAAAATGATACTAGTATGTGGATTTTTAAATATGAGAAAAAAAGGAGTTTTAATGGGCAAAAATTAGCAGCTTAAATAGTAATGGGATGAACAATAATTTTGAGGTTTAAGTTTTGTTTTCCTTGGGATTTTTATTATATAGTTGTATTTTAAATATAGATTTAAGAAATTTAGAAAACATATGACATCATTATATGATAAAGTATATGGAGAAATGCAAAACTGTCATTGTAAACGTTTAGCAATATTTTCAAAAAAATTTAGTGATTCAAACACTTAATAAAATAAAATAAAGCCATTAATTTACTGTATTGTTTTCCTTCCTGCACAGCCTCTCACATTATTCAAACTGAGATTAATGACCTATCTAAATACGAAAAAGATATTAAAGAAATGACAAGCCTTCAGTATGAAATTACAATTTTGACAACTATTGTTGAAATATAAAATGTAAGCAATGAGAAATCAAGCAAGAGATCAGTTAAATAGAAATTTTAAGAAAGAAAAGGAAAAGAAAAAGAAGGACTACGGTTTAAATAAATCATTAAAATCATCAATCTAATCCTCAATATGATAATTACAATTAATCTTGTTATAGTAACTTTTCAACATATTTAGAGAGAAGAAAATTTGGAAATTATCATCCTTCAGAGAGGAACATCACTAGAAAATACCTAATATTGATAATTCAAGAAATACCATTCCTGAGCATATTACTTAAAGTGATTAAATGTAATTGGTTGCATGAAGTCAGACTGGGGGATAGTAAGGTACAGAGTAAGAAACTACTACTTCTGTATTATTTTATTTTTACCATATGCCAATCTATTACCTTGAATAAGTCAACAGGTACTTTTTTTGTGAATGAATAAAACTCAATCTTAGACCAGAAACTGTAGTTTAAGAGCCACAGAAACTAGATTTATGTGATTTTTGTAAGTCGCAAGTAAAATGGTGTTATGTTTAAAGATAGTTGTATGAATAATTTTTATGTTAAACTCTTCAATTTTACCCTTAAGAAGTTTCTATTGAAATTCCAAATTACTGTAAGTACATTTCTTTCTCAAGTATAGAAAATGTGCTCCTAGGTGTGTGTAGTGAATCCTTATATTTCACATAAAAAATGTGATGGCAAGAGACAGTTTGAGACACATACATAATTCTGGTCACATTTACCAAATAACTTGGCTGGCTCTTATTAATAATCTCTTAAAAACCTAATATGCTTTCTTAGATAAGATTACTTGATCCAATTAATATGCTATACAACTCCATTAAGATGCTGTTGCATGATTTACACGCTCCCCGCGGCTCTCCCCCTAACGTCAGCCTTGCCTACTTCAAGCGTAACAGAAGCGCAATGTGAGAATTTCAGAAGAGTGTGATTTTTAATGAAAGATTACAAGGCCCCTTTAAATCAAGGGCTTCAAAGACCAATTTCATAAATTTATTTCTTTTAAAATCAACAGCATAATCTTCTAAGGAATAGTTAGAGGTAGTTTGCATTACTCTCTTTAGGCAGCTCTTTGCAGGATATCATTGTAAGTGCAAAGGAAGCTCTTTGCAGGATATCATTGTAATGAAAGCTTAAATTTTTATCATTCTAGAACTCTTTGTAAGTTAAGCCATGTTTGAATAGAGACCCACTGAGAAAAGAATAAGTGGGGAAAAATTTCGATTATCTTTCTGAAATATACAGTGGTACTGAATTCAAAAGGTTGCTTGATGGTTTCATGGAGACATGAATTGCCTGCATCATATAAAGCGGCTGGTGTTTTAACAATTATTTTTCTGGACAGAGTTTGGAGAAGTAGTAACTGGATTAGACACAGAAGGAGATGCTGAAAAGGGGGTTTGGAAGTATTACCAAGGAAATGGATAAATGCCCTGAAGGCTGCACTGCTTGAGAAGAGGGGAATGCCAGCAGAGAGAGAAGTGTGGACACAGCAGAGAGAGCTGTTTCCCCATTTCTAACCTCAGTTTCAATTTCCTGATACCTGAGTATTCTGCACACTATGGACACAACCTGTTCCTATGTAAAACCTCCATTCTAACAGAGTACCAATCATATTCATTTATAAAGTCTAGGTAATTTTCTTATGTGGAAATTCCAAGCCTGGAAAATAGACATTTTAGAGGTGATTCACATCAGACTTTCTGCAGAAACTATGATACTCTGGAGTTAGTATCATTTAAGTTGCATTAAAGCCAGTAACAGAATCTTTGCATCCTAAAATATAAGACCCGTGCATGTGGGACTTCCCTGGTGCTCCCGTGGTTAAGACTCTGTGCTCTCACTGCCACGGGCCCAAGCTTGATCCCTGGCTGGGGCACTAAAATCCCACAAGCCACGCAACACTGCCCCCCAACCAAAATACACACACACACACCCATATACTTAAGACCCACGCATGATAAGATTTGTGTGATTTTTCTTTCAAGCTCTTCTAGTCCCCACGAAAGAATAAATAACACGATGGTATGTATGGAGAACAGCAGCTGGATCTTAATAAGCGAACAGAGAAGGAAGTGAAGTAAAAAAGCATTAAAGATTAAGAGCTGTGGATAAGGTTGACAAAATACTTGAAAACCAGAAGAGTGAAACAGTTGGTAATCTTGCAAAAGCCTAATAATTGAAACATTTTTCCAAACCCACTTCAGTTTGAGTTCTGAAGTTATAAGTCTGGGATAGAATCCTATTTGCTTGAAGTACACACTTACTGTAGTTGACAAGATGAAATCATGTATACAACTAGGATAAATATAGCAAGAATCCTGTCTAGTTAGGCTGCATCACAAAAAAAGGAAAAAAGATAGATGGAAGTATAAATAAAAGCATGTTCTATGAATCTTCAACCAACTCACTACCAAAAGCTGAAACCTGATGTCATCTGACATTGCACCAAAATTGAATTTTTATTTAGAGCAAGCAAACAGCAACTTCTGAGAGATTTGATCAAAGATTCTGTATTCTAAATATTTCAGTTTTTATCTAAACTTTACTAGCCAATGGGTTGTATTGGGAATTGCAATTCTCTTAATATCAACAGTGACTTTGAAACATATTATTTTTATGTTTAATCCTTTTTTGTGGGGAAAAAATGATTCGAAAAGACTCATTTCCACTACTCACAATCAAGTGATTTATCTTCTAAAATCCAGAAGAACTAGCTTTCTTTTTTCTATAATAGAACTCCAAACTATCTTAGACTGGGCATTTGTACAGTATATTTTGACCGTGTGATCTTGAATTAATAGACCCATGAGGTTATGTTTACCCTGAAACAATTCAGTGATCAATTATTCTATGAAACATTTTTTCACAAGAAGAATACTGTTTTGTGGGAATTGTAAAGTAAGGAGAGGTGAGGAGGGAATTAGATGTATACATCTTTAAACTCAGGCAATGCATAAAAGAATGACTAGCCTAAGGCTCTAAGCAATGGAGTTTTCCTTAAATTCATTTCACAAATGTTACTCGACTACCTGCCATGTGTAAGTACATTGGGAATAAAAATGCTAATCAAAGTCTTGACTAATAGAGGTATAGTAAGATGTGGTGGGTTGTTTCCTATGTCAGCTTGGCTATGACTAGGCTATGTCGCTCAGTTGTTGGTCAAGAACTAGTCTGATAGAGAATGGATAAACAAGAAGGTCCTACTGTAAAGCACAGGGAACTATATTC